>NC_141356.1:13355080-13955080 GCF_057382095.1 Aulonocara sp. 'chitande type north' Nkhata Bay | reverse complement strand
AAAAGGGGTAAATGGTACTTGTAGTCTTATTCTTCCTTGGACCAGATACAAGGTTTTTGTCATTGTCCCTTGTCTGTATATTTTCAGAGAAGTACTTGCAAAGTGAGAATGTCTCTCCACCACAGCTTTCTTTGAAATTTGCCACGAGGAGCTGGCAGACCTTTTCCATTTTCATGCCATGTGGTTTTGTCTCTCCCGGGTTCTACAGTCTGCCATATTGACAGAGAAAATAAAATAGAACTTGTTTTTCACCAAACAAAACTAAATGACTTTGACCTCCAGTCAAAAGATATTGATAGTTGATATAAAGTCCTCCTGATTTACAAACCCAATGAGACTCAGGAGCAAAACCAGTAAAGAAGAACACCGATTTAACTAGATAATTGCAAAAGTCTTTAGTTGGCAGAGGTCTATTACAATGATTCACTAGAGGAAAAAGTTTAATTTGCTAATTTTGAAGTTGTGAATTCAAAGAAATGCATTTTTGCTATGAAGCTCATTGGATGCAAGTAAAAAAAAAAGTGTTTTATGAAATATGTGTGGTTTGTTTTTCCCTACACAGTTGAAGTTATAGGTTTTAATATCTGCTCAGGTCCTCTGTGATGAAAAAGGTCCATTATCTGTAGCTCTGGGCCTTATATACACACATTTGTATATGCACTATAAGTGAAATGCTTTACCCGTACATTAGAACCCTCTGTGGAATTTTATTATGCAACTGATCTTCCAAACATGATGTTTATTCTGGGCTGCGATGTAACCTCAAGGTCGGTATCACACACAAACTACTGATGGTGTTCATATGCCTGTTTTATTTTTTCATTACTGTGAAGCTACCATATACATCCTCCCTCGTGATATTTCAAGTCTGTTTATCCGTAACACAAACTTTAATATAACACATCTCAGTATATATTATTTATTAAAAATGCAAAATGCGGTTTAACATTTTTTAATTAACTCACAAATGTTTGTTTTTGTTTTCTTTTTTTAAACAGAAACTGTAGATAATTAATTTTATAAAGGAAGTCTGTGCAGTAATCACATTTCTTTGCTTGTGCCCTCAGTGTCTTTATTCATTTCTAACTCTTTATTTTGTACATCACAGAACGTTTCATGTGATGTTAAGATGCTTTCCCTTTATCTCTCGTATCAAACCTCCATTTAATGTTGTAAAGTCACCTTTATCAGCTGCACTGCATACAAAGTAACATGATGTCTTTGATGCACATGTATTACCTACTGTTTTCTTTCAGGCATTTTGATGTAATTTTGCACCAATTTGTTGCTGAGATTTGGATTTACAAAGGGCAGCTCACCACCGTGTATTTGTCCATATGAGCATTAAATCTGCACATTTACAATTTCAAAAGAATAAATGCTTCTTTGTGTTGATATTCATTCTGAAACTGTGTGTACTGTTACCTCTGGTGTTGGGAAACCGCATTGATTGGTGTTCTCAGGATGTCAGTCAGGTCAAATGACAAGATCAGCCAGAACTACAGACAGTGTCATTCAACACTGTTTCTAGAGTTACACAACGACTCTCACAGCATCCTGTGAAACAGAGTAAAGTTAACGTTACTTTAAACGTAATGTATCGCAGAAAGATGGTGTTGAATTTCCACGATTTCCATGTGCTATCAACATCCTAGGTATCTAAAGCACCCCTGCTTTACTAATATGTACCAAATCTAATTATTAAAGGCTTCGTTAAGTTAGAAATGCTTTTTATAAAGTGGATTCCACAGGTGTACCTAATATAGTGGCCACTGAATTGTATCCTGTTCACTTTCTGTTCTCTGTCTCTGTTTTATAATGTCCCTGGTTACAACCATCACTGCCTCCTATTTGTCATAATGTGTGTGCAAAGGGGGGACATCGAGAACAAGCACTTCCATTACATTTCTCACCATACAAGCCAAATGACCTGTTTAATATACAAATTAAACAATAACTACATTCCATCCATGTGTACCTCCCTGCCAGAGCATCACAGTAAGATGTTGTTTAATAAAACCTGGATATGGCTCAACATTTGTACAAATACTATCGTTTTAAAATAAATCCATGTCTCCTTCTGCTGCACTCATAAATGGCTCCTGTATGCTTTTAAATCGACTATATCCCTTTGTCATAAAGCGGTGGGGGTTGCTTGTTGAGGTGATCCCAGAATCTTCTGAATTAGACACTTTTATGCAAATGTGGGGCTCTAAACAGAAGAAAATGCCAAAATATATCCTTTCTAAGGAAAAGCCGTGGGGGATCTAGTGGCTACACTGCTCTAATGCCTGGATGCATTTCAAGATCATTCACAGTCTGTAATACAGAGGTAAAGACATCCAGTTAAACAATGTTTTCATGTCAGTAATCATTTATATATTCCTTCTTTTACCTTAAAATAACCTTAAGAACTACCAGTTTATTCCACTGGGCATTTCTTTCATGTTTTTTAATGTCATATTTATGTCTAATCAAACAACTACATTAGGGTGTACATCTTAATTGGAGCTTAATTGCAGAAAACTATGAACAAAGGCGTAATTGTTATATTAATAGAAGCAATTTAACATGCTGTTTGACTGTTTCCTTTGAAAATCTCATCTGGAACTTGAAAGCCCTCTGAACATTACATTGGGTCAACGCTGCTGCTGTCACCACCATTAGTGACCAAGAGGAGATAAGTGCTCCTTTTTATGCTCTTAGCTCACTGTATTTTCTTCCCTCAAGATAAAAGGCTACAGTATTTAACATTAAGTGGATTGCTGGCATCTCCACTCCACTCAATACCCAAACGTCAGGGGCAGCAGGAAGTGGTTCACTTTCCCTTTTATCTTGATCTGAGATGTTTTTGAACTGGTTCTGAGTATGAAGAGGGCCTGTGTTTTTAGGGTAAAGTCAATGTAAGAAGCTCAATAAATGACTGACATCCCCCACCACGACAACACGCAGCACCAAACAGAATGCAAACATGCAAAGTGTCTCAAGAAAGAAGGGACACCTGTCTAAGCAATAGCTTTCTGCTACTCTTAAGCTCAAACTGCTTTACAACTTATACATGCAATTTACCTGTCATACACCCAGGAGGATAAGATGGGTAGGAAAACAGACAACAAGAAAACACATATAATGTATTCTTGAATATATACATGCACAGTGACTTAATTACCAGTGAATAATGATTATACGCCATCTGATTATATGCAACACATGTATTCTCAGGTTATATTTCACACCTAACAGAAGACAAATGGAACTAAAAGCTGATCCACATTTTGACATTTGGCTACACAATACCATTGGTACTTCACATATGATTTGACATTGAATACATTATAGAAAACTGCCACAACTATCATGTCAATTATTATTAAGATAGCTCTCTGTCACTCACTGATGACATCAAAGGATTGCTATCAGCATGCCAGTAACAGAAGGTTTTCAGTAACAGAGCCTTTTTAGCATCATTTAGGGTGTCATTGGATAGCCCAAAGTGATGATTAAAAGGGTTAAGGATGCAATGTATTGATAACAGCCTCCTTTTTGAAGCCAACTACAACTGCTAGTCGGCCTCACAGCTGCTCAATAAATGACTGTTTGCCACGGTCCTTGAAAACTGAGGTTATCCAATTATATCTTGATGCATCCTCAATTATCCAGGTAAGTAAATCCCAAAAGGTTGATTCTGATCATCTTGACGTAAAGTTTTCAGTGGTAGAAATGTTTCTTCACTCATCCAAGTGGCTTGTTCAGTCTCGGCTGACTGCGGGTTTCCCCAATCTTATAAACAGTACATTTCCATAATTACTGAAACCAGCCCACTGAATGAATGCGCTGTGAGGTCAGTTCCTTGATCATTAATATGCAAATTTTCATGACCATTGATCAACAACCATTGATCAAAGACCACTGATCAAAGGCCATGAGTACCATTCACAGAGAGTTGGGGAATGGCTGCAATCACAGCATTGTAAGATGGTGAAAGTAGCCTTAGGCCTCCTCGATTCAGAGATGGTCTTTCCCCTCACATGTTTCTGTGGTTTCTTGTTTTCAGTGTGCTTCAAACCCAAAAACACGATGTCCCAGCTATAGCAGCCGGATAGCATAGTGGTAAGACCACATGTGTTTCGCGTGGGGTTCGCAAGTTTGATTCCTGCCTTGTGCATCTGTATCCAGTCCTGTATCCCCATGGCTAAAGATTGATGAATTACAATAGACATGCTAGGGCAAGGGGGAGTCAGGACAACAGGTCGGGGGGGAGATATGATCACCCACCAGTGGATGAGGTTAGCCAACTTCGGGGCCTTAGAGGTGGTAGTTATATTATTAGTTTGAGTCCTATTTGTTACTACAATACCTCCCAAACATGTGCTCTTGATGCTCAAGCTTAAATATGATAACTTATCATTAAAAAAAAACTGCTACTACTTAAATCCCCTTTGTTAACTTTTCAGTTTTATGTCAGAGATGATTTTCAGCTCGGTGGAGATAAAGTTTCTAATTTAGAAAGCTCAAGGTCTAAATTTAAGACATAAGTAGAACATTTAGTCTGAAATGAGTCTTCTATTAAATTAGCAAAAATCAATCACACATCACCTCTGCCAAGTCTGCATTTTGTCACATACACACACAGTCTCTGTTAGGAGCCTAGTGCACACAGTGCAACGCTCTGTGTGCATGTCCTTTTCAGAACATGTTAAGTAATAAAACTGATTACTTCTTAAGGTCAGAACTCTGGTTTTTCTCTTTTCTCCTTCAGCTTCCCCATCTCTCACTTCTGTCTCAATGCACCATCTCTGCTGCCCTCTTCCTGCCTCCTTTCTCACATCCGCTTGGCGTCACCTCCTTCTTGTTGAGGACTCAGGGTCAGCTGAGCCACATCCTTGTGATTAATGCCCCGTCCAGACCTCAATCTTTATGCCATTACGGGCCAATTGTGGCGGGTAATTCGGGCCACAGTCTGAGGACGAGTAACCGAGTCAGGCAGATGAGGGTAGGGGGTGGGTGGGGAGTGACGAAGGATTACAAAGCACACTGCTGTCCTCTGTCCACCTCCCTCCACACACACATAGGCGTGCGCGCACACACACACACAACCAAACCAGCGACCAGCCAGCAAGTCAGCCAGCCTCAGTGACGCTGTGAAGAATGTTGGCCCTGTCAGCGTCGTCCTTTACTCAATACCACCACGCACTGCTCTGTCATAAGTGGCCTTCTGCACTAACAAAGAGAGTATTTTTTTCCCCCTCACCACACAAAGTGCAATGATGTGGATGAAAGAGGAGTGAAGCTATTGATGCACTATATCAGCTTAATTTTGTGAGCAATAACCAGAGAGACAATAAGCAGGAGGGTCAGCTGACAGGTCGAGGTGACCGGTTTCCTGCTTTGTCAGAGTTTAACTTCAGAAAGAAAACATTTTGTGTCATCGTGTAATCTGTGTTCCCTCTTGTTCTATCAGTTTGTCACCCAGACTGACTTTATGTAATCATCTAAAGTTATTCAAACTTTTCTCTAAATAAAAAAGCTAAGTTAAAAAAAGTTCAGCAAAACCTTGATTTCATCCTTTATGTTTAGATCAAACAGGTTTCTTCAATATGCTTATAAAATAATCCCTGTTTTGCATTTGTCTACAGCTTTTACGATTTTATTTAGCAAGGTTAAGGCATTTGAGAAATGTGAACTTTTTGTAGTGTGCCATCCCATATGGAAAAGAAATAGAAAAAACGTATAAAAGACTTGCATCAGATGTGGCCTACTTCATATAGTGAATCATATAAGGTTTATATGATTTACTCATGAAAGTGGCCACTTTCATATATTGTTTTAGTAAGTATACAAAACATACAAGTTTCATTTATATAATTTCTCTAGGGATCACTATTGCATGCTTTTCATACAAGTTTCACACAAGACAGATACAAACTTTATAAGATTTATATACTTCTGTTCCATATGAGGTAGCACCATATGACGATCCCATGTACCACCTGTCTTCTCAAATCTGCTCTGTTTACACTCAAATCTGCCTGACAGAAGAACAAGCCTCAGCATTATGGTCTGTGTAGGTTCTCAGTCATCCAGGACATGGTAGTCTAAGAGCTTGGGAAAAAAGTGGTACAAAAGGGTAACCGTGGAACATGCAAAGAGGAGGCTATTAAGCAGTAGAGAGTAAGACACCCAATATCACGGCAAAGCATGTCATAGGCACGTCTCTTAAGCGTGAAATGAACACATATGCTTCAGTTGCAGATTATATTTCAGTAAAACAAAACTTCAAATCTTATTCAAGCCAACATGAAAATAGTCATAGGAAAGCATAAACAGACTGAGGAGCTTGGGGAAAAAAACGACTGGACTTCTAAGTTTCTTGAACAACAGAGCTCTGGTTCTTTAGACTACCATGCCATGGATGAGACTGAGAACCTACACAGACACATTTAAAGAGACATTACTAACACATTTGCATATAAATACACACCAGCCACCTAGCTTTATTGTTTCTGGCTTAAAAGGAGCTTGGAATTTATACCTTCCTTGGTGACTAGTGGCTTGTTGGCTTTAAATATATTATCTCCCTATGCTGGTACTGCAACTTAAGCATGCGTGTCCATTTCACTCTTAGGAGAGACAAAGCGTGACATGTACACAACGAGCCAGCGTGTCTACTGAATACTGAGGAGTCTAATGAGGTTTAATTAAAATGCGCCACCATAAAGTTTTGAGATCAAGAATTCTTACACTGTATTGTTGCAGAGCTGTTAGAATTGTTCTCGTTTTCTTGGTTTTAGTTTCAGTTAATTTGCTTGTTTCCCCTTTAGATTTTAATCTTTAGTATTTATTAATTTCTCTTTTAGCTTTTTTCTAATACTATAGTTCTGCGTATGTTAGATGCAAGGTGTAGAAAGAATTTGTATTACACACTTGTATGAAGGCCTGTTAATTCACTGTCATGGCATCCACTGATGCCCCCTCAGACTGGTTGTATTTACCAACACAGCCAAGACAAAGACCAAAACAAGGACAGTTTATATACACTTCTATTTATTTTTGGAAACCAGGGGGTATTCTTTCTTTTTATCATGACTCTAGCGTCAACAAAAATTGTACTAAAAAAACCTTTGAAGCTGCTGTGCATCTGCAAACCACTTTGCAACCCTTCTTGAAATTGCTGACTTTTACACTGTCATATCCATTTTAACTGATGCCTGCTCTGTGCTGATCTTGTTGCTGCCCCTCCCATCTTTATGTCTATGCATGTAGAAGGCAGTAGGTGCCAGAACAGAACATTTCTCCAAAATATAATATAGGTCAATAATACACATTACAATGTTCTCAAACCCCAGTGCCAAGTCCTAGAGGCCAGTCTGTGACTCCCTGGCAACCCCAAATCCTTGTGATCTCTAGCAACTAACGCAATGAAGGAGAATCCACATTTTTTTAACCAGCAAACTTGGTTGCCAGGTGGTCACTAAGTGGTCACCCACTGGTCTGTATAACTTGTGACTGGGACATGAGAAGACTGTTATTTGTTTTGTTATTTATTTACTTCTAATTATAAAATTATAAGTAAGTATACTTATATTAATAAATATTCAGGAGCATAATTCTCGGACCAGCCTACCTCGTATAACACCTGACTTAACACATGAGTTTATCAGTAGTTTGTTGAGATACATTTTTTCTTCTTCTTCTTCTTCTTTTTGATCTCTTAAAATGTTTATTCACATCTCACTAACACACATTATTGGTTGTTCCGTCTTACAAGAGAATTAAATGAAGAAGAAAAAATTCAGACATTAAAGTTACAAACAAAATGACCAATTATACCGGGATTATAAAGACGCACAGATGATTACGACAAACACATCTATTATTATTCATAACCTATTTGTCACAGGGACATGAATTGACCACACAGGAGTTTACTGCACTGCAGTGCAATTCCCTCATGATACATTAATAGCTGTTAATTCATGCTGGTGTCAGGAGACCCGGTGTGTTTATGTTAAGTTTTATGATCCTCTTATAAACTGCCCATTAATGAATAGAGCTTTTGTATTGATGAACTATAAAAATAGATAATATCAGGAGCCTTGTTATGAGTGTGAGCGAATGAGGCTGCAGGATGATTGTCAATTCTAACAATGAGTCTGGTTCAGGTTTATTCTGGTTATAATTCATATGCATCACCTATCTTAAAAGTTATTGATGCTAAAGTGAAAGTGTTTATTGTACCACAAATCTCTATAACATGTGTGCCTAGAGAAAGGAAGGGCAATGCAAGAGTGTGTAGAAACCTTACCTGTGTTGAACTCTGGAAAGGTCGAGTCAAAGAAGATTAAAATGTTATCTGGACCTATCAAGGTGGATGAGTTGGAAAACAAACAATCCAGTCAGTTCTTATGAATGCAGAAAACACAACCATCTGTAAACACGCTTTAATGCTGGTCATTTTCAACATGTGGTTGAGAGGGGACTGACTCCAATTTGGTGGCTACATGAACTTTTAGCACCTCCATGTTGGCTACATGCTTCATCTGTGGGGGTTGTACCTTGATCCTAACAAATGACAAATTCTGTGGCCACAAATCAGAAATCAGTCCAACAACTAGTAACTGTTTGAGAGAAGAGGCTTAGATGGAGATCTACTTTGTCTCGAAATTAAAACATTTTTAAGAAGATCAAATCTAAACTGTAGTTTCAGATTTCATAGAACTTAATGACCTCTAAAAATGAAAAATGTCTGAGGAGGGTCAGATAGGACACCTCCTGTTACTTAATATATACAAAGATATTACAACCTGAGGGACAGAACTATTATTTAATGGGAAGCATCTTCATTTCATCTCAGCCAATATGACCAAGCAAATCTCATATAAGACTTTCAAACATTAAGGAAACACACAAAAACATGTGCAGAAAGCTTCTACACTAAAAGAACTTCCAAATGGCACCTAGCGAGGTAACCATGCAGATTTTGAAGCCAACATTCAAAATTTAGATTGTACCCATGGCCACACTCTAAAGTCAGTAACTATCATGCATTCTTTGTTTCTTCATTCAAAACAACACATTTTAGTTTGCAGTAGGTTTATTGATTTGGACCTATTTGTAAGCGCATCCATTTAGTTTCCATATGCATTTATACCAATTCATTTCTTTTTTGCTTTGTGACTAATCATTGATTCTCTTACCTGCCATGAGCCCTGGGAGTTGCCAAACAAAAGATGGCAGCCAGGGTTTAAAGCACTTAAATACATAGAGGGGATGATTGGACCGCACCACCACTTCCTGCTGAAGGGGGAGAATGTGTATTTTCTTTGATTTAAAAAAAAGCTTTTGTATTTGATTCAATATTTGTCTTTAGGGTTTAGTGGTTTTGATTTTCTTCTTTGGTGTTTAATTTATTGACAAACTGGACTGTACCGCATCGTTTTTGTTGTTTACGACTGTGTTTTGTTTAGTTACCCCCTGTTGCGTCATAGTGGTCTGACCTGCCTTGTGTGTCATTTCCTGTTTAGGTTGGTTATGTTTGGTTTGTCAAGTTCAAAGTTTCGTTTTGTTTCTTTGACCTCTTTTATGAGCTCAACATTTATTGTTTTGTAAATATAACTTTTTGGGTTAAATAAATGAAAACCCTCTTTTTCTAATAAGTCCACAATGCAACAACTGCAAAAAGAAAGCAAACAATCACCTGGAAAAAAGCCATGAAATGACCACAACTACCATAATTATCAAGTCAAGTAAATTCTAAACACTCATTGAAAAACAAAAAGAAAAGTACAGAATTTGCCTGTGCAGTAATTCAAGCATGGTGTCAGTCCGGTCAGGCTAGGACGTCACGTCTAGAGGCAGATTTGCTCTGCCTACAGTTGCTGCAAATCTGCAAACTAATTTGCAAGGCATCTCTACACCGGCCATGTTATGTGCAGTTTCTGACTTAAACGCCATACCTGTTGTCACTGATGCCTCCTCTAATATTTGCTGGGTTTTGCTAAAACTCCCAAAATCTTACTAAATATATACAGTGTCACCTTAGATGGAAGTATTAACCTTCTTTTGAATATAGTGGTCCTATGTTTCATTTGTATTCTCTTAAAAACAAATCAGCATGATTCAAGATTTTGATGAAAATCTCTTGTGGAAATGACACCTTTGTATTCGCGCTAGGACCAAATTCTAGTTCACTAAAATACGCGGTCATTAATTTGATTTTGAGAGTCAATTCTTAACTAAAATGAGGTGAAGCTCATTCTTGTCGATTTTATGAATGATGAAATTTGCATCTATAGCCAACCACTGTTCTTATTCTAAAGTTATTCCATTTTACTGCACAGAAGCCAGGTGATGCCTGCTTGTGCCCCACAGCTTTAATCACAGCACATTCATGAATGGCGTTCCACAGTATGAAAAAAATGGCTTTAATGACTCTTAATAGGCTCAATTTCTGAATGTGAAACGTTGCCTGCTATCAAAAAGTCATATTTTCCACATTTACTGGATTTTATCATTTGATAGCTGTCTTTACAGTTTTGTTTGGAAGCTGCAGGTGGAGTGGGGACTAATTTTAGGATTGTATGTCATGTATTTGTGTGACTATTTTATAGTCTATATTGTGACTTTCAGATTCAGCACCACCTGCCCAGGGGCTCGTCCATGTAAAGTAAACTGGGTAGAAAGAGACTTACAAAGGGGAGCTATAAGGTTGAGATTTATTATTTTAATTGGTACCATTCCAACATGTTAGATTTTGGTGCTTTGGTGTTTTCATTAAACATAGACTTTTGTTTTTAAGCATGTCTCACACCTCAGTAATCCACACTTTTCCTCCAGGAAGTAGAAAGAAAATGTCACTTTTAATTGTGTTATCTGCTCTTTGTACCCCCTCAGGGTGGAACAGAAGCAAAGACAGGTTTGTAAAGTGGACAGAACTGAAGGGTAAAGTATGTTTTTGGAACAAATTAAGTCTTTCCACTTGAGGCTGCCATATTAATTACATCATTGTAGTTATTCTACTGTATATTCTGCTTGATTCTCGGACATCGAAAATGTCAATGCAAGACTAATCTTTGAAGGAAATCTGAATTGCCAGGGTGAAGAGAAACAGCCAGTATGATTCAACTTGTTTCTTTTTCCACAAATGGACTCCAGATGAAACAGATTATAAAATAAATAAGTTAATAGAAAATGAATGTAAGCAAACCTACAAACAGTAACAGATCTGGAATCCCCACTGTTCTTTTACCATATAAGTGAAACAGCCTTTATTTTAAACTGATGTAAAACAAAAACATCAGTTTGTTCTACAAAATAGATTTTTCACTAGATTTGCAAAGTAACTGGTACAGTAACCTAGATAATAAAGTATAGTTTAACAGGGATTTTGGAGGTTGTGCATGGTGGACCTCGACAGCAGAAAGTGGATTAGCACGCACAGCAGCAGCTCTAGATAGCCGAAGTGGAGTTCAGTAGACTGTATAACAAAAAGTTGGGTAAACTGCTAGTTAAATAAATACATTTGAATAAATATCAATAGTAGTAAGAGTTTCCATTAACTGAGCAGGCACAGTTTTGTTTTGTATGTGGATGTTTGCAACTTTGTTACAGTAAAGGAATAAATAAATGACATCTGTGTTGAAACTGGATATGGAAATGTATTCTTTTGTTCACTTACGCTTTACAAATGCTGAACACAAACTTCAGACCAGAAATGAGAGTCAGCAAAGGAGTGCACACTTCACTTATAACTTTCTTTATGTTCCTATTGCGACCAACGGTTGTGAACTGGTCTCCTTGGCAATAGTAAATAAATAAATTACTGAAACCATTACATTTTCTTTCTGCGTGTATGAAATTTGTTGTATAGTTAATGGCTGCACATAAAGAGTGACTTGAACACAGTGGTAGAGAACGATGTCCACGGATCACCTTATTTTAGGCATTAAAAATACTGTGAGTCAGATATTTTTTGCAGCTTGTTGCATTAAGTGATGTGGCATTTATGTTCACTTCCCCAAATTAACAAATTCTTGGCTAATGGGTTTCCAACTGCAAACGCTTAACACAGTGCTTGGTATTAATGGGTGAGGATGTGCAGTTCACTTAATGGAAGAGAAAGTAAACTCAAATGTCAGACTAATTTGATGACATTTGATGACGATGCACACAACAATTTCCCCCATCGTGCTTTTCTATTATACAATAATGTTTTATTCATATTGCTTAAAATGCATCTGCAGATGTGCCCAATGCCAACTATCAACTCCACTTTTATGACACATTTAGCCATAACTGGGAGCTCGAGGGCCAGTATTTACCTGTTCAAAGGAGTTTTTCAGCCCACTTTCTGAATCTCTGCTACAGAAGTGCTCCAAAGCACTAAGTATTTGGAAACCTTTCATGAAAACCGATTCAGATAGGAGGTGGAAATGAGGAGGGACAGACAAAAAGTGAAATGCTGGAGGAAGTTTGGCCTCACAGTGCAGTAGGTCAGTTTTTTTGTGCTTTTTCTAAAGTGGCTAAAGTGTTTTCTTGGTAGGGAAATTTTAACAGTGCAAGGTAATTTCTTTATGCAGTTAACGTTACACTCAAGTGTTTCCAGAAAATCAGCAATAAGACCACTCGAGCCAGGTGCTTGAGTCCAACCCACATATTAATGACTCCTTAAGGATTATTAAGTGCAGTTGACATGAATATTTCCTTGCTTAAAAACGCCAAAAAAAAAAAAAAAAAAAAAAGCCAAAAAGTCCAAGTCTCGGCATGTGAACCATACTTCTGGTCATTAAATTATTTAAAATAAATAATGGCCCCCAAAGCCGTTGAATGGAGGCTCTGGTGTCGTAGACCCCAGCCTCTATTGATCTTGTGCTTAGAGCTTATATATACATAAATAAGATGTAATTGATCAAAATGCTGCACATTATCTGTACAAAAAAAATATCTACAGGAGTATGGATCTTGCCTTCTTTCTTTGAAAGTTTTTCTTAAAGTCCAGCACCTGCCACAAAGGTCTCTGGTATGCGTGTACCCTTTTGTTCCCCGTGGTTCTGTTTCTCAGCACGGTGCCTCGGATAATATAGTATTGCTGTGTGCTCACTCGGTCTGCTGTGACCCCTCCTCCTCACACCAGTTGGTCAAAGCTAAAAAATTGTGCGAAACCTCAGATGACTCTTACTTTATCTTTGGGTTTCCTCTGGCTTGGTAACCCAGGGTCAGCTGCATTAACACACATGATCTTATCGGCCTCTCTGGATCACCTCACACGGCCTCAATGTTTCTTTAATCCTGCCCGCCTCACCTGCCTTTCCCACGGGCCCGGTGCCTACCTTTCATGTTTCCACAGGGAAATAACATCACATACAAGCAGTCTGGGTGATTTAACAGTTTTTAATTATAACTTTTTGTACAACAGATTTTACATTTTCACAAGCTAAGAAGTTGATGATGCCACATAGCTAAGGGAGTCTGCAAACTCAAAATCAAAAGAAGCTGGTATTTCTGGTATTTCAAAAGAACAAATGGGACTGTGAAGGACAGCAAATATTTTTACCATCTCTACTGTTTGTTTGGTCCAAAAGTGGGGATCCTTTCATTGTGAGGAAGTGTCCCCAGTTTTGAGGCCTTCTGTGATCAGAAAGCACTGAGTCACTCTCATATTCCAAAGACCACGAAGACACGGCTCTGGGATTCAAATATAAAATGATCACACATACTCTAAGACACAGTTCTTAGAAATGCAATCAGTCCCAGGCAGGGCTTTTTGTAAAACAACAACTAATAAGATTTCTCTTTAACTTTCCATCCAAACAGACATTCAGTTTGTGGGAATCATCCCACGTCCCCAACCATCTTCAAACACACCATGAAAAAATCCTTCCAAAGCATGGTCCGGAATATATTTGTCCTTAAATATTGATTTCTAACACCATGCAATGAGTTTTCTGTCTTCCTTAACTTCAGCATAAAAAAGAACCATTTAAATCTTTAGCAGGTCCATCTCATTAACTTCAACTCATCAAAAGAGCACAAATTAGTAAAAGATAGAAAAATAAGTGTAATTTTTATCCAAACAACAAACAAACAAAGAAAAACCTGTCAACACTGCATTTTAGCAACGTCATAAATGGGGCTATGGTACAAAACAGTATGCTTAGGAAATACAGCTGTTTTTAAGGTACAGTAAGAGAGTTATAATGATATCCTCTGCCTCAGATGCAATAATATTCCATAATCATGTACATACTGAGAGAAATATACATTTAAGTTGTTATAAAAAAAACAATATTCTGGCTTATTCAATGTACTCTATGTTGTATCTGAATGTCAAAATAGCTCACAATGCTCTGAAATAGAATATTATCAGACATTTATTTGTCCAATTCATAGTTTCAGCCAAGTACATACAGTGCATATACCATGTTTATGCTCGGTAAATAACATTAAAGTTCTACTATACATTAGTTGTGTTTTGAGAAGCGACATAAACCTAAGCAGCGAGTGATGAGTATCTTGTCAGTGGCTAGTGCTGAACATGCCACAGAGATGTGTGTAAGTATCCTGATCACAGAGAAATCTGTCAAAATTAAAAGCTAAGATTTTATTTGCCTCCAATGGAAAAGCTGGAAAAATGATGCCACAATGCCGTGTTTTTCCCTTTTTTTAATTTTTCCAGTAGTCATCCAAAGTAGACGCACAAAACCATTAATGATTTCCATATAGATCAGAAGACAAAAGTAACCATTTGCTAAACTCCTGCCTGTGCTTAAGGTGTCAAGCTTTGAAGTCTGTTCAACATGGCAAAGTGGTGTTCGTCACGAAGAGCAATTTAACAATATTTGAAAAGTAGGAAGGGTGGTATCATCTCTTGACTCTAACGTTCCATTTCAAATACCTAAATCAACTCTTAAGTTGATATTCTTTATAATTCAAATTTGAAAATTATTAGGTTATTAACAACTAACACTGTCAGATCAGGACTCTTTGCCCTCAGGAGCATCATCCACGGAACATTTACCAAAGTTAGCTCTCATTCTCAAAACTGTTTCTAGTTTTCCAAGTTTCTAATGATGACATATTAGAACAAAATAATTTGCATTTCCAAATCTGCTAAATGCATGCTCACGGTTTCCCTGGAACCACAATAGGCTGTCTATTGTGTGTGCGTCTTGTTTTAAAGCAGCTTGTACTGAACTTTGGATACTTTCTTGTTATTTGTTTGTTTTTGGAACTAGAAGTGACAGATTAGGACCACAGAGTCAAGTGCTAAGCTGTTAGCTAACACTAACAAGTTTTCTTAGGAAGGTGCACCCACAGACTGAACTGTCACACTGCACAGACACATATACCTGTTGATAATATTCAAGTAATATACAACTAAAAGATGAGAACTTCCGTTATTAAAACTGGACTTAGTGGACAGACTATTGGCCAAATTAACCACACAGGAATCTTATTGAATAAGTGATCACACTAGAAATGCTCCAAAAGGTAACAACACCACGAATATGGCCGAGGGGTCAAGTTCAGTGACCTGAATTAGCTGAGGTGAAGGCTAGCAAACATCTAGCATATTTCAGGCAAACAGCACAGCTTATATTAGGAAGCAGAGTTGGCGTGTAGCCTGCAAGTGTACAACAAAAACCCTCATTTGAGGTTCTCGTTCTCTAACCAGTAAATGTTAATTACGTAAATAAGCTTGTTAGTTAGAGATTATAAAGTATCTGTGACAGATCTTTGCTACTTAAAATGAAGAGGAAATTCTGCCTCTTTTATGTCATTTGAAACTCACCATACTGGAATTAATTAGCAACAGTGACTACGGCTTATGGGGTTTAGCAAATGGTCAGCTTAAATTTAACATTTCCTCTCTGAACATGCTTTGACAGTTTTACAATTGAGGCAATAAGTTGTAACACAGAAGTGACAGAAGACGATGTACTGATGGATGCATGAGTTAGTGCTGATTACACTCTACAGCAGCAAGCCTGCTTTTTGTCAGCTCTGGTTTTTGTGGGCTCGATGCAGTGGCGTTCATCTAAGCAAAAAGGAAAATTCAGGTAAAACTTTAGCAGCTTCTCTCTTACCTTCTCCAAAAGAAACATTAAACATGGTTTGGACAATTGCAAGTATGCACAATCACTAACGAGTGGAGTGGATTCAGCCGTCCACAGCAGCGTCCCGACCTGTGATCGCTGAGCAACACGCCGTTTTATAAAGTGAAGAAAGGGAGCCGAAAGCCTCGGACCTAGTGTGTTGCTGTGTGTTTCTGTCTGACTGTGTGAAAATGTGCATCAAGTGTTTGTGGGACTTTGCCTGTGTGCTTCTGCCAGCGGCAATCTGTGTTCAGTATGAGCTACAATAGAAACAGTTTGGGCGCCAAACTTCTCTGACGTTTTAAGTTAATGTATTTTGTCCTAAAAAAAGAAAATGACTTTTTTTCGTCAAGTGACATTTAATTCAGCTCATAAAAATGTAAAATACCAGATCACGGCATTATCAAAACAGACACATACCACAGAGGAGATGGAGTAACACCTAAAAGGCTGCCCAAGTGATAATATGTAGCCATTACTGAACTCACTGTGACTTTTAAGCGAAAGATCCCACCTATAGCCTCAACACACAAACAGACATGGGTGAAAACTGATCAGACAACTCTGAAAATTGATGTTCGTTTACATTGCGTTCCAAGAGTCACACGCTGTGGTTTATTGGAATGTAGTCCTCCAGTATTTTCTCATCTCTGCCCAAGTGAGCGGGGTACGAAGCTGTTTTAAATCACCTCTTTCTCTGACTAACCCAACGTGAGCACACAGTCAAAACTTGAATTAACATGTATAGCAGATCACTGTTTTAGCACACAGCAGCAATGCTAAAAAAAAAAAACAAAAGAGAAGAAAGAAAGAAACAACAAAGCTTTTCAAAAATTCATTAAAAAAAACAACAACAAATCAAAGCAGGAATTAAAAGACAGAATCCAAGAGAAAAAAGTACAACAGGTCTAACTGAAAAGAAAGGATATAATTCCTTGTTTGTCTTCTTCTTTTATACAAATGTGTTTGTCAGTCTGTTTGTTGCTGGGAAGTGACGCAGCTACAAATTGCCTTGCCAGGAAAGCACCGGCAGGCTGCAGTACCACAGCCAGAACAGCGGGGGCAGCAGGGAGGCCAGGCCCTCAGGCCGTCTGGAGGCAGCCGAGTTTCTCAGGATGGCGTTGGAGGTACTTGGACCATCTATCTGAGGGTCCTGTTAGACAGGTAGACAGAGATTGGAGAAAATGAGCTCAGCGTGGTTCTGAGATGTCCCAGAAAGATTATGTTCACAATATGCAGCTGGCATTGCAGAGGAAATTAGGAGGAAATGCAAATGCCTCAACTTTTGCTTATTTTTATTTTATTTTGTTAATATTATGCCTACATACTCATGTTCACAATGTTTAAAATGTCTTCAGCATTCATTTGGTGTGGCACACTAAACCATGAAAGGTTGTTTTTATAAGTAAAATGCCACCGTGGAAAGTTAAAAAGTAAAAGTGTGTGTGCGTGCTTAAATTTGCATGTGCACCACGTGCTGGTATGTGTATACAGGACTTCACCAGCGGTCTTTGGCTAATAAAGCTGCAAGCTAACGGCTGGGTCATCTCCCCAAGACCTGGCCCTGCCTCTATTAAATGTCAGTCCAGTGCATAACAGTGCCTTATTATTGTACAATGACATTTACAGTGAACTTTAAAAGCCACCAGATAAGCAACGATCCCATTTCAGCCTCAAAGGAAATACAAAGAAGAGGAGTTTACAAAGAAGGCAGGAAGGATTGCTGTGGCAATCACTGTCAGATGGAGGTCAGAGACTTTCAGCTGGGTCAGATTAGAATTGGTGATGATATGATAACTTGCCGATTGCCTTGTGGTCTTGAATGAAATTGTCGTATCAAATGAAAGGGCATAACAGTTTGAGCTTTCACCACCGAAACAAGTTATAGGTTCTCTTTGTGCGATACTGTATCTCAAAGCAAATCTTTAATAGCAGTTTTAACCTGTAACATCAATATAAACCAAACGGCCACCGTAATAAAACCTCCCGTCTAAAAAAGCACAGGTCCCCCTCGTGTCACCAAAATAACCCTGACGCTTCGGAGATAGATACAAGACCTTTATGGTGAGTTTTCTTAGTGTGCTGTGGTGTAGATGCGGGGATGTTGGCAGCACATCTTCTGTTTCTGTTACTTTAAAATGAGTGAGGAGGAGAATACCTCACACATATTGTGGGATACTAATTTGGACTCAGGGCTGGGTGAAGACCTTATGATCATGTGAACAAGTGTGATATTATTTATTTGGGTGGTATGTGTCACAGTAACACCCACATGTATACCAGGAACACGTTTCCCTAGCAGAATCATTAAATTATAACGAGATTATCAATGTTAGTTACTTTGCCTGTCAGGGACAGCGTGCTGTGGATAGATACTTGCAGAGCTGTGAAACATACTTTAGATGGATGCTTTCCACTCTAGTTATTAACTTTTACTTTAATGTCAAGGTTTTGGTATAACTCTTATCAGAAGGTCTACATTTTGTTGTTTTGTAGATGCCTTTTTAACCGTAAAAGGTTTACTTAAATACATCTCTAACCTTACTCAAAACACATAGTTGCTCTTCATGTGCTAGACATTCAGCTTATGCTTATTCTTCACTTTATACAATAGATTTGTAGTACAACATTCACCAACATTGAACTTACCACACAGATGACGCCATCGGCACTCGAGTTTGACTGCGATTTCTGAGCCTGCAACAGAAGGATACAATCAAACATCTCAACCTACAATCAAGCTTATATCTGCAAATGGCAGTCGGGTTATACGTTACTGAAGTTTCAAGGTCGAGAGTCTGAAGTGTGCATGTTACATCACAAAACAGAGACTGTCAGCAGAGAATCAGAAGCAATTCATTTGCTTTGTTCAACAATCAATGCAGCAATATAATTTTAATTAGACTGAAAATATTCTGTCAATGTGTTTTCACAACAGGTGAAAACACACGGATCGGTGTTCAAACACTGTGACTGTGACTAAACTTCAAACAACTATCACATTCATTCTGTGCATTTATGAAAGCTCGGTGCTGCTCTGATCATAAAAACAGATTGGAACCTGAAGCTGAATTGGAAAAATCTACAGTAACCTTGCAGAGTTTACGCTGAGAGCCTGTTAAACTTTTAAAGCCTCTGATATTTACACAAGAAGAACGAGAGTGAGCGCAGGGGGACAGTCAAACCCCCACTCTGATTTGATCTCAGATTTATCATTCAGCAGCTGTCACACACTCGAATACACTGCCTTTGAGTCCCAGTCTGTCACACACACACACACAAACGCTTTCACCGTGTGCGTAAATGAAGGTTAGGGACTGTTCTGTGATGACAACCATGACGGATAATTTGAAGGCTTAACTTTTTTTCATGATTATTACGAGAGTACTATTAAAATTACAGCATACGTAGATATCATACCAAACGCAGAAATGCTCTGTGATGCAGAATGCAACTCTGTGGTTGAGCTCAGCCAACCATGACCATCCAGTTTTTCAACAAAATGCTTGCTGGGTTACTTAATTACTACTTAATAACTGTGTGTCAGCTAATATTAGTGTCTTTCATTTTTTATTTAGGAAAAAATGTAGAAATGTATTTGTATTTTGTTAAACAGTGTTGATTATATCTAACAATATATCATACAATCACATAAGGCAAAGGTACTAAACTAGAAATTGCTTTTTACATCTCTAGCTGGTATTTCAATCATACAAAAACATACAAAATACAGTCCTGATCAAAAGGGACGGTCGGTTTAACTGGAAATAACTTTTGTCATATCTAAGAGATCATCTTTAAAGTAAAGAAGCAGCTTCATTATGACAACTGTGGTTTCAGTGTTGAAGTTAACCACCAGAGCCCAGAACTTAACATTACTGAAGGTTATTGTGGCATCATCTTGACAGAAAACAGAACAAAAAGTCAGCAAACATCCAAAGACTGGGAGTTTGAAGTCTAGAATCCAAAATTCAAATAGAACAGAAACTAATGCGCCGCAACCAGCGTTGGAACATACATCAAAACCTCTGAGTTCACTTTGCACGAGATAACTGTGAACAGGGAATACAAAAGAACATATTTAACTGTGTTGAATTCAGCGTTACTCGGCACAGTACATGAAAAAAATATATAATGGAAAAAAAGAGCAGCAATGGAAAAAAAGAAACATATATAACATCGTGACAATCATGTCCTCTGGGTCTAAGCTCTTCAGGCAAATTTCTAAACAGATTAGAAGTGATTACCACTTTTGCTGATTGCAAGCCCACCATGAGCTGATTCACTGATTGGCAGTGTAGACCTTGTAATCAGCATGTGAACATCTTGTATTTTTGTTGTGCATTTGGTGAATTAAGCAGCTGGTTATGAGTTTGCTACCTGTTTTTCTTTTCTACCTCCAAGAAAAGAAACTTTATTTTTCTCTTTTCTTCTAATGACCTGCACACTGAATATATGTATTGAGGATGGATGCTGTAAGTGAAACGCCTGTGTGTATACAGGAAGTAGGTGTGACAGCATAATAAATGGCTCCTGTATACAGTATAGTGAATTCAGGCCAAAAATAGGGACGCACAGAATGTAGCAGGCATAGTATTATAGAAAGTGAGAATGTGTATTTTGTTATTATACCCATGCTTCAGCGCTAAAGTGGGAAAAAAAAGGGTTGGGTGGAATGATGTCTATAAATCATGGTGTATTTGCAGGCCTCTGCACAACGACCCAAACAGCAGAACAAGCTGAGATTTTAAAGCATTGTCAAGGAAAAAATAACAACACAATGACTAAGCACAACTTGCTTAGTCATTGTGGGGTTGTGTTTCCTGATTAAGGCCCATCTGTGTTTACCGCCATTGTGCTAAACGTTTCCCCGTCTCATCACTGAAAGAGACGATAAAGTTTTACAGCTTGTTGCTGAAGTTTCGAATCCCGAGGGCACCGAGTGTTTCGCTGCAAAACGTTGGAAAAGCTTAATCATGTGAATGTGAACCTTACATCGCACATAGATGTAGGCTTCCATCTGCCACTTTATTGCTTTTATGATTGCAACATCTTCATGATGACTAACAAATTCAGCAATTTAGATGCAGATATTTGTAAGATTTGCATTGTTGCAACTGTGAATATTAGTCATTCGTGTCTTTATAAGATTTTCTGGTGATGTTAAAAGTGTAATGTAATAATAATTGTGATTTAAAACTGACAAACATAGCAATTGAAACACATTTATTGCCTTAGCTTCCTCTTGGACTTTTGAGCCATTTAGAGTTTTCGTCTTCTTTTACAAAGACATCAAGTCCGTTAACAAATATGTGCATGGGTGGAGGTCAGTGAATTCAAATACACATCGCTGTTCTTTGTTTTGTTTTTCTGATTTACTTCCCTGTTTGGAAAAGTCACATTAGCATGTAGAACATTTCCATATTTGTCCAGGGTACTTCCTGTCTGCTTTGGAGTCAACTATATTTATAACAACAAAAAAGAAAAAAAGAGAAATCAGGCTGACAAAGCCCTGCGGTTTTTAAATGTGTGCTGATCTGCACACATTTATGTGTATGTGTTTCTCTGAACATGTGTGTAAATTTTAGCCCTTTTGTGTGAGGAAAGAAGAAACGCGGCAATTCTAGTATCTTAATTTCCTGTAAAAACTAAAGAGGATGAAAGCGTCTTCACATTACCGCCAAAACAAAGACACACAGTGGGGAAATTAAACAGAGAGGAAAGTACCCTCTCCAGCACAAGAAACGAAGACAAGAAAAAGGAAGCTGGGTCTCTTCTAATTCAGCTGGCAGCTTGAGAAAAACACTGTTCAGCCACATGTTTGAACATTTTATAAAGGAGCCAAGTTCGATTTATAGACACTGATAATTTGAAAGGTCTCAGGCTGGTTATTCTCCAGCCCCTAAAAATATAGATCTCACTGGGAGGTGAGGAGCTTTCAGCTTTTAACACCTTCAACATTTTTTCTCTCCACTTTAATTTTTTTCGTCTTTCAAGCCGGGGTAAATGCACTTCAGATCTGCCAGATTCTCACTGGCTGAAACTGGAAAGGTTTTGAGTCAGTGTTTAATGGTGATTGTTCTGCATGTTTGTGCGTCTGTGTGTGTGTTTGTACAGGAGAGAGATCAGTGAGGAGAGTAGAGTGAGTTTTCTTGACAGGCCTGTCCCCCGAGTGTGTCATTTCAACAGCATCGTCCGCATTGATGCTTACATACACACACACATTTAAAAAAAAAAAAAAAAAAAAAAAAATCACACACATACATGCAACAGCACTCGAATATACCACACACACACACACACACACACACACACACGGACACAACAACTCTCTCATTAACTTGTATTTGACGTGGTATCAGAGCAGTGCCAACAGCACACACGCATCAGTACACTACCAAAGCTCATTATCAGTGCAGACTGGGTGTTTGTGTGAGTGCGCTTGCCTTTGTGTGGATTTGTGTGAACAGGCTTGAGTGTGTAATTGCATCTATCTAGAATATCTGTCTGTTAACTTAACTTGCAGGGCTTCATGGCTGCTTATACTGTCTGTGCCTACGTGCATACAGTACAACCTTCCTCACCCACATACATATTATATGTTGCAGCTATCACTTTCACATAGATTAAAAGCTATGCTATTCTCATACTGAGTAAGTAATGTGGAGAACGGCCCAGCATAGCCAGCTACATTGCTACTAAGACACTTTGAAGTGTTGGTGTGGCGCTCGGTAACATCACCTCAGAACCACATTACTGGTTGATTCTTCTCTACATCACTGAAAGCAGCCACTACTGATTTGTCCTGCAGCAACAAGTGTTGTTCAGTGTCAGGTTTAGCTCTTAGCAGACTTTTTCACCTTCTAACCTCTGATATACATACAGCAGACCTTTGTAGGACTTTGAGCACAATGGTATGTAAGCCAGGTTTGCAAAGTCATCCTTTGTCATTCTGGTACATCACTGTAATGCCAGCCCACATCAGATCACCAAGCAACTGGCCGATTTTATAAATGGCATGCTATTTGTGCATCTGCACGCCACTTTGCAACTTGCTCAACTTCCTTCATGCAGTCAGTCATAGTTTGTCTAAATGTGCGTCTGTAGTTTCATAAAAATCAAAAAGATTAAACATAGAAAATATACACAGAACTAAAAGTAAAACTAGCTAAAAGCAAAAAATGGTAAATTTTCATAATTATTACTTTTATTAATGAATTTTTAATGTCACAGTTGTTCTGCCTTCAGTCAGGTGCCCAGTTTTCCATGATTAATGCAGCTCTGGCTTCAGTGTTGTGCTAATTAATATTTTAAATATTTAAATAAAACATGTTTGGTAGGTTAATTAAATTCTAAATTGGCTGAAGATGTTAATAAGTAATGAATGTTTGTCAGTCTTGCTTTATCAGCCATGTGATAGACTGGCAACCTGTCCAGGACGTACCCTGCCCTGACTCTATAACGCTGAACAGTCACGGGTTCAGAGTCCCCCTTGACTCTGAACTCCATAACTGGTTGATTAAATGGATTAGTAACATAAATAATCGATTTTGTTTCTAAAATGAAATAGGTGATTTCAAATGACAAGGCTACATAGATCTTATGTTATCACTCTTTATTTTGGCCGGTTTGTCGTGGGTTTAAAACCCTCAGCTTTACTACTGTGGTGCACTCTTACTACACCCATCAAACAGGTTTCTAGAAAAAGCAGCAGTAAAAGCTGCAATAAACTCGGCACCAAACTGCAACCAAAGTGCTGACTTAAATCGCTAAAGACCCAGTCATTTCCCTCAGAAGATGGAGGATCTCAAAGGAGGCTTAAATTTATCAATCAATCAATCAATCTTTATTTATAAAGCACTTTTCATACAGAAAAAATGTAGCACAAAGTGCTTTACATAGTTAAAAGCAGCCCACCCCACCCTCCAACTCACTCCCCACACTCTCAATACACATATATCCCCCCACCCCCACCCACACACACACATACACACACGCGCACACTTAAAGAGTAAAAATTGGGCTGGGCTCGCATGAGCCAAGTGAAGAAACATTATAACAGAGAGCCGGTCACAGACCGCAGCCTCCGGGCTGGGCACACAGCAGGAGGGAGGCCAAGGAGCCCCCCAACCAGGCTGAGAGGACCCCAGAGACCCAGCAGCCACGGTCAATAACAGCCCCGGTGCAGAGAGCGCCCTCCGAGGAAACACTGGAGATATGACGCAATACGATATATACAGGGTAAAATGATAAAATAAATAAGAACAGGATACAATATAAATATAAATATAAATAGAGTAAGAAGATTAAAAAATGAATAAGAATAAAATCAATAAATATTAGGTAAATCCTAAATTAATAATAGAATAACAGGATAGAATAAATAAGCATAAAAAATAAATAAACGCTAAGTAAAAGCTAAATTAAAAAGGTGGGTCTTGAGCCTGTTCTTAAAAACATGTACGTTCTCTGCGGCCCTGAGCTCCTCCGGCAGGCTGTTCCACAGACGAGGACCATACCACTGAAAAGCTGCCTCTCCGTGAGTATGTGTCCTGACTTTAGGGACAATCAAAAGGCCAGTACCAGAGGACCTCAGGGTCCGCGAGGGTTCGTATGGTAAAAGCAGATCTGAGAGATAAGAAGGCCCAAGACCATTAAGACATTTAAAAACCAATAAAAGAACTTTAAAACCGATCCTGAAACACACGGGGAGCCAGTGCAGCGATTCTAAAACCGGTGTAATGTGGGCCCGCCCTCTGGTCTTCGTCAGCACACGAGCTGCCGAGTTTTGCAAGAGTTGTAAAGTTGAAATATTCTTCTTAGGAAGACCAGAGAGCAGGGCATTACAGTAATCAATGCGACTGGTAATAAAAGCATGCATCAGCATCTCCGTGTTGGCCCGAGAGAGAATAGGGCGGACTCTGGCTATATTTTTTAGATGATAAAATCCAATTTTGGTTACATGTTTAACATGTGGGATAAAACCAAGCTCAGAGTCAAAAATAACACCCAGGTTTTTCACTTGTAGCGAAGGACATAGTGAAAATGCCTCTAATTTAGACAAGAGTTTCTCTCTCTGAGCCTCAGGACCGACAATTAAAACTTCAGTTTTGTCCTGGTTAAGCTGTAAAAAGTTTTCTGCCATCCAAGATCTTATATCCAAGATACAGTTAAAAAGGGCATCCATTGGTCTGGTGTCATCAGGAGACACGGAGATGTACAGCTGCGTGTCATCAGCGTAACTGTGGAAGTTCACTCCATGCCTCCTGATGACACTGCCGAGAGGCAGCATATACAAATTAAAAAGTACAGGGCCTAGAACCGACCCTTGAGGCACACCACATGTCATTCTATGGATCTTAGAGGAGCATGTATCCATACTCACCATAAAAGTTCTGTCAGAGAGATATGAAGTGAACCAGTTGTGTACAGCACCAGAGAGGCCCACCATGTGTTTCAGTCTGTTTAAAAGAATAGCGTGGTCTACTGTATCAAAGGCTGCGCTTAGATCCAGTAGCACCAGGACTGAGAGCTTTTGGGAGTCCCAGTTACAGGTGGCCAGAAACACGTCTCCCAGTGAATCGTAATGTTGTGTGTGTCCACTGAATGTGGAAATAAACAGTCTAAAAAACAATGTCAATAATTGTCTAGCACTTGTTCAGTTTCTCTCAAACAGCAGAAAAGAAAAAAAATCAATTTATGAAAGGCTGGGTTCAAAGGCTGGGTTTTTAAAAACGAAGCTAATTTTGTTAAGTGGAGTTTATCCTCTTTAAAATTTGCTGACTGTGGATTTTTAGCGGTATTACAAAGACGAAACCAAAACTATTCAGAAACGGCCGAAACAGGCACATCATGTGCAAATATAAGATAAGGATAAAACATGGTGTTTACAGTTAAGATTTCTATTCACAAAAAGAAACGATTAAGGTGAAAGTGCCTGTAAACAATAACTTTAACAGTTGCATGCTGCTGCATTGGGTTGTGGTATCGTTATATGTGAAATGGCCCTCTGAGGCTCTGTCATCTCTCTGCTGGTAATCACAGTGTTATCCTCATTTCCTCCCTGACCCAGGAAGAGCCCGTCACCAGTGTTCAGGACTGATCCCTCCATTTAGTCAGCCAGATAACTGTTGTTCCTGTAGTGCAGAAGAAGCTGCTCCAAAGGACAGACTGACAGTTTCAGAGCCTTACAGGCCAAATTAGGGAATATGTGGATAAATGCATAGATACACACATGAGTGTGTCAGTTAATGAAGGGGCACGCCTAGAAATCTACATAGGGGGTAAACATGAATAATCCCACTAGAGAAAATATTCCTGTCCACTTAATACAATATAATCTCTGATTTGACCTAAGAGGAAAATCTCCCTCCATATCCCCATCGGCAACTTTTTAGTACCAACCTGGCAATATGACAATTAAAAGAATCGTAATGTTGAGTAAAGCTGCAGATGTTAGCTGGTATTCTCAGTCTATTTGGCAGTAAGGACAACACCCCACATTTATTTGTACTACAGTACTCATGGATCTAGGGGGGTGGTCTTCACACGACAATGAGGAGAATACTATGAACCAAAGTTATATAAGATTATTCTTTTTAGAATATTAATTAGAGAGAGAGAAATGACATTTACCAAAGAGTTGCAGATTATCAGGTCAGATAAAAAAGAAGGAAACTTTAATACCTTTTAGAAAAAAAAAATCCTTTTTTACAAAGTAAAACTATCTTGCACCTGTGCTACATTGACTAGAATCCAGCAAAAATAAATTTGGGGCATGCTGAAGGAGGGTTTCAATCTTGATATGTATAACCTCAAATGTGAGACTCACATGTATGGTGTCATATGGTGTCTAACTGAGAAATAACACCGGGAAAAAGGGAAAAAAAAGGTCTGAGAATCATTTTCTTACAGACTTCAGCAGTCATTTTTTTCCTTCTTATAGTGCTATTTAATTTTCTTTGTGATAGCCTCTATAAAATCCCCCTGAAAACTCCTTGCCGGCTCGCTTTGTGGTAGTTTGCAATTTTTGAGGGGCAGCATTGGAGGCAAAAGATGATGACAGGTTGACCTGCAGGATGACAGCCTTCCCTGCCATCTTCAAAGCCACTGGATAAACCCAGACTAAAAAAAAAATAGTACCGCTCCTGCAGTGTTGATCTTTGAAAACTAGACACAATAAAAAATGTTGGAGATTGGCTGGATATGTGGGACATCTGGTCAAGCTAACCTGCGTGTGTGACCCACCTGTAGGCTGCCGCAGAAGTGATAGATTGCAGGGTCTGTGTTAATGTGGTTGTCAATGGTGTTGGGGTTGCGTTCACGGTTTCTTTGGTAGGGGGTGGTGATGGAGGTGGTGGTCTGGACGGGGGACATGGGCTGCCACACCCCGACATCAGTTCCATTCCCGAAGGCCTGGATGGCATTACCTACAAAGGGAAGAAAAGAAATGATTATAGGTTTCCTGTCCAGAAAACCAAATCCAGGTAAGTTAAGTTATTTCATGGCTCAAATGCACGATAATCCCCGTGTTAAAAGTAAAACTGTATTTTGCCCAAACCACAATTATAGGAGAGTTAGTGGGTACTTAAGTTTTGTTATCACTTCCCTCCATTATAAATTCACCACACCGTCAAAAACCTGAGTGCTGATGTGGCTATTTACCATTAGAGTCCATTAGCAACCCTATTAATAGCCTTCTATGGCTTTGATGTAAAACACACACACATGCATATACACACACATCAGAGGGAAGCTGAGCCTTACAGAGCTGCTGTTTGAACGTAATGATATTCTTCCCTCCAACAGTGAATTATGACCCTGAAAACTGTGGTAAAGGAAGGAAGAGCTGATCTGCATAACTGCTCTTTAACCCCACTCAAATATTCATACTTACATGTGCAAAGACACGTGATTATGTCGGTATGATGAACAGCATGCAGTATTTTCATATTGCATGTTCAGGTTTGTTGGTTTCCGCAATTTTCTTTGACAAATCCAACGTCAAAAATTAAAAACGCAGTTGTGAGACAAATTTATATAAATATTAGTGTAAATTATTACTATAATCTGTGTTTAAAATTGATTGCCTACATAGAGCATCAATGCAGAAACGCAGTGTTGCTTTTAGAGGGGAGCTAAAATAAAGTGCTGCAATTAAGTTTAAAATAAAATGTGTTTTATTAGCAGAATAACCTATCAGTCTTTTCTAGCTCTTATTGAGATATATCTGTCTTAACCTTCCTGCCTTCTTGGGACCTTTTTGTGCCACTGCTATGTGTTAAATGGCTGCCATTTCCACTGTGTTCAGTGGAATATCACCAAACTTGCCACAGGATAGTTTTTACCTGTCAATGTTAATATTCCAGTGTGAATTCCTTAAATCAGCCTAAAATGGCTGAGCAGCAGAAATCCCCACACCCATCACCCTGGGGACCATTTTCTGCCCATTGACTTCCATTATAAACGCTATTTTTCAACCCCAAATTATCATCATATGATTTTATTTTTTCTTCTTTTCTTGGATGTCAATGAAGACTCAGGGCCTTGAAGTTTTAATTTTTAAATTGCAAAAAAAATGCAAAAAAATAATGGCAGGTCAAAATGTATGTTGGTGCCAATCTTTGGTCCATCTAAAGGCCTACTTATAATGACAATCACATATTACTTCAACTGGTTTTTTGTGGAAATATTTAGTTTCGTTTTTTGGTTTTTGGGGCTTATAACACAGGGCGCTCATGTAATAACACTGGGATTTGAAGGGTTAAAACAACGAAAATATAATTAAAACTTTACATGAATATTTCAGGGAGAAGTAGTTTTACAAGGTTGGCTAATTTAAAGTGGAATAAAATATGGATATATGGTCTTTTTATGGCGTGGCTGAGAATGGTCCCTAGGGTGATGGGTGTGAGTTTTTTAAAGGATGGCAGGAGGGTTAAAAAAGATCCATCATAATTCATTAATGATAAAAGATCTATATTTGAGAGTAAAAGCAGATTCATGGTTGCAGATTCATGTACCTTAAGGTATAACATGTCATTAACCTGCACCTGCAATAACTTGCAATGCATTAAATACATTAAAAAGATCAGTCAACGTTTGACATTAAAAACTTTGCATAAAGTCCTTAAATACACCCAGCTGGACTTGATAAGTTCATTTGTGAAATGATGTAATGTAACACACAGTAATGTTGTTACTTTGAACATAAAAATGATAAAAAATTAGTATAATGACATTTAGTTGCTGAGCTACAGATGGTGTAGCAGGGGTTTGAGGAGAAATAAGCATACATACATAAAGACAGATATTTTTTGTATTATAGTAAGAAAGCTCATACTGACTAATACATATATGCCTGGTGATTTGCCTTGTATCTGAATATGATGCTGACACCAGTCTATGTTGTTGCTTCTGGAGAAAATGAGGCTTTATTTTCTCCAGTAGTTCAGGAAACATTCACTCCATTAAAGAGAATATGGACACACATCCATAACCAGTTTAAAGGAGGATCTAAAAACCAAGTGAACCTGTTTCAGCCTGCAGACCTGTAAATTTGCTGATTCAATTCCAGGCCTTTGTAGAGTGGCATCCTTTAGACCGGTTGTTTCTTTGCAGGACCAAAGGAGTACCAGCAGCCGTGTTAGCAAAATTAATTTGTGAAAACTGAAGAATGGCTGATATCAGATCTGAGAGAAACAATCC
Source organism: Aulonocara sp. 'chitande type north' Nkhata Bay (assembly GCF_057382095.1). NCBI lineage: Eukaryota > Metazoa > Chordata > Actinopteri > Cichliformes > Cichlidae > Aulonocara > Aulonocara sp. 'chitande type north' Nkhata Bay. Next base: position 13,925,279 of record NC_141356.1, on the reverse strand, counting down.
TCGTAGTCTTTTCTGAACACAGCAAGACAGCGTCCCCTAATTCCTGCTGACCCAAATCTACTCGTTTTCTTGTGCAAGAGGAATGATGGGATCCTCGGTGTGTGCCTGGCATCTCAGAAGGTGATAATGTTCTCAAAATGTTTACCTCTGGCTACATGCATTAGAAAAGTCTGGATTTTAAGGATATTTTATGGAATTTTATGCAATCAGATTTTGTTCTGATCTGTTTGAATAGTCCATGTAAAGAAAATGGTGAAAGATAAATGACTTAGATTTAAACAGAGTTTCTTTGAAGCCACTGAACAAATCACGATCTTCCGCTCCTCTGGTCTTTCCTTTCCTTCCTCCTGAGAAACTGATTTCCAGTTGAACTCCCCATGACCTAGAAAGAACCTTTGAGTTAGTTCCAGTCTGCAGATTTAATAAATGTGACTAGTAATCTCGAACTAAGCAAACCCAGAGGCTTCTTCACTTGATGTGCCTTGCCAAAGTGAGCTCTGGTAAGAGAAAGATCTCTGACACAGACAAACAGCATAATGTTTTCATTAATGTAGATTCTATAGAACTTTATTGTGAAGGTCGTTGTTGTGATTTGGCACAACTTAAACAAAACTACTTTTTTGTTTAGTTTAGTTTTATCAGTGTAGAAATCACATATAATGGCAGAAAAAAAAAAGGCTATGATTGTGTTTTATTTATTATTAGCTATAACAATAGACACGCCTTTTCTGTGTGTACCTTTCATTTTGACAGTGACAATGCAAAATATTATTCCCTCAACATATTTGTTTAACATTTCACAAGAGATGCGGTAGCTGAAGAAATTGGCTGGCATTAATTTTTGGAGATGCAATATTCAGCACAAAACAAGTAATTTTTGTCAATATCCTGCAGCCCTGATGCGTGCGGCTCTGCTCAAGCAAGTGAATATTTAATTTTTCGCCGATGTGTGTGTATGTGATTGCGTAGCTGGTAGCTTTGTGTCGAGACAGCAGAAGGCTGATGGGGATATTGGAGGTGTTGATGGGCTCTTTTTTGTCTCTTCTGTCTGTCTCCTCACCTAAGGCCTAATTACAAAACACACTCGCAGCACAGTGAGCGTGCGTGAAAAACAGGTTACATGTCAAATTAAGGCACAGGACATCAGACCTGCATGTGTGCTCACTCCACTCCTTATTTTTAGATATACAATGTTTTGGAACCTGTGTTTTTTCCTGGCTCCTCTCTGACATTTCCACTCATTTGAAGTGTTTTTGGCAAGGTGACGTCTTTGACTAATTATTCAGCATGCTATTGTAGAAAGAAATAAAAACTTTGTTCAGAGATTAAAAAAAGGATTATTGATATTTCCTTAGTTTCTGTTGGAAGAGCTCACATACAAATATCTGTAAATATATCTACAGTTACAACAGTGGATGCGCATATTAAACATGACCACAGTTTTAAATATTGAGGTCAGTATGTGTATAAGCCAAATACTAAGGATTCGAGTTTTTTTTTTTCCATTTTAAAATCACACTAAGAGCAGAATTTCATACTATAGTCATTTTAAACATTAGTGCAAAAGTAGCACTAAAACAGTTTCTTTCAGTCAGAAGATCAAGTGAGTGGCTGCACAAGGAAAAGGAACCAATGATGATTTTGATGTGTGCATCATGCAAAGTCACTCTCGTGAGTTGGCAATGAGGATAATAGTTCCCATTCTCAAAATTAGACAACAACCAAAACTGAAAAACAAAATACAAGCTAATCTTCTCTAAAACATTATAAATGCAAATACAGCTAGGTGTTATGCAAATTATTTTTGCAAAATACCACATTTTAAGCATCAGAGCTGTTTGCTTACCAGCATTTGCAAAATAGCAGTTAATCAATATTTGATCTTCTTATCTTGAATGAAAAACGAAACCTTTTTGTACTTATGTGAAATAGCATGTGTAGCTTTCATTGTGAGTGAAAATGTCATCAGCACACTAACCAACACGAGCATATTATTCACTAAGGTGACACTGGGCAAGTTCACACTCGTACCTCTGACATTCACACACTACCACACAATTTCTATGGTTTCACTTCACTTCCTACAGATTAAACTTCAAGAAGAGAAAGTATTATGTTAAGGGCAAAGCATCAATCCTTGAGCATATTTGCATAATAAACCTAAAGACACTGAGCCTTTGGCTTTCCTCAACACATTTGATACAGAGCTAATGGAAGTCCTGCTACTATTTACTCAGGATACATAAAAATGACTCTGTGGCATACCAAACAAAATATATTCAGTACATTAGTTTTCAGATACTGTTGACTGTATGAGATTTATGCGGCCAGTTTGATGTCACCCGCTGGTTTTGGACTCCACATTCTAAAGTTTCAGCATCAGCCTTTAATATGCACCCATGCTGTTTTTCTGAAAAGAAAAATGGCCGCAGTGAGAACGTAGAGCGTTAAATTATCAGCTAAAGCTAGAAAGCAGGGTTGTTAAGCATGTCTGCCAATTAGTGCAAAGTAACAAACTAAACAGGTTAATCAAAAAGAAATTCACAGACTTTTTGAGTGGGCTACACCAGCGGTCTCCAACCTTTTTTGTGCCACGGACCGGTTTATGCCCGACAATATTTTCATGGACCGGCCTTTAAGGTGTCGCGGATGAATACAACAAAATAAAACTAGTACCGTTACCGAAAAAATAAGATTTATTCATAACACACGTGAAAAGACCCAGGAAAACCAAGTTAATGATAAAAACGATAACAAAATAACGCTGAAAACCGATAAAAACTATACATTTCACACCTGAGCCTCAACTCTCACGGCCCGGTACCAAACGACTCACGGACCGGGACCGGTCCGAGGCCCGGGGGTTGGGGACCGCTGGGCTACACCACACAGAAAACCATATTATACCTGATATAACTTCATTAATAAAAAACGACTAAAACCACAAACACAAGACGTCCAGTTCAGTGACTCAAACAGGCAGAACTGATGACTAGTAAACAGCAAACAGCCACGTGCATAACTCCAGTATCCAAATGAATGAGTCAAATTAAACCGGAAGCCTTTTTATATACACTAAGTAGCAAATCTCTTTCAAATAAACCTTTCTAAAACACTAGGACAAACAATGATTTAACCTTCATCAATGCAAACGGCAATGTGCACTAGAACAAACATGATATCATCTTCCCACTGCAGCAGATATTGGTGTTAGTAGTATGAGTTTGCCTCATGCAGATGTCTACATTACCACTTTATCTCACTTTACATGTACATGGATTGTTGTAATACTAGAATTATGTTGGACGGCGTGACCTTTGCATATGCAGGAAACAGGGAGGAATTACACTAAAAAAGCTTTGAATATATTAAAGTTACAGTGTCTCCTTGAGAATATTAAAGCAGCGGATCCGAACCTGGGGGTGGGTCACACAATAACCGAGAAGCTGTATAAAAAAATTACAGGATAGGAATGCAGAAGGAGGTGTGTGCTATAATCAACCTCAATACTCTGAAAGCTCACACAACAAAACATACACATTTAAGGAAGTCAGAAGCTTAGAAAGATACAAACCAATGTAATGCTCAAAAAATCCTCTTTTCTGTCTTTTTGTCTAGTCTTTGTCCTTCCTCAAGTTACTTTCTAGCCATGACCCTGTAGCTGGTGTGTGTCAAGATCGTCAGAGTTGTCAGTTCCACTTACTGCTGAGCAAGCCTAATGAGAGCAGAAGGAGGGAGGGCATGAAAGGATGGAGATGGAGACAAAGAGTTGGGATGAGCAGACAGAAGTGGGATGAAGCATGAGCTGGAGAACAAGGGAAAAAGAAAGGGTTGTAATGGGAAAAATAAGGGAGCAGTGAAGAAAAAGGGAGAACTGAGACTATAATGAAGAGTCAGAGGAGGCGTATTCCTTCTCACTTTGAACTATGTTCAACTTCCCCAGTGAATAAAAGCAAATAGTAGATATAGAGGGTGTGTTTTAACCCACGTTAACCCCCTTTGATCTTGGAAATCTCACAATGACACTTGAACACACAAAATCATGCCAGCACGCAGAAGCAAAGACTTACAATACGTTTCATGTCTCCCACGTGCACTAACTGGGTGCAGACTCACACACACGCACGCCGACTGCAGCGGCCCTTATTATCTAGAGCAGAGGAACCTTGTTAACCCTGACTGGTAAAAAGACAACGGAGTAGAGAAAACAAGAAGAGGGAGGGGAAAAAGATAATAGAAGAGGAGAAGACAAATGAGAGCGTGAAAGAGCGAAGAGTTGGTGAAAACGAGGCTGCCTCTTGTTGGTGTTTTCTCATCTGCTAACTGCCATTCTGACAGAGGAAAATCAAACCACCCACTCTGCTCATGTAGAGCCGAACAACCGGCACCAACTCATTCCCCTCATTGTGACTACAGCTCATTGTCTTCAATGCACACCACTTTCTACAGCACACACCCACGCATGAACACCCTGCCCAATTGACTGCTTGCCACACGGGTCTCGTGGTTGATTGCTTCATCAATCGAATACTGAATTTTTAATTAAGGTGACTGTACATCTTGACAGCTGCAAATAGATAGTGGTCAATCTGTGCTATGTTGCACAAAACTAATTCATCATTCAGACCAACTTTCACCCAGTGACAGGTTAAAGCTGCTTGTACCACAGCAACGTGAACAAGATTTCAAAGAAGCTGCAAGTAGTGTTAACTCATTCAAATTGCCACTCGAGGCTTTTTCAGGAAAAAACAAAAAACACTGTACATTACACTGTACATCAGGATCAAGCTGGTGAATACAGAGGGACCTTCAGCAGCTGATAAGACAGATATTCTCACTGGGAGTTGGCAGAGATTAGAAAAAGAACTGAAGGACAGTTAAATATTGAATTAATATCTACCCTGTGACCAGAAACACAGCTAATGGCAGCGTATGAGATGTGATTATAAAGTTACGCAATTCCGCCCAGGAAACATAACTTTCAAATCCTCCTGGTGCACTGCTGGACCACGTCAACAATGGCTGCTATTTGTAAATGCCACTGACATAGTCCTGAAAAATGTACTTGTATGGGAATTTTAATGAACCTCCACTTCTCTTTCAAAGGAACCCCACTTTTATACCGAGGCTCATTCACCAGTGATGATGAGAGCTGGGTTACCATCTACAACACAGTGGGAGTAAGTACCATGTTTAGCATTTATAGAGTTCAACATTCTTATCGTAAAGCTGACATGACAGCCGTCTGATGGACTGGCTACTTGTCAGGATGTACTCAGCCTCTTGCCCTGTTAGAGTTGGGATAGGTTCTTAACCTACTCTGAACTATATAAGCAATGCAGAGGCCGCATTACTGAAACAACAACCAAGTTTTATTTTGATATGTTTAATTTTTTTTTTCAATCACATAAATAACAATTTGCAATTTTAACTGATTTTTGCTTGCCGACATAATTTAAACCAAAATGCCAATTAAAAGTGTCTTAAAGTAAAATTCCAGAGCGCAAGAAAAGCTGGAATCTTTAATAGGAGATTTGTTTTTATCAACACTTAACCCATGTCATACCAGCTACCACACATCAGAAGCTACATTAAACATACTTTATAACTAAAGCAGGAGATGGCAGCGACACTGTCTCATCAAAATCTTTGCTGATTAAATGAAAACATTTTCCAATTTTAAGTTCACCTGATTGTTTTCACCTGTTTTCTGCTCCCTCCTGGTTCTTGTTGAGTTATTAGTCCACTGTGTGTCTGTTCCTGCATTCCTCTTTCCTGAGTCAGCTGTTATGCTTCCCCTTATGATGCTGCCCTGCCTTGCTCTCCCTCTCTCTTGAAATACGGTGACACCATGAGGATAAACATTTGTTTAAGACTCTGCATTTTGAAGCCTCTGCATGCCATGTCAGTTTTTTGGAATAGCATTTGAACGAGAGGGTTGCATGCCAAGTTCCCAAGTAAAGCTATTATTGTTAGTTGCATTATACCTATGACGGCACACTCAAGCACACATATCTGGCAATTAGTGCAAAATAGCAAACCAATGAAATATTACAATTTCACTCACAAAAACTGAAGCATAAAAGTGACAACAGCATCTAAAACGCTCTAAAAGGAACCACAGAATGGTCAAGTGGTTCGGGCTCAGGAAAGAGGAAGCCTAGCAGAGAGCTGCCACCTACACCTGCCTGGATCAAGACACCTGTAATCCAAAACCAACCACTTTCACAACTCAAGTGTCTAGAGGGATTTTAAAAACATCTACACACCATTAGGCCAAACCCATATTTTAGAACCAGCTGTAAATGTGCTTTTTAATATTGCTAAGATGGGTATTTAACCTCCTAAGACCCAAACTCTTCCACGACATGCATTTTTTAATTTCTCTTTGATATTTGGGCATATTGGGACCCGATGAAAGTAAAAACAAAGAATTACCAGGTTTTTCTTTTTAACCTGATTTTTGTTTCTAAGATAAATGAGAGCCACAATGAGGATATTCGTTTAAAATTTCGATAGATCAGTGGCAGTATGTCCTCATAAGTGGATATCAGGCCCTTGTAGAGCAAAAGTGAGTATTTTGGGCTAAATAACCCAAAATGTGATGTCCATATATGTGGACGCCAGGTCCTAGGAGGTTAAACATGGGAATGTGTGGAAATGTACTCACTTTTAGAGCCAACCTCAAGTGGCTGCTACAGAAACTGCAGTCTACAGTTCCACACTGCCTTCATTTTCCAGCTGCTCGGTGAGCACATATGCTCATCCAGCATGGGTGTCCTTGAGGGAGATTGTCTTCCAGCTGTGACCCTGTCTCCTGACCTCCGTAGAGGAATCAATTAGGAATCACATTACACTTAAACTGTGTTGGGGAGGAAAGAAGCAGCTGACTGCCACTGAGTGTAGTATCAAAACAGAAGGAGCAGAACCAGTTTAGATTACAAGGAAACTCAAAGTGAGGCTGGCTTACATGTGCACAGACCCATATTAATCTGGTTAGAAACAGGTGTGTTTACACTGAATGTATGTGGAAGAGAGAGAGAGAGAGAGAGCGCGAGAGAGTTTTCCCGTCTCCATGAGTTTGAAGACATTTTTAAGACTCCAAAAGTGGTTTTAGTGTCAAGGTTACAATTAGGCTATGGTTCCATTTATGCTAAGGGTTAGTGTTAGGCATTCATTTTCGATGCTTAGGGTTAGGGTCAGCAGCTAGGGAAATCATTTTGTCAATTAAATGTCCCCACTAAGATATGAAAACACGACTGTGTGTGCGTGTGTGTGCGTATGTGTGACTTCAAGTAGGTTTGTTAATTAAAGTCATTGCGTAAGAGGGTTTAGATGGAAAAGCCTCTTTCTGTCAAAGATCTGGAGCAGGAGTTCTGCTACACATTGAGACACTCTGGTGCAATATGACTGGCTTTTTTTCTGTTATGCTGCTGGATAACAATGCAAGCATGGCAATGGGATATATTTGGTAAGAAGGAGATACTGGAAAGAAAGGAAGGGATAAAAGTGCACAACAAGAATATGACCAGCAGAGCAGAGTAGGTGAAAACAGACAGACACAGAACTCAGAAGAGCTGCTAAAACTAATCCACAGTCAAAAAAGAAAATTGAACAGATACCAGCTGGTCAAAGTAGAGCAGCACAAGAGGAAAACTTACGTAGGCAGGTGTTCTCTGTGAAGAACTCAGTGAATTTGTCACACTCATCCTTATTGTTGCCGCTGTTGCTGCAGTCGCAGAAGGGAGAGACACTGATTTTGGGTGAGCGCAGGTAGTTGGGAGTCATGACAGTACCTGGAGAAAGATGATAGAATGATTCACTGATTATTTTCAGTAACAAATGTGGTCCATAAACAAGGCTTTATTGTAAACTGTTCAACCCTGAATGAGCTGCTAACTACCAATTAAAAAAATAAAATAAAATAAAAATTTAAAGCCTTCAAAATATCAGGTATCATCATCGTGCTGTGTTGATGATAAATGTTTAGCAGTGATGATTTTTATTTTCTACAAGAGAAACGCAGTCTGGTGGAGTTTCTCCAGGAAGCAGAATGCAGAGAAGGTGGAGTGAAGAATAGGCTCTCTCTCTGCGAGGGAAAGTAAATAGCTTCAGTCAGTGATTTCTCACTCCCCCAATGGATTGTTCCCTTGTGCTGGCTGCAGTCCAGAACAGGCCATTTTGTTTTGCAGTAGGCAGAATGAATTGGCGCTGTGTGGACAGTGTGTGTATGCGTGGTCAGGTTTGGCGACTTGAGAGGACCAAATCTCGAGTGTTGCAGTAACTGTTGTCGGGAAGAAATCAAGAGTGGGATTGGTCCACGTTGTGAGTGAGATAGCTACAAAAAATTACAGCTTGGTTCTTCATGTCAAAGCTGTGTTGCATTTTTAACAATGTCTTAAGCAAATTCTCATATTTCAAGATCTTAGAAACTGCAGTTAATCCCGAGTCAAACCTGACCGGTCACAATCGAGCGAACTCACCAATCAGACCCGAGTAGGCAAGGAGGCAGTCTGCATAGTTCTCCTTCAGGCAGCCTGACAGCGAGCGGGGCTCCGGCTGGCAGTTGACAAAGAAGTCAGCGAGTCGTGACCTAAAACACACACAGATCAAAAACTATTTTGTGATTATAGCTCCAGCAGATAAGTTCAGACGGCCAATGCGACTGTAAATGAGCAGCAAAAGGCCCGGTTGAAATTAGTGTCCACTGGAAGTCATTTGTCTCAATTCAATTAGCCTTCTTAATGGCTGACTTCAGTGCAGTAAGATGACCCTTTATGCTGCGGCTGGTTTGTATCCTGGAATGAATGAAGCTACGGACTATTCTCCGCCCAGTCTGTTCTGTTTCATTTACCTCCTTCAAAAATGTTTGTTTACACTTTTGCACCAGGTGCAGTGGTTTGTGAAATTGAAATGGTGTTTGTAGTCCCAAGGAATTCACAATTTGAAGTGAAATTACGTGTGATATAGTGGCTCTTTGACACAAAGCTAACACCTTCAGACTCAAACATCTTTAACCATCTTGGTGTGTTGGTGCAGTTTCGGCTATAAATCCTCTCACTACTGTTAAAACGTCAAACTAAGCTGAGACATTTCCCAACACGGTCAGAACAGGTCAGAAAATCAAAAGTTACTTGCACAAAACAGCAGATGTTACTGGATAGATTTTCACATTTTTTGTACATTTTTTTAAAGTAAGTATGACACATTTTTTCCAAATGCTTTTTTTTTGGTAAAATACTGTTAAATGGTTTTAAATGTCAGTAAAAAGCTTCGCATAGCTTGTGTTCCTGCACTGTTGCTGAGTAAAAGCAACAACAATAGCCAAAACTGCACATAAAATTCAAAGGTGGTATGCTGAATGTGCAATAATTGGTCTCCACCAACTACTCTTGCTTAATTTGTGTGCGTGTTTGTTAGGACTTGTTTAATACCTGTAGTGACTTCGAAGGAATTTAAAAACTGGACACCAAAGATCGTCTTTAGTTCAATATTTGATCAAATGTGAAATATATTCAGTGGTGTTCTGTTTGATTTACTAGGAACAAAAAAGTCATTGAAGAATATTACAATGCCCAAGTAAAGTTGATCTTTGCAATATAAGTGAGTTTGACCAAGTTCATGCCAAACATGAGATGTTAGGTTTTCAAGGACTTGATGGACAGCCTGGGTTGTATTCATCAAATTCAAAATGAGCATGTTTAGTATTTCTCATTTTCAGCATTTAAGATGCTCTTTATACTAGTTTCACGCATCCAGATACAGTTCAAATGATTTGCAAAGCAGTGTATCCTTTTTCCTCCCTCTCTCTCTTTTGTTCCTGTTAGTTTTTTTGGGCAGCACGGTGGCACGGTGGTTAGCACTGTTGCTGCACAGCAAGAAGGTTCTGAGTTCAATTCCACCATCAGACCGGGGTCTTTCTGTGTGGAGTTTGCATGTTCTCCCCGTGTTTGCGTGGGTTCTCTCCGGGTACTCCGGCTTCCTCCCACCGTCCAAAGACATGCAGCTTGTGGGGATAGGTTAATTGATTAATCCAAATTGTCACTAGGTGTGAATGTGCGAGTGAATGTGAGTGTGAATGGTTGTTTGTCCCTGTGTGTTGGCCCTGCGACAGACTGGCGACCTGTCCAGGGTGTACCCCGCCTTTCGCCCTATGACAGCTGGGATAGGCTCCAGCGCCCCCCGCGACCCTGAAAAGGATAAGCGGAAGCGAATGGATGGATGGATGGATGGATGGATAGTTTTTTTGGACATGGGGTTGTATCTGCACTTGCAGTGTGATCCGTCTTATCACACCAATCTGGTGCAGAGCTGAGCAGTGCCTGGCGAGAGCTGTCAACAGCAGCCAGCATACTACACCTGACATATGGTGAGGGAACTTGTGGAAATGCATGGCTTTAATCTGTCTGTGCTAACTGACAAATGGACCGGGAGGAAGCCGTGCTGCAGTGAGACCTGTTGTTCAAGCCCTGAGCATATGTGTGATGGATTGAGTGTATGGAGGGTTGAAGCTGCCAAAATCAAAAATGAAGAAAAAAAGATAAATGACTGAATATGTAAATATGTTACAACAACATAAAAATAAATGCAGCCATTCATTGTGTTTCGTTTTTGATTTACGTTTATCAATATTAATAAAATGACAAGTCAAAGAATTTGAAAAAAAAAGTATTTATATATGCATCCTTTTCCTCTGCATCCACCATACTAATGTCCTAAAACCCTCCAAATTCAGTATCTTTCTATATTTCTGTAATCACTTTAAAAAATTACCTTATACAAAAATAAATGCAGAAAATTTACATTGAATTCTTAGTATAATAAACTAAATTCTGGCATCTTCGGTCCTTCATAGGAGAGTTCCATTGGGAGAAAGATGGACAGAAGAAGAGAAACTTGCAGTATAAATTTACTACTGCTGCCTGCTGTTAAGCAGAGACAGAGGGTGAGGCGAGAGGGAGGGAGACCTGAGGCCACAGTCCAAATGGAGCTCATTTATGATGCCTAATGCCTCCATTTAATCCCAGAGACCCACAAGACTGCTGGCTCAAGCCTCCGGAGACTGCATAACCACATATACACACACACTAGTGAGGGCAGTGTCAGATGTCCATCACTGAATTACTCTTTTCTGACTCTTAATGCAGGAACCCTACAGTGTACGTGGGTGTGAGTCTGAGACTTGAAGCATAAAGGCAGACAATTTATTACTGCTGGTGCTACACTGACTACTACACAATGTAAAGAGGTGTCTATGGGGCATGTTAATGCACAAATGTGTTTCACAAAGTGGGGACTTGCCTCAGATTTGCAGACAGAAAGCTTGTCTGCACACTGTAAAGAATTCGATTTTAGGCTCTGTGAGTTAAGATTAGAGTAAAGCCGAGGTCAAAGCATATTTGCCGCAAGCCACTTTCGGTGAAATTTCCCTCTAAGTGAGGACATACAGTTTTTTTATTTAGTTATACTGTTGGAGGTTTTGTTCCATTTCTCTATATAAGGAACGACAGTATGTCAGTGCACTGTGTACAGGCAGCTGCCTTGTTCATCAAAGAGCCAAAACACAAAATGATACTGATCTTTTTTCCAAGCTTGCACATATATAGTGCGTCCTCACCAAACAGAAGGGTAACCCTTAAAAGAGCCATGGTTAGCCTATGGTTTTGACTGATAGGCACAGGATGCTACCACATGATGAAAACTAGTTACACAGTTGATCACAAATCGCTTTTCCTGCATATCCTACATCGTCGATTTGCATCTAATGCCAGCTTAAAAAACACAGTTAATATCCAGAGCACACAGCATTTATCTCAGAAATAAACCATGGCATCACATGGCATCCAAGTTACAGTATATCTGGTACTTATTGACCATATTGACATAAAAAGGGGTTCCTCACTTGCAGATGTAGTTGGTCTTGCAGGATGCCTGCAGCTCCAGACAGTTGGGTTTCTGTTTCTCTTCGTACGAGCAGACAGGAACGATGGTTTGACGTCTCCTTTCAGAGCATGCGGTTTGGTCGCTGAGCGGGCATGAGCAGAATAGCATGCCGTAACTGTGCTTGGGAGGAACCTGTGTGGCAAAAGAAACCACGACATTAAGGATAGAAATTAATTCCTTTATTAAGACCCGCATTATTGCTCATATTTTAGCATTATTCTGGGCTACATGTTGTACCGTCTGTGCCTTTAGACACATTTTCTGGATTTCTTTCTTGATGTGGTCTGAAGTAGCTGTTTTCTATTCGTTTTGATGGATTGTTGTTGTTGTTTTTTTTAACTGCTCCTAACTTTATTCAGTATTTATTGGTACAAACTCACCTTGCTGCAGCTCATTTGCAGCAAGATGGTTTAACATCGCTTCAATAAAGCATCAATCAAATCTGACGTTCAAGTTGAAAGAAAATGTAGATGTAACAAATGACAATCGGACCACAATAGGAGAATGTAATGATACTTTAATCTCCAACACAAAGAAAAGCCTAACGCTCAAGGCTCTTTACGCAAAGACATCTCTATTATGATAAAATAAAGAAAAATTATACATCACACAAAGATTAACAATGTCACACTTTCTCTGTAACATTTCTATTTATTCATCTTGTTGCTTTGCAGAAGCAGTGCCAAGTAAAGTTATTCAAAAAGGGGCATCACAGAAGCTGGGTTGTAATTACAATGCTTCACATCATTTTTCACAGTATGGAACAGACAGCAAAAACATCTTTTGTGTTTTATGACTGAATCAATGTCAAAGCTTGGCGCTGGAATAGCATACCCTGAACAAAAAGACCCACATGATTATTTATTGTGAGTTTGACAACCCCTCAAACTTATGCACTTCAAAATCGTTCTTTCTTTTGAAGCAGGTCCTTTGTGCTGGACATTCAGCTTTTATCAGATATCAGTCATTTGGAAAACCTCCAGTGTGTGTGTTCTTTTTCTTTCTGTTTGTTTTTTGATAAGCTCGTATCAGAAGTGCCTTGCCTTGTCAAAGAACTGCCGCAGGGCCTTGTGGCACTTCCTCTTGTTGCAGACTTCAGCTGTGGAGACGCGGCTGGTACAGGGGCTGATGTAGGCCGAGCGGTACTTCTTACACGTGTCGTTCAGGTTGCAGGCCTTAGCAGCATTGAGACAGTTGTTCTCTCTGGCCACTGCAGGTTCACCTAGTGACATAAAGGGGAGAGGAGACATTGGGGAGAGGAGAGGATGAAAACAAGAAAGAAGGGTTATAATCACAGAGGTCATCAAGCATGTGATGCTAATGCAAAGCAACCCAGAGATCACTAGAAAAAGCAGAAAGCGCTATCACTGCATAACTTATTGTCACATTCTTCATAAAAGTGACTGTGTGGGAGTGAGAAGGAGGACCCAGGTGCAGACACGGAAGGAGACGGAACTGAGTGTAAACAAAAGGCGAAACGTTTGTTAGGCTGAAAAAACATGAATACGAAAGCAAAGCAAGGCGAACAAGCGGCGAGAACTAAAACTAAAACCTAAACTAGGAGAACTAAACTGAGATAACTATGACATTAGACATGAACAAGATTCTGACCTGAGAAACTATAATGAGGAAGAAACAAGAACATGAAACATAAACATGACCTGAGCAGAATCATGAAACACAGGCACTGACACGGCGTGGTGGGAGGAAACACGGACGACCTGACGAAGACCGAATGAAAACACAGACTAAATACACACAGGAGGTGATCAGGGGAAGTGGAAACACATGGGGAAACAGCTGACTGGAATAAACATAATGACACTGTGGGGGAAGTAAAACTAAACACATGAAACATGGAAACACCAGACTTTTCAAAACTAAAACAGGAAACAATGAGAAACGTAGACATGACAACACCAGCTAGACACTTGAGACGTAAAACACGTGGCGAGACAAACGCACAGGGATAAGTGAAAGTACAACACTGAGGACAAGACAGACCACATAGAGACAGGAAAGACTCATAACTAAGGAGACACAGAAGAACCTAAACTAGACTTAAAACTCAAGAACTTAACATCCTTTCAACTGAACATAAGAAATCACAAATACAAAAATAAACTCAATATGCTGTGTCACAGACCCAGCCCCTGACACTTATTGTATAATGAACAAAGCATACGAATCCTCTGCATCAAAAACAATCACAACAATGCAATACATCGTCAAATTAAAAGTGAAATGTATTAGCTTATGTAACACAACTGGTTTTCTTTAAGGCCATGTGAGGTGGCTTGTTTTCGGTCAACGAGGTTGTATCCTATCTCAGCTCCACATAAAAACACTTTAATTGTGGACCAAGACAATTAGCCAACTGTTCCAAAATAACTGCATTTTCATCTGGTGTAAGAGCTTACTCAGGCAAACACACATACACAAGCCTGGCCTTTTTAATTTGCTCCAACAACATTTTATGCCATTCAAAGTATATTAATGAGTGAGAATTTCTTCCTTTGGGCAATTGGTGATCTAGCCTAGGTGCCAAATCTATGCTATGTGTATCTATGTGTGGACAAATTAACAGCGACCACAGGCAGGCTAAAGGAGCTTAAACAAAGCTCGGTGCATAAAAGGGCATCAGCTGAGCCAACAGCACGGAGATCAGCTGGAGTGTTGCATAGCTTCCCTCTCTGGGCTGTTGAACTAATAAAGTTCAATTTGTTTGTGGAAAAACTGCATTAGGACATCATATCTTATTTAACTATTAACAATCAATACGTGTATTACACTAGAAATGCAGCATCTAATAAGCTCTATGGAGCACACAGATTACACCTACAGATCATTACAAAACCGAAGCATATCAGCTGCAAAGGTCTCTCAACAAGAGAAGTAACAAAAGACTCAGAGACAATGTAAGAAGCAGAGGGCCGGCAGTCTAATAATGTTTTCTCAAACGAAGCAGATAACCTCAGCAACACATTTTCAACCTACATCGGTGTTTGTGTGCCTTAGTGTTTGCATTTCTGTCTTTGGAAGTGTATGTGTGCATATGCTTATGCTAATTGTACAGAAGACCCCATTTGGAGTCTCACTTTCTGTTTAGCCTGTAACAAACAGTTGCCTTCATCTCCGTGGCCCTGCAGGCTAACAGGCATGCTTTTGTGTATGCATACAGTCGAGGTTCAGTACTTGTCACAGTCTCCAGTGCAGTGCATCGCCTGCCTGTCAGCCTGCACTAATTGCCAGGGTTGTCCTCAATCCACCATTAATTAACATTTTTATACACCCCCTTAAAATATTTTCTTAGGTTAAAAAAAAGGAACAAAAACAGCATTTTTTTTCCTTTATGACAGCGTCAATTAAAATGGGTGCAGCCCAGTGTGATAAACATACCGATGCTGCAGTGGGGGGGGGGGGGTAAGGTAAGATCCGTTATCAAGTCGACAAACCCATTGGCTGATGAGTGCCGTGTTGTCCTGAGCAAACTGTGTTAATGAGATTCAACACATCAAGGCGAGGGTGGAGGAAAAAAGAGGGAAGAAGATAAAAGGGACCCAGAGACATGTGGGGATATGAGCTGATAGTCCAGCGAGGTATTAATTGGCGACATGGTGCTGTTTGCTTTACTACAGAGGAGGAGATCCTTGAGGTGAATGCTTCCCAAAACCTCCAGCCGACTCAGAGGAAAACCAGTGCTGACTCACTCATTGCCAGTTTTTACTATTTCTTTGCTTTCATGCCTTCACCTTACCTTTCACCTTTTTCTTCCAACATGGAAAAACAACAAGCTTTTCCATTTACAAGACTTTCCCCCCTCTCTGTTTGACCTGCCTCATTTGGTCCACACCTCCCTCTGTTAGTTTTCAGGCTCATTTGGTGGTATTAATTACAATGTATGCAATTTGTTTTGGTTTGAATGTTTTTGACAATTTTATATTGGAATCAAGTTTAAATTGCTTCATTGATTATTAATTTAGTTTTAATGCTGTGTGTATAAATGTCTAAACTATGAATAGTGTTATTGTACATCATCCTAAACAGGCGCATTCTCTTCTTTGTCTGCTATTAACATGATACTGTAACAACTCATAATAAAATTCTATCCATCCATCCATTCTTATCTGCTTATCCAAACCAGGGTCCCAGGGGTGCTGGAGTCTATCCCAGCTAACATAAGGCAAGAGGTGGGGTACACCCTGGACAGGTTGCCAGTCTGTCACAGGGCTAACACAAAGAGACAGACAACCTTTCACACTCACATTCGCACCTATGGGTAATTTAGAATCACCAGTTAACCTAACTGCATGAAGGAAGCTGGAGTACCCAGAGAGAACCCACAAGGACACTGGGAGAACATGCAAACTCTAAACAGAAAGGCCCAGGAATTTATTTATTTTTTTTATCTTGCTTTTATTACAGAGTGTTTTATGATCTTATTCTTTCTGTTTTATTTGCATAAACAAAGAGCCATGTTTAAGACAAATTTCTATTCAGTTACTGGCTACTGTTTTAACCCTGTCTCAAAGATGACTTCTGTTATAATGATAAGTCTGACCTAAGCCCCTAAAGATATTAGGACTTAACCGCAGGAACAGGGGACAAGACACAGTCACTTTCAGGTATTTCTTTTACACTCTGAATGGTTCTGTGACATCTATAGGGAAGATTAGAGACAGCAGGTCTAGTTGAGGCTGGATATTCATTCACTGTACCCCATTTCATTTATAGTTATTTTAAATATAGCATGAGAACAAAGACCTGAAAAATGAATCACTTCCAGTACTGTAAAATTTGCTTTTCTAACATTTAAATGGCATTTTTATGTCACATGTTTATTTTACATGATTGTTTGTGCTTTTAACTCCCCCGTATCACCCCCACTTCTACACAATCAAACATGTGAACTTTTTTTTTCCTTTCACTTGCTCAGATCAACTGCCTGACTCCAAAGTGTCCAATCTGTAGTTGCCCCATGCACTGCTTTAAGAGGTTTGTTTTTTCCCTTGTTTATGTTCAACTCTATTAGTACAAACTGATGTAACTAAAAAAAAAAAAAAGCTTCACAAAGCTTCATTTTAGAAAGTCCAAGACTTTTGCAGTTTGGGAGGCTTGATCTAAACTAGAATTAAGTATAAAAAGAGCCTCTTGTTCTCTAATTAGATTCACAAGTTATTTTTTTTAAAGTGTTCTCATCAAAATAGAGTTTTTAATGTTAGGGACGCAATATTTCCTGAAGGAGAAAAAAAAAAAAAGCTTGTGTTGTAGGATTAGTACAAATCAAGACTTTTCAAGACCCTTTGAGGTTGAAGCCAGCTAGTATTTTCAACTATTATGCCTGCCTTAATAAAGGCTTTTAATGTACTTTGGATCCTTACTCTGGCTCAGAGCCTGAATCGTTTTTTAATTTTTCCTAGCATTTAGCTTCAAAAGTACTAGAATTATTCATGGACTAATATTCATGGACGATATATATACATGTATAGAGGTACAGCTGACTGAACCCTTTCCCTCTGAATTCCTTTTTCTTTTCATCAGATATATTACTTTTGCTTTGATATCTCTCATCTGAGCCTGCATCCGCCATAACAGCACATGATTGACAGTCCCATGGACTCTTCTCCCTGACTAGATGAACACGCTACTTATTCCTCTGCCATCAGTTGTCTGATTTTCGGACCGTAAAAATATGGCACCTGTTCAGACAGCATCAAATTTCTGCCAAACTATTCCCTCAGATGAGTTTGTGAATACATCTGAGCCAAGAAATAGCTCATGCACTTGGAAAATTGGGCTTTGTTTTACATCTGTTAAACCGTGTTTAATTGTTTGTTGACAGGCACTTTCAAGTTGCAGCACAGTATGTCATCATCTAAACACTTCTTAGTGAAATCCGAACACACCTGATGTGCTCTGGAATTATGAGACTTAAATGTATCTGCTCCATAAGGAAAGTGACAATTCTGACTAGTTCTACGGTACTCTAGATGTTTGGACTTTCAACAATTAGTCAGTGTTTGACTGGTTTCAAATGCATTTTGAAACATGACAACCTAACGTACACAAGATTTTCCTGGCTCAAAGTGGGTCTTTGAGGGGTGAATGAGCAAATAAGGCAGTCTGCATGTAGTAAAGGCAAAGTATCTGTGTTAGCTTACTTAACTGAAATCTGTGTAAACTAAAACAATTTAGTTAATCCAGGCAACACTAATATATTCAAAAGAGAACAGCTTTATTCATGTGCAATAATTTAGATGTATTGTCATGGTTCTGTTCTGGGTTTTTTCCACGCTTTCTTGTGCACATGGAAAACTAGAGGCAACAGCAAGATGCCCACACAGAACAGAACTAGCATCAATAATATCATGTTTAACGCTGATTAAGTTATTAAATACAGAAGGTGGGTTGCAAAGTGGCCTGCAGATGGCTTGTAACTATGGAGTAGCATAAACACCATGTCCTGTATGAGAATTGCCAGTTGTATGTATAGTGGGGCTGTTCAGTTAGTCAAATTTACCTTCACTTACAGTTCTGACTGTAAAAAATCTGCATACAACCAGAGCAACAAGCAGCATTCCCCCTACAGAGACTTGATCCGAAACATCCTGGAATCTGTCCATCATTGCACAGAGAGATAGAAGACAATGTAACATGACCTAAATGGTAACACTGGGAAAAGGTTTCATCCAAACAGACTCACTCGGTTGCTCCTCAGTGACCAGTGGTGCTTTGACAAATAGCCGCAGTATCATGGCTTTACCCCAAGGGCCCATTAGGACAAATACAAAGTTGGACTGCATGCAGTGTGAATGTGTGAATCAAGTTTTTGTGGATACATGCCCTTCCTGCATCAATCTGCCCACATCCTTGAGTCTGAATATGTCTGTTTTCCTCACGCAAACATGCACAAAAACATGTTTGTAGTATTTTGCTTATACCAGCCTGCGCCCCTAGTGTCAGCAAATACATTTAATGAACTCCCTTTGCACTCCTGGCAGATGGCATTGTCTCTCCAAAACACAGGCACACACACAAACACACTGCGTGCTATGACAGGGCCCATACAGGGTTGGGGCCGGGGCCATCTGGAGGCCTGGTAGGGGGAACGAGGCCCCCCCAGTGGCTCATGTTTCCGATTCAGCCTCAAATTGATTATCATGTCGCCTGTTTCCTCCAGTCCCGCTGCCACCCTACCCACCACCCCCACTGTCTAATTTCAATTACCACGGGACACCACAGGGTCGAATCCTGACCTCATCCACCTCTGTACTCCCCCATGCACCACTTGTTCAGCCCCTCTTCTCATCTTTTTCTTTCTTCTCCTTCTCTCTTTTTCTGTAACTCCCCTGAATCTCCTTCCCTGTTTCTCTTTTCTGCTTCACTCTTTGTGCTCCTCTTTCATGTCTTTATCCATGCAGCTCTGGATGTATTCCAATCATTACCTCCCTTCCTCTTTCTCCATCATAATCATCCATCTCTAGACTTCTCTCTTGTGGCTTCCATCGCTCTTGTTTTCCGGTATCTCCTCTCCCCTCTGCCATCTGTCCTTTATTTTGTCTTTGGAGTGAAGTGTAGCCATTTAATGGCCTTCGGTGGCCTTTGTATGACTTTCAAATTTTCATTATTTACCTTATAGGAAGGGTTTTTGTACTGCAAAAATTTGTGAATTTAAAACTACCGGTACCCTTCCTTTTTTCTGTTTTTCTCTGTCAAGGTTGTACTTTTCCAGGCGAATATTGACTTTTGTTTTATGATTGATATCGATTGCTAAGGAAAACTGTGTAAAAATGTATGAGTCAACCCTGAAATCCAACTTGACTTCAACCTCCACTGGTGGAAGGCATGTTTTTCACTCTCCATGTCATTGATATGAGCATACCATTGTCCTTGCCTTGAGCCTTGCTATTGTTGCAGTATGTAACTGTCCTTGTTATAGCTGTTTTAAATATAATGACATTCTGTTTTCCCAGCAGTGTTTGTCACTAGCGGTTTTACTCCAGTCTGACAGAACATATTACCGCACTTTATCCAGTCATTTGGGGGTCAGCGAGGGGAAACTGGGAGCACTTGACAGGTGTGTTTGCTCATAGCTCTGCAGCAGTGGAAACAGTCAGTAGTTCCATGCTGTGTCACTGGGTGACTGCTCATAATTCACAGCCTCTTTGTTTGCTAAGTACAATAAATGCGCAGGGATTTGTCCTGGTGGTGTGGCTGCAAGGGATTAAAGAACAAACAACGTGACACCCAGGGCCAAGCAGACTTCATAGACAGTGAAAGGTGACAGCTTTAAAACACTACATATTAAAGTCTAAAAATAAATATATTTCTGTTACTATTTTAAATATTTGCTTCATGACTCTGCTTTCAAACTGCACCAACTCAATTATTGTTTTTATTAATTACTGTGTGGAGGACTTTCGGCTTTTCAGAGCTGTTGTTGTTGGGTTTTTTTGTTTGTTTTTTTTAAACACATTTTGCATTAACTCTTTAGGAATTGTTGCAAGTGCAAGTGAGCTAGGCCATCAGTAGACCTAAAAAACAAAACAACAACAACAACTAATGAATAATGAAGAGAGAGCAAAATCTTAAAGAGTAGCCAATTCACCATTTTGGTACATTCTTAAAAAGAAGGAATGCAGAGAGTATGTGAAGGCAGCTGCAGTAAATCAGAATGTCACACAAAACAAGAGTGGTAACAAAGCACTAACACAAATTGAAGCAACATGAGCCTCAGTAAAAACAGTAGCTGCTCGGATCTGAAAAAGGGTCGGTACGTCATCACTTAACAAGCAGATATGGGTGATTTCAATCTGTTACACATTATAGGCCTTGATTTTAAAATGTGATGTTCACTTTTTATTTCCCCTTAGAATTTTTCCCAACCGTAAACTTAATTTGCTCTGCTCTTGTCTTGATTATTCATTGTCTAAATTATTTTCCTTGCACCTCCTTCCCACTTTGAGAAATTACCTCGCAGTCAGATTCAATAGAAAAATCTAACATAATAAACGAGGCCTGAGGTCTCTTCTCTGGGAATCCTCTCTCTCCCTCTCTCTGTTGATTATCAGTGGTGAGTTACACTGCCATCTGCTTTAATGGGCTCCACGCTTGAAAGTGCAAGACAAGCAGAAATGGAGAGTGTGGTGTGGTGAAGAAGGAGCCTTAAGGTTTACTCATCTTTCTTGGCCTCTTTCTATTTTTCTTTCCTTTCTAAACTATGTACCTCGTTCTTTTCTCTGTGCTTTTCTGATTCTCTGCTGGCTTCCTCTACCTCCCTTTTACTTTCTTTCAGTGTGGTTAATAATCTCACTCTTCCTCCAAACACTGTCCCAGTGCAATAAAGCCACATGGCACTTGGTGCAGCAAATACCATAACTCACAGTTCCTAGTAATTGATCCCTGTAGTGCAACAGTCTCTTTCTCTTTTCCCTTTCATTCCCACCCTTCCATCTATATCTTTTCCTTCCCACCTCTTGTCATTTGTACCAACTTTTCCCTTCCAATTTCATCAAATGCATTGAGGCTAGTCCAATAAAAATCCGCCAAAGACAATTATTTCTGTCTCTCCCATTAGCTGCTTTCTGTTCTCAGTTTCCTGAAATCACATCGCACTGCAGTGTTATACTTCTCCCTCCGTCAAGAAATCCCTTCACCTCATTTCATCCGTCCTGCTTTGCTAAAATTACAAGCCAGGTCCCGACAGGAGTGCTTACCTGATTACTTAAACTGCTCTCAGACCCTCATCAGGTCTTCCAATTTCATACATGAAAGGTATTTTCTTGCCTGAAATTTTGCCTTTGGTCCAAATTTGTCCTCCTCAAACCCGGGATTTTGAGAGCTGGAACTGAAAGAGGAGCAGCAGTACAACCCTTTGGCAAATGGTGTATGCTGGCTAGAAAAAAGTTTCCCTCCTCTCAGCTTTATGTTGGCCCTATATCCCAGCCAAAACTTATTTCCTTTTGAACCCCCCGGTCTACTTTGCAATATCAACAAGCTATTAGAAGCATGCCTCTCATGGTTGAGTGGTTACCTTCAACACCTCTGGAACTAGATGTTCCCCACATGGCTGGAATCCCAGCCGAGTTTTACTCCTTTGATTCCCTTACTTCGACTTTGTCCCAGCTTTCAAAGAGAGGTAAGAGATAGCATGTTAATTGTTGATTTCTCTTTAATGTTTTCTCTAAAACAACTTGTTAATAACAGTTTCATGAATTTGGCTAAATTAGCATGACAGAAAGAAAGAGTTCTAGTGTGTGAGCTAACCAACTGCAGAGCAAGTTATGGGGCTAACAAAAATAAAATCAGTAAGCTGAATAAGTTTACCTTGTTTCCCTGTTAGTTTGTTTGCTATGTTGGGTTAGGCCTTGGGATTCAGAGGGAACAACATGTTGTCAAACTACGATTAAATTCTCTCAGTCCTTCTGGGATAGGAGAAAAGAAACTGGCAGCAGTGAGCCAGTAAGACAGTCATATTGCTGGGACAAAACCCTGAGAAGCTCTCACGTGTTTGAACCAGAAGCACTGCATCACGTTCAACAGAACAAAGCTCTGTGAGAGAGGAAGAAAAAAAACTTGAGGAGGCAAAAGAAAAGGGGAGTGGGAGGAAAAGAGAGGGAGAATTGCCTTGGCTCTCCACAGTGATGAATCTCCAGTGAGGCCTGTTTCATAACCAGTCTGCCAGTGTGGAGATCAGCCGGTAAGAGCAGGCCCTTTATGGCTCTTTAATAATCTCCACAAACACACTCCAGTACAGTATTGTACAGTGTACCACCCCCACACAACTCCCACCCTGGTCCAACCCTCTGAACACTATCTACACTCTTAGAGTTCTTGTCATATAGATTTTTGTTATGTATAGATTTTGGTGGCCAGAATGAGGAAAAGTAACCCAATGTGGTAATGAATGGGAAAAGAAAATCTATTGTCTGAGTTGTTTTGCTTTATATGACCGTTTAAAAAGTGCCATAAAGATGCCACTATGAAGCTTAGCATTTGAGATTTTATTTATTTATATATATATATATATATATATATATATATATATATGAATGAGAGAGAGAGAGAGAGGGAGAAAAAAAAGACACTGTTTGCCAGAAGCACCTGCTCTAAAAGCAAAAACGGTAAGAATTGCAAGGTCCTTCACTCTCATTAAGTATTTTTAGTTCTGACACAAAAATATACTTCAGTGGAAGATTCAAACACTTCATAATGACTCAGCACATTAACTGATATTTAGAGAGCTTTGCCAATTCCTATACCCGGTTAAGAATCTGCAAGTGGAGGGGTCAAGTGGTTGTATGCGCTGGTTTGTTCTAGAAATGTTGGTATAAACACAGATGAACTGCATCATATGTGTCTGCTCAGACCTTCTCCTGTGAATACAGCCATCTATTACCCGTTTTGTGGTCTACGTGTAAAAGTTTAATTTAAAAGTTGCTAAATGAGTTGGGGAAAAAAGGCAGAACATTTTGAGTTTTTAAGTCTAAGTCTGGTGTTGTAAAATAGCTGATACTCTACCTATCACCATGTTGATGCTACTTCTACTGACCATAAACAACACTTCAAACAGTACTAGCCTTCTTATTCTCAATTCACTAGATCCAGGCCATTATCTTGATGCCAGACTTTGTGGCCTCTAGTTCAGTACCTTAAAGCTAATGCATCATCGCCCTACCTCACACCAACTACCACCCTCATATCTGGAGAATACCCCTAACACCCATTTCCTTCTGCTTAATATACCCAGCCATTCTGCTTTCCACTGGTCCCCTGCTCGAATGGCTTGTCCCTTCTCCCCAGCCACCAATATGTCCCAGCCCTTCTGCCTTTACCGTCCCCAACACGCGCTCCCTCTTTGAACATCAAACAGTCTGCTGCAGAGATGGATGTGGACATCTAACAACTGCTGAACCTGTTTACTCCTGTGTGAGTACAAGTTGCAGCACAAGCACATGGTGCATGAATGTATTCAGCACCTCACTTGCGTCTGTCATATTGATTTACAATAGTGGCAATGATGTGCCAATGAATTTGTTACGCAGTCGGGAATAAGCCGGAGCTGGAGGGGGGCAGTTATTGTTGTCCGTAATTAGTCCTGCTGGTGCCCTCTCAGGTATCTATGTGCGAGAGAGTGGTGAGCAGAGATGGGCAGTAACGCGTTATTTGTAAAGCGTTACTGTAATCCGATTACTTTTTTCAAGTAACGAGTAAAGTAAGGGATTACTATTGCAAAAACGGTAATTAGATTACCTTTACTTTCCCGTAGGAACGCTGCGTTACTGCGTTACTAAAACCGTGAATCTTTTGCGAGAATGTCTCACGACAGTGACGTAAGCGAGTGCGCCGTTGGTGACAACAGCTGTGTGCAGATCAACAGTGGATCACATATCGAGTGCAGGAGAGAGTATGAGCGTGCAGCGTTTAAAGTGTGGAAGTACTGACCTTACTTTGAGTTTGATTCCATAAAAAGTGACAAAAACATTAGTGTCCGCTGTGCGTGGGAAGAAAACTTCTTTTTACAGCGAAAAAAACCCTAAACTTCCAAGGAAGCACCGAGTAGCTACGACGTGATGGGAAACTCACAGAGCTGCCATATCCTTCCACTGACCGCAGCACACCTGCACCAGGGTAAACCTCCGCCTACCCAACTCCTGCTTTACAGGTGAAAATAGAGCAACAGGACCGCTGAGTCTTTGACTTTATTTATTTTCTGCTGTGTTTTACTTGCATCTATTTGAAAGACTGAGTGTAAACACAAAAAATATTTTATTTTATGTGCTGGAATGTGCAGAAAATAGGTTTAAATGTTAAACTAATTTCTTCCAGTCAGAGAATGTTGCATATAATTAAATTTTTGCTTGATGCATAAAGTTAAAAGATTAAAACTAATAAAACAAGTTAAAAAGAGACTTTTCCATTTGATTACATTTTGTATGATGGGTTATGCAGAAAAAGTAGAATTGGGCTGAAAGATCTATCGCTTTATCACCTCTTCAGGTTGTAAATCGTGTTTTTAAAAAGTAACTAAGTAATTAATTACTTTTGAAAATAAGTAATCAGTAAAGTAACGGGATTACTTTTTGGGGGAGGTAATCAGTAATTAGTTACTGATTACTTTTTTCAAGTAACTTGACCAACACTGGTGGTGAGCAGATAAAAAGAGAATGAAACGGCAAGGGAAGGCCAACAGGAGAGGCAGAAAGAGGATGCAGTTCCCAACAAAAAGTTAAATGCAGAGACTGGCAGCACTTTTCTTGACGAGAGAAATTGAGAAAAGACAGAAAGACAGGATGATTTCTCTTTTTTATCCTGCAAAAAAAAAAAAAAAAATCAACAAAAACATCACCACATTCCCCATCAATCCAGGTCATAGACTCAGCAACAGCACCACAGCCATGCTTCCTTCAGCCATCGTTCATCTCTTTCGGACCACTAAAAGAGGGAGAAATCTGTGCAACTTTCCCTTTATGACAGGAGGAGGTGATGGCTGCTGAAAGCAATCTGACGGCTCAGGACTTTCCGATCGATACTAAGAGGCGGCAGCGCAGTCAGCTAGTGCAGTACTTGGGCAGAAAGGAAAAAGAGAGAGAGGCTGTCACTGTCGAGCCTGGATAAATAGATCACCGGGATTACCAGCAGTCACATTTGACTGCTAACCACACTCTTTTTAATCTTCCAGCCTGACAGAACTATCTTAACCCAAATGAGAGCTAGGTAGCAATTCATGAATCCAGGGAGACATTTGGGACTGAAAAGTATGATTCACTATAAATAACTTAAATTGCAGGACCTGTGGATCAAGCCCTTTAAATATTCATCCTGCCTAAGTGCCCTGGAGCAATCCAATCCAATCTAATTTTATTTATATAGCACCAGTCCGTGACAAAAGGCGCCTCAAGGCACTTTGTACTATGAGATAAAGACCCTACAGTGTTACAGACAGAACCTGAACAATCAGATGACCCACGATGAGCAAGCACTTGGCGACCATGTTGAAGAAGAAGTCTCTCTTAACGGAAGGAGACCTCTGACATACCGAGGCTTAGGGAGGGGCAGCCGTCTGCTGTTTGATTGGCAGGGTTGGGGCAATAAGACAGAAACAAGGAGCAACAAACAGAAACTAAAAGAGAAAGTAGAGAGAAGCTAATG
Organism: Aulonocara sp. 'chitande type north' Nkhata Bay; assembly: GCF_057382095.1. NCBI lineage: Eukaryota > Metazoa > Chordata > Actinopteri > Cichliformes > Cichlidae > Aulonocara > Aulonocara sp. 'chitande type north' Nkhata Bay. The sequence goes on along the minus strand of NC_141356.1, from coordinate 13,899,185 downwards.
ATATGGAGCAGTAGCATAGAAACTCATGGGAAGTGAAAAGAGGAAAAAGTAGAGGAAATGCTCGGTGCATCATGGAGGGTGTAGGAACCACAAGCATCCCTGCACTCTGACAGCAAAGTTCTCTGTTGAGATTATATAAGGTCTTTAAAATAAGGATTTTAAATTCAGGAAGCCACTGAAGAGTAACTAATATATAAGAAATATTTCTCTTTCTTGTTAAACTGGATCCACTGAATGCTTTTCAGGGAGCCTTCAGGATGACCAAACAACAGCAGTTTGTGTCTAGAAGTCACATATGCTTTTTCAGCATTAATCTGAGAGTAATTTTCCTAATTTCGTCAGCACTGGCAGGTAAAAGAAGACAGTGCAAGGCATGGAACTGCAAAGAGCTCTACAGGTATATAGATAAACATGTGCTCTATTATGTAACTAATCACTGAGACATCAAGGATTTTGTTTAAGGGAGAACAAACAGGTTGCTGATCCATGCCTGAATACAAGCATGCTGCCCTCTGGAGACTTATGCTGCTACTATCATGACTAAAAATATTCCTCATTTGGTGTAAACACAATCTAATGATAACAAAATAGGCAAAATGATTCACATCAAATGTAGAAAAACACTGTTTACCTAATGGAAAATACTATCAAAAGTGAAAACAGCCAATAAAATGTGAGGCACTGTCGGCAGAATGAGATCATTGTGAGATCTGGACAGTGTCTACAAGCAGTTTTAGGCTGCTATATGTTCTATATGTAAACTTAGTATTTTGTTTTTAAGGTAACAACTTGTGTTATAATGAAAACATTAGAGGCAACATTGTGTTCGCACATACTACAGTGGGGTTGCTAACACATGTGTAGACATAAGCTGCTGGGATACTTCACAGAAACTTGGTGTTTTTATTTTTCAGTATTTATTTATTTATTGTCATTGTCAAGAACAATGAAATTGCGTTTGGGGCTTCCATACAACCCCAAAAAAAGAAGAAAATAATAAATACCCCTAAAACCCAAGTGTACATATTTAACCCAGTGTGACTCCAATGCAATAAGACAATCCTTAGCAATAATGTTCGTAGAAATTCAGACAAAGACCTGAGAAACATGACAAAATACAACAATGCAACCCATTCAATATTATTGTACTGTGAGATATGATATCAGATATGATAGTTATCTATTTAAGAAAGAGGGGGGGGGGGGGGGGCAGGAGGGGGAAGAGAATAAAGATATGATGCACCAATGCAGACCAGTTCATTGCTATTAAGAAGTTGGATATGGTTATTGTCCGTGAGAGGGGGGCAGAGAGTTCAGGAGCCTCACAGCCTGTGGATACAGGCTGTTGGCCAGTCTGGATGTTCTGGCCTGTATAGACCTGTACCTTCTCCCTGAGGGCAGCAGATGGAAAAGGTGGCGCGCAGGGTGATGTTGGTCCCGCAGGATACTGTGCACCCTCCTCAGACTAACCAAAATGCATTTTCTTAGCATTTTAGCTTTCTGTTGCTTATCATGGGACTGAAACGTTCTCCCTCTAGTTAGCATGGCTTCAACAGTATTGCATACTTTGTTCTGCTTTTATGGGGGAATGGTGTGTGTTTTATGAGTTATATGTGTGTGTTTCTGTAGCTCAAGTCCTCTACCAGAGGCCTGACAGTTTGAGGGTTCTGTGCTGTATCTTGGCTTTTCGTGTGTTTGCACTCTTCTGGATAGAGACCACTAATGTTCTGCATGGAGTCTGCTGGAGCCACTCTTCCAGTTTCAGGGTTACAGCTCATAATGCTCCTATTACCAATGGACTAGCTTCTGCATCTGCTCCACTTGTTCCTTTAGTCCCTGGTCCTTTTCTACTTTCTCGTCCTCCTTCTTCCTGAAGTTGCTGTCAATCATCACTATGCCCGGTTGGTTGGCCAGCAGCTGTTTGTCTGTCTGGAACTTAAAATCCCACAGTACACTAGCCCTGTTGTTCTAAGCCACCTCTGGTAGCATCTCCCATGGGGACCTAGAGACTTCTAGTCTATATGCAGGACAGGTGTTCCTGTACACTATCCCAGCAACGATCCCAGAGGTTGTGATGCTCAATGTCCGCAGTTATGGCTTGCAGGTACATCCTGCCACTATGTGTTGGATAGTCCCCGGTAAATCTACCTGGGAAGATTATGACATGTTAAGACACACCTGAATGCTTCAGACAAACAAACTGCCAAAACTGTTTCCATATGGAAACAATAAGGATGTACTTACTTTCTCACAGGACTGCAAAAAGTCTTCTGAAAACGTTCTTTTTCATCATAACTGTCATCACAAGGAAAGAAACTAAGTTGAATCCTTGGCCATCAGATCAATGAACTGGTTAATGAAGTGACTCTGTGATAGAAGAACTGCTCCCTGGATTTACAGCCCAGATATTGAGTCTATCACATATTGTGATGTAGAGTACATAAACATGGGTTATCTTGAGGAGCAGACACGGACGTGGCCTGTCACTCAGACAATCTCTATACCTCACATCAAGCCAGTGAGATATTTTTATATGTTTACATCTCTTTGCTACTGTGTTTCTTTTGTCCATAAATACATGTCCAAGAAAACAAATCCCTTGCCATCCCAAACTCTTGCCCTCCCTCGTATAACTGACATAGAGATGGGCGATATCAGCCAGTGCTCTCTCCTCCACAAGCCTTTTGCAAAGGCATGGGAAGCTTTTGATTGATGATGTTCATTTTCCAAGCTGTGTCTTGGACACTTTAGCTGCATACGACCCACTTCTTTTGGGCTATATGTTTTTAATTTAACATCCAGACGTGTCAAAGTCTGGCTTGAAGATGGATGAGAACTCCTCTACCTCTGCTGGCAGGTTGAAAGAGGAAAACTGAGTGGGAGGGGTGGAGTTGTAGTTGGGGTGGTGGTGGTGGAGGAGGGGGCTGAATAGTAAGATACAGAGTGTACAAAAGCTGCCTTATAATGAAAAAGAAAGGAAAGTGAGTGCTGCCGACGCTGTCCAGACTGCTGACAAAGGCGGATGAGATGAGAGACAAAACGAGTGAGCAAGAAAGAGAAAGACAGAGGGAGAGTGGAGGAGAATTGAAATGGAGAGACAAAAGCACAACTGGCATTTGGGGAGAAGAAACTTTGTGGGAGATGGGCGAACAATGATGGTAAAAGTGGAAACAAAGAAAGATAGACAAAGAAGAGGAAGAGTGCACGCATTTCCCTCATAGGGGATGTTAGTTGTAACAAAAGCTTTTTTTTAAAATCACAGGCAGGGCTACAGTGAAACTCATTTTCTAACGAATATAAATTCTATTAGTTTGTACAGGAATTATTGAAGGGGAAAACTGAAGTACTTTAGAAGTCTCCAGTTTTGCACACAAAGTTTGTAGCATACTTGGTAAAAAAAATAAAATAAATGAAAGGTTCTTTTTTATGGTCCTTGTTTGCATTCTTCTGCAAACACGTGACATCGGTGCTTCCTCACTTAACAAGACATTTCCAACCATTTGCACATTTTATCTTTCTAGATGTTTGATTAGATGTCTTACATTCTTTTCAGAAATTAAAAGTCAAACTTGCATCAAATAGATAATCCATCATGTGTGTGAGAATTTGCAGTAAGCAAACGCAGACTTTTCAGTTATGCTACGATAAACAAATACACCCAGACAGCAGACACATTTAGGCTACACACTTGGGGGCTACTTGGTGCCGTAAATGACGTGACCACAAGAAAACTGCAAATGTTGGCAACATTTGAGCTGTATTTGATGATACTGGTATGACAAATGGAAGACGAGCAGATGATCAGATTTCAGGTCAATAAATACACACAAATCTGGGCTCGTATGAAAAGTAAAGAAGATGCCATTACTGCACTGGGATCTCTCTACAAGTTGAGCACACGTTTTAACAACAACATATAGGAAAGCAGGGAGGACTTGTCTCACTACAGGGGCACTGGGCAGAAGTAATTTAGCAGAAAAGACTTTATTCCAAACAATAACGCCACAGAAAATTTGGTTAACAGAAGTCAGTCTCACAGTGCCTCATTTGCAGCTGCCTAGCTTAACAGTAGAAGACGAATATAACATCCAGGGCTCAAAAGCAACGCAGGCACAGAAGTGCCTTTAACCTTAATGTCCACCAGGAGGCTTCCAGTTCAATAGAAGTCTACGGGGAAATGGGCTTGATTTCCGTAAACACTTTCCTAATGAGTTTATGAGCTCACTTACTCATTTCAGGTCATACTGAATAAAAAAAATCTCTAAATTTTTTTATCATCTTGGTGGCTCTAAGTTTCAGAAAGCGACTGCGGTAATGGTGCTGCAGCCAGTGGACACACAAATCAGTCATCGGATTCTAGACGACTAGTTCATGAATATTTTACTGACAATTTTGTCTAGTTGCACCTCAAAGACTGTATATTGCCAGCATTTCTTGATGAAACAAATTTCCCTTCATGCAGCCTTATCCTAAGAGGGAAATACAAAAGAAATTGTTTTACCTGGAAAGCCAATGAGCAACATGAAACTGCAAGCTGATTTTAGAGTCGTGTACTGTGAAGCTACACCAGACAGTGCTGACATTTAGTTTACAGTGTAAGGCCAGTGAAGATCTGTGCCTGTAGTACCCATAAAGATTTCTCCCATAGCACAGGATCTGGTGGGAGTCTGGGGGCTGGGGAACAGAAGGGTTGTGTGATGAGTTCATGATTAAATGAGATTAGTTAATGATTACCTAATGACTCGACAGGCGACCCCAGCCTCATTTACTGACCAGCGACTTCCCCTGCATACTCTTATTTGGCATCATGAAAACAATGGGTCAGTGTGCTCAGACAAAGCCTAATTACATTGACTGTGGATGCTGTCTCATTTCAAACCTTATATTTCAAAGAGTAAACCCCCAAAAAACAAAACAAGAAACCCACCTCCATAAGCTTAGAATTAGAATTAGAATTAAACTTTATTGTCATTGCACATGCACAGGTACAGGGCAACGAATCTGAGCCAGTTTAGGTTTATATTCTTTGCTTTCCCACCCTTTCTCTGTCTCGCTTTTAGACCGTCTGCATTGCTTACAGTCCATGTTTCATTCAACAACTCTGTTCTGTACCTTTCAGTAAAATCAAACCAAATAAAAAGCACTCAAAGGAAATCAGCAAAGGCTCCAGTGCCTTGACCATCCATTTGGTCTCACTGTAGAGGTTTAAACACAGTGGCTCAACTGATTCTATAAGGCAGTCTGCTGAGTGACTCAGGATCCATGAGCATTTCCCATCTATTACCAGGTGAAAGTGAAATTGACAGAGTGAAGAAGAAAGCTTCTGGAAATATATTTTGAGTGTGGGCTGCCCTTTACTCTTGCTGTGCCAATAAAGTTATTTGTCTTTCTTGACAATCCTGCAGGACTTAGTTTGTTGTCAGTTGCTTCTAAAATTTGAAGCTTGCAAAGTTACAGCTTATCTGCTTTGACCTCCAAAAGTGGACTTTTTAGAGACTTCAAAGAGTTTTTGTAGTTGTTGTTTTTATGTTATTTTATTCCTCAATTATTACTGAACTGCAGTGGAGAAAGCACATTTTGGTATTTTCCACTTAAGCCAAGCTTACAGTATATACATATTGTTTGTTTGTGTGTAGCTGAAGCTGGTAGAAGACGCCAGTTAGTAAGACAAAAAGTTTGTGGCTCAAAGACACTTAAAGTGAAATACTGAACATGAAATATAGGAGTTACTACTATCACATAAACTCATCTGTTAACCTCTTGTAAAAAGTTAGTTTAAACAAAACAACAACTTCTTTTCAAAACAGAGAAAGTCACATTTTATAAAATGAAAACAAAAGTAAGTCTCATCAACAGCAGACAGAACCAGGCAGGACTGACTGTATATAAAACTGTTAGACGGTTTATACACGAATTGGCCAATGGGGGAAACTCATTTGTTTGCAAACAGCAATTAAATTGTGCCAAATCCATCCTTTACATACAGTCTGTGGTCTCACTTCAGCCAAATGATGTTTAAAGTACATAAAAGCTGAATGTAATAGATGGAGCATCCTCCTGATCAAACCTCCCCAAACCTCAACATGAATTTAAAGCTTTAAGCTGTTCAGAAACAGCCGTTTACAGTCGCCATTAAAAGAAATGTTGAGTCACTGACATCTTATAAAGAAACATAAATGTTTCTTTCCATCCATTTTGTTTTGTTCTGAATAAGGCAGCTGAAATCTTAAATATTGGCTTTTTCTCTTGCTAACTCAGGGTGGGCGCGTGTTTTGTTATTAAATTTAATGAAGGAAAGAAAAAAAGAATCCCCTTGTTAAAAAAGAAAAATAATAAAAATCTGTGTTTTTCACGTGTTCAGAACTTTCTATTAGCCTAAATGCATGTGTTTGCTTCAAGTTCCTTGATCAAAAGATTGGCCAACCAATTATTTTCTTATTAACACTTTCAGACATCGTGTAATGCCGTGGAAGTGTTTGACTTGTTCAGAAATCCTCTGTTTGAGTGACAGCTGCGATTTAGCTGCTACACAGCACACGTCAGCAAAGGTTTGTTCATCCGCTTTGCTTAATCCTGTTTGTTATCTAAATCCACTGTTTTCTTTATGACTGAAAAGGGATAGAGGTGTGTGTGTGTGTGTGTCCATGTGTGTTTATAGTGGAGTATAAATTTGCAAGTTTAGCTCTGTGTATCATTGCGCACTCAAACCCCTGTTTATGACTGCATGTTTGCCCACCTGTATGCGAGTGCAGTCACATAAATATGCACATTTACCTGTGTGTGTGTGTGTGTGTGTGTGTGTGTGTGTGTGTGTGTGTGTGTGTGTGTGGTTACTCGGTTCTGTCTAAATGCCTGCCTGTGGTTTATGGATATTCATTACAGAACCATTACAGCAGAGGTTACACAGGACGGGGGGATGTATTATCTGCTAATGCATAAAATACAGTCTCCCACAAACACGCGCGCACACAGACACACACATACATGTCCATATCTCTTCACATCTCAGGAATGAAAGCATCAATCATCCCGTGTGGAGGATCGACCCGAGCATCTACGACGCCGTGTAGTGAGATGATGAGAAACAAATCACCCAAACACATTCCTATCTGCTACTTCCCGGACAATTGAATCACTGCAAGTCACAGCGGCAAATCACCGCCTCGCAGGCCCGACATCCGTAAAGACGACTCACTTGTAATTGAGCTTTATTAAAATGGGAGCGCGTCAACGACAAATAGATCGCAGTCGCTGGCTTTTCACGAGGCAAACTTTCATTACATTCAACAGCCGCTTCACTTCCTCACAAGGTCGATCAATCCCGTATTCCTCACCGGATCGATGGGATTGATCTGCATAGCCGACTCCATCATGTGACAATAACAGCTGGCTGATGTCCCGCCCAAGGCGCTGTCAGTTGAAACGATGGGTGTTTTTATTTACTACTTGCTTCATCAAAGTGAAACAGAGTAAAACTGTGCCTCATATGCTCAGGATAGATTTCAATCATTGGAAAAATGAAAAGAATGCCACGGAAGTTATGGAAATATCAATGTGCCGAGATATTGTGATATAGCGGGAATTTTAAATCTATAAGTTGAAATTTGTTCATGAAAAAAAATCCAGAACCTTTAAATTCAGTGATAAAATTATGCCCAGGAATAAATAACAAAAATAAATATTTGTCTCAAATGTGAATGTAAAGACCAAATAAGCAGAGCACATTACTAATAATGGGTACAGAGACACAGTTTCTTAAAACTAGGTCTTTCAAATGTAAGTATTTGAGGTTTCTCATTCCTGCTGAGTTTCAGGCATTGTTTAGTTTAGCTCTTTGTTTGGTGAAAGTTATTACAAAAGAGGCTGAGGGCTGTTTGACTTTGTTAGAGCGAGCGCTCCCCGTGTGCCTGCGGTCATGTTCAGGAGATAAACACAGGACATTAGCTTCAGGTTGGATGAGCCTCAGGGGCTACATGAACTAATCTCCTCTAATAGACAGCAAATATTCACTCATTACACCCGGAGTGTTCAGTGCTGGTCACTTCATCCCTGTTTGACTTGCGCAAAGACACTGAGCTATAGTTAAAACAAAACCATAAAGTGTGAAGTAGAGCAGAAGTTAAACGTTAACCATTGGCAAGGACATGGCTTATAACCAGAACCAATGACAATGAATAATTATCCTCATTGTCTTAGAAAATCCAGCCTTGACAAGAAAAAAATAAAACTCGATGGAGGTAAAGTTACTGAATGAACAATGATGCCGGCTGTGAGTTTAACCTCATATTTTGAGGTCCTCATTTTTTGGTGTTTATTTTAATAAATTAAAAGAATGGAAAATGCAAATTGATCAGTGTTCATTGTGAACACATACACACAAAACAAAATCTGATCTGCTTATTTAATAGCATCTGTTTGAAAACTCCAGGTACGTTTTGGTTTGGTGTTAAACAAATATTTCTGTTGTTCATCCCTTAATTTTTATCTTGGTACTTAAAGTGTGATTTTCCACTGACAAAATGAAATAAAGATTTAAAGAAATTTTTGAATTCTGAAAGTTGGCGTGTAAAACGGTCGCAACTTGGACAAATACAAAGACATGCGAGTAACAACAACTAGAAGTAGAAATTGCATCATTTCAAGAGCGAAGGAGGCAGAAAAGTATGTTTTGTCTTTTTTTGTGAAAGGGCCTTTCCACAACAGACAGCAGAGAGGAGGAGGACAGAGGGGGAGAGTGGCAGAGTGGGACAGACAGAGAGACACTGACAGACAGAGACAGATGGAAGCTGAAAAGAAAAAAAATGGTATGCACAAGAGGAATGTTCTTAAGGGGTTTTCCTCCCGGACAACGAGAGATTGTTGATTTAAACTGAGATTTAAGCAGCTGCAGCAGTGGATTATATATGTAAGTCGTCTTCTACTGTCCATCATTTCACTTTTTAGCCAATTTATCTACACACGTTCCAGCTTCATTCCATGTGAGCACGTTTTTGTTGTGCATGTTCCTGTGCGTTAACCAGGTACCATATATCTACGAGAGTGTGGTGCAGAGCACAGCTGTGGAAGTGGAACGCACACTGCAGCAGCAGTGATTGACCATATTCCCCCTGGAAGGAAACATAGTGTCTGTGCATCTCTGCATGCATCACGCACCGAGCTGGGAGAACACTGATAAACCTGCCGCAGCCTGATTACCTGCCCGCCAGATTCACTCACTCAACAAATCCCGCTTAGGCCGAGGCCACATTGCAGATTTGTATTCATCAACGAACACTTTACCTGCAGTCAATCTCCATGGTGTGCGCTAATCAGGACCTTCAGAACAGCACTGGAGACTATTAAGCAGGACTCAACACAGTCGAGCCCACTCCATTTCCGAAAGCACGCCTGGAGAGGCACCGATGGAGCCATCACCTCTGCTGGTTGTTAATTCACTCTTTTTCACGCCGTTGCTCCTTGTCTCCCTGTAAGTCGCTCTTTCTGTTCGTCTTCCTGTCTCTCTCTTGCTAACTGCTCCTCAGTGATTTGCTTTTGCCAGGTTTGATTCATACAGACTTCTTGTTGCCTCTCTACAATATTTTAGCTGATTTTCTGTATTTCCTACAGCAATTCTCTCTCTAGTGTCTGCATGTTGATGAGGGGACCTGTATCGAGCGCTGTGGCTGTATTAATCAGGGGCACATGGAGCCATTCCAGGGACTCTGGGCCCATTACTGAAACATTTAATAATTGATCAGGTTACTCAAACACGCACAGGCTCTCGCACACAAGCTAGTACATCCACAGAGAAACTGCATATGTCAACGTTTGTCAGGACTGCAGTACAAATTAGTCATCAATTCGAGAAGGGAGCCGTCAGGTGAGGAGCTGAAAGCTGACAAAAATGTGCATACAGTTACTTAAAATAACCAAATATTCAAAATACACTGTTGTTAAATATATATTTTAAAAAAAAAACCCACACAAAAAGAAAAACTCTCAGCTTCAACTGCTTGTTTTAGTTTTCATGTTTTTTCAGTTTTGTTAAAATAAATTAGAAAAGGCAGTTTTAAGTCAAATAAGCCTTACTGCCAATTTTACATGTCACAGTCAATCACAGAATTAGTTTTATGGAGAACTACTCAGCCCGTGTAAAGAGTCACAGATGTCTACAGCAACTTTGGAAAAAACTTGAGGAGCCTGAGAAAATAACCCACTTTACAACCTTTGCCTGGGTCTGAAGCGTACACATTTCTACAACAAACCATGAATGGATTTCCAAACTTGACCAGTAATAGAAGCCGATAATGTCACGGCCGAGTCCGCTTCAATTCTGACCGCTCTTGCCGTTGCCTCTCAGAGGTCACGCAGGGGTATGAACATGCAATATGAAATCCCTGCAGTATGTTGAGATAACACTGATGACAGATTATCATGATAGCATCATGATTGGAACACAAACCTCCCTCCTCCATCACACTCACATTTTCTTAACTCTGTCCCCTCTGGAAGGTGCTCATGCGGTTATTACCAACAACACCATTTCACCCAGCTGGGGTAATTTCATGCTCACCAGAGTCACACACAAGTGTCCATGTGGACTGTGGCATACATTATGCTGGAGAACTCATGATGTAACATCTGGTAAAACTTTTTTTCTTTTAATCTAAACCACTTTTAGAAAAGTGGAAATTGAGGTAATAAAAGCCCCACATAGAAAGACAGGCAAACTAACTGCTTCCCTCCGTATAAACACTAGGCATTTCAGCCCATCAAGGCCTTAATGAGGAATTTAACATTACAGCACTCTTGTGATTGAATAGCCTGCGTCACGTCTAACAGTGGTATGTCGGTTTATTTATCAGACAGACATACCTCTAATAGGTGGAAAAATTAGGAAATTAGGAAAAAGTACAATCCTTGTTGCATGGCTGGAACATAACATTGATATATTTCTCTGTACACCTGTTCATTGTATTTTTCTACTAATGATAACTTGCAACAATCGAGGAGTAATATCAAATCAAATCAAATCACTTTTATTGTCACATCACATGTGCAGGCACACTGGCACAGCACATGCGAGTGAAATTCTTGTGTGCGAGCCCCACAAGCAACAGAGATGTGCAAACACAACAACACAAACGAGCAAAATACAAGAATGGCCAACCTGAAACTAATAAATATATGTACAATATATAATAGTGTATGCATTTCTGGATGTGTATACTAAATATTTTCCTACGTGTGTGTGTGTGTGTGTGTGTGTGTGTGTGTGTGTGTGTGTGTGTGTGTGTGTGTGTATACACACATTTTTACAAATTAAATAGTAAAAAATAAAAAAATAAAAAAATAAATAAATTAATTAATAATAATAATAATAATAATAAAATATATAAAATATACAGAGTTGAATATGTGCAAAACAAGTGGCATTTATATACAGTGTGGAGTGCATAATGTTGAAAAATGAAATATGAAAAATTCTGCATGTGTTTTGTGCTCGAAATGTAACACAGCAGTTAAAAAAATCCCTGTCATGTGTTTGGAATCGGAATTAATGTATTTCCAAATCTACTGGATTTATTTGTTTACTTATTTTTATTGAACATTGAATGTTCGTCTCTTTTTTTGATCGATTTTCTTTGTACGGTGCCACGTATTACACAACTGTTTTCACTAGCTAAATGACTGAATAATTATCTGATCTCCAGTTGTATAACTGGTGAAGTGGCCCAGTGTGGTTAATACGCCATCGTTGCTTAGAGCTGTGAGCTGATTGGCTGTTACTGTTATGCAAAAACTAAAGTTTATGCAACTAAAACTTTGGGTGAGGTTAGGTGGGTTAGTGTTAGTGTTTTCAAACTGTTGCAGTTTTAGGTCATGAATGAATAAGAAAATGAGTGAAAAATAGATTTTTAAAAAACATCTTGAAACAAATAAAACTTCCTTGCAGTAGAAAATGTCTTTGCATGACTTGACTGAACCCAGAAAGCAGATGTACAGCAGACACCCACCCACCACCCGACTCAGCTCCCTTACTTTTTTACTGCATTATATCAGCAGAAAACTACAGTGCTTTGTGTTCCTGTCTGCCCTGAATAGCCTTTCATGAATATTTCTCATATTTTTTCACACTTTTCATGTTTACTTTGGCTTTAGCACTTTGTTGTTTGCATTTTAAGATGTGTTAATTTAAAAAAAGAAAAAAAAACCTTCAGGAGGACGGCCAATCCAAATGGTTGGAGCTTCATTACCCATCAGTAAGTAGCGTAGGTGATGAAGAGTTTCATATGCGACTCTCTTAAAACCCCTTGACCAGCTACACAGCTTCAAAATGACTGCTTGAAGAGTATGAATGCATCTAAGAGAGTGTTTGCATAACTAAGCAAATAGCTTTTAAATAACCCTGTCAGAAGAGGCTTCAAGTCACCATATATGAGCCCTCTGGTGATAATTTAAGATAATCATGTGAAGCAAGATGAAAAAGGCTGATGAAAAGATGTAGAGTTACTGCTGTAATTCAGTAGCAACCCTGCAGGTATATATAATGCTTCAGCCACAGAAGCGCTTATTATTTCCAAATGGTGTGAAATTCACTGTTATTTCATTTCGATACAAACGTGTCACGAAGAGCTAAAAACAAACGGTTGAAAGTCAAATTCAAGCAATGGAAGCGCTCTTTGGACTTTTTTAGTAAAGAAACAGCCGCTTCTTGGCTTAATATATAAACAAGAGCAGTCTACACTGGCAAAGACACCACACTGTAATTCTCAGTGTGAAACCTTTTTATGGTTCAACAGTGGCACAAACAGGAGGTAATCTCTGCAGGTACAAAACACTTTTCCCACAGGCTGCTTCCTCTTCACTTCCACACAGCATAAATCACATGATGAAGCCACAAAGATGATTTTATGTGCATGTGTGAGACGAGGAGTGTGAGCGTGCCACTGGATGAGCACTCATGTGGCCGAGGACAGAATGTCCCCCAAAACTGCTTCAGTTTAATTGGTACTTTCCATTGAAGTGGACCTAGTACAGTGAATCTCTTGGACTTTTTTAATAACTTGAGCTCCAAGTCATCAGTGATGATGAGAAGTTGCATATCCCCAACTCCTGACTCTGTTTTGGAGAAAAATAAAGGATTAAAAAATAAAATGGAAACAATTTCTAAAGTTAAAGTTAAAGTTTGTCCTCCGATTGTCGAGTCCTTGGAGAAAGATGTTCAAAAATCTAATGTTTTGATGGTCTAGAGTCAGCACTAACAGGCCAGCATGATTGCATAGTATTGGTGCCACAGTGAGCTTTGCAGGCCATCGTGTTTTAACAGTTTATGTGTAACAAATAGTAATTGTGGTGAATTCTGTTGCTGCTACTTGTCCTCTTCAAGCCAGCTTTCTTTTCCTCTGATCAGTCTTCTACATTTGCATAGCACCATCAACATCAAGCTTTTGAAAGACAAGCACACAAGTCTTTCTTTATAGCCTCTGCGCTGGTTGAATTCCCACAATTCCTCATTTGCACTGCCAAAGAGACATGTAAACTGACTCCAGTGCTAGAACATAAATCCTACAAAACTTGAATCCAGCAACGCAACTAGAATAAAATCTGATGGGAAAAAAGAGAAATAACAGTTGATCAGATAAGCAGGTAGGCTATAAGCAAGCCAGTTTAGCGTGCTTAAAGCCTGAAACATCTTATTTGGATCTAACGTTTCTAAAACACCTCACATTAAAACACTTTACCATAGAAGGATATGTCTGAATTACCCGTGATACCTGTAACATCGTAAAAAGAGTTCATATACACGTGAAAGTCCTCTCATTAGTTCATTGTCACAGAGTGAAAAAATCCCCTCTGTCCATTAGGTAGACGGCCTGCTATGATGAAGGAGGCCATATAGGAGCAAGTGATGCTCCACAGATCCAGCTGTCTACATACAACCGGTGAGCGTCACACCATAGATCCCTGTCTGTTTGAAAGAAGATAATGCAGGACACATTAGAGCGCACATGCACGTACACACACACAGCTTAACTTGTACATTTGGTCAAATCTGTCATCTGAGGTAACAGAGCTTAGTTCTCTGACACTGTTTAAATAACAATTCCTGACCAAGACCGAGCAGTTCTGCGATGAAGTGAAGCGATCACACTGTGACCTTTGACCTGCAATAGCACTCCAGAAAACAATGACTAACCTCTCTGACATGCATCGTTTTTTTTTTTTCACTTAAAATAAAAATCTCTGCATATACAAAATTGACCTTTTGAAAAATTCAGGACAATTTGTCTCTTATCCTCTTATCCTTAAAAAAAAGTGCTTATCAGGTCTCATAAAGATCTCATAATGAAAGTGATTTAGCGAAATTAAAAAAAGCCTCTTGCACTTTTGAAGAAATGAATAACGGGAAAGATGTGTTAGAGTAGTGTGGGTAAATCTAACAACAGTGTGTTACAAAGTACATCCAGGCTGTTACTTCTACTACTACCTTTAAGAGGCCTTGGAGAGGTAGTAGTTTGTCTTTAAGGCATGTTCCCAATTCCCAGCTCCCTGCTACAGATACCGCTGCACGACTAGATGTTTACTTTTACTCGTAATCCGAAGAAGCCCTTTCCCTCTGTCATTCCTCTGTCGGCGTTTACACCCAAACCCTCCATCTTCTGGACACAGTCTAGATGTCAGATTCTCTCCACCCAAGTGAAAAAGTGGGGATGTTCCCAGGTTGTAAAGATGACAGAGAAGATAAACAACATGGGGGAGCCAGAGAATCAGCAGGAGAGAATAGGGTCCCCTGCTGTTTTGCTTGAGCAGCCATTCATCAGGTGTTCAAGTTGTTGGGCAATCTATTTCTCTATCCTTTTCGGCCATGTTGCTGAGATATGGCCTGGCAGACCTGCGGGCAAAGGAAATGGGCTGCCTTTTTCTTTCCTCCAAGGACCTGGATTTATTTCCTTTAGTGGGAGGCTCAGAGAGGATCCTGCTAAACACAGAACTGGATGAACAAAACAATTGCCGCCGTTCTAACCCATTGCTCAATTTATACTCTGCAAGGGGCTGAAAAGAAAACTGCATAACAGCTATTCAGTCAAAGCTACTAAAAGCTACTTATGCATGACAACAAGAGTCCCTGAGGATGACCTTTTGCAGTCATGCATTTAATGATTGCACTCTCCAAGGGTTAACAGCAGCTACAGTGTGACGTCAACCATAGCTTGCCGTAAACGTCTTCGGGAGGAAGTTGAGTTTTACGGTTGAGCATATAAACCGTCAGACTTGAAGAGCTTCACCAAGTAGTTAATTGTCACAGTTTTAGATTTTGGTTGTGTGTCAGTGTCATTTTTTCCTTTTTTTTTTGCAGGACTTACAGGGGTCTTGCAAAGTGCTAACAAAGTTAGCTACCGTATGAAGACTTGTTAAATTAGTATCAGTGACACTAAGCACCTGCCCTTTGAGCTCAAGCTCATTTTGGAGGTAAACTTCGACCTGGACAGGCTTTTAAAAGGGAATGAATAGAAAAAGTTACACAACAAATCAAATACACACATTTTACATGGCTTGATGATAAAGATCTTTCAAACAAGAACAAATCCATGTGAATGTCTAGTTATTAAAAACTGCTTTATATTTGATATAATCTTTCAGTGCAGAGGAAGGATTTAAAAAAACAAACAAACAAACAAAAACTAATGTTAACATTATGACCACAACAAGATGAATAAAACCACAAAGACCTCAAAGACACCAAAGCACTTGCCTACAGGCATAAAAGACAAATGCGTTCCAGTGTACAGTGTTTTTGATCAACTAGTGCATCTAAGGCATGAAAGAAAAAACGTAAGGCTCAGAGTCAAAGTGTCAAGGCGCCACGCTGATGCACTAGAGAGAAACTTTCAGCGGGTCTAAATAATATTTGACAAGCTAAAACACCTGACTTACCGCGGCTCTTCTGCAGCACTGGGTTCCACTTAAGTAATATGTTTCCCCTGACCATTTGTAAAGCGAGAGCTGCTCTTGTTTCTCACACACAACATTTCCAGCCGTGAAATACAATTTCAATCTATCCAAATAGTGAACCTGTATCTATTTTCCTCTTTATGTGGCCTCAGAGACAGACGGCAGTGCCAGGGCGGCTGGTGATAAAAGCAGGAAATCGGGGCGGTGGTTTTATGATCACCTGCTGAGTTTTTGATGTGTGTCAGTGGCCATGTGAACATGATGGCTGAGGGGAACAAAGGAGCTGCTCTTGTGAACTTTGGTTCAGTAGGAAGCTGATTGCAGCTGTTGATTTAAGAAGAGGTGAAAGCCTTTTCATTTGCAAGTGGGCCACAGCTGAAGACTAACACAGACACAGGGCTGGGAAGCAAAGGAGTGGATGCACGCAGCACACGTGAGAAAAGCATAATCGACATAAACATGCAAGAACTGCTTGATTTCCTTATGGACAGAATTAAATATAAAGGAGATTTACTGTGTCCATAAGGATAAGAAAATACAGCACATTAAAAGAAACCTAAAACTCTATCATATCCATTTCGCTCCAAGCTATTTATGCAAGAATCCCAATCAAATGTACCTTTTATTATCATGGTTGGCTCTAATAATCATTCTAAGAAAAAAAAAAACTATTTGAGAAAGCAACAGCTTTATTTATTCAATTAAAGGAGACAATGTCAGAGCGGAGACTTAATTCTCTTTTAACCGCTGCCAGCACAATATGGCTCAACCGACATCCATATTAAAGACCCTAGTGCATTAATTAAAATGTGACGCAACCAGTGCACTCAACTGCAATTTGAGCACACAAAAGAATCCATTCATTTGGCCTAAAATAATCATTAAATGCCGCATATCCTGTTCCCTAACTCATTGCCGAGTTTTCCTGTTATTTATTCATTGAATGTCTATTAACCTGAAGGCATTTCACAGAGAGTAATTTATTATTCAATAAGGGTAACACTGGGGTGCCAACACTCGGAAACAACATTTATTTGAGACAAATGTGAAATAAATCTCTGCTTGAAGGACCAAGAGAAGGTGAGGAAGACAGAAGAGAAAAGAAAACTTTACCAAGATTTTAAAAAAATAAAAAAATAAATAATCAAGTGCTGAATATACCAGTGTAAAATTTCAGTTCCAATGAATCAGTGTGCATGTTTTCGTGTGCTCTGCATGCCAGCAAACATTCCTAACAATGATGCGATTTTCAGCCTCCAGGCTACGGCCAGCACAGCTTCACATGTTATTGACCGTCCAATTTGCTGGATATGAGTTGACCTTGACATACACATACAGATCTGGGTCAAACAGCTGCACATGCTAACATACATGCAACGTACACACATACCATCAGAGCCGTAACAACCCCAAAACCAATCCCTTTCCATCCCTGTAGCTATATTTTAATTTGGTAAAGCTCACGCAACTCAGGCTCATCTATTTTATGTCATGTTCAGCATCGTAATTCAATTCCTTAACATGTTATATGACCCAGTTAAAATGTATTATAGGCTTGTACAGTGGGAACAACAGTGAGCTGTATGGACACAATGAGCCATTGAAAGTATTTTTCCTGTTGTGAAGATCTCTTGTATTAGTCGCATTTTGTTACCAGATTTTAATTATCTTGAGAAAAATGCATCACATGATCAGAAATAGTCACACATATGCAAAGACTTATGTCACATAACAGAACATGACAATATTAGGAGGATCCCCTCTCTATGACATCACAAAGATTCAAGAGTCAAAAAAACATTGTATGAAACTGAGCTTTTTGCTCACAAGAATTCCTTGTGCACACACTGACATCATTACTTGGTAGGACCCACTTTTGTAAAAGCTTTTATTTGACAAATACTAAACAAAAAAGGCCTTTAAGTTCATAAGTAATTTTCATTTTCAGTCACCTTTCAATTCATTGACAGCAAATTTTTCTTGCATGACTCTCGAAGAGCAATATCATCCCACTTTGATAAAGATGTATTATTACAGTTGCAGCCATTGAGAAACAGCTTCATATCCTGCATCTTTTATTCAAAAAGCTGAATCCATATATTTGCCATATTTCCACATATATCAGGAAATGGTAAAGCCCCAAGTTACAGTAAAGCCTGATGGAACATTTCTTGCACCTCTGGACAGGCTTAAATCAAAATCATTTTTTTCTCAGAGGTATAGGAACACTTTCCTTATAGCCAGTGCTGAGGTCCACTTTTTATACTCTGCTTAAAAGTGCAATGCTTATCATTTTTGATAAGTTTTCTGCAGACAAATGCAAGTCATCCCACCCAAGTGCACTCCAAGTGGACTGTTGTAAAAGAAGAAGAAAAAAATAGCCTCTCAGACTCCATTATTTCCTTGGCCGTCTTCCAGTGTGTGGACACGTTTCAGCATTTAGCCAGAGTAGTGAGAGAAGATAAAACAAGCGCACTGCGAACTGTTTCCGTCAAATTTCCATCGTGCAGTATGATAGCTGCAGGTGGAGAACACAGGCAGCGTGTTTCTCTCAAGAAATCTTTCTATTTAATTTCCCAGGCTGCCCGCCTGCTGCCTGCCTGCCATCCAGAGAGGATATGTTAAATGTGCTTGGCCTGGGGATGTTTGATTTCTCTCTGCTGCGCTCCCTTCCATCTGACAGATTGGAATAATAAGGAGAGCTAATTGGAGAGGCTGCTCATATGCTTATTAGATGGGATTTTTTAAAAAGCTCCCACCTCTCCCTTTTTTTTCTTTTTTTATTTATTTATTTATATACATTTATTTATATACACACACATACATACATATATATACACACATATATATACATATATATATACACACATATATACACATATATATACACATACACATATACATACATACACATATACACACATATACATACATACACATATACACACATATACACACACATATATATACACACACATATATATACACACACACATATATATACATATGTGTGTGTGTGTGTGTGTGTGTGTGTATATATATATATATAACCCTATATATGTACACATGTATATACACGCACACATATACATTTTCTGTCCCTCATAGTTCATATACTGCGGCAAACTGAGTGTGTGTGCCTGTCTGTGGGCGTACGTCTGTCCTTATATATGTCCAGAGCTTTGCCACGACTCTCTCCAGCTTTCTCCAGCCAGCTGATAACAGCATATTGGGACACATTTTCAATTTCTACTACTTAGCATTACAACGCTTCTTAATCCGGGAGAAAATCAATGCCTAATAACCTATGAAAATGTACAATTGCTGTTTTACCATTGCCAGAGGCCTCGTCTGCATCCCCTGGGCATCAGGCTATAAATATGCCTACATTAGCGCTTAGAAGAAAATAAAAAACACAGAGACAGGCTAAAGACTGAGCTGATACTGAATACTCGAGCTGGGCAGAAAACAAACACCCCTCTTGCTCTTAAAGTTGTTTGAAAGCATATTGTAAACTGCTTTTAAGGTCACACCATTTGTCGGTAACATGAATGTGTCTGGTAATGCTACCTTGTACATTTTAATGATGGAACTTGTGCGCCACTTTGAAATAAATCTGAATACCTAAGCCACTTAAACATTAATGAATTTAAAATATACACTGCATTCAGCACCAGTGCTCTTCATTCAAACAAGAACAAAGACCACACAGCTCCTTCAAAAGATGCATTTTATTTTGCTCTGTTTTTTGAGCTGAATTTTCCAGACCTGCTTGTATGAGCTCTTTACTTTTGCTTCCAATGCACAGTATATTATTTTTAAGCAAGCTTTTCATTACAAATTTGCTGTCTGCCATTTCTCTGATATGGAGTTAATATTGACTTATGTTAAGCAAACTGAACCGCTCGTATGGATTTATCCTTTGAACGTCATCTCATGTGTTTCCCTGTGCAGCGATGAAAGTGTGGCTTCTGTTTAGCTTCAGGAACAGAGAGAGCTTGCTGACAGTTCAACCGGCTGAATTCATTACTTTAGCTCATCTTATTTGCCTTTAAGGTCAGATACCTTCCTGTATGTTACCTTTGAAGTGCTAATTACACTTTTTTTAACTACATTATTAGTTAAAAGCATGATTTAAACCCAAGCATGTGAGATTGTTGCATCTACATGCATGAACATTTTCATTAATTATTAACTGATAAAACTAAAAATCTGTAGAAATTCTTGACAGTTTATGTCATAACCTAGTAATTCATAACCCAGAAATACCAAAGATTTGCTAGTTCAAAGAACTATACATGGGTTTTGCAAATGAACAACTAATCTGAAGCAGATATAAATATAATCTGTCAAAAAAAGGGTTTATGTTCTCATTATAATCTCAAAAATAGCATGGATGGTGTAAATAAAGTGCCAAAGTTAAAGTTTAGTGGTGGAAAAAAAAAAAAAATCAAACCAGAACAGTGCTGCTGTGGGTGAGCTAGCTCATGATCCATCACAGTTTACAGGTGTTTGCCTTTAAAATGACAAATGTGATGCTGACCTTCAGCACAATTTGGGTAAAGAACCATTAGGTTGCAGGTTTCACTTTAATTTGAATATTCAAGGAGGATTAGAGATGAACTGTGAATGGACAGGATGGACAATGGATGACTCACCATGGCCTGAGCTTATCGGCTGGATGAGCTAATGAAAATATCCACTTTTAAAAAAAGAGGGAAAGGGGGGAGATGCCACTTCAGCTCTGTTCCTTTTTTCACAGTACTTTCGAATGCCGCTTCCTGCGCTAGTGACATTGTATTTATCTGAACCTCTTTTGGCCATACAAAGGTTTTCACTGAGAAGCCTAAGTAGTACTATTTCAATTCCATCTCCTATCAGTTGCTGATCATTGTCACATACTTTTCACCACGTCAACAATTTGAACCAAACTCGCAGACTCAAGATCATTGTTGTACCCGAGTCTACCTGGGCTAGGCCATTACCCCAGCTGTGATAATGAAAAAATCAGAGCTCTCCTGAGCCTGCTGAAATCAGGGTGGGGGTGGGTGCAGCATTCTCCACAGACTGTTTGCGCTACACTTTTTTTGCTGATTTTTTTTGTCAAAGCAAAGTGTTATGGAAAGTGTTAATTGTAGATGAGAAATTTGCTAAACAGCAAACTTCAGTTAACTGAAGATTTTTGTTACAACTGAGAGTGAGACAGACATCAATCTGAGATTGTAGATATTAGTAATTATTTTATGAACAATTATGAAAATCTCCCAAATTGAAAAAAAAAAATCAAATGCTTTCCCCTCACTGACCTTTGCCTCAATACTTAAAGTGCAGTTTATTATTAACACTTTAAACAGACTTACTTCTTTCTGTTCATCAGTTAAGCACTGTGACAGTATAAACCTTGCCAGACGGCACCTGTCTTTTTGTCTGTGTGGGTCTATGCACGCATGTTTGGGTTCTCTGCAGCAGTTTATCTTGTGTTTTGGTGAGTTGGAGGAGAGATTTTCCCTGGTGACACAGAGCAGGAAAGACCTGGCTTTACTGGATGTAAACAGGCATGCCGGCTAGGAGGATGAATGACTGCAGAGCTTTGCTCGGGGCTTCATCACCTACCCACACACACACACACACACATCACATACAGTACATCACAAATACCTGCCACCTCCTGCAAGCAAAGCTCTCCATCTTAGGGGAGACAAAGTTCAACTTTGCTCAGTTCTGCTCTCATGAATGCATATGGATGCTCGTTGCAGTCCGAAGCTCATCGCTAGCAGGTACGCTATGAAATCCATCAGCTCTTCCTCCTCCAGAAGAAAGTGTAGCAGCATTTCCCACTTTAAACACTCACACGCAGGGTGACAAATCAGTTTGCAAACACAAACACACCTCTGAGAGAAACACAGGGCCCATGTGAATATCCACAACCTTACATAAGCAGAATGAAGCAGTCAATTAGTCATTCACCAGAATATTTATCAATAAAGAGCTCAAAGATTTTGTTTTCAAATATTACGCACACAAACTTAAAACAGCAAGCCAATCACATACATATGAATAGCATCCAACCATCCATCCTACCCTCCTCTTCAAAGCATCTTCTTAATAACATTCATAACTTGTGCCTGGCAAGAGCACTTCTGCCTGGCCTTGACAACTTCGATAGCTCTTTGGAAAAAAATCGATGCTCAGATAGGAATCTGAATCAGAGCCTGAGGCTGAAAGAGAGGAATATGGCACAAGTGTAGTTTTGAAAGAAAAGCTACTATGGAGACAAAGACAAGAAGGGCAAGAGATAAATTAAGATGTTGGGAGAATGAGTGTACAAAGGAGGAAAAAGGAAGTATGCGCTTGACAACAAAGGATACTTGTTCCAGTATATTTAATTTAACATTCAGCTGTATTTTACACCTTTTAAGATGAATCTTACAGTCATCTTACAGTGGTTGCTTATTGAGCCAACAAATAACATATTTATTAATAAGGAGATCTGGAATCCCAGCCTGTTCCCAATCCCAGGGTGTCAAAACTTGTTGTTTTGCCAAAGCTATGGCCGACTATGGAAAGTGACATTGTTTTCACTCTCTACTCTATGCTTTTGAAGGACATCTGGGTATCAGACTTTATTTGGCAAAGTGGAACCTGGGTGAACAGTGTAAAGAGACAACTAGACCAAGGAGTAACTGGTGCCTAAACCTCCCCAATGACTACAAGTGGATGTACATGTACAAGGAAACAAAAGTAAAACAAAGTCCCAAACAGGACAGACATTGCCGTATCTTAGATGTTTCTTCCAAACCATCATCCCCCCAGTCTCATACTACAGGCTTCGCTGCTCTTTAAAAAATGACTGTTGTCTCTTTGCGTTGAATATTGCCTCAGCTAGTGCGCAAACATTAAAGGACATCTTGAGCATATTTTTGTAACATCAGTAGCATCTAATAGAGCAGCAGTATTTGAAGCCTTGTGATAAGAGTGCTTTAGTAATCCACAGCAGACATTTGTGTTTAGCACGGTAAAGAAAACATTCATGATAATAGGTAAAGGAAACATTTTCCTCCACAAATCTGAACCGTGGTTTAGTGCCTACTCTGGTCCAGGAAAGTTTAATAGAGCATTTAAATAAAGTGCTCTTCTAAAAGCACCTAACCAGTGAATGCTCTGATGTAAATGGTTAGCAATATATAACTTTTATTTTATAAAGGAACATATAAAAGTGAAAACCATCTTACAAAAAGCCCCAATTGGCAGCTTTTAGAAATCTACACCACATTTATTGCAAGAATTGTAGCTCTCCATATCACAGGCCACTCTTCTTGTTTCTTTGAATATTGTGTGTTCTTAACTTGATGGAATATGGACCGAGTCTACAAAGACTTTCTGGCTCACTTTGCTCTGTAATGTTTCCTGTTTCATACATTTATAATTCAATGGACAGAGAGCTTATGATGGGGTACAGAGAGGACCTGTGGTACTGCGTGAGGAAGTCAGTAGTGGCAGAACAGTATGTGAAGCTGGTTCAGGACACCACTGTCTGGTGCGAGACAGTGTTGAGGTGTGCGATAAGAGTGGGAGATGGGTTTGAGGTGGGGGGGATAACATCAGCTATCGGCTCTGAGCCACTTGTTATTTGCAATGGTAATGAGCAGGTTGACTGAGGAGGTCAGGCAGGAGTCTCCGTGGACGTTGATGTTTACAGATGGAACTGTGATCTATACTGAGAGTAAAGACAGGGTGGGAGAGAGCGTGAAAAGGTTGAGGTATCCAACTAAGAGAAGAAGAATGAAAGTCAGTAGAAGCAAGATATAATATGCGTCTGTGAATGAGAAGGAGACAGAAAAGGTGAATATTCAAGGAGCAGTGAAGCAAAGCCACAAACAGTGAGCAAGAAAGGGAAAGCATGGAGTGGGTGGTGATGAGTGTCAGGCGTGGACGGATATCAGCAAGAGTGAAGCACCATATTTACAAGATGGAAGTGAGACCTGCACTGGTGTATGGTTTGGAGATAGTTGCACTAGTAAAAAGACAGGAGGCTTAACTGGAAGTGGCTGAGTTGAAGATGTTAAGGTTTTCATCAGGAGTCACCAGGATGGACACAATTAGAAATGCAAACATCTAAAGTACCAGCTCAGGTTGAACAATTTGAGGACAAAGTTAGAGAGACAAGATTAAAATGGTTTGGACATGTGGAGAGTGGGGATAGTGGATATATTGGACAAAGAGTGTTAAATATCGAGGTGCCACGCAGGAGGAAAAGAGGAAGATGAGGGAGAAGATTAATGGACAGAGTGAAGGCGGACATGCCCGTGTGACAGAAGGGGATCCAAGAGTTGGGGTAAGATCAAAGGAGATGATCTGCTCTGGAAACCTCTAAAGGAAACACCCAAAAGATGAACAAGTAGTTAGTAGTTATTTCTGCTGGGCTTTATTTTTTATTTTTTTTTAACTAGTTGTGGCATGTTTTTTTATTACTGTTTTGTTTGGGGGTTTTTTGCTAGTGCACTTTTTTCTCACATATTCAGCCATCTATACATTTGATTCCCTATCCAATTAGGTTAACAGAGGGTTTGAACCTGGACCCTTGATAGGTTGCCAGTCTGAGTGATGTATGTAGCTTGTTAAAAGGTTTACTTAGCTACTTAGCTTAGGTTTACAGCTATGCTACCTAGGAAGTTATTTCCGACAAGAGGTTGGAGGACATTTTTCTATACTTTAAAAGATGGATGTATGATAGTGACTGAGTGTAATTAGTTTAGAGTAGATTACACGAGAGGTCCTTCATCCAATGTCCAATGTGCTCTGACAACAGGCCTGAAAAAGTACAGCTCTAACTCCTAAATGATTTTGTATGACAGACAAGTGCAAGAAGAGGAAATAAGAGCTGAGGAGATAGAAAGGATTTATTTCTACTTAAACGATAAGAGTCCAGTTCAGCAAAGTTGAGGGGCGAGATATGTGAGATGGGGATGTAATTCAGGGTGGAGCGAGGGACGTGAACTATTTCATGAGCAGATGACAGCTCAGATTAGAGCAAGAGATTGGTCCGGGCATCTGAGTAACACCCTAACTGGAAAGGTTGTTCTGCCACGTTGTTAGTAGTGACAACAGCAGTGGTTCAAATGTTTTCTTCCAAAGTTCAGTGTTTAAAGAGTTAATGGAGGTTCAAAAGTAACTAAAAGACCGTTCAGTTTCAACATTGTTTTCTAAGTCCATAGCAGACTGATTTACAAGGAAATAGTTTTGAGTTTGTTTCTCTATTCAAATTACTAATGAAAGCTGAAGCTGGGAGCTATACTGAGCACCCTCAACATACGCATCAAGATGTCATGTAAATAAATAAGATTATGACTCAAACAAAGCTATAATTATACTCTACATATAGACAGAATAATGACACAGTGAGGTCAGCATTTCTTGATGTGGTGATGACAGCTCTGCTCTACAGGAAGAAGGAAAAATGCTACTTCTGGCAAGATTTCACTACATCATCAAAGAGTGATTAATGACTTGGGATTTGCTATTGGTAGAAAACTAAGGAGAACCATTTCCATGTATAGAAACTCTCTCACAGACCTTAATGATTAGTAATTAGGCTAAGTCATGGCCAATCAGTCAACAAAATAGATGTAACAAAGTGAATCTTTCCATAGAGCAGTTGTTGCTTACCAGCATGCTGCACGTAACAAGAACTGCATCAATTTAGAATTTGAAATGACATTTCAGTATCCTGGAAATGTAAATAAAAGGCTAGTTAATGTTCAAAGACTAGCAGCATTAATTTGGCGACTGATGCACAATGGTGCTGATGGTTCCAACACCATCATTAAGTTTGCAGATGACACCACGGTGATTGGCCTCATCAGTGACAACGATGAGGCCGCCTACAGGGAGGAGGTGGATCGTCTGGCTGAGTGGTGCGACAGAAACAACCTGCTGCTTAACACCGAGAAGACCAAGGAGCTCATCGTGGACTACAGGAGGAATGCTGACCCACATCCACCCATCCACATTAAGGGGACGGCTGTGGAGCGTGTGAGCAGCTTCAAGTTCCTGGGAGTCCACATCTCCGAGGATCTCACCTGGACGACCAACTGCTCCAAGCTGGTCAAGAAGGCTCACCAGCGCCTCTTCTTCTTGAGGACTCTGAGGAAGAACCACCTGTCCTCAGACATCCTGGTGAACTTCTATCGCTGCACCATCGAGAGCATCCTGACCAACTGTATAACAGTCTGGTACGGGAACTGCTCTGCCTCGGACCGGAAGGCGTTGCAGAGGGTCGTGAAAACTGCCCAGCGCATCGCCGAAGCACCACTTCCTGCCATAAAAGACATCTACAGGAAGCGGTGTCTGAAAAGGGCTGGGAAAATCATCAAAGACCCCAGTCACCCATCACATGGACTCTTCACCCTCCTGCCCTCTGGGAGGCGCCACAGGAGCCTCCGGACTAAGACCACCAGGTACCGGAACAGCTTCTTCCCCACAGCTGTCAGACTCCTGAACTCTGCCTCCTGACATCTGACCCACGTTAAACTCATGGACTGAACATACACACACCCACAATGGACAACTGTACCCTCAAACACAATAATAACATGGACTGAACCACCACTCACAACCACTAGCACTTTATATAGCCTCTGTAGAAACTATCTACACCCTCACTTATCTTAACTGCACTACTGTATAGCTCTGTGTAAATAATCATTCTGTACATTCGATAATCTTTAATCCTACAACTGTTTACAACTTGCATAGTTCCCATTTCTGTATAGCTGTATATCCCAGATTCTGTAAAGTTATTTATTTCATATTCTGTATAGTTTTTCATATTTATATCCTGTTCATATCCTGTACATAGCTTGTACTCACTACAGCCTGTACATACTTATAGTTATAGAATATTCACAACATACTTCATACCGTGTACATTATAACATACCATAATAGACCCATTTCTGTAATATACTCACATATCTATATTATTGCTAATATATATTGTAATATATCTATATCACTAAAGCACTTCTGGATGGATGCAAACTGCATTTCGTTGCCCTGTACCTGTGCATGTGCAATGACAATAAAGTTGAATTCTATTCTATTCTATTCTAATTAAGCAACTTTAAATTCTGACCAGATACCTGAGAGGCAACACGTGCTTGTACAACTTCATGAAAATCTAGTGGAAAGGGAGGGTCAAGGCCAGTAGTTCAAATGAGGAGCAAGAGAACTAAAAGTATTAAAAGCTTCATTTCTCTTTTTTAATTCATCAAAGAAGGAACATTTCATCCAAGTTTCAAATATTTTTACATGAACTGTCTCCATCTTTAATGAGAAGTTCCTAAATGGACTGAGCTCTACAACCTCGAAGACCTTCTCCAGCACGTGTCTATCTCAGTGACTCTTTCTCTGGTATCTGTCTGTATTATGTGTATCTGTGTTTGTAGTCATATGACGATCAAGACGCTGGGCAACACATTAGAAAGTAGCCTTTCTGGGTAAAGCAATGAAAAAATATTTGTCTATAAAAATTCTGCCAGTGAGTGGATAGTGGATAGCCCAGAATTGAGGTGATCACACAACCTGTAAAGACTCGTGGTTGTCTTGTTCTCCTTGGTACCAAGAAAGCAACAGAAACTAATTTTAAAACTTACATCCAAATCTCCCGAAGTGAAGGAAAGCTGGTCTAATCATATACCACCAAGTGCTTAATTACTTAAATGCAATGCTGGCTGAAAGAAAAGCCATTGAACTGTAATTCTCTGTGACTCACAGTGACTCAAACAATGAGTCAAATAAGTGCACCACATTAAATCATGTGACTTCCAGCAGTGTACCTTTATGTTCTAAATGTTACCATTATCACATCATATCCATAATTCCCGTGTCCCAGTAAGATCCTTCACAGGACACTTTGTCCTAGCATGTTTTAAGGCGCTACACTGAACATGAAATTTGTATGCTAATAAAATCTGAATCTTATCTGCGTTACCATGGCAAACACATTGCAGGGGTTCTCTTTCTCTTTTCTTAAAGACAAAGTCAGTTACATGGAAATGAGTGAAATATATTTTCAGACAGGAGAAGACAAACAGTATGCAAACATTGCATTAGACCACCTCTTTACCTGTGAGCTGAAGATATAATGTACACAAATGATTCCTGCCACAGAGCCTGTGGGGAAATCCACAGCAATTCCAACTTCAATTGACATTTAAGTCAGAGGCGTGTGCATGATTGCAAACGCCTGTGTGCAGATTTATGTGTCTAAGCATCCACGTTAGTGTGTTTTATGCGTTTGAATCTATCTTTTAGATTGCATGTTTTCTCTTGATTCACGCTGCTCTCCCCACACAGCCGGAGTGTAAATGTGCTCCTCTCTGTCCGTCAATCAGCGTGCTTATTAGATCGAAGTGTCAGCAACTAAACAGATTATTCCAGCAAGAGGAAAGCACGAAAGCAATAACACACTCCCAGCCTCAATCTGTTGCTTTTAACTTCATTTCACAGACAGACTCCTCTCACTTTCAATATCTCCACCAGCATCACAATTCACCTAAAAGGCAACAAGAATTTTTATTGGATCAATCGTTCTGCCACAGAAAACACAAAACATAATGTTTATGTTTTCCATTTAAAGGGAAAAGAGGAACCCTTTGCACTTACTGTATAACTCTAGTGCAATGTTGCTCTGGATCAAAACAAGCAAAATGAGAATTAAGGGACCATTCAAATATTTGTGCCCACTGAGTGGCCTTTACAAATATTTATTGTTAATGTTCAGACCACAGGAAGTATTAAAGAGCCAGTCAAAAGCGGAAAACTACAGAGGAATACTAAGCTATCAGCTAACGCTAACAACCTCGGTTAGCAAGCAAGTGCATGCATGAACGACCAACAACAATGCCGACTACTCTGTACTACAAGAGTTTCACTAGACTAAATGAATTGGCTGCTGTACAGTATAGGCCGTATTACATTATTTATAACAGAAGTGCAGAAAAAAGGCACCGGAAGTTCAGCCGCTCGCGTTAGCAGAAATGAAGCCTAGCATAAAACAACTGGCCACATCTGCATGAACTGACTCATGTGCGAGTTAGACAAAGAAATAAATATATAATCTGTCTTACAACTGTTGTACATTCAGCTCTATAGATAAATATAAAGGAAAAAGAAGACAAATTTTATATGCCATCAAACAAATGAAGGCAAGGACTCACTGGGCTTCTAATAGTATAAATAATAATCATTTATTTGTTTGTAAGTAAGGTCAGTTCTTCCTCATGTCATTATATAATCATAAACATATTTTTTTAATCAGTTCCAATCTCCTCATCAATACAAGCACTTTGCACTTCAGCATTTCAAACACTTTTGCAACATCACCAGTTTTGTTTTTTATCTTTTTGATTTTCTTTTGTTCAAGTTCAAAAATGTGCATAATGCTTGCGTGACTTACTTATGGTGTAAAAGACTCCCTGCAGAGAGCTTCTCTAATTGGCCTCCCTCTCTCCAAGACCAATCAAAATAGCTGATAATTGGAACAGCAAGGGGTGGGCGGGAGGTCAGGCAGGACACTGCCTCACTTCTCATCGGTGTCTTCTCTAATTCACTCTTTCTTCCTGTTGGTCTCTGCATCTCTCTCTGGCTCTCAGTATGCATTTACAACCTTAATTTGGCTACTACTACCTCAGCAGTAATGTCCACATGTTGTCTGCCAAGTCTGCCTCTATTTCCTCTCAATCTGCTTCCTTTGTGCTACATCCACTATAATGTATTCTGTCTGATTCTCATTTTCCTGAGGTGTGACACCACAACATTGTTTCTGTGTGGGCTCACATGCTCATATTGAAAAAGCAGAATCATCCGTAGATACCATTAAGTAGAGAATGACTGAGAGGGTGTGCGACAGAACAGCTGAATGCATGAATAAAACCTGAGAGCTAGGTTATGTCATCAATATGTATTTTTTTTAAGCTGGCTTTGTATACATATATTAGCTTAAAAATTGTGTTCACCTGAGTAAAAAAGTTCAACTTCTGATAAGAGAATTTAAATGTGAGCCGAGCCCACAGTGGTGCCACAGGGGTGCAGTTACTTTTTTGTTTTGGCAACTAAATTCCTCCGCATAATCTATTTCACCACCTCCCACTCCCCATTCCAGCCGACGTTAAATTCAATCTCTATAACGTGCAGCTGCTACTTGTTTTTCTGGATCTCACTTTTCATTAATCATAAACGGCATTACATGTCTGTGGTGAGTGACTGCATTTCTTCTGACAGGATAACAGCAGTTGGGTAATGGTAGGACTGCAGATGCCTTTGCAGGGGAAAAAAGGCTCAGATGAGCACTAGTACCCTTGTGTTCTTCTTCATGTGTCCAAAAAAAGAGGCACAAAATCAGCGTCTCGCCTATGCAGATAATTGGTCCTCCGAGATTTTACGCTAGCTATCTGTAATTAACTTCACCTATGTCTGTATGCTACATGAGCCGCTATATGATCTTCTGTGTAGACAATAAGATTAGCAGCGTGGCCATGCCGAGTCAGGCCGAGTCACATCTGTTCTCCACATCTTGATTTATGGTTTAGAAATGATGGCCTTCCATACTAAGCCCTTAAAGACACACTGGGGAGACTTTCAGAGTCTGTTTGCCTTAGTGGAATGGATTTGGCTCGGGATTTCAGTAAAACTGCAAAAAAATAAAAGGAAAAAAATGTAAGACATTCAATGAAATATCCCCCCCAGGGAAAAAAAAAATCAATCAAGAAATGAAACGTGTGCATATGCAAAAACAAAACAAATGCCCTCTTTACCCTTGAGGCAACAGCTATTCTACAACCAAATCCCCATATTCATTACCTTCCTGGAGCCTAACGGTAATAAGAAACAGTTTCAGACCTTCGTCCACTTCATTCAGTTCTTTACGTTAATACAACGTAGGCCAGGGAGCAGAGCGCAGGCAAGCTGAGCATAACTGGCAGCTTGAGCACGTAATCCCAACTACAACATGGCACAAAAGCAGAGAGGAGGAGAGAGGGGGACTGAGGGGAAGGAGAGAGGAGACAGGGATAAAAAGGAAGGAAAGAGAGCAGAGTTTAGAAGAGGAGAAAAGAAAGAATCAGCTGAGAAAGAGAAAAGTGGGCAGATACTTAGGAGATCTAAAAGGTGTGTTATTCATTTACAAAGCCTTTAACAAAAAGGCAAATGAGCTTGTCGTTAAGAGTGAAAATATATAATATATATCATCCAGGATTGTAAATTTTACATTAATGTTCATCCAAACCAGTGAATCTGTGCTGCTCGCTTGCATGTCAGACATTTGGGATCATTCCGTATTCAGTTACAAAAATGAAACAAAATGCAGCCGACATAAACACATCATACTTCTTAAAAAGAAAAACAAAACAGATGTCTTAGAAGGAAGAAACAGCTGCAACACTAAACTAATGTAAATCACTGCAGTGTGAATGTGTTTACTGACAAATCTGCATTGCAATTACAGGAAGTTCATGTGTTAGAAAATGTCATATTTTTCCCCCCTTTTTGGTTTTTTATGAGCGATCCACGCTTGATAAAAAACAACAACAGAATTATTGTTTCACTCGGAACTGCAAATAAAAATAGAAGGCTTAAAGAAGGCCAGAGTTAAATGTATTTACAAGCAGGTTTTTTTTCCTTTTTCAAAATTGATTTCAAGCCACCGCCACCACTCCCCAACCCACAAATTCCCCCACCCCACAAGAAAAACAATGATGACGGTTTCATCATGACAGGTGTAATCTATGGTCAAGCTCCAGTTTGTTTATCCGTCTGTCAGGCACACAGCGGACAGCTAACAGGCATCACCACAGTGGAGATTTCACCCAGGTAACATGAAAAATAAGACACGAGCAAACCTGCAGAGTCACTTATAATGCAACCTGATCAACAAGCAACCCGGTTGTTCAGTCTGACGTCACTAGCAGTGTCTGGGTCTAAACTCCGCTGCAGGTCCATATATCAAACGATCACTATGGCATTACTGAGAGTTGAAAAACTGTCTAAAGTCTTTCATCTTTAATAAAATGATCAGTGTTCTGCTCTACCAGGTGTAACAATTGAGTTTAACATCCAGGCATCCATGAAAACGGAATTTATGACATTTAACGGAGTTAGAAGTTAGCAGGGAGTTAGCTCGCTAGCTTCAATCTAAATACAATATAGCATGTCCTGACTGCGGGGTTTTGGAAACAAATTAAAACGTACAGCTCTGCTATCACTTCCAGCATAAATGAAGACAGAAAACTAAACAGCAGTGACGTTTGTAGGGTTACTGAAGTTGGGCTAGCTGGTATATAATGATGTGCTACGTGACCGCTAGCGACACAGCTATGTTAGCATAATATAAACAAGTTAACTTTTTTTCCACTCGATAAAAGTTAACGTGAGTGTTCTCGGTGGTCAGGGACAAATGTAATCGCATGGCAGGATGCTGTAAAAGGACCAAACTTCAGCCAGGAGAACAACTGAGATAATCCATCCACAATACGAGGTTAGTCATTCATATACTGCTGCATGGGATGGGATGTAGCTACAGCCTAAGTTTTTAAAAACTGAGCTTAAATAAATGATTACCGGTAATAAAAGCCGAGGGAGGTCAACGGTGATCACTGACTGTTTTAGGAGCTTTTTGAGATCAAATAGAAGAAAATACATAACATTAAACATGTTAACAACACTAAAGCCATATTAAACACAGACTACTTTAGACCCGGAAGTAGGATTCGTCGCGTCATCACTGAACAACCGGACAGTTACTAGCAAGAAACAAGTTAAGCCATATTATCAACCGTTTCCATCCACCAGTGTGTTTCATACAACTAAAGCAGCTTAATATCTTTGTTTGTGAATAAACTAAAATGAAGCAGCAACTTCCAGATTTAAGAAATTAAGTCCACACATACAGTGTAGTTCTCTTGTGGGCATTTGGG
Source organism: Aulonocara sp. 'chitande type north' Nkhata Bay (assembly GCF_057382095.1). Taxonomy (NCBI): domain Eukaryota; kingdom Metazoa; phylum Chordata; class Actinopteri; order Cichliformes; family Cichlidae; genus Aulonocara; species Aulonocara sp. 'chitande type north' Nkhata Bay. Next base: position 13,866,276 of record NC_141356.1, on the reverse strand, counting down.
GATGGCTCCAAAAGTGAGTCCATTCCCAAAATGCAGAACTAAAAAGTATTATAAAAAAACATTTTTTGTTATATCTCCTTGGGTTAAAAATAAGGTTTAAAGCTAGAAATGTTGTTTCAGTGACTGACAGTGGTGACAGCTGTGGGCGCTGTGGCTGATCCCTTTTCGCTAGATCTCAACTCTGCTAATAAGAATCACTAACCTTGATCTGATCTTCTTTTGGACTACTTTTAATGCAATTATATAACAAATGATGTAGATTGCTGAGATACATCAAAGCATGGTAACATCAAAGGTGCTATTTAAATAGTTAGTGACTTGTACATTGCACTTTGCAACCAAGCTTGATTAACTCAAATACTTAAACTTGTGGCTCAAAAAAATAAGATTAAATAAATAAATAAATAATTCCTTTCTGTTCGGTGGCAGATTAGACAGATTACATTTGTCTAATGTGAAGTATTAAACTACTGAGTACAATATACCGGGTTTAAAAGCTGACTGGAGGGCATGGAAAACATATTTAAGTTTCACATCCATAGTTCTGCCCCTTAAGTCTCATGCACATTTCACCTTAATCTGCAAAGCGAAGAGGCCTTGAAAGTTATTGAATTAAAGGGTTCTTGTCCCTTGTGAGTGTGAAGCAAAATTGCTAAAATGACCTCAGGCTCCATCGGGATCAAATTTGCTCTTGACCAACAAATGAACTACTGCATTAATGCATACTTCCACACTCATTTACTCACTGCACGAGCCGTTACTTCGCCCGCCTCGTCTGATTTCCATAACTCCACTGCTAGTGAGGCTAAAGTGGTTTACCTCAATGGAAATATTAGCAAAAACATTGCTTTACCAGCTGAGTGACTTTACTGTTTAATTCAGTGGTAAGTATGCACACAGGCGGCTAATTCCGTCTGAAAGTGCATGAGCCAAACAGCTGCGGATGAATTAACTTATCGTATCGTGGCCTGGTTATTCCAGGGTGTAAATCTTTAGTCAGGAAAACAAGTCAAACATCTTAAGATGGAGCGTGGTTGAGTGTGGGAATACATTATTTTGAGTTCCCACTTGTAAATGAAATTGGTTTCCTTGCCAGTCGTAAGCGCATTTGCACCGAGTACATTTCAACCTTCACTTCCCCAAGTTAAGATGCAGGAGCACCGGCGCTTTGCATGTAAATCTCTCAAGTTTAAGCACACAGCCTACGCTTGCTGGCTTGATCTTTCTGTCCCTTTCTTTAACTCACACACACACTGTCTCACACCGTCTTACTCTCGCTCACACACACACAAAGCTGCACGGCAAATCCAACTCTTGACTTTAACTCTCTAAAACTCGATAACTTGAATTTCCCATGAAATACACTGCAGGGCAATTCCAAAACAAGTCGCTGGCAAATTCAACTACACACAGACCTAAACACACACACACACACACACACACACACAGAGCTTGTATATACACTCATTAGCACAACTGCTTCAAGTCTCTGGCAAGTAGATACAGACACCTACGCACACAAATCAGCGCTCACCCGTCATCTGAATAAGTAAATGTAACAAGGCAAGTTTTTTTCAAATCAGGTAAAAACAGACCAGGTGCTTATTTATTTATATAGATAATATAGCATACTTATTGGAGAAGAATAGATACGTGGGTTAATATTTATGTGCTTGAAAAACACACTATAAATTTGCTAATAATATAAAGTGTATATAAATTGTTACAGTATTTCATTTTAAAAAGCAGTAGAAGGTTAAAATAACAGTGAGAAAGAAGGACTTTGTTCCTGAGTCCTTTTTCTTCCATATCTCTGGCTAATTTATTAAATGGTGGTGGCGGTGTATGTTGATATAATGTGGGTCTGTTGAAATCTTAGCAGTAAAACCTCACCGCTTCATGAAAGCCACAAATTACAACCATGGCCCATGACTTTGACCAATGCAAATCAACCACTGCTTTAAAAATACCCGACAACTCAGCGGACTCAATTCTGACGGCATAAAAACCCTGTGTTTGATTTACATTATGAGGCCGCACAGACCCCAGTGCTGCCAAGGAAAGCAAATTCTGTTATGACATTCATATGTCAACATGCAGCCAGGTTTAGAAATCCAAATCAAACCAGAAAATTACTCCAACGAGCACGGCCAAAGTTTTTACTGCAGAATGAACACACAGTGGGTCCAGAGGTCCAATATTTACATCATTATCTCCTCCATTTTCCCGCACTCTAAAAGCTCATTCTGGCCTGCAGCAAACTGGCACAAGAATCCTGCTCCCGTCATGTGTTTCTCCATAATTAAATACACTTCATTTGATTTGCTGTGATGGTAAGTTGTCATATCTTGTAGGATTTTGTGTGCATGTGTGTATTTACATTTATTTTTTATTTGTTTAAGTGTTAGAAGTTTTCATACAATCTAATATTTAAGGTGACACAAACAAGTTTTGAAGTACATAAAAGTAACGTTTCCATGACAGCTTTTAAAGACACATTTTCAACCCATTTCCAAGTCAATACCAGATCTTTTGAAGTCAACTTCAGCCTTTCTTGGGACTTTATATTCCAAACCAACATAAAGCCAGTATTTTCAATTAAACATGTATTTTTGTCTTTACATTGTCTCTGTGAAGCAGAGTTAAAAAAAAAAAAAAAAAAAAAAAAAAAACTACCTGCAGACTTTCCCGTATACCTGCTAGTTTGATCATATCAAGGCTTGATCCTGTTCTCCGAAATAAATAAACAGCTCTGGTGTTAATCTGGAACCAGACCAGGACCAATTCCTCCAAAGTGTCGTGATGTGGCTACTTTGGTCCGTACAAATGAATGAACCACGCCAAGAGGAAGTCCAATCTAAACAGACTATACAGCACAGGTGAGAAAATGCCCCAAATGCTTTAGTCAAATGGCTGTAATCTCACCTGACGTTCAAATTGAAGTTATGTTTTATGGAACAGGGAATATTTGGCTCATTACAATGCTGCCTGTTATAAGACAGCAAAAGTATTACAGAGTTGTGGTTTTCTTTTTAAACTGCATTACTAAATCCATTACTTAATTACGCTTCTGCACTACAGTAGAAAACCTGAGATGCATGTTTGCAATATGGTGTTGACACGCAGGTATCAGCTAACCAATACTGAGGACATACATCTTTGAACTTTATTATATTCTCCACCCCTCTAAGATGGAGACCAGTCTACAGAAGACTTCTCCACCCCCCATACAAACTACTTACCACATACCTTCCATATAAACTAACACGAGTGTGTAAACACTGATTATTTATTATTTTCCCCCCAGCTGCTCAGTACGTAGGTGACTTGTTACAGATTTAGGTTATGTTTATTCATGAAGTCATTTCCAGTTTTATGTTGTAACCACTAATCTCTATTCCTGTCTGCACTTTGTCTATTTTCCACCTACTTCATTCAGTACATTTACCAAAAGTAATTCTCATCTAATGAGCCAGATTCATTTGTGTCATTTTTCAACAAGTTTCCACATTTTGGTCATTTCTCAGCTCATTCATTTTTCCTGTATCTCCCACATTCTTTTAACTGATTTCTCCTTAATAGCCAACTTTTAGATTACCCCGTTTACCCCAGATGAGGTGACTGGAGAGAACAGCCTGGGCTTCTCTGCTCACACCCAGTGTATGTTTCAGTGAGGCATCTATGTCATAACCTACGACATAACAGTAAACACCTCTGAACCCCAGACTCTAACCTACGATGTAAGCTGACGTGCACATCCCAAGAAACGTAGCTACTACACAATCACATGGTACTTCACAAGTAACGCACCAGCACAAGCATGAATGCAACAACGTCAGCCATAGGTTACATTGAAGGATTTACAAAGATTCCCCACAGAAGTCTAAATCAGGCTGCCCCTCAACACGGTCAGGGTTAAGAAGAAAATGGAAAGATGGGTGATTTGGCCTGATTTCTGAATCCTATCTTTGACCACCTGTTATTAACCTTTGGCTTTCTGAATGAACGATTTAGATTGCCAAACTCTGGTCTTTCATCTGTCTGAACTGATGCAGTTAAATTGTTTCACTAAAGACAAAATTAACCGTTCCTTTTGTAAAGCATACACAAAAATAGTAATAAGTTATGCTCTTCCCTGGCAAGTGTACTGTCAGTATGGAAGTAGTACTTTTTATGTTTTACACCATAAAAGAAAATCATTAATCTTCTCAGATCAGTATTAGCTACAATGCCATCGCTTCTAAACAAAATGCCCAGCCCCTAACTTACCATCAGCTTGTTCTCAAGAGCACAATGTGGAAAGCCAAAATAGCTCTGCAAAGCCACGTCAAAGTGCCCGCCAGGGTCTGAACCACCACCACAGGCTTTCCGTTGACACAGCATACTGATATCAGTGGGAAGGAAATGCCCCCACTCATTCTTCAGTCCACAAAATGAAGCAGAGGCAGCAATCTGGTGGGAATGTATGTACGTGTGTGCGGCGTGCCAACATCAGTGATTTAAACGGGTATGCTCCACAGGCACGACAGCGGAGTATTGTGAATTACCCATCAGGACGTCTTTCTCTCTGCAGTGCACAAAACAAGGCCAACTCCGTGCTCACACACAGACACACAAACACCTGCACACACACACGCCCATGATGCACATTAGCACGTTTGGCTGTGCAACTCTCATGCTGGTCCAATTGCACAGTATGTCCCTTTCACCTCTCCCTCCCTCTGGCTGGACGGTGATAAGTACCCTGCTCTCAGGCAATGCAAAGCTGTGAATAATGGATGAAGTACAAGTTGCGAGTGACCACAGCAGAGCGCTCACATGACAGACACAATGACAGACATGGCAGGGACAGCAGGCATCTGTCTTTTTCAGCGCCTCTTCTCCCCCATGTCTGTGTCCATTTGCCACTTTCTTTATCTCCATGTTTATTAGAACAAATCAGCAGGATAATACTTCTCTTTTTATTTCAAAATAACATGATTCAGACTTCTGAAAAACTAATTTCACTCAGCAAGTTTTCTTGTCTGACAGCCTCCAGTGATTTGACCCGGGGTCGGCAAGCTTCACTGTTTGCTATCTCATTTGACCTTAAAACCACTCACACCATGTCTGTCTCAATTTATGAATAACGGCAGCATCAACACACATGCACAAACATCACCCTCCGTTCCCTTAAGGTGGTATGGTCATGCCAGCTCTAATTCTCATAATACTTTGTGTGCTTTATTTCAAGCTGTCCTGGAATGCTTTTTACCATTATAGTCTCTTTTAGCGTTCATGTGCACAAAGTACACACGCGTGCTTCAGCGCAACTCTGAGTCCGAACGCGAAGGAAGGGCAGTGCATGTGACATTTTGCGAGGTCTTTGAGGCTCGGTGCCAGTAACCTGTGGGGGTGGTGGTGGGTATCTCGCTCCCGCCTGGTTAGCTGACTGCCACGGTTACCTTCGGGGCTCACAACACGCTCAGTGACCTGTGCTGCTCTACTTGAGCAAATAACACAAGAGGGGGCGGGCGAGCAGAGGAGCTGAAGAAGATCTTTAGTAAACACCACATTATAATGTCATGTAACTGACCCAGCCCTGTTTTGTAATTTCGCCTAATGAAGTTTGTGGGTTTGTTGGTTTTCTCAAACCTCTTTAAATATGCACTGTTCCAACAGTCGGGTATTTATCTTCCTGTAGCCGCGGACTCTGCCTGATGAATTGCTCATCTTTATATTCAATCATTTTTGCATCAAATAAACAAGCAGGAAGAGAACTAACTATCTTTTACTCAGGCCAGATGCTTGGATACAACTACAGACTTTATCCAAACACATGTTATTTTGATTTGATGTAAATTTGTAACATCCTGTGAGGCTCGACATGTGATTTGTCTTCATATGTAAGAAAGTTGGCCTCTTTTATATACCGTATTTCCCGGACTACAAAGCGCACCTGAATATTAGCCGCACAAGCTAAAATCAGGGGAAAATCCTGTTTTGTACATACATTAGCCGCACCTGACTAAAAGCCGCAGGTGTTTCAATGTTGACTTATCATATGTAAGAGAATATGCACAAAGGGAATTGTCAGGAAAGAGATGGCTGTTTGGAGACACACCCCTTTTATTAATATTTTGAAAAACAAGTTATGGGTACATATTTGCACATGTAGTACATAACAGTAACCTACAGCACACCAGAAAAATAGATTCGGACTACCTTTTAGGCTCAGGTGCAGTGACACGGCTTTAACAAGAAGAAAAGTCAGTCATTCACCATCTTTCTCTTCTTCCTGCGCTCTAAAACCACCAAAGTCCTCTTCTCCAATGTCGGAAACGAACAGGCTCAGGATGGCTTCGTCATCCACTCTCCGCTTCTCTCCTTCGTTGTCACTTTCAAAACCAAAGAAATCCTCGTTGTCAGTGTCAGAGTCGAACACCCTCAGAAGGGCCGTGGCGGTGTCCTCCTCTCCATCATGCAGCAGTCCAGCCCTTCAAAATCCGTTGGTGATCGTGGATGTTTTTGCACTTTTCCACGCTGTCAGAATCCACCGGTGGAGTTGAGCATAACTTGCTTTTCGCAAGTTTATCGCCGCTCGTCATCCACGCCTCCCGCTGAATGCGTAGCGCTACTTTGAAGTTTGTTTTTCGCGCTACTTCGTACGGCACTACGTTGCCTGGCGGACGGACATGTGACTAACATACCACTCTTGAACCCCGATCCTTCCGCCAGGCAACGTAGTGCCGTACAACAGCGGAACAAACAAAACAAATCGTCTTACGATATCACAAAAATCATGGACAATCTATAGAAAAGCCGCACCTGACTAAAAGCCGCAGGGTTCAAAGCTTGTGCAAAAAGTAGCGGCTTATAGCCCGACAATTACGGTAAACAGAACATGTAAACATGAAAACTCAGACGTAAGTCCTTTTCAAACTCCATGCCAATACTATACGCTTTTTTTTTTTTCACCTACTCTTATACTGCCATTCACACTGACCACTTTATTTCACTGGATGAATTGACAACATGTATTTTTTCAAAACAAACTGGATTTTTAAAAATTATTTGGATATGAAATAAACTGATCTGACATTCAGACCATTATGTTTGGCAACAAGTGCGCTTGTAACTCAAAACCTGCACCGGTATGAATATGCAAGAACACGGCTAGATGCTGCTTCTGGTCAATCAGCTTTCTGAAATTATTGCTCTGCCTCCTCAAACGTGGTCCTAACTCAAAACGCCGATGGCAAAATGCCTCAGGTACACCAGTTTCTCTTGCAGGTTAAAAGATGTAACCTGTAATATGTACGACTTGACAATTGATCAACTAACCCAGTATTTAATTTTATGAGGTTATAATCCTCAGATTTAGCATCTTGCTTGGCTCTTTTCATTAGCTGTAATCTTACACCCACTGGCCAGAGCAATGTCAAAACTGTTTTACTGACGATCAGAAATGATCAAAACTGTGACAACATTAACATGTGAATAAGGTCTGGGTGTGGTTCACAGTGTTGTCATATTGGTTTCTTGCTCTTTAATTCGAGTTAATCTTAGTTGGCCTTTTTCAGGTTGTTTGATTAAATTCTCAAATTCACAATATATCATATACTGAATTGTACCTGATATTTTGACAGTGGGCATCTCAGTCGAAACAGACGTTTACATTACAGCAATTATTTAGGAAAACGTTTAATATGACACAACATCCACATTAAAAGATGCATTTTTTTCCTTTCCCTTACGCATTTGTTTTATACAGAGTGTATTTTCTTGGAATGTGCAATAAGTTTGCTCATATGCTAATCTCAAGCATTTAACACCATTACACAGCAAAACAATAGATTTACCTTGGAGCTCTGTTTCTAATTAATCATCAGTATTTATATTAAGGCTGTAAAAACTGTGCAAAGTCTGTAAGAATGGAACCAGAGGATAAACACTCTGGGCGTGGCCCATCGTAAGCTCCTCTGAGTAAGAACGCTGATTTAAAATAAGCTCTCTCTTTCAGACAGTTATGACTCATTGGTTTGGGAGGAGATTTTAGGCTTTCTCGTTAAATGATAATAGCTCATCCTAAAGAGTGCGCGCCGGTGGCCAAATCTCCCGAGACGACAAAGCTACAAGATGATGACAGTGTGTTCTGTGTGGTAGAGAGGATCGTGAAAAATTCCCCTAGTGTGCTCACACAAATCAGTGTTTTGTTTTTCAAAACTTGAGGAAAAGGATAGCACTGTATTAGAGAGAGTGGTGATCATTGCTCCAATCACAAAGTCAAGGTAAAACACTGCAATGTTAAACACTTCAAGTTGTCTGAAACTGACTGAAAGTCGAGCTTAAACCACTGAAAGAATAGACTGATGTTGAGAGCCACTTTCTCAAAATTGGACTCATATACCAGCGAGAATGTCTAAAACTGCACAACTCAACCTCTTTTGGTGATGTGTTTTTTTGCAAAAGAAACCCTCTCATATCGCTTTCGGTGAAGTTGAACAGTTCGCAGCATAAGCATTCTGACCTGCCTGAAAAGAACAAGAACAAAAAGGCCCAGAGTGAAGTTGCTAGCCGACGGCTGTGTTTTGAATCTGACACTTGGCTGCTCTTCACATGACAGCATTTGGGGACAAGAAAGAAATCCTCAAGGTGGTTGATGCAGTGAAACACTGGTGTCATGCATCCAAATGGTTGCATCACTAAACCACCTTTTCACATTCAGTTAAAAGTGTGGTGTGGTTAGAAAGTCTTCACTGAGATGACACTTTTGAACTCTGAGCTGATCTAATCTAATGGCAGGCCTGATTGTGACATTTAAGGTTGTCTGACATACATTTTTAATGATAATCTTTTAATGTTTGATATCAGAGCAGCTGGTCTCCCTTGGGCTAACATACCCAGCTGTCTTACTGAGGGCAATATTTATGTTTAATCTATTTTTTTACCATGCTGTTTTTGTTGCTTAATTTCTTCTTTGTCATTTAATTTCTTTAAGCCGTTATACCTCATTAATCCATTTTTCAAAGACTAATGATGAAATGGAGGGACAGTTTACACAGTACGGCCTTCTTTGTCAAAGGCATGTATAAAAATTAAAACTAAAGTAACCAAGTCATGTTTGACTTGAAACAACTGTGTCTTACAGGAGAAATGAAAAGTCAGTTCACAAAGTCCGTTTATTTCTCCTTTTCAAATCCTCGCTGCAGGACCATAAACGACAATTAACACCTGAGATGATGAATCTTTTTAAATGACAATTTTGGAGAAACGGTATTTACAGTTAAGCCCTCAGCCGCATCCATATTCCTGTCAGAGAACAGAGGGATTGAAGTTTTTAATTAATCTGAACACCAGCATCCCTGAGGATGCACAGACATAAATACTCACTCTGTCTGTCTCTCACACACACACACACACAGACACACACACACACACACACACACACACACACACACACAGAGAGAGTATAAACCTTTGCATACACGTCTCTCTGAGACACTTTGTCAAAGTAAAAGTGTCTAAAGAATGAGATGGAGCAGTTGTGCCCATTTGAAAGTGCTACAAAGCTGTGAGACACAGTTAAGAAATGTACATACATTTACATCATCTTCAGTCGGGGAACACATCATCTATTGTTTGATGACTCTGGGCATGCAGCCCGATATTTTAGAGCTTCTGCTGTTCTCACCAGATATATGGGCCAAGACTTCCTGTCCCATGCACTGATCAGTGTTTACAAAAACGTAGAAATGTATGAAAAAGCTAAATTATAGTCAGGCAATAGCCAGTAGCCATAGACACAGACCGAGAACCGCAGCTGTGTAAAACAACAGCCAAGCAATCGCCCAATCAAGAGCAACCAGACGTTCCAATATTTCCTGTGTTTGTTATCTTAACTTCACCGTCCGCAAGATCTCTCAAATCTATGTCTGAGAAAGGGGGTTTATTGAATAGTTTCTTATGCGTGACATTAGAGCTGGGCGATAGAACGATAACGATATGTATCGCGATATAACTTTTACTCGATAGAGAAATTAAGCTATCGCGATAGACTTCGCCGCTCTTGTCCTCAAAAAAAAAAAAAAAAAAAAAAAAAAAAAAAGGTCAGCCAATCCAAATTAAGTAGCGCAGAGCCGAACCAATCACAGCCGCAGCGTCACGTCGCGTGACTTGTTACGTACAGCACAAGTGCCAAGCCACACGTGTGTTTGTTTGGGAAGCAGCCAGCGGGTAATGGAGCCAGCGCGTAATGGAGGAAATGAGTGTGCCGACTAGAAAAATCAACCGAGCGTGACCGAAGAGAAAACAGATGATGGTTGCAATGCCGGAGAGATTGTCGAACGGAAGAGCCATAGAAGTTCCGTAGTGTGAAGGTATTTCGGCTATTTCAAGTCTGACAAAAAAATAGAGTAGCGTGCACTGTAAATTGTGCCGAAAGCAAGTCTGGAAATACAATAAACTGGTGCATGCGTCACACTGTGCGCCACGTTATTGTTTCGGTGAAATGAATTTCTACAATACTGTTAATTCTACTCTCTGCAGTGTTTAAATGCTTACATATACACACAGTTACTGTCCCTCCACACATACACTCGGTTCTGCTTCTGTGCCCCAGCTTTGTTTACTTTTTCCCACCGAGGCTTCTAGACTTCTGATTGGCCAACATTTCTGCACGGTTAGGAATCTAGCGCCACCTGCTGCTTTGGCATGTTCATAGCAGCGTTTTCCTTCATTTCTGCCTTTATGTGTGGACGGGATTATTTTTAAAACGAAAACGGAAAATCTCCGTTTTCAAAAATACCCGTGTACGTGTGGACGTAGCCTCAGTCTCTGACTGGAAGCGCTAATTCGTCATTCGGCTTTTGTCAGACTAAAGTAACTGTTAAAACTGTTTGAAAAGCTAAGCTATACAACAAGGAGAGATTGAGAATTTCCTTTTAGTTCTCAGTTTATTTGATATTGACAAAGGTTAGTCAGTTTTGTCTGTTCTTCTGTAAAACAAACTAAGATTTATTTTTAGAATTAATATTTTGTTTCTAAGTGGAATTGACAATTTAGTCTGTTTCGTTTGTTCTATTTTGAAACTTAAACGCTTTAGCGGCTGCCTTTTGTGTAGTTTGCAATATTTGCCTTTATCTATCTGAAAAAGTCTCATGTTCCTTAAGTACATCTACCCTGTTGAACTTATTATGGGAAATAAATATTTAAATAAAAACAAGCTGCTGATTATTTCACATTTTACTTGTGAGCAACGGCACATTTAAATCTTACAAATATAGTTATTTGGCTTATATCGTGATAGATATCGTTATCGCCTGAAATGAAAAAAACATATCGTGATATGAAAAAATCTCATATCGCCCAGCTCTACGTGACATTAAAAACATACGATCTGGCTCCAAATCCTCATCAAACAAACCTTTCGTCTACGAGAGGATAAACCCTCACTCAGCGTGGCCACACACGACACATGGGTGCAGCCCAGTCAGCCAGTGAAATCTGCCTCCTTAATGATGCTGGTGACATTTGTGCATTTAGCCTGTGCGATAACGCCGTGCGGATTGTGATTGTGATGGCTTCTTGCAGAGGTGGGACCAAGTCATTGTTTTGCAAGTCTCAAGTAAGTCTCAAGTCTTTATCCTCAAGTCTCAAGTCAAGTCTCAAGTAATGTCAGGCAAGTCAGAGTCGAGTCTCAAGTCACTGGTGTAAAAGTCCGAGTCAAGTCACAAGTCTGAAACTTTGAATTTCAAGTCCTTTCGAGTCTTTAAAAAAAAAAAAAAAAAAAAAAACGAAAAAATAATGTTGCAGTTATATGCTAAATGTAAATATTAGACCATGTAATTTTAAAATCTGTGTTTTTCTCAACACATGACAAAATAGTGAACTTAGAAAATATACACAAATTGTGAAATTGCACCTCTTTAAAATGCAGCTCAATTAAACCTAGCTCCAAGAATAATTTTCACCGACAGTTCTGAGATAAGCTGCATGTCATTCTTGGATGCGGTTGTAGGACCGGCTTTAAAATCGCATGACAAAAATATCATACACATTTAAAAAAAAACTGTATCACCAACATAGCCTGGACAACATTTGCTAGTTAGATGAAGTCAGCTATCTCATCTTAGCATATTTATATGCATATTTATAATTATACGGTTCTTGGAGTGAGTGCATACACTCATGAAGTTTAGTAACTTCCGGTCACTGCAACAAGCCCAGGTACAGTTTACCGACAGATGGGTGCAGGACCTTGAAACGCACCGTGTCGAACGAAAGACCATCGTACGTATCATAAGTTTACCAGTCTCACAAATCGTCGTCATAAATATACATTCCTTAACCGTTTATTAATAGGACCTTTGAGCTCAACGGTAATTAATTAGTAGTGGAAATAATTTCTGGTAGCATCACAGAAATGTAGCAGTGACAACAATATTGTATGCTGTAATCGTACTGGGCAATTAGTGATACAAAAAACCTGTTTTATCCTGTGTATAAAAGCATATGTTTTTGTCAATGTACCATAATAACAGAAGCGAAACGCAATATTGTGTCAGGACAATTCACTATTTATGCACAATAAATAAAGGAGCATAGCGCGACAATTTCTGTTCAGCGCCAGACTTGCTTGTAACCTATATCACCAATTATGTTATGAAAATGACGTATTAACTACTAAAAAACACTGACCTTCGTGTAAATGCTTGGAGCAGACTAACCTGTGAGCTGGAGTGTTCTGGGACGTTATATTTGATCTTTGAATGGCTGCAATCCAGGCCATCCGTCGCATCTTTGTTACTTCGGAAACATGGCTTGAACAATTTCTCTTCAACGACGTAATCCGATAACAACCGATCTCTTTACCCGTCGGCTTCCCGTGGCTGTCATGCGACCGGCTATTGCAGTTAATAATACAACGGCTTCTTGACATTTTTGTGTTTCTTTTTATCGCTGTATAACTGATTTTAATTGAAAGCCTGCGTGCGCTAGTACCTCTTGCCACGAGTTCCCAGAATCCTTTGCGGTTCTACCCGTGAATGACGTCACATTTTCAATCTCCATATAATATGCATGTTAAATTTTATATTTGGGGTAAAATATCAAGTCTTTTCAAGTAAACCGGTTCAAGTCCAATTCAAGTCCCAAGTCATTGGTGTAAAAGTCCAAGTCAAGTCACAAGTCTTAGAACATTTTTTCAAGTCAAGTCTAAAGTCATAAAATTAATGACTCGAGTCTGACTCGAGTCCAAGTCATGTGACTCGAGTCCACACCTCTGGCTTCTTGTAACCCTAATGCAAAGTTTGATCATTTACGAACACAGTTTGACATCTTTATGTAAAAAATCCATAGAAAATAAACAAAGATAAATATATGAAGTATAGTTTTTGTTTTAAAAACTTAACAAACAAAAAACAAAACCCTGGTTTTCACATGTAGCATCACAAATGTTCTCCTGCTTTTGCTCTTCACATGGATTGTTTACTGGCATGCAACCAAAGCCCACTTAAACATGATTGGTCAGTACCCATTACTACTGACCACTCAATAAGTTCATTACAAACTGAACAAATGGTAAATGGTAAATGGCCTGTATTTATATAGTGCTTTACTAGTCCCTAAGGACCCCAAAGCGCTTTACACATCCAGTCATCCACCCATTCACACACACATTCACAAACTGGTGATGGCAAGCTACACTGTCGCCACAGCCACCCTGGGGCGCACTGACAGAGGCGAGGCTGCCGGACACTGGCGCCACCGGGCCCTCTGACCACCATAAGAACAACAAACTACAACCATAAAGCTTTTAGAACTATTTTGATGTACACATAGCTGAATATGCAACAAAAGTATTTATACAGAGAGCCACCTTTTTTCTGAGCATTTCGTTATATTAGTGCTACTGAAGTCGGGGTGCCAGCACTGGGCCCCAGAAAGACTCCAATCCAGCTCACGGGATGGCTTTAGAAAAGTCATTAAGGAATAGATGACAGTCTGATTTTTCACCATCTACAATAGAAATGTCTATATTTTAAAGTTGGTCCATATCGTTAAAAAAAAAAAAAAAAAAAGAATGGGGAAAAAAATCATGCAAAAACATTATTTACTTAGTTTCATTATTACAAAACATTTTTGGCTGTTACTTTTTCTGTAATTTTACACTTTTATTGGTCACAGTTTAGTCCCAAAGTGCTGTGCTGACAGATTTCTTCCATTTACTATACAAGGATTTATTTACCATGTAGAAAAACAGACATGCTGTTACCACGCATTGACTCCCTCAGTTAAATTCCTTAAAACACTGACAGAAAGGGGAGTTTCACTGGTCTTCACAATGTAAAATGACTTTGACATCCATGCTCTATAGTGTCTCTTTTAGCAGAGCATGAACAATGCCATGGAACTAGCAGCTTCCTTCAGTGTACTCTGTAGTCAAGCAGAACTCTTACGTGTTAACATCTTCCTCCAAGTTTGCTCCTATGCTGAGACCTCTTTACAAAAGTAAGAGTTCTCATGTGTGTGTGTCGGCTTACTTGACCAGTGCAGCTCATTGTGATTCTAGCTGTAGGGCTGTATTTTAAGGTCAGATGCTGAAGCACAGATTAAGAGGGAAAAACAGACAAACTTTACTCAAGGCTGAAAAACAATTCTAAACACTGCAAAAAATGTAACACAGTGTGAATTATGTATAATAACGTGAATTACTCAACATGGCTTAACAAGTTACCACTCTGGTCATTTACTTCTTTCAGCCTGGTGATGTTGCAGTTCTGCATCTCATGCAGACATTCATTTTTCTGTTACAAAGGAAACAAGTCAGGAAGCTCTCAAATGCAGACACAGGTAGCACTTCACTGCTCATTCAAATGTCGTACTTCTCTTAATGCGTGCATAAAAGCCAGTGGACTGAAAAGTCCTGCTGAAATCAGGAGAGGAAAGAGGAGAGAGAGAAGATGCATACTGCCCCTGAGGTTTTAGTCAGAACACACAATTCAGCATGATTCAGCCTCATTCAGCTCGTTGCCGTTATCCCCCTACAGCAAGACTTGGAGCGGGTATGTGTATTTGCCAGTGAGTGTACGTCTCTGGTTAGTTGTGCAAGCACACAGATGTGCACCCACACGTGATGGTGTCAGTAATAAATGATCATGATTTCCAGTCCAGCCAGACAATCTATTAGCATGACACGTGGCTATATTTGTGAGTACATATGCACTCCGGGTGGATATTTACTCCAAAATGCGGTGAATTGCAAATTCGTTCTTAGCAAAGTAACTTTTCAGCAGGCTCTGATGCAAAATGAAATATTTCGCATATACATTGGCGCTGCCTGCAATAAGCCGTTTTAGGCCATAAAACTAATGTAGCAGTCACAGACATTGACTGCCCTCTAAAATGGAAATTCATAAGCCAAAATGGCACAGTGGGAATATCAAAATATGACACATCCTCTTCTTCTTTCAGCCCTCCCACTTCTCACTGGCTTCTGCCACCTCCCCATCCCTACCCATATCTTCTCCTGGGTTTTCCATCTGTTGTGGAAGTTCTTCTGAAGGACATGTCAGCTCTTCCTGACACAGCTGACTAAGCAGAGAGACGGACAGACTGGACTGACACCTCTCTCATATGGTCCCGAGTGAATTCTATAACTGGCATAATCACTCACCAGTGTGGATGAAATCAGTATTAATATCTTAAAGTCAATTTTCCTTGGATCTGTTAAGTCTCATATAACAGAGTAAAATTGATTATATTCTATTATATTTTTACATTAAATAAAAATACGAACTACGAGACACCGAGAACATCTTAGTTTTTGTTTGGTTTAGATATGGTTCCCTGTGGTAAGTGCAAAAAAACATTCAAACATGTAGTCTCATGGGTATACACAAAGATGACATTTAATAATTTGCAAAATGAGGCAAATCAAGAGTGATGTAATGTAGTCAGGCTCCCGTAATAAACTTAAACTACAATCAAATTTAGTTTTTTAAATATGAAACCTCATTAGATGACAGAAACCCTGAAGTTGTGCAACCACGACTGCTGCTGCTACTATTTTCACAGTGTTTTAACATCACAAACTGAAAACACTCTTACTTTATCTCTAGAAAACATCATGCATGATCAAACACACACACAACTCTATTTCATTACCCAGAATGGCCCAATTGGGATGAGCTCTCCTGTTTCTACTGGGATCCTGAAGTTCCGTGGAGGAAGGGCTCCCTCTGCCCAGAGCAGGCTCTCTGCCCTGGGAAAACCTGCCCTGGGTGCCCCCCCTGCCCAGAGCCGAAGTGGCAGAGGTGCTCCAAGGTTCCCCACCCTCTGTAAGAGATGTGCTTCATTCAGGACCACCAATCAACATCCATCAGGGTTCACAAAGGTCACAGGGAGGTCAAGATGATAAAAGGGAAGCTTACAGAGCAAAGGGAAAAGGAGAACAAGAACCAGAAGTGAGCATTCACATCATTCAGGGTGTTTTCTAGGTAGGAAGAAGGGGCACAAAGGAGCCAGGCGTCTTGTGATGCTAGGTTTTACAAAAGGAAGAAGTCTAGGACAGCTTAGTGTGCTACAGAAGAGAATAAGGAAAGAGGAACTGTAGCCTGTCACATCACTGAGGGAGTATAGTTCTTATCTGCAGGCAACAGAAAGAAGAAGCTCTTTAATCAAGGTAATCACAGCTGGTCCAGATGCTGCTCTGTACCTGCTCAGAGGGATCGCAGCAAGCTCCACGACTGACATCTATGTGACTAAGGAACAATTGGCTGGTTTTTACCCATACTACCAATCGACAAAGTGCACAGTTGTGTTGGTGGGGATCACTCTTTGGCTAACTTATAAATGAAGAGGTGTACATAAAACCAAATGAAATCAAACAATCACATTAGCCTGACAATTAAACAAGTCAAGAAAGGAAGAATCTGACACTGCCTGGAAAATTGGGGGCACGCAGTTATGGAGTTTTCGTTAGAGGAACGGTTGTGGATGAAACAAATGCAAATTTATGTATCAATGCCCTCATTTAACATCATGGAGAGCAAAGACTCAGACAGAACAAGAGCTCAGCTGGATGCTTGTCTGTGTGTGTATGGGTGCCAGCGGGTGCATGCATTCCCCAACATTTGTGTGCATGTGTGTGTGTGCGTGGGAGTGGGGGGGTGCACTCTCAGTTCTTGGTTATGTGTGTCTGTTTAAGGCTGTGTTTGCTTTTCAGGGATGCTGCTGTTCTGTGATCAAAAGGAGAAGCACAAAGGGAGAAAGGAGAGAGAAAAGGGGCAAAGCTATTATTCTCCAAAGACAGCTGTTTGTTAGTTAGAGACACAGCTTTAATCAGACGCGCTGTGGCTGTTGACAAACACGATCACAGGGGGGCGAGTGTAAATTCCTTTTCCAATTGACCAATGGGGAAATGAAAATGTGTACAGAGCGTGGAAAGGAAATTTGTACTGCCGTGCTACTCTGAAGCAAAAAGTTTAGTAGAAATAGAGACTTTAGACTATTGAGAAAAGATATCACTACACTACAGGTTTCACAGCTAGCTGAGAAGATGTGCATGATCATCACAACCAGCTTACTACTAATAAGTGCAACTACTGCAAGATGCAAACAGAATAAGATGACAATAATACTCAGGATTTGAAAAACAAAAAAGTAGGACCGTGACTTTTAATGAGTTTGCAAATTAAACCTCTCCAAATCAACTGTTGGACTGGTTTTGGAGAAAACACATACATACAGTGCAAATACTAAAGTAACACCAGTGGTTTCGTACAGTACAGTGTGATGCTGCCCTCCCTCAAAGATAAAAACAAAGAAAAGTCACCGCATAATTACTAAAATAATTCCTAAAAGCCATTCTTGGATTTAAACAAGTCCATAAGAGGTCAAACATTCCAAAGATTTTGAGCAATGGAAGCAGAATAACTTTACAAATCCACTCCTATAAAAGAATGAAATGGTATAGCTCATTGCAGTCCCATTTGCTTTGGGAGAGTATGAAATTCCATTAAGACACACCGACACAAGTGGAAGCCCTGACGGCTGGAGCCGAGGCGAGTTAATCCTGCGAGTTGACTGTGTGCAGCCGAGGGCTTAGAGCAGCAGCTTAACACAAGGCCGCAGCTTTGGCACACCTGCCAGTGGTCAGTCACGCCTCAGCCAGCTGAGCGAAACACAATGTGATTATAACACATCATTATTAACTACACTGTATTAAATCAATTTTATCCTGAACGATTTAAAACATTGTTTAAATGTATTTGAGCATGGTGAGTGACGCAATATTAAAGGTAGGAGCAGGCAACTCTGTGAGCGCTGATTTGGGGACACATTTAGGTTGAAATTGGCTTAAATTTTGGAAGAGTTTTAAAAGTATTTAAATGACTGAAAGTCAAAATAAGCCAGACTATAGACCATGAGAGGTATCCGACTCCTCTATGAAAAAGAATCTAGCTACACTCATTGAGCATTGGGTTGGGTAATTAATCACATTTGTAAAAATGAATAATTTTTGCATTTATTTTGCTAAAGAGTCTGCGTTTCATAATGAAGAGCACAGCGTTCCTTTACAACAGCGGGCTCTGTAAACTTACTAATTCTGTCACGATCTGGTACAGGGATTCAAACGCAGAGCGGTAAGGTATCGCCAAGGTGTAGTTTATTTACAGTGCCAGTGCAATATATGTACAGTGAAGGGATCCAAAACTCCGTGGGAATCACAGGGTAACTCGCTCACGTCTTCTTCGCTCACACTCACACACACGTTCCCGCAGCAGGGAGGTCGCAGGTCCCGGGGGGGGGGAGATCTGAGGCAGACGAGAAGGCAGGTCACCAACTAATCACAAATCACGAATATGAAGCACAAGAGCTGTGAGAACACTAACGTTAGGGGTACAATCATCCAGCGACGAGAGGATCTGTGTTCCAGCCTCAAATAGTGCTCCCGGTGATGATGGGTGAGTGTTGTCAGGTGTGTGTGTGGGCCAAGGGCAGGAGCCCACAGTGAGCTCCGCCCAGGCAGAGAGGGAGAGAACAGAAACAGCAATTGTAGCCTTGTGGGGCCGACCGGGCAGGCACGGAGACCATGACAAATTCTTTAGTTCAAGAGCAAAATTGGGACAGAGAAGACCAAGTCTTCCACTACGGATACAAATACCCAAGTGAAATTTGAAAAGTGGAGAACTTTTCTAAATCTTTAGGCATGTAGTATTAGGTTCAGAGAAATATATGCAATTTACACTTCCAGCAAGCAACATCTGCTCAAGTTTATTTTAACGTGTACTGTTATACGAGGCTAAAAAGGGTGTTCACGCTGCATAAAAGAGTCTTTCAACCCCCCCGCCCCACGCAACTCTTTCTTGAAAACTGATCTTTCCCAACTTGTGCAGTTTAAGCTATATTTTTGCAGTGCAATTTTTGCTTGCGAGTCTTGCTTGACTGGATGTGCACACATAGCCGTGTATAACAATCAGCGTAGGTGTCTGCTGCTGTGTATGTGAAAAGTTAATTGTCCATTTTTGCATGCAGTATAAAGCAGCAGCGGGAGGCAGACCTGGCACATGCTCCCACCCACTGATTTGAGCTGTCAACCACGTTTATTAACTATGATGAATCACCCCTCCACTTCACATCCAATCAAAGACCTCTCAGAGGGACTCAAATCTGGTCACCTTTAACTAAATGATTTTCTTGGCCCATGGTGCGGCAGCCAGCGATTAGACTGGCAACCTGATGATATGGCTGCTGTTAGAATTATTCTGCCAATAGCCCACAGCTGGATCAGTCATTTTTGAAACAGTGTGGTGAATTAAGTGGCCAGCTGACATGCCGCTGCACGGTTAGGAAAAAATTTAAAAAGCTTGCTTGGCATGTTAAAGCAAAAGATAAAGAGCTCTACATACTTGGAATATAAAGGTGTTCTCTTGACCTTGCCTTGAGGATTAAATCTGTACTGGGTTTCATCTCTGCTGCATAATATAGTACATTTTACAATATGAGCTGACAGGTACCACTGAATCAGAATAATCTTTCTTCCACAATGTAGAGGGATTTTCCGTGAGTCTTGCTTTTTCTCCCAAACCTCCCGAAATCCATCTATTTTTAACTAAACATGTATTTGCACATGTTATACTAAAAATGTCAGCAGCACAGGGAAGAGACAAGGTCAATGAAAACACAAACCCCCAACTGACCAAGTCCTTCTCCCAGATCAGAAAAGTAGACCTTGGCGTGGAACTGTACACCTTGAACGTCGCTGAAGGATAAAACCTTTGATCCGGGCCTGAACGGAAGAGCTGGGGCAGCAAAGACAGAGGGAACTGCACAAAAGGAGAGCGATCAATAGATTCTTGTAGACACGGCCTCAAGTTTCCAATCCAACACAATGCTGTATTGATTAGATTTCAAGGAACAGGGATCAGAATGTCAGCAGTGGATTTGGGAGTCTTTAAAAAAAACTACTGCGCAGAGGATGGAACAATAGTATATAATGAGGCACTTGCTTATGCACTGCAAACTAATAACATACTAGACCTGCAAGATAGTAGCACAAGAAGATGCACCAGAAACATGCCATGTCGGTGTAATACAGAGGGTTTTAAAAAGTACCAAGGACAGCAAAGGTCTTCCACTACATGCATCAGAGAACCAAACAAGGGAAGTTATTTTCTGCAAATATTAGAAGCACTGGATAGCCACTGTGCAGAGAAAGAGGAAACCATCATCATCTCAAAGCAAACAAACAGAAGCTGCAAGGTAATTGGAGTAACTGTGGTCTAAAGACAAATACTGTCTAAAAAGTTATTATAAATATATGCTGAAATGTTATCATTGAGTATCTCACTAATAACTTGTTCTAAGTCTTCCCATTAATCCCCATGTCATGCTGAGGTAAATGGCTAAAATAATTAGTAGTAGAGGTGACACGATATGACTTTTTTATGTCCGATGCCGATACCGATATCATAAATTTGGATATTGGCTAATACCGATATGAATCCGATATAGTGTGTTTTTTAATCAATAAAACTGTTTTTAATATCTTGCTGCATTTTGTATAAGTTCATACTCAAGTTTAAAAAAAAAAAAAAAACAAACAAAAAAAAAAAAAAAAACACTAAAGCTATTCTGTTACACCTGTATGCAAAACATACACTGCACCCAAAATATTTCATAGTTCAGCAACACTGATTAATCTAATAAACTTAAACCTACTCCATCCTCCTTATTCTGGTATTTTAAAGAGTAAGCAACCTAACTAATAGGGTTCCAAACTCCCAGCAAAATAAATAAATAAATAAATAAAAATAATAATAATAATAATAGGGAACCACCCTCCAACTCATGATGCTTAATCGACGTACTCAACTTTAATTTGATACAGTGTGGGGAAAAAAATGCACAGAAATCAATTATTTTTCAAGAATAATTAAATAGATTCAACATCTTTCTTCAACAGAATTGCAGACTGCACAGATGGTACCTTCCTAAAGGAAAAAGTAGTATAGCTTACTAGGGTATATTAGACTTAACAGTTACCATATACAGTAATGGACTTCTATACATTTTACATCAGATTAAAACTTTGGGTGTAAAATTCCGATAAAAGCTAGACATTTTAAATGAGAATAAGAAAGAAAAGTATGTCTTTGTGCCTCCTGCCTTTTCCCTGTTCATGCCCTATCGGCCCCCCTGGCTAAACTTTGCTAGACAGTTGCCAGCCATCAGCTACGTAGAAAAAGATCCTGGTGTAGAAAGTAATATTAAATAAATTCTAACAACAGATTATCAAGCTTAAACGTGCTGCTGTTGTTCAGCCACTGGTTTCCACTTTCTAGCACAAAGTGGGCCAAAAACAAACAAGAGAGACAGACTCGCGACAGAAAAGCCGATCAGCTGATCATTAATCAGTTTCATGATTGAAGTAGCAACAGGAGAGGGAGGGAGAGAGAGAGGCAGTCGCTCCATATATCGGTTGTTAAGCTAAACGCTGGAATGCTTTACAAACATTCAGAGATGAACTTACACACTTGCTTTACTTCTCTCTTGGATAACTTTCTCGGAGATGAAATGCCGGTTTGGTAGCGAGGCTCCAAATACTCAACCAGACCGCTGACAGGTCTCGCACACCACAGCCGCTCTATCACGTGAGCACACTGCTCCGACGTGCTATGGTTATGAGCCAAGTTACGCCATGTCGCAAGTTTTGTGAGGTGCTTTTTTGATATTTAATGGATCGGATTACATTTTTTTTTTTTTATTTCTCTCCGATATCCAATCCAGTAATTTAGGTCAGTATCAGACCGATACTGATACGTAATATCGGATTGGTCCATCTCTAATTAGAAGCATAATAACACCTTACACTTTTAGACCAAAAGAACACCTCATTGTATTTTAGAGATAAATGTAAATACAGCACTGATAATACATCTAAACTGAAATAAAGCTACACTTTAGTTGTTTTCAAGACATGCTAGCTTTGCTAGGATTCTGCTAAGGCATGCTGATTGGTCTTTAAGCATTTACAAAATGTACTTCATGGCACCCATTTAAAAATAGTAATTAGACAGAAACACTGCAGTTAAACTAAACCAGAAACTTAAATGTGTGTTTAATAAGCATCTGGTTGTGGAACTGAAGACAGCTGTTATAAGGAGGATGCCCGAAAACAAAATGACAGATGTTGTAAAGTGGTGTTACTATGACATTGTATCCATAAAATATTTTGACCGTTTCAATCCAAAAGCATGATGGACACTGCTGAAAAAAAAAGAAAAAGAAAAGAAAATGTTAATGCTATTAAATTTACATTTGGGGGGCTGCAATTCCATTGGGCCCTCTTCACCCAGGGTCATTATTTGTGGTACGGGGTTGTTATTGTTTGTATTTGTACTCAGCGATGCTTGTTTCCAGGTGGAGGCCGCCCATTGGTGGAGGAAGGAAAGCCAGTGTGCATGGTGCGGGTGCTGTACTCCTGCAGGAGGATGACCAGGGTATTGATCACCCCGTGTGTTACTTCTCAAGGAAATTCAATAAACATCAGGTGAATTATAGTACCATCGAGAAGGAAGCTTTAGCGTTACTCTTAGCCCTCCAACATTTTGAGGTGTATGTCAGTTCCAGCCCCGCTCCAACCGCTGTGTATACGGACCACAACCCCTTGGTTTTCCTCTCTCGCATGAGGAATAACAATCAGCGTCTCATGCGTTGGTCTTTGCTGCTGCAGGACTTTAATATTGACATCCATCATCTTAGAGGGGCTGATAATATTGTGGCCGATGCCCTATCCCGGGTGGAGACCTAGGTCTAGCATCTCTCTAATGAGATGCTTGATTTTAGGTGGGGGGGTGTTATGACCCAGGGTCATTATTTGTGGTACGGGGTTGTTATTGTTTGTATTTGTACTCAGCGATGCTTGTTTCCAGGTGGAGGCCGCCCATTGGTGGAGGAAGGAAAGAGGCCAGCTACAAAAGGGGTTGGACTGGGCCGGTGAGCAGACTTTTCCTGGTTCCCCGTGAGCTGTGTGGCTGGGGACCGTCGTGGCGTGTGACTGCACGGGGCTGCAATATTACTGTTGAAAAAGGGTTGTACCTGGGCTTGGTAGCTGTAGGGGTGGGAAGCCGTTTTCTTTTATTCCCCTCTTTTTTCCTGTTTCGGGTAGGGAGACAGGTTAGAGAATTGTATTTTGTTTTGGAATCGTGGGAGGTAAGTTAGCTCTGTTTTTCTTTCTAGTGTGTTTTGTTTGTTGTTTTGGCATCGCCCACCCTGAAGCTCGCTACCTGTTCAGTGAATAAATTAACCAAACTCGTCATTCTGCCGTGGTGTGTTTTTTTGTTTGTCGTTATTATGTATCGGGTTTATTTTTTTGTTGTGTTGCACCCCGGCTTCGGGCCGGTGTGTAACAATATGACAAAGTGCACCGTACTAAACATATCCGTAGAGCACGCTATTATCTGACACTAACTGGTACTAAAAAATTATTATTGCTTAGAAGCTCACTTGTAACATTAGTGATATAGTGTCGTATTTGCTACCACCAACAGACACACAACTTCAAACTTGAAGTCAGGCAGGCGCACAGGCCCTCCTCATTAATAGCTGAAGCAGTCGACTTTCATGTCACTAAACAACCCGTCAGGAGGAATTTTGAGACTTCAGTAGAGCTCTCTTATTTGAACAACACTGAAGTTTGAACATTTATCAAAAATGTTAATCTAGCCATTAGCTGCTTAATTATTAGCAATTACCACACAGACACAAAGCCAGCCTCAGGGAGTCACAAGCTAGCATAATTCATAGAGGCAACACCAAGTTAAAACATGTGGATCTGTTCCCTGTGGAATAGGAGCAGCTAAAAGTACCTTTATCTGCTAGCCACATTAGCTGTACTAACACAAATAATAATGGCCTTCCTATCTATAATAGTTGGTGTTAATTTAACAGGATAGCACAATTATTTGTGTCTTAAACATGTTAAGTTTTATTTAAACCCAATAACTTTTGTTAACCCTGGCTTTAGGCCTTGTATTTTTTAGGCTAACTCTCAAACCAGCTCCTGGTGAATCCAATACATCTCCTGGTGTTTGTTCAATACAATGCCTATGAGCATAATCTAGCCAGCAGTTACATATTCCTAAATGTAACTGAAAACAATTTAGGCAAATAAATTTGCTGCAAAGGTAGGGCAACCCCTTTCTAGGAAGCCTGAATGATAACAGCTCCAGGCATGTGAGTCATTCTAGCTTACAAAGTAAAAGTCATTTTCTGGGAAATGATGGAAAAGGTTTTTAGGAATGCTGATGAGGTCAGAAGTGCATGACTGTGATACCTAAACTAAAGCAGGAAACTCATGACTTCATCAGCTGCTCTGTGTGTTCCTAGAAAAACACATGACCGCTC
Organism: Aulonocara sp. 'chitande type north' Nkhata Bay; assembly: GCF_057382095.1. Lineage (NCBI taxonomy): Eukaryota > Metazoa > Chordata > Actinopteri > Cichliformes > Cichlidae > Aulonocara > Aulonocara sp. 'chitande type north' Nkhata Bay. Next base: position 13,841,385 of record NC_141356.1, on the reverse strand, counting down.
TTTCTCTTAGCTGGCATGAGGACTGAATAGTGATGGACAGATGTTTCTTTATGTCATGAATCTTTACGCAGTCTCTCAACATGTGTAATTCCTTGGCCTTGTTTTTCTTGTGAAACACATCAGCTATGGAAGGCTTCTTTGGACATTTTGTAATAATTTAAGGCTGTCTTAAGGGATTTTGTACATTTAACAGTTATAACTGCTCAAGGTAGCAACCTATTTTACCTGTGTCTGCACTATAGAAACTGGGTAGTCGTTGGGTCTCTGCTGTTAGGATCTTGTTAGCTCATACTACTTTCTTAGCATTAAAGGAGCATTGAGTGACATAGCTGTAGTTGGGCCAGGTAGTGCACACTGATCGGCAAACACTGCAGCACCAACAACTGCCATTAAAAAAGTAATAACATATTAGTTACGTTAACAGCGAATCTGGATACGGGCATTAAAAAACAAAACAGAGAAATACAATGCCACACTGACTCAGAGTGAAATACTTGCCAGCATTTGCCAGGAATTGCAAGTCTTTCACAACATAACAAAGCAATGTAGGAATAAAATGAAGAGGCTCAAACACGATTTCAGGGAAAGCAAATGAGTACAAAATACAGCAAAGGTGTACTTCTAATCACTAGCTGACTATAAAAGCACTTAAGCATTTTTATTATGAGTGTGGATGCAAAAGAAATAAGGCTTGGAAGGTATGTTGTTTCTAGGGAAGTTCTGAAACTAATCTGAAAAGAGTCTAAAGGGACTTTTATGTGGTCTGGCCACTAGTACTCCATCTGTTTTAATAACATCAGAAAACCAGTCACAACCAGTGTTGGAATGGTCCATCACTTAAAAAAAAAAAAAAAAAAAAAAAAGTAGTGATAAAGTCCTTTAAAGGAAACTGTTATGTCCAGAGAAACTCCCAGCTGTAAGTCTATTTGACTGAATAAGCATGAAGCAGGAGGAAAAAAAACGAGTAAATGCTCTCAGTCAACTAAGAAATAAAAAAAATCAAGTTAAGAGGCAGGATCCTCTCTCATTCGCTCTCTCTAAAAGATTCGGCACAATTAATGATGTTTCTACCTCCCTTAACTCCTCTGCATTTCCTCCCTGAGTTTCTCTTACTCTCTTAAACACACACACACACAGATGCAGGCGTACACACAAACACAAGCAGGGAAAGAGATAGCGATAGGCACTCTTATCTCTAAACATTGGCAGCTCATAATGAGAGTAACTTCCTCTGTAGCCAGTGGTTGAGTGGTGCTGACAGCTTCTCAGCACTGTGTGTCAGCACGGGGGGATTTGAAGCGCTGCCTTAGCTTGACAGCCAGGCCACGCACTTACAGATGTTTTCACACTCACAACACACACATATGCGCAGACGTCGCAGCGACTACGCTTCAAGGTTGACTTCTGTGGGGGGGAGGACAAGATCTGTTTGAAGTCTTGACACATGGAAGAGACACAATATTGAGCTTTGGTGTATTGGGGCTTATGAGTGGTGAGTGGGTGATATACAGAGAGCTGCTGTAGCAGCCAACTGAGGGGAGGACTGAGCTTAAGGAGAGAGTTTAAGCCAAGCAGACATCAATACACGGCGACAGGGACTAAATTCATTACAAGCCAGAGACCACACTTTCTGATTACTGCAGAAAATTTGGAACATGCACAGGTTGGAGATAAATACCTTCAACACCTCGGGTGAATTTAAGCAACACTTCTTGATGCCCTTGACATTTAAGTATAGGAAAACACACAGAGAAAGGTTTAAAGAATGTAAACATTCTGTCATGCTATACTGAATTTATTAAAAAGTGCGCTGTTTATTTTAAACTTTTGAAGCAGTGGTTTAAGATAAGTGCTGCCAAGCTGAACACTATATTATCACCTCAGAACTGTCAACTGTGAAAGGTCAGTCTCCAGGCCAACGTGACAACGATAGTTGTGTAAACTCATCTTTATTCATAGGTTTCACGTCCTGGAATCTATGAAGCTCTTATCCGTTTTCCACCGCTGCCACCCTATCATTTAAGCAGTGCAAGTTGTTTTTACATTAAGTCACCTTTGGCTGCTGGCCTGACAGTCGATTAAGGTCCGTGTCACTTTCTGCCCAGTGCAATGTTTCTCTCACCTCTCATCATGCCGGTGTTATATGATAATTGTCTCACACAATAATAACAGTCTTATCGGCAAACAGAGGGATCACGCAGTTTAATCTTTGTGGCGTCACGTCAAAATATATACATCTGTTTTTAGATAGGAAACAAATAGTGAAGTTCATGGGGAGACCTGGGAATTTAATATGCACCAATCAACCACAAAATGTATACAATTTAATATTTTGTGGTTCCTCCATTATGCTTATGAGGCCTCTAAAGGTGTTCTGTCATTACAGCCATCCAGACATTAGGCAGATCTTCTAAGTCCTCGCACCTGCTGGGCGAGGCTTTCATGGACAAGACTTGCTCAGTTTTGCCAGGTGTCACTGCCTCCCTGACTGCCAGTCCAAGTGGACACCTGACACCTCAGTCTCTTCGTGCTGCTGTGTAAATAGAAGAGACGTAAGTAGACAATAGCTGCCAGCGGTGCCAGCCAGCCTCTCCTGGTACTGCCCCCTGAACCCTATGCTCCATCCCTCCCCTGCAGCAAAGACAAAACTACACCCTGCCACTACAATTATTCATATTTTTTGAATAATATATAATATAAAACGTTTTTTTAAGTTCTTTCTCTCATGTTTTATTATCTGACTCGCTAGCAGCTTATTGTTGTGGCAATTGCCTGTATCAGCTACATTCCAGCAGTCCAGCTGAATCCAACTTGACAATGTTGGACTGCAGCTGCTGGTCGTAGTCCTTCTGCTGTCCTGGAAAGCTGCTGTGTGCTGGAGGCGACTCTAACCAGAACCTGAAGCAGATGGAGGACTGGCTCATGCCGAACTAACTCCACAAAGCAAAAGAACGACTACCGCCATCAGCTACACATCACAATAGTAGTTTGTGTCCATTGCAAGGAAAAAATGCTGCAGAAAATGTTAATCAGCTATTAATCTGCCACAGTGAAGTAGATAATTAAAATATTTGCAGATAAACTGATAGACAGAGCTGATTGATTTAAGACTGTTTCCTTTCCTTGGAAATGCATGCACAAATACAAGTGTTTGTATCCTCCAGCACATATCTAAATCTGTGGGAAACCATCATGGTAAATGGTAAATGGCCTGCATTTGTATAGCGGTTTTCTAGTCCATAGGACCCCAAAGCGCTTTACACTACATTCAGTCATTCACCCATTCACATACTGGCGATAGCAAGCTACATTGCAGCCACAGCTGCCCTGGGGCGCACTGACAGAGGCGAGGCTGCCGGACACAGGCGCCACCGGGCCCTCTGACCACCACCAGTAGGCAAACATGGGGTTAGTATCTTGCCCAAGGATATTTGGCATGCAGCCAGGAGGCAGCCTGGGATCGAACCACTGACCTTCTGATTAGTGGCTGACCTGCTCTGCCACCTGAGCTACAGCCATATTTAGATCAAGGGGATTTGAATGTAAACATCAACACTCTGAACTCTTTCTCATGTTCTCTACCCATTTCTGAATTGCCATCTGGAAATGCCGCTGGCTTGAAATGATGTATGTAGTCAACAGCAATGTTATGGTATGTTTCAAAGCTACATTCACATGAATGCAAGGACCCAGGTTATTGCCCAGCGTTGCCCATATTATTGCGGCTCTGATGACTTGCTGTTTTTTTTTTTTTGGGGGGGGGGGGGTTGTAATTCTCAGCATTCAGTCTCTTCGTTAAAAGACACACAGGAACAGTAGCAGGTTCATGTGTCCATTGCAGGACCTAAAAATCCCTCAACATTAACATTTATGCCAGCCTATGGGGAGCAGGCAGATACTGTAGCTTCTATAGTAGCTCTACTATCCGATCAAACTGCACAGATGAGCTGCTGACCGTCTTGTTGGTCCATCAATTCTCCACCCTTTTCTAATGTTTTGTAAGTACTAACCACTGTGTACAAGAAACACTCAACAAGACCTGCCATCTTAGATATCTGACGCAGCTGTCCAGCCTGCATGACATGGACCATGTCAACTTCAACTTCAACATCTGACTGTTTACTTCCTGCCTTATGCTTTATAACGCATCCCTTGGAAGGTACCATTTTAACAAAATAATGAATGTTACTGGCCTGTCCGTCTTTATTGTTGCAACTGATTAGTGCATTTACAGAATGAAATTGTCAAATAACAAGATAATGTGGAAGGCACAAGAAACAGAAGGAGCCACTGAAGAGGAAAAAAGAGAAGCGCCCATGGAAACATGAAAGGTACCTGTAGCAGCAATTGTTCATGAAGATAATAATAAGAACATACCCAGGCTGTGTATTCATCCATTTCCTGGCCACTTTGATTTTCCAGCACCCCGGGCCAAATGGCGTGGCAGTAATTCCAAGTTCACTTGAATCTCAGAATAATATGCTGTGTTTCTGTGTTGCTCTCTCCTGCATGGATCACTGACTCATAAACATGGGCAAGTGGTGAAGAAAAAGGCAGCTATTTCATGTAAAGTCTGCTCTCTACTTCCTCTAGGCTTAAACGGACTCATGCCGTGTGATAGAAAATTGCTTTTTCCCCCCTCCTCTCAACGCGACGTCTACCTTTTTTGTTTACCGATTTCCAAAGCCTGTCACTGCAGTTCAACGAAAGGTTACACATTAAACTGAATCGAGTATGTATACGTTTGATGAAAAGATAACACATGCAAGACATATCGATGAAAGTATCTGCATCGTCTATATATGTCAAATGAAAACAAGATTTTTAAAATAAGCGGTGGTCTCTGCAGTTTCACAGATAGCAGAAGACATGTAAGCACTTTAATGAAGTAAAAGACCAAGTGAATCAGACAGAGTTGCTAAAGAGAGATGGGAAGAAAGGGCTAAAGCAACTGAAAACTTTGATATTTTAAAGAGGAAGGAAACTGATTAGTGCAATTGACGGCCTAATTTAAAGATGGGTCTGCTCTATCCTCACACACTTAAGCCTTGTTTCCTTCCACCACGCACAGTGGTTAAATAGTTAAGCACCAGTTTTAAATATTTCATGTGCAGAGATCGCATTTAAAAAAGTTCCAGACTTAAAGCTGTCATCACTTTGATACAAAAACAAGCATTTAATGGAGCTGCCAACCTACAGGAAGATATGGTAGTGTTGCCAGTCCGCAAATGACCTCTAGCAACTTCCAGACAGCAAAGAGACATTAATCTGCATATATGAGAGACTACAAAAACAGACAAGAAGGCATTTACTCTTCATTGCTTTTGAGGTCTACTGGAGAATTTCAGTAGGGTCTTTTTCACCCCAGTATTTTATCTTTTTTTTTTTCAAAAGCTAAACACCAGTGAACACAGCAACAGTAGGTGCTCATCTTTTTGTACCTCACACTTGATTGTCAGTCACTAGACTGACAAGAAGTAAAAGGACTTCTCAGGTAAAGATCTGAGCTAAAATTTCCTAGAAGCACTGTGTATGTAGTATTATTTCATTATTTTGAGAGTACTATCATGTCAATAATATACAGCGGGGAAAATAAGTATTTGACACATCAGCATTTTTATCAGTAAGGGGATTTCCAAGTGGACCATTGACACAACATTTCCACCAGATGTTGCCATCAAGCCAAATATTGACGTCATACAAACAAATCAGAACATATAAGTATACAAGTTAAACCACAATAAATAAAGTGAAATGACACAGGGAATAAGTATTGAATACATGGAGATAACAAGGGGCAAAATGACATAGAAAGCCAGGAGATCACCTGAAATCTGTCAGTATTGATAGAGAAATCCTGTCCCCTATCAGTACTAATTGATATCAGCTGCTTTAGTCCTAATTGATGGCCTATAAAGGCTCCTCATTACCCAGAAGGCACACAGGAAAGACTTCATGATGGGTAAAAGCAAAGAACTCTCTCAAGATCTTCGTAATCTTATCGTTGAAAAGCATTTTGATGGGAATGGTTATAGGTGCATTTCCAGAATGCTGAATGTTCCTGTGAGCACTGTGGGGGCCATTATCCGGAAATGGAAAGTGCATCAGTTCACCATAAACCTGCCACGATCAGGTGCTCCACGCAAGATCCCTGTCCGAGGAGTCCAAAGAATAATCAGGAGGGTTCTCCAAGAGCCAAGAACCACTCGGACAGAACTTCAGGAAGACCTTGCATCAGCAGGTACTGTTGTTTCAAAGAAAACTATAAGCAATGCACTGAACCGCCATGGCATCCATGCACGCTCACCACGCAAGACTCCATTGCTGAACAAAAAGCATGTCAAGGCTTGGTTAAAATTTGCGCAACAGCATTTGGAGAAGCCTGTGGATTATTGGACGACTATAGTATGGTCAGATGAAAGCAAAATTGAACTTTTTGGCAGTCATTCTACACACCATGTTTGGAGAAGAAATGGCACTGCTCACCACCCCAAGAACACCATACCAACAGTCAAGTTTGGGGGTGGAAGCATCATGGTTTGGGGCTGCTTTTCAGCAAGGGGTACTGGCAGACTTCATATTATTGAAGGCAGGATGAATGGAGAGATGTACCGGGACATTCTGGATAAAAATCTGCTGCCATCTACCAGGAAGCTAAAAATGAAAAGAGGGTGGACATTTCAGCAAGACAATGATCCCAAACACAAGGCCAAGGAAACAATGAAGTGGTTTCAAAGAAAGAAAATCAAGTTGCTTGAATGGCCCAGTCAATCACCTGACCTAAATCCCATAGAAAATCTATGGAGAGAACTGAAGATTAAAGTTCATAAAAGAGGCCCAAGGAACCTTCAAGATTTAAAGACCGTTTGTGTGGAAGAATGGGCCAGAATCACTCCTGAGCAATGCAGACGACTGGTCTATCCATACAAGAGGCGTCTAGAAGCTGTAATCACCAACAAAGGCTTTTCTACAAAGTATTGACTAAAGTGTGTTCAATACTTATTCCCTGTGTCATTTCACTTTATTTATTATGGTTTAACTTGTATACTTATATGTTCTGATTTGATTGTATGACTTCAATATTTGGCTTGATGGCAACATCTGGTGGAAATGTTGTGTCAATAGTCCACTTGGAAATCCCCTTACTGATAAAAATGCTGATGTGTCAAATACTTATTTTCCCCGCTGTATGTTGGGTGATTTAAATATTTTTAAATGTTTAAAAGCCACTAACAGAGATTTGCAGTTACTAACGATTGAGTGAAGCCATGAGGAGGAAAGTGCAATGGTGTTGTGATAAACAGCATCATGCTCTCTGCTTAAAATTCCTGTTAAGCTTTCTTTAATGTTTTTCTCAAAGTCAGTGCACATATACTGTACATTTATGTTGCATAAACTGTGCATCTGCATGGCTAAGACAACACTCTACGCGTCTGTCTGATAAAATCAGACTGAGGTTTATGGGAGTGTTACTAGGAACAGGTGTTCAAGGGCGGTGCAGTGTGTGTTTGAGCATCTGTGCATCTGTGCACTGTATGTATGGGTGTCACTAGAGATTAGTGGCTTAGGTCAGAGACACGGGGTCGATTATGGAATTACAGGATCATCGGGGCTGCCTATTGTTCCTATAGCCTGGGATCACTGCCACGCTGCCTCACTGAGACAAACACGAAGCACATGAACAAGAAGAGAGCCTCCAGAAGCGGAGGGCTCATCACAGATCAGTAACTCAAATCATCTGTACATTACAAACAGATGTCTCAGAACCTGAGTGCATTCTGCAAGAATAGTTTTCTTTTATTCAGTAATTTGTCTCACAAATGAGTAGAAAAGCTGTCCCTAACATTTTGGGATGCAATTGACAGTGTGCAAGAGAAAGAAAATGTGTTCAGTAAGAACTTGAAAGTGATACAAGTCACCAAAGAAACCTGTGGAAAGACGATGAGAAATGCATGCTGGGTATTGTGCCGAACCATAATATGCTTCTTTAGAAAGTTCTGGCAGAACGGGATCAAAAATTGCATAATTTTAAAAAATGACAATCCCCCAAGAATGCTGTTCATATAGTTCTCCTCTCAAAGTCTGTATTTTTTTTTTAGCTTTTTTTGTATCCATTAATATTCTTTGCTCAATTCAATGTGCCACACTGTAGAAGTGAAATATAAAAGGCTGTCTGAGTGATCAAAAACAAGCACAAATCATTTCTGCCTCGATCCTTCTCCTGTCACCTTGCCCTTTAATTTCCTGCAGAAAGCGCACAAGAGGCAGAGTGAGCGCAGGCTTTCTGTTTCTGTGCTCCCTGTCCTCTTAGCCTTATCCTGCTACTCACTGATTAACCCTTACTCTGCAGCCTTCTTCTCTCACCCGTTCTTCTACACTTTGAATCTCCTCTAATGATAAGAGGCTATTCTCATTCTAGCGATAACTTCCTGCATTATCCATCTTTCCCATGCTCATCACCACTGCACATTCACTCGCCATAGAAAGAAGTCATGCTCACCATAACTGCGGCTTAATGACAGACTCGGGCTGATCGGATATTAGAGTAAGAGATATATGTGGACATAAAGAGGTATCTGGACGAGCACGGTTAAAACTCGTCAATTAATCCGGTGATTCCCAACCAACTGCTCGGGACCTCCCAAGGGGGTCCTATGATAAATTGAAAGAGGGTCGTGGGAGCATTGAGGAAATTAAAAACTAAAGATTTATTAACATTATTCAAACTTTTCTTTTCTTTCCTCTCTTGAGCTTATGAAAATCTGTCAAGTCCAAACAATTGTGATGATAAAAGTAATTCACCTCAAAGCTTGACAGGAGGGGGTCACATTAAGACATTGTTTCATTCATTTGAGGAGAGATGTGATGTGAACTATTAAATTATGCCACAGCAATTTTGCATTTTTCACATTTCTGATCTTTCACTAAAACAAAAGTAAATACAAACTTGTCAGCCTAAAATCATCACAAGAATGAGACCATAAACCTGTCTGTTCTCGCCCCGGGAAACCACAGCTTTGACTGTCTAGAAGTGGCACCTGCCTGTGAAGTGAACTCTGATACCGTGCCGCATGTGTTTCAGCACCGATGGCCTTTTTCAGACTGGCTGGCATACTAAAAACCACAAACATATGGCGTTTCTCCTTTGAATGTACTTCCTTTTTTTTTATATATATATAAATAGAGAGTAGGAATAGAAATGATTGAGCTTTACACAAACACTGGCTTTCCATCCAGTATTTCTAAAGAAGATAATTGGTCATGAAGTCGATAACCCAGTCTAAGATTTGGCTTATCTGCATCTTGCCACCCACATTATGATCTCACCCGGCTGGGAGAAAAGCACTGGTTTAGGGCGAATCAGCCTATTGTGAGATTTCACAAAAAAATAAAAAATAAACCACACACAGATGACAGAGGAAACAGAAGAACCACCTCTCTTTCAAAAGGGGTCACAATATCAGCCTTGTTCTTTGGAAATGTGGAGGCAGAGCATGTCTGTTTGATTCGTCATGGTGCTGATCACCTGCAGAGTAATAATAACAATATAAGCAGCAACATGATTGCGCCACATACATACGTCAGCCTGTCTAATATCCACAACAGTCTCAACTGTGGGACCACAGAGAGCCTGAGTGGCTGCAAAGAAGGGAATAACATCGCCATCTAGAGGCTCGAGTCAGCATCTTTCCCACACACAGCTCTGAACAGAAAAAAAAATGCTTGTCATGCTCTTCCAAGTTACTCACAGAACTACTCACACACTTCTCAACAAGTGGATTCAAACAGCCGCAACAGGAAGCTGCCCACAAAACCGCAGTAAAATACACCTCAAACAGCAGAGAGGCCCTTCAGCATCGAAAGATTTACCCACTGCTCAATGAGACTCAGAACTATAGCTCCCCATGCAAGGTCACTTCCAGCCAGCATGCAATATTGCTGGGGTGAGAACAGGGGGAGAGAAAGACTGATAGCAGAGATGATGAGGGAGGATAAATACTTGACACACAGATAACCTTCGACGAGAGCATGCACAGCTTGGAGCTTATCTCAACTGAGACAGGTGACAGTGAAACAATGGCAAAATAAATGGCCAGAGATGGAGGAAAAGCCTCCACGGGCGGAGAATTTTTAAATATTCTTACCTATGATGGGAGCCAGACGGAAAATATCAGACAGACGGCTGTTCACGGGTTCATATGGAGAGTCTTCTAAGAAATCATTACCTGCAAGAAAGATGACAGCATGTTATAGATACATTTTCAGCCTCCTTCTTGTGTTGTTAATCACCCTTCAACCCATACACTGGCCTGCATGTGACACGGGTTATGTGGGTCAGTCGATATCCACGCTGGCGCACAGCCACATGCTTGATTAGGCAGGTTGGTCAGCTGTGTTGCGCAACTGGAAGTCGACTCGCTGGCGATGAGCTGGGTGTAGTTTGGGGACTAAAAGGCTGTATGATCGACACTTTGAGATGGCACAGCTAGCGCTAAGGGGCTTCACGCTCTATTACCCGCGAGGGAAGTGATTTGAGAGGTCAGAAGGTATCTGAAGCTCAGTAGGACCACGTCTGTGAACCAAGTCAAGGGGGCAAATTTGTGTTGTGCATGATCACATTGGTTGTGCGCTACTTGTTTTGTTTTTTTTTCTTCTTATGTTTGTGGAAGCAGATAAAAGGAGACTCGTACTTTAGAACTAGAACGAAAGGAAAGGAGGGCGAGGGCTCATTTCGCTTCCGGAGGAGCTGGAAACCAATCATGTCACCCACTTTCAAGACAGATCAGAAGGCTTAAGCTGTTATAGCTGAAAGCCCTGAGGTGGGGCGGGGGGCTGACTGGGTTTGTGACACCCCCCAGAAAATTATAATAACAACATTAGATGACAATGAGCTACTTTTTAAATTCTATGATAGACCTTTAAACTATAACAACACAAATCTATAGTTTAATTAGAAGATGGTTAAATAGTTCTAAACATAAATCTGTAGCTCGGGGTCGTTTATTTTGTACAAGAACACACAAAACAGTTCCACTAAAGTCTAAGCCAACCTTGTAAACTCTGATACATCCCCCAGTAAATGCGCAGGCAGTTCTTCTCCTTCTTCATGCCCCTTTTACACCGGCAGTTGTACAGCCGGCTCTGTTTGAGCGCGTCAATCGCGCTCCGGCACTCGTCCTTGGCTTCCAGGCCGGCCACCATGCTGAAGTTGCTCTCCTTGCCGCCGGCCACGCACTGCCTCATCGTGCGGTACTTGGTGCTGCACGCCTGCTCCTTCAGACACTGCTCATTGGCCCGCACGCAGTCCAGCCGGGTGGCCCCGGCACGCAGGTTCTCCTCCGCGTAAGACAACACATCTGAAAAATAAAAGTTTTATCCGTCGCGTGTTTTCTCACTTTCCCAGTAAACACTGGAAGCTTAAGCACTTTTCAAGCTGCTTTAGGGATTAAAATATTACACAAATATGAGCTTTTATTATGAACACGCCACAAAAGAGTACACGGGCTATTTTTTGGAGCCACTATTTTGGAGCAGTTATGCACATAGTTGCCTAACTGGCACTTTCATTCAGCTGAAAGTAGAGTATAAATTGCTGTCACGTTCACTGTTGTTTGTTGAGGCACTGACAGCTCCTCAGAGTTTTTTTCTTTTTGGAGCAGTTTACTGCACAGTTGCGACCACACTGTACTGCGAGCAGCCGATGCGTCTGCCGGGCGCCTCTTTATTAATAGACCGCTACTAAATATTTGATGAAACTCTATAATCAATTCGAAGCGAGCAGTTGCTGGTGCGAATCAACTTAAACTTACCTAAAACAGGAAGAAGAACATAAAACACAGCGAGGATCATCGTTTTCCTCTGCGTGGGAAACAAAACCCCTTGTTGGAACGTAATTTCTTAAGTTGATGCGAATTAACAATCGTTAAATTCCCAGGGTACTTCCACTGTATTGAAATCCATTGAAAAGGTGCAGCACTGCGCGCTCCTCTGTATACAGGACAGATCCGGCTCGCCTCATGCGAGAGATAATTTCCCCTCCAAACAAAGTGTCCAGTCCCGATTTCTGCTCTTTCCTTGACTCAATAGAGGGAGAGAGAGGGAGAGAGAGAGAGAAGAAGCGCTTCTTTTTTGTCTTTCCCGGGCGGGTTTGTCTTCTCACCGCGAGGAGACAAAGACAAGGGATGAAAGCAGCGGTGGAAAGCGAAAAAACGGGCGAGTGTCCTCCAACTCCAGCCAGTGGGATGCTTGCGTCTGTGCGTCTGAGCGCACACAGCCAACTGGAGTCCCACTGCTGTCTAGCGCATTCAGCAAGGAGGAGAGTGCCAGCTTCCCCCTCGCGCTAAAGTACAGTAATCTGATCATAAATTTACAATGATAGACCTTCCCATCAGAGCAACCCCCCCCCCCCCCCTTTTACCACAATCTCAGCACAAAAACTCAATCGTGAACTTTTAGCCCACTTAACTCAATAATGAACCAAATAATGTAGAATATGCTTTAGCGTTATGATCCTTTTGTTTTTAATAAACTTTCCATGACAAGTACTATTAAAATGGCCACTTTTGGTGTATTTTAACTGCTGCTGCGTGCACGTGATTACATTTAAAATAAAGGGAACCGACTTTAACAACCATTGATGTGAATGTGTGTGTGTGTGTGTGTGTGTGTGTGTGTGTGTGTGTGTGTGTGTGTGTGTGTGTGTGTGTGTGTGTGAGAGGGGGTGTTCACATTTGAGTGTGCATAAGCTGCACTGATGGGGAGAGGGCAGAGGGCATGGCTCCTGTGTATGTTTATGACATGATTAATATAGCAACACGTGTAGATGCTTATATGGCAGGGTTTGTTTTTGTTTTGTTTTTTAGATGTGAAGCACCTTTTGAACCTGGAGCGAGAAGGTGGGACGGATGTATTTCAGCTGTTTAGTCAATACTCCACACATATCACGCATTTGTGACTCCTCCCAGCTTCATATCGTTTTCATATTATTTGCAAATACCAAGATTAGAAGAAAAAAACTGTTATGCAACAGTAGTTACCAGCTGTGAACACAGAGGACTGTTGCGTGTTTGCTCATGTCAGAGGTATGATATAATGTTTTTGATGGCTGACAGCAGCCTGACAGCGCTGAGCTGAGAAAAACCTGCCCTCAGTCTGACACAGAGGAGAGCGGACACTGTCGCCATCTGTTGGTGATTTGAAAGAAAAGTCACTTTGGTGCTTCTGGTGATGGGCAGCTCAATTTATTGTCACATGTATAGAAAGGCAACAAACTGATTATTACAAAAACAGGGATGATGCATCATGGAACTGCACTCTTCCTGTAACTCATTGATTGCCTGTATGGTATATTTAGGGGCTAATCCACTTGGATAAATACATATGTCAAGGAGCCGCTCTCTGCATTAACGACTGAGGCTGAATCAATCACGCATCCTGCGCCCAAAGCAGTAAATCAACTGCACATATATATAGAGAGAGGCAAGGAGCAGGTTCATTCACAGATGGGCTGTGAAGCAACTGATTTGAACATCAGTGACTTATCCCTTATTGAAAAAGGTAGAGATAGGTTGGTACAGGTCAATCCTGCAGGCTACATTGACATGACACAGGCCATGGATATTATTAAAAAGAGAACATGACTGGAAAAGAGACAGAAAATGAGATGAACGGCAGTCTCAGTCCGCACTGTGGGATAATTGTCTGCTTACAATTTGATGACTTTGCTGTTCTAACGTCTCCAAAGGGAAGTTTGCCAGTCAGGGGGAAGGCTCAGGCTGGTGATTTATGAAAAAAAGCCCTAATCAATATTTGATATTAATTTTGTAAATGAATGTCAGAATGATGTAGCCCTCTGGTCATTTAACTGTTTCACGCAGTAATGTGTTTTATGGCACCGGATCAGAGGCTTTTTCTTTTCTTTTTTTTACTAGAAACCTGGTCAAAGTCTGGAATTGTGTGACAAATGTAGGCAGCAGGTGTAGATGGATTACTCTGAGAAAGCTGACTGCGCCGATACAGCACTTCATAACACTCAACAGTCAGGCTGAGTGGGGACTGATAAATGTCAGTGTACTGCCGGTCACTATAGTTAGGCGGTACTTCTCTAATTTATATTACCAGCAGATACAGGACAAGGATGATGACTCTGAAGAAGGAAAACGTCAATTTAATTGCTGACTTGAAGATTTAACACAGGTTGAGTTGTGATTTATCTGATAAATCCATGAACTATCTACAGTTAACTGAGGCTATATCCAGGACATAAATAATTAGCTGATTGATTGTGTTTTTTTTGTTTGTTTTTTTTTTATTTGTATTTACTTAGCGAGGATAGGTTAATTGGTAACTCTAAATTTCCCATAGGTGTTAATGCGAGAGTGAATGTGCGAATGGTTGCCTCTGTGAGGGTCCTGCACAGTATCTTAGCTGCTCTTCTGGATGGAAACGTTGGATGTTGTTCCTTGGATCTGTTGGAGCCACTGGCCTAGCTTGGGGGTCACTGCACCTAGCGCTCCAATTATCACTGCGACCACTGTTACCTTCACCCTCCACATTTTCTCGAGCTCTTCTCTGAGCCCTTGGTATTTGTCATGTTCATGTTCCGTCTTCCTGATGTTGCTATCATTTGATATTGCTACATTTATCATTATAGCTGTTTTTCTGCTTGTCCACCACCACAACTATGTTCAGTATGTTAGCTTTTACCAGTTTGTCTATTTGTATGATGATATTTGTGGGTGTTACATACTGTGCAGGGGCCTGTCCTTTCATGATGGTTCCTCCTCTTGGAGGAGCACAGTATGTAACACCGGCAAATAGAAGAAGTGGCTGATATTGAGAAATCCTACCAAGGGCTGGAAAAAGCTGAACTGAAAGACAGCACAGAGGCACTAATCATAGCAGCAATGGAACACGCTCTGAGTATAAGGTCAATAGAGGCTGGAGTCTACAACACCAGGAAAGACCATGGGGTCTTGCCTGGTGGGGTCCTGCCTGGTGTTAGGACATGTTTGCAACTGTGCAACGTCCACTTGTTCATGTCCACTTGCCTGAACTTGAACTAATGTCTAGTAATGTGACTCACTGATTATTGTGTGTGTGATAAAACCATTTCTTTTTCTTTTTCTTCTTCTTATTATCATTATTATTAGTAGTAGTGGTATTTCATCAGATTTTGTACTGCTATAATGGAGGGATTTTCCAAATATAGAATCTATAAGTATAAGAGCATAAAGTATAAGATTGATTGATTTATTTTCAAAGGAACAATCTTTATAATATTTAATGTCAATATCATGATATCAAATGTCAAATTTAATTTAAAATAACTGAATAAGCAAAACTAAAACCAAACATTTTAAGGACACAATAAAAGTAATGACTCCTGACTGAAAACTATGACTACTAAAACTAAAGCTAAATATACTGAACTACAAATACAAATTAAAGTTTAACAACAAAAAAAAAAAAAACTAATTAAAAAATGTTGCAACAATGTCACAATTATAATGAGCTAAGTCAGTCATTCAGACTCTTTGTCCTGACAGAAACGAGCCTCCTTAGGTTAGATGGTCTGCTAGCTAACTGTTTATTGACCCAGCTACTAAGCCAAAATGAGTTTGGACACACTTTTTCAACAAATTCTTTTAACTGAGCAACAGTTAGCAGAACAGACACAAAAAATCAAAGATGGTAAGTTTTGTTTATTTCTCTGAATCTGTTTTTTTTTTTTTTTTGCTTAATTATCACTCTTCAGCTAGCAAATAAGCTAACAGCTAAACGCTAGTGACAATGCTAAATATGTATCTATACAGGCTACTGTATTTTAATGTTTAATGTTGCATCATGTGATGTTTTTTCAAAAATGTTTTTTAGTCAAAATAGCCATCATCAGATGCAATGAGAAGATAAAGAGTGTCACTGAGCAGTATGGAAAGAGCAAAGAGGAACTTGATGAAAAGGTGAAACTGTTGCTAGTTGATGCTAACGAGTGAATTATATATATTTTGTGACCAGAGGCAAAGCCATAGCACTGTTTTTAAGATGCTCACATTTATTAGATTTTAGATATAAACCATTTGGTTCTTCAAATAACCCTTTGTGTGATGGTAGCCGTAGTTTACTGAGCTTAAATTCATCATATATAATGTCTTAAATGATCTTGAACTGTGTTTATTAAATATTTACACACTAGCTGTAAAATCATGTCACAGGGTGATGGAAAGTGTTCACTTGTTGCACTGTATTTTAGAAGGAGCCCCTGTAAATTGGTCTGTTTCATGGTACTGTGATTTATTACATAACAGCTTTATGTTTACACAGCTCAGTGCAAATTTCAGAGGTCCCATATTATTAATTTTCTAATAAAAATTAGTAAAATGTTGTTCCTGGAATGTTTTACCTGGGATGTAACATAACACGTGTGTATGTATAACAAAAATAATTAATATTTAATTTGTTGTGGTTTCCAAAAGGAAAGAGGCCATTCTACTCATCATCACCTTTATAAAACTGAAAAAATACACACAATGTAAAATATGAATAGAAACTGATTAATTTAAAAAAAGCAGACATTGAACTATCAAAGCAGCACAATGCCATATTGAGGAGCTGATCTAGTTTATGATTTAGAACACTTAATCTCTACATTCAATGGCTAATTTCCCCAAATAACATTACTGAGACCTTTAGTTTGTGAGATATAATGCCCCATTAAAAATAATTTAAAAAAAAGAGGCTCTGTGGTTTTTTCACAAATATTGCAAGGATCACACCATGCCCTACTGATGATTTGAAACACATGGCAGCGGTATCTTTTTTTTTTTTTTTTTTACTATTGAGACTGTTTACATTATGCAGATATGCAGGCTGTGTTTACTGCACAGTGTGTTTACAGCTCTCATGATGTAAGGTCTTATGGTTTATGAGAGCTGTCTTAAGATAATTACAGTGTTTATAGGACTTGGAAGCTGATTGTGCTCACTGAAACATGCTGCACTTTAGTATTACAGCAGAAGAAAAGCAAAGCTACTTTCTCCTCTTTAGCTCAAGAAACAGACTGAAATTACACCAAAAGTTATGCCCAAGGCAAGAATCTACCTTCCTACATAATCGCTCTTTCTTTATGTTTATGATATCGATTTAAAAAGAAACCTGAATTGTTGCTGAACTAGTTAACGAAACAGGATGTTTTTAGTTACAGTTTCAAAATAACTCCAGTTATTATGTCTGTCTCTAATAATCAGGTATAGAGTATATACTGATTGTTCCAAACTAGAACTTTGATCTCATTTCACCCCGTCTGGTATCAAGTGATATTGCTCACATACGAAGCATCACCAATCCATCTCCCTCGCTGTACATCTGTCTGTCAGCCTGTGTGTCTTGATCATCTCCTGTATTTATGCTTCAGGCTCAGCAGTTGTCTGCAATGAGGCTGCGGTGTGACCTGGCAAAGAAATATGAGAACCAGATGTTAAAGCAAATTGAAGAGCTGCTCTGTCAGAAGAGCCACCTCAGGGATCATCTAGTAGGTTGAAGCCTGGATCAATACTTATCTCTCAAATTAGACAGATTGTATCCAATATGGATACCTCTTCAGCTTTAATAGCTTTAACTTCTTGATTGAATCACAGTACTATATAGAATGACCCGATCAATTAATCAGTGAAAACACAGATCAAAAAAGTGGTACCCTTCAGAGATGTTTGCATTTTCGTAGAAACTGAGTTTGACATTTTAGAATTGCTTGTTTAAAATTCCACAGGTATTAAACTAGGTTATGTAAAAAATAATGTAAAATCAGAGCCTCATTTTAGAAGCAGAATCCCACCAAAAATGGTGGGATTCTGCATTCTACACAATAAGCTCTTAGAGCAAAGATTTTCTTTTTTTTCCAAATGTTATCATAATTATACAGTAACATTAAGTCTGTAGTACCACAAGGTCTGTTAATATTGTTGTTAGAAGTATTTCCCATGATCCTCCTTTTCATACCAGACCAAGATAAAGATGGTGGCTAAAGAAGAGGAGGAAAACTTCCTTCAAGAGATCTCAAGGTTTAACAGTGACTTCAGTCTTAAGGCGAACAGAGAAACAGTCTTCAAGAGCCAAACTCACACTGTGCTCCTGGATCTGGAGAAGGAGGTGGAATCGATACACAAAGGTTGTAAAACACTTTACTGTAGTGTTTTCAGGGAAGACAGAGGTTACATGAAACAGATGTGGCCCTGAATGCTGCTCTAGAAATTATTAGTTATTTTAGAAATGGGCAAAATAGATCTCCAATGCCTATAATTCATGAAAAAGAACGTTTTCAAGGACTCCATGCAGCACACTCTTTCTGCTTCTGTGGGAGTTAAGAGAGTGAGTAGCAGCGAGGTGCTAGTAAAGAAATGCACTTGATTCACTCATCATTAACAAGTGTGACCACCTTAATAAAAACAGAAATTTTGCCAGCTTGCTCGTTTGGAACATTTACCATAATCTTCCCAGGAATGGATGTCCCAACAAATTCACGCCAAGGTCAGATCGTGCAGCGTTTAGAGCAGCGGTCCCCAATATTTTTTGAGCCACGGACTGGTTTAGGTCTGACAATATTTTCACTGAACGGCCTTTAAGGTGTGTCGCAGATAAAAACAATAAAATAAAACCAGTACCGGTACATAAAAAAGACGATTTATTCATAACACATGAGAAAAGACCCAGAGAAACCAAGTTAACGATAAAAACCCTTAAAACCATAAATTTCACACCCGAGCCTCAACTCTCGCAGCCCGGTGGGGACTGCTGGTTTAGTGAAACAGCTAAAATTCCTACAGCTACATCTCAGACTCACTTAGCATGTTAAATGTTAAAGTTCATGGCAGTATAATTAGAAAACGACTGAATAGCTATGCCTATTTTGGAGGGGTGTCCTGATTTATCTTAAAGACTATGGCATTGAAAAGGGCTTGAAAAGTTGAACAAACTAAAGAACTTCAGGATCAATGTCCTTTGACCAAATTGTAGATATCTGGCCATAATGCACACCACCCTATTTGGCAAAAACCAATGAAAGCATCTCAGCACGAACACTGCAAACCATCTGTCAAGGACGGTGGTGGAGGGGGGGATTATTTGGGCTTGTTTTACAGCCACCAGCTATCTGTAAATAGTCACTAACATGTCAGGTCTAGTTGAGTATTGATTTAGTCCGCAAGTAAAAAGCCCTAATTTGGCAGATCAGGTGATCTCATTGCCAGCTCACTGCTGGTTGGGAACCAAAATCTCATATCCCGATATAAGATAACGATATAAATCACAAACGATATAAATCACAAAAATTTAACATTTTTTGTAAATTCTGTGAATCTCAGGCAGCTCGACTTGCGTGAAGTGTTTCCAGCTGCGCATCCTTTACCCGGAGCCGAGTGTTTTAACCAATGCATGAAACTATACATTTTTAGACATAAGTTGTAACGGCCGCCGTTTTCTTTGTATTTATTACATGGCGTGCTGTGGGGAAAAGCCTGTTCTAACGTTTGGGTCTAAGGTTTCTTTTTTAGCACCTGGCGGCGCTTTTTTACGCTCATCCGTAAATAATCTGCTCTTTCACGTGATTCAGTTTATTTTGAAAAGTTTCAACAGGATCTTGAGCTTTATTGTGAAAGGTTTAAGTGGAACATAAACAAGCGGACACGCGAAGGTGTTACCGTCGCTGTTGCTAATGACAACGCATAAAAACAGGTGCTTGTCCATTAGTAATGTGGTTATATTACATTTAAGAGAAAGAGAGAACTTTAAGAAATTAATATAGCCACTACAGTGACCATCAGAACGATGAACAAATATTGTCGTAAACAGTTTATTTTGCGACACCACGAAACAAACAATAGTGTAAAATGAAACGCTAGATGTTTTTATATCGTCATCCGATATATATCGTTATATCGAACAGCCCTATACCCTTCTACATATTCTGTTTGCAGATCAATGTCCTGTAAGATTTTCAGGATACTATATAAGCTGTTGCCACACAGCTGCAAGCTGCTTTGCATCCCACCTCCTGCCCAGCTTATCATTTTATAAGATAAGATAAGATAAGATAAGACTTTATTGATCCCACAACGGGGAAATTTTTGCGTCACCTCAGCTCAGGTACAGATATATTCTTTTGACTGAAGTGGTCCTGAATGAAATGAATAATTGCTACATCTACTGTGTATGAGCCCAGACATCTCATAGTAGTATAACAGTTGCCTGCTAAATATAGAAATGCAAGAAACTATATCTGTTTAAACACCCAAGATTCCAGTATAATCTGTGTTAAGTTGGTTAGTGAGCTCAGGACTTATAATAATTATATAAGCTCACACTCAAACACCTGGCGTTTGCTGCACTATTAATACTTGTGCTGTGAACATATATATCTATTAAAGTGTGGTTAGATATTTAACCACACAAAGGTAAAGTAAAGGTTAAATATCAAAAAAGGTTTTAGAAAACAAGTTTAATGTAACAAAGGTTTTCTTGACAGTTTGAAACCAGCCAAACAAAAACACTGTGTTCATGTTTTTAATGTAATCGTTAGGATAACTAACAGCTCTTATACAGGCCTAATATGAAGTGATTTAAACTCAGGTTGTGGCCCCTATGACAACCTTTGCATTATGTATTTGTATTTTTGTCCAGCAGTATACATTCATTATAGAGTTTCTGGTGATTATTACTCAATCCATGAGAACCTTTGCAGATTTATCTTTTCCTCTTCTATAATTTAGAGAAGGAGTTGATGAGCTGCACAAACAGTCACATGAGCTCCATTGCAGAAGAGAAGAGAGCACTCCTGCTTGAACTACAGAGTCTGAATGATATCGACGAAGGTGAGCAGCGAAGGTTCATTTTATGCAAAACAGACCATAGCCATATTTTTAAAAGGACCTCTGTAAGCTCCTTTAATTTTTCCACATGCATTCACACACCCTTTAACCCAGACCAGCAGTTATTTTATAATTCAGCTGGTCTGCCAAGGCAGTTTAATCTTGAGCCCAGATGTTAGATCTTCTACAACATATTTCTGGCTCCATGAACAGGTTGAGCGGGTGTGCTTGCCGTGTTTTTTAAATCTGAGTTAAGGAGGCTGTACACACACATACTGTAATAAGTCCTTTCTAAGAAGAGGAGCCAAACATTCCATGTCAAAGTAAATCCAAAAGTCCACAACTTTGTTTCTGTCCAGGGTTTTACCACATAAAATCCAAAAGGTGAGGCAGAACAAAGTCCAAAAACCAGTCTGTACATGAAGATAATAAAAATGAAATAAAGACACTGGCAAAACAAAGCAAGAAGAAAAGCTTATACTAGAATTATAAGAAAGGGCTGGAAGTCTTGACTGCCAACAAGACAATCTGGCATGGAACCAATGGGAAAGTGAACACACACGAATACACAGGTGAGTAATTGGCTGATGTAGAACAGGTGTGAAAGAAAACTGGCAGCAGACTGAAAAAAGTTAGCAATTAAATAAAATGTAAGAAAACGGACAACAAATTAAAACAGGAAGTGAGAGAAAGAACGTAACAAAATTCAACGTACCATCAAAAGATTAAGAGTGGAAAGGTAGTTGGTACAGATGACATACCTGTGGAGACATGGAGCTGAGCTACATGAGAGATTGTGTGAGCTCTCCAGAACCTCACAAAGTCTTAGAGAGTGAGAGGATGTCTGAGGAAAGAAAAGTGGTGTCAGAATTAATCATTTAAGATTGTCATTTATCCTTAGAAATATATATCCATTCGTATGCTGATAAAAATCATATCCTTATTAGGTCTGATAAGATTCTGTGTGCACTTGTGTACCATGAGATGAGAGGAAGCAGTCTCGATGTTATAATTCTATTATAGCTTTTGAAACCAGACTGTCCTGTTCTGTTTAAAAGTGCCAGAGTTCACACCTTTAAATGTGAGTTTGAGAGTTTGAGATATGACCTATTGCAAGTTCCTGTTTTTATAGTTTAGCAAGATGCTTACTTCTGCATACAATTTAAGTTCACTGAAAGGTCATATGTCTATGTATAGAATGGCTGGAAACACACACACACACACACACATACACCTGCACACACACACAGAATACAGACACTGATGTTGCTCAGATATGCCTGTTTTAAGAATGTCACGTGTATTTGTAATTGCATATTCATGAATGATTGCTTGCTGACAATAAAAATAACTGTAGCGAAGGAATCAGTTGAAGTTGGTCGAGTTCAGGTGAAGGAATCTTTTCCTCAACTTTGATTGACTTCCCTCGCGAGCCACAAACACAGAGAGTGCCTTCTTGCCTTGTTTTGTCGTGCAGTTGTTGGTCTCGTGTTCCAGCGGGGTTTGTGCCTAGATAAACCCAACAAGTGGTGTACTGGTTCAGGCTTTCAAGAACAAGGGTGCTGTAGCTGTAGCTACTACAGAGGAATAAAATTGATGAGCCATATCATGACGATATAGAATACAGATATAGAATATAGTTATGATATGGTCTCAAGACAGGAACTGTGTTACTCCATGAGTAAGTCATGTATGTATGAGAGAATGAGAAGCACAGACTGGCTGCAGTGGACAGTTTTTGTTGTTTTTAACATTTAGTTTCACTTCACTACAGAGAACTTCTTTGTCTTTCATGACTTTGGTCTTCTTTGTGGCAGGAGCTTAACTAAAAGATCGACAAACACAGAAGCGTAGCCCACATAGCTGTTTTTGGCACTGCCCTCTTGGTGAGGGTACACAGCTGCATGACAGTCTGCAAGCTCTGTGTAGGACCAACACACAACCATACCAGTCCCTTTAGAATAAGAAACTTTAACAGTTGTAGTGTTGTATAATCCAAACCTTGTTCTGTTGTTTTAACCGTGTAGCTACAGCATGTGTCTGTCTTCCCTGAGTGACGTCGTCTTATGTTTGATTTATTACTCCTGACTGCAGACCTGGATCGGCAGCTGAGTGAGGCTGAAGCAATGACAGAATCTCTGAGATCGGAGAGCCAGCTTGTCAGTCAGAAACCTCTCACTGACAGCTCCTGTCTGAGGTGAGTGCTGGATAACTGTCTGGATGCTGAGGCAGGTTTATGCATTTGGACACATAGATGGAATCTACAGTACCAGATTTACTTGCAGTTACATCATGTCACAGAATAATCTTTGGGAGGTCCAACACAGTAAATATTACAGATAAATAAGACATAAAAGAGCAGAATTACATAAAAACACAGCATTAGGCTTCTCAGCATTTCATTAACAATATTTCCACAGATTCCTGGCGTTTTAAACATTCCTTGCTGAGCAGCTGTGATTTTTAATTAGTTGAGAATTTTGTTTTGTGAATGCTGTCGGAGGACTCGGTGTTCAGAAGCACAACCGCTGTCCCCTCTCTGCAGGACCCTGTGGTTTTCTTTAGTGTAACTGCAAAAAATTCCATCTCAGTAGTGGTATTATCAGCTTTGGTCATTCTTACAACGGTAAATGTACTTAAGAAAAAGACAGACGAAAGAAATGCTGCAGAGCCAAGCATTCTGGCTTTTAAATTAAACTGTTTACAAATGGGAGATCTGGATCATACCAAGAAGGGCTGAATAGACCAGTAAACCCAGTTCTTGTCTTGCCTTTTTCTCCGTCTTGATCCTGCTGGGTAGAGTCCAAACATAGAAGTGTAAATAACAGCACATTAAGGCCATTTGGTTTAATTAAGGCTTTGATCTGGAGTTTATTTCATTTTGTCAGCAACTGGAGAAAAACAACCAACTGAGGCTATTGTGATTGATATATTTATTAATGATGACAGTGTAAAGCTTAGCATTCAAGCTAAGTGTTTAATCAGCTTTGGTTTTAGTGGAATAATAAATCATGCTTTAACCACAGACTGTATATAAACGATGGGCATAGTAATGCATCATGTTCATTTAGTAAATTGCTGCATTTACAGTAAAATAGATGTTAAATCAGGGTATGATGGATATTTTGAAATCTACAAGTAGGAGCCTGCAGTTTCCCATCGATCTCTGCTCACCGCATTTCACAAAGTGCTTAGCTCGAGGTGCCAAAATGGAGTCTGATCTCGTGTCTGCTGTCTGTGGCTTTAACTGGAATAATCTATAAAGGAATTCAAACACACTCATACATGTCACATGTAGAAAACCATGTTACACAGAAGTCTGTTTTTTTTAGGTCACTTCAATAGTTTGGATTTCTCTAACAGTAGTTCTTTGACTTTCAAAGCAAATGAAAAGTATTGAATCTGTTACCATTAAGGCTCCTCAAAGTCAAGTCAAGTCAAGTCAAGTCAAGTTGGCTTTATTGTCACTTCAACCATATACAGTTTAACAGTACACAGTGAGGCGAAACAACGTTCCTCCAGGAACCAAGGTGCTACATGCAACATAAATTTACAACATAAATTAACAGAAAACACTAAACTAGCTAACTAAGAGGCCTAGTTAGCTGGCTAGCAGAGACAAGACAGACTGACCTAACATAAATTACAACATAAATTAACAAAAAAATAAAAAATAAAAAAAACTAACTATCTAACTATCTAAGGAAGACTTTTTTTTTTGTTATCAGACAGCAGACAATAAATGTGCAAACAGAGCAGCAAAGTGACAGAATGATAGAAAAACACAACGTAACTTAATAATAAGGTTTTGTGATGATGAGTTGAGGTAGTGGAGGAACAGTAAACATTCCTTAGTGTAGCAGCAAAAATTAGGAAGTACAGAAGTTAGTGCAAAAAGTCCAGTAATAATATTGTGCAAAAGAGCATTTACAGGTTGGTGTGTACGATGGTTTGGTGGTGTAGGTCAGTGTGTTTGCGCTTGTGTTGATTAGTCAGTCCAGTCTCAATGTTTTGAGGTAGTTGAGTTAACCTGAGTGATAGTGTGTGTGTGTGTGTGTGTGTGTGTGTGTGTGTGTGTGTGTGTGTGTGTGTGTATCAGTCAGTCCCTTTTTGCTGAGGAGACGGATGGCTTGTGGAAAAAAGCTGTTGCACAGTCTGGATGTGTGTGCCCGAATGCTTCGGTACCTTTTTTCAGATGGCAGGAGTGTGAAGAGTGTGTGAGAGGCCCAACAGGCTCAGCTTTCCGATCAGTTGTTGGGGGATGATCGTGTTGAATGCTGAGCTGAAATCTATGTACAGCATTCGGACGTGTGAGTCCTTCTTGTCCAAGTGTGTCAGGGCAAGATGGAGTGCAGTGGAGATGGCGTCGTCCGTTGAGCGGTTATGGCGGTATGCAAATTGCAGTGGGTCCAGTGAGGGGGGCAGCAGGGTCTTGATGTGTCTCATGACGAGCCGCTCGAAGCACTTCATGATGGTGGGTGTAAGTGCAACGGACGGTAGTCGTTGAGACAGGACACAGAAGACTTCTTGGGCACGGGGACGATGGTGGTGGCCTTGAAGCACGTGGGAACGACGGCACTGCTCAGAGAGATGTTGAAGATGTCGGAAACTTTAGGGAGACTGCTTTGTCAGATACAGTTATTTCATCATTCTTTTATCTTCTAGTGGGTATGAGCTTTATTGTCATGACTCGTGCTGTGGCAGGCAGAATGTAGGACCCAGATGCAGGACTTGAAACGAAAGGTTTAACTGAAGGAGGCAGCTTTAATGGCTGTGCAAAACTCAATACAAGAAAACATAAATAAAACTAGAAATATATAAATATAAAAATAGAAACTTTGGAACTACAAACTAAAACTAGAAACTCAGAAGAACCATTTAGTGATAAGGACCAAAAAGGCACAGCAAGACACACAGCAACATAAGGTAATGACAACACACGGACAGACGAAAACACAGGGCTTAAATACACCAGGAAGTGACGAGGGAATTGGAAACAGGAGGGAGACACAGCTGTGACTAATCTGACCAAACGAGACAGGGTGGAAGCTAAACTCAAAACAGTGAACACAGGACACGAGACCGTCAAAGTAAAACAGGAAATACAAAACAGGCAATCCAGACGCAGACTTGACAAGGAGACACGGATGACAGAGAAGACCGAGGAGATGCACGAACATAGAAACCAGGAAAGAACAGACAAGAAAACATAACTGACTTGACACAGAGAACACAAGGGAGGCACAGTAACAAAACCTAAGATCTAAAAATCACTAAAGTATAACCAGAAATCACTGAATCAAATAATATTAATAAACAAAAACATAAACACTGAGTCACCAGACTCAGGACCGTGACATTTATAGCATGACATATTGAACTCTGTTAGTATCATCAAATGTTATCAGGGCCCAAATAACAACAAAAGGAGGCACTGATCATAGTAATTTTCACAGCCAGAGAAAACAGTCAACAGCACAATATAAAATTGAGGGCTGACGAGTTGCTTGAGAACATTAGATGACTGTTTTAGTATCCTGTATTCAGTTGGTGTTAAAAAGCTAACATTAGCTACTTGTTAACAAGTTGCTACAGTTAGCCAAGTCACTTGGACACTTTCAGTGTAAAATGACCTGAACACTCTCAGAAAGCTTCTGAGCTTAGCTTCCATGAATATAGCAGCTTAAAAGTGACATTTCCCATATGGAAAAGATATATATAAATCTTATAAAGTTTGTATCTGTCTTGTGTGAGACTTGTATGAAAAGCATATAAGAGTGAAAACAGATATAAGATCCCGTGAAAATTTATATAATGAAACTTGTATGTTTTGGATACTTACTAAAAATATATATGAAAGTAATGAGAAAGTGGCCACTTTCATGAGTAAATCATGTAAGCCTTATATGATTTACTCATGAAAGTGGCCACTTTCATGAGTAATCACATATAAGTTTTTACTATCTCTTTTCCATATGGGTTGTTTGAAAGAGGACCAAACTCGTGCTTCACATGTAGGAAAGCTAAGCATCAAGATCCCTCTGTGCTCACTGTTTTCTCTGTCCGTTATATTACATTGTTAATAGTTGTTAATCGGTGCAGTTCAGTATTCAATTATAAATATGTGGGTGTCACAGCCCTGGGTTCTCTGTTTTTGAACTCCTAAGTTGTGTTGACGAATAATCGTCTTTAGCTTGATTCTTTGTTTATTTATTGCGTTGTCACTTTGGTGCTTCTGTTCCAGTTACTTTGGTGTTTATAGTATTTGTTCTGTCAGTTAAACGTGCCTCCCCTGTGCTCCCCATGTGTAGTAAAGTCTCTGTCACTTTGTTAGTGCTCCCCTTTTAGTTATTTCCCGTATTACTTTGATAGTCGTTTGCTTTAATTTTAGTTTACTTTTCGTGTCTCATTGAGCCATGAGCAGTTCCACGTCACCTCCTGTGGATTTAGTTCCTTGATATGTCATACTGTTTCCCATAGTTCCTGCTGTTTCTGATTTTTCGGATTAACCTCTAGTGTGTCAGATGGTTATTCATGGAGTTCCTGTCTGGACATTTTGTACCAACACATCCTTCTCCATTGAATAATCAGTCTGTGTTCATCCTGCTAAGATATTTAAACTGAAATCCATAGCCTTTGATCCATGTGGTTTTCATTTAGCCTGTCTTTGCTTTTCAGTTTCTTTATTCTATTTTTCATTCATATTTTCATTCAAATCTTTCTAACGATGTTGTTGTTGTAATTTAAATCTGTTTTTACTTTGTGCTGTAGCCGTAAAGCTACATGTCTTAATGTTTCTTATTTCTCAGTAAGTACAAGAAAAATATACACATGGATTTTTTCCCCCTGTTCTGTCTGACAGTGTAACAATCAGAATTGCTGTCTGAAGGCCAAAGAAAGGCCAACAGTGGTCTGCGTCATAGTTATATTTTATTAGAATTTTATTAGGATTTCTTTATTTTGGATTATTACATGCCATGCCAAGCGGCTGCCAGGAAGCAAACCAGTACACACCCGAGCACCCAGCCCTGGACACCGGGAACCACCAACGCAATGGCGGGTTGGGGCACTGGGGTAACCTGAGATGTGCTTAGAAGAGAAAGAGTCTTAGACCTGACCTGACACATAGGCATAGACAAACAGGCACCCACAGACACAAACACGCATTCCCTTCCTTACGCACACAAATACAAGAATTGTGAATACTTAAATATAAAACTAAACACTAAAAAGAAGCGGCAGAAAGCACCCGGAACGACATTTAGGACAGAGATGTGCTCCCATTGCAGTACAGATGGACAGTATACAGTATAGATGCATGGCATAAATTACATTCTTTCCTACAGAAACGTATTGAAACAGGTTCACCCTGTTGCTACATTGAGAGACGTCCTTTATTTAATTAAAGGTTGGAGATCAATAGTGTTCCAGGAAGGAAGGGTCATTGTTGTTGCTGATGCTGCCACTTTGGATAATGTCCTCTCCACAATACCACGGATCAGTTTTGTTTCAGGTTTTGAAATAAAGATATTAAAGAGGAAAGGAATAAGGGCATGTAAAAAAACATTTGCTTCCCTTTGGTGTGCTTTATTTATATTTCTCTATATATTAATCTTCATGTGCGCTTCCTTTTTTTGTTAGCCCACCTTTTGTCTCTCGCTCTCTCTCACTCTCTCTGTCTTAGTATCATCTTAAATCATGCATGTGCGTGGCATGTCCTGTTCATCCATCAGCCTCATTAAACATACTAGGTCCTTCATTACCGCTGGGCTTATTAGCCCTGGGAAGTGCTGAGGATGTAGCTTTGGCGGAGACACCCCCTCCTGTCGTAGCCATTCTTATGATCATCCATTCTGAACTGAAACCATCAATCCTGTCTTTAGCCACTGCAGCGTCTCTTTAAAACGCATATTTAACTCTCCGCTTATTGATTGTTGGAAATTGAATGCATGTCAATTTGAAAGAGTGCAAGAGTCATTTAAAAAGTGTTCAGTGTGCAAAACAGTGGCTGCTGGTGCAGACTGGACACTGTCACAATAGAAAGATACTTGAAATATGCACCTATGTGATTGGAATCGATTATATAAGAGCTGTATGTATTTTATTATGTGTCGGATTTTCTTCACTGACATATTACTGGCAAATTATTTATGAGTGTTCATTTAAAGATGTCATAGCTCTGTAGAGTTCCAGTAAAAGCCAGCAGAGACCACCAACAGCCAAAATGCCAAATGAGTATTGCTTTAGGGACATTATTGCGTCGATTGAAGCACAGCCTGGTCGCCTTAAAAATCGGATTTGTAAGTTCCAGAGAGAAGTGTAAAGTTTAAAACGCGTCTGTTGGTTTTCAAACTGTGAAAATGCAATTTTAGGCAGGCTGTTTTATTGTTTCATTAACTTCCAATAAAAGCAGAAACGGTTCGTTCGTCTTCAATTCAGGTGTAGCTCAGTATGGATCCTCCACAACTGCCATAACAGTTCAATCACAGCCAAGGCGTCACGCTGCGTGGATCAAAGTCCAATGGTTTATCAGAGACAAACTGAACTGAGTAACACAATTGTATGTTTATGAAATTATAGTGTGAAATATTAACTCTGCTGCCATAAGCGCAGACTGCTTTTAAAGGCACAAGAAGAAGTTTGTTTCAGTCTGTAACTGAGGAGCAGCAGTCCATAAAGTTCACATATGTGATTACGTTCAAGTGCATTTTTGATCTGTCTTTATCTGATATACTTTATGTGATTGCTTTGTTTAAAACTTGTCATTGTTATTACATTTCTTCCAAGATATTGTTGCAAAAGTGCTAATTTTTAAAACTTTACAGTAGTAACAGCTTCTTTCTCCCTTTTATTCTAATCTTAGGTTTAATTAAGCAAACACTAGCAGAGCACGTTAAAACTTTCAGTTTACACATATCACAGTGAAACTTGCCCAGTTTTAATGATATTAAGGCAATAAAATCATCATCACAACTTCCATTCATTATATTTTTGTAAATGCATTTTTTACACATGATTAGGACTTAATATTATGTCCCCAATAGCAAAAAATGGTTCATCATCATCATCATCATCATCATCATTTATTTATTTATATAGCACTTTAAAAACACACCTGGTAGACCAAAGTGCTGTACAATACTAATATGCACATAGTAATAAAACCAGACATAGCAATAAAGTTAAAAAACAATAAAAAATTAAAAAAATTAAAAATTAAAAAATTAAAAAAAAAAATATATATATATATATAAAATAAAATAAAAATGTCAGTTACCCACAGAGTTAAAAGCCAGGGAATAAAAATAGGTTTTTAATAAAGACTTAAAAACTGGCACTGATGCAGCCTGTCTAATATGGAGAGGAAGGTTATTCCAAAGCATCGGCGCGGCAACAGAGAACGCTCGGTCTCCTCTAAGTTTCAGCCGTGACTTTGGGACCGAAAGCAGCAACTGCTCAGCTGACCGAAGGGAACGAGTGGGGACGTGGGGCTTCAACAAATCAGACAAATAAACAGGTGCCAGACCATTTAGAGATTTAAAAGCCAATAAAAGGACTTTAAAACGGATCCTGAATTCAATTGGAAGCCAGTGTAAAGAGGCCAAAATCGGAGTGATGTGATCAAATTTTCTTCTACCAGTTAAAAATCGTGCCGCAGCATTTTGCACTAATTGCAAGCGTGACAAAGTGCCCTGCCCAACCCCTGTTAAAAGAGAATGACAATAATCTAAACGTGAGGTAATAAAGGCATGAATAACGCTTTCCAAGTCACGCTTGGAAAGAAAGGGCTTAACCTTTGATAAACGTCTGAGGTGATAAAATGCTGATTTTACCACCCCGTTTACATGGTCATCAAAGGTGAGTGCAGAATCAATTTTAACTCCGAGATTTGTGATCGAACTCTTTAGTTGGGAAGTCAAAGCTGCAAGATCAACATCCGGAGTATGAGAAGAACGATTTGGGCCAAATAAAATTGCTTCTGTCTTCCGATCATTAAAATTTAAAAAGTTGTTTGCCATCCATGCTTTGACATCAGTAAGGCAGTCAAGCAGAGGTCCAGTTGGGAGACTATCAGAATGACTAAGAGGTAAGTAGAGCTGGCAGTCATCTGCGTATAGATGGAATGGCACTTTATGCTTTCGGAAAATCGCGCCAAGAGGCAAGAGGTACAATGAAAACAATAACGGCCCAAGAATAGATCCCTGTGGAACACCCCAAAGCAGAGGGGCCACAGAGGATGAAGCCGACCCCAACTTAACACAAAATGTCCTATTTAAAAGATAGGACTTTAACCACAAAAGTGCCGAACCAGTAATTCCCACACCGTGCTGTAAGCGGGAGATCAGCAAATCGTGATCCACAGTGTCAAATGCAGCTGTCATGTCCAACAAGACCAGCACTGCATATTTACCACGGTCTGTCGTTATCAGGATGTCATTCATAACTTTTACGAGGGCTGTCTCCGTGCTGTGGAATGGCTTAAAGCCGGACTGAAAGATTTCTGACAATTTAGAGTCATTCAAGTAGTCCATCAACTGAGTATAAACAATCCTTTCCAGAATCTTACTAAGAAAGGGAAGCTTAGAGATGGGTCTAAAATTTGATATGACTGAACTGTCTAAGCCTGGTTTCTTAAGTAAAGGATGTATGACTGCATGCTTAAATTCCCTAGGTACTTGACCAGACAAAAGACTAGTATTAATAATGTTCAGAATATGTGGTCCGATGATAGGAAATACCTTTTTAAGAAAACGGGGAGGAACAACGTCATTTGGAGAGCCACACGGTTTAGCATTCAACACAAGTTTCTCTAAATCAGATAAAACAATTGGTAGAAAAGCAGAGAACAGACTTGAGCAAGAACCATGCATGGCTGGGTCAGCAATAGGTAGAGTCGGAGGTCTCAAACTAGCAACCTTTTCCACAAAATAATTAAGAAACTTATTGCACATAACCGCAGAAGAGTGCAAAAGAATATAGCCTTCCGGATTAAGTACAGAATTTATAGTGTTATATAGAACACGAGGGTTATGCGAGCTGGCAGCAATAAGTTGAGAAAAATAGGAGTGCTTGGCAGCCTTTACTGCTCTCTGATAGACTTTCCAGCTAGTCTTAAGAGCTTCCATAGAGACGCACAGCCTATCTTTTTTCCACCGTCTTTCACATCTTCTACATTCTTTTCTAGCGGCTCTGGTAAAATCAGTTAGCCAAGGACTAGCCTTTGGCTTGCATTGTCTGAATATAAAAGGAGCGACAGCGTCGAGGACAGATTTACAAGCAGAATCCAAAAAAGAAACTAATCCATCTGAGATGGACAACTCAGGAGGATAAGAAATAAATTGGTCAAACAATATGGAAAACCGCTCGGCAGTATCTGAGCCAAAAGCACGATAACATCGAGCAGGTACAGCACGCTTAAGAACAGGATTAAAAAGAACAATATCACATAAAATAGGCATATGGTCAGAGAACACCGCATCCTCGACAAGTACGTTTTGGACAGATAAACCATGTGATAAAACCAAGTCCAGTGTGTGACCACGTTCTTGAGTGGCACCTTTAACAGACTGAATAAAGTTAAAAGAGTTCACTAAGTCCAGAAAGTCCTTAGCCAGGGGCTTCCCCGGGCAGCAGACGTGTATATTAAAATCACCAAGTAAAAGGATCTGGTCATACCGTGATGCACAGTCAGCAAGAAACTCTGAGAACTCGGATAAAAACTCCTTGTTATATTTTGGGGGCCGATAAACAATCGCACACAACAGCGAAGACGAATGGCCCAGTTCACACAAACAGAGTTCAAAACTGGTGTGGCGTGTTGATGGGGATAGCTGCTTAAAGTCAAGATGTGCCTTAAAAACAACAGCTAGCCCTCCTCCGCGACCAGAAACTCTCGGAACACTAAAAAAGGCACAACCAGCCGGCAGTAATTCAGAAAAGGCACTTAACTCACCGGGTGGAATCCAAGTTTCAGTCAAGCAAAGAAAATCCAGTGCATGGGAAGCGAAAAATTCCTTCAAAATGAATGTCTTATTTGCCACCGATCTGGCGTTAATTAATCCCAACCTGAGAGGAATTGGCTCGGGAGCTTCCGAGGCAGCAACAACCAGATCCACAGGTCGGAGGTTTGTTTGGTCCACTCCACGCCAACGCAGATGTCGGAGAGGAGAGGGTTTTGCAGAACCCTTCTCGAGAGATCCCACAACAGGAACCAAGCAGGAGTCCACCGGGTCCAAAGCACGCAACGGCACCAAGAGTAGCGGGCAGGATCGACAAATTGAGCGAAGCTCATGAGGAAAACAAGAGATCCTGAGTCTCAGTTTGACAAGGCGACCTCCACGGTTACCTCGTCTCCTGCGTCGCTTCCGCACATCCAGTGGCAATGGTAAGGAGCGCCAGTGAGGTGGTGTTACTTCCAAATCGGGAGGCAGAAAGCCTTGGTTGTCATTTCCAAACCGAGCTAAAGCTTGGGTAGATGAGCCTATTTCCAATAATGTCTGGCGATCATAAAACAATGCAGGGCTGACATGTTGCACAAAATTGACTAAAAACAATAAAATAAAACAAATAGAAGAGAGCGATAGACGGCATGCCAAACACACAGGCGCCATCTTTCCATCCATTTCTCCATTTTTTCCCGTTCATGGTCGCAGGGGGCTCGGGCTGGAGAGACAGACAACCACTTACACTCACATTCAGACATATGGTCAATTTAGCAGAGATTCAGATCATTGGTTCACCTGACATGCATGTCTTTGGACTGTGGGAGGAAGCTCACACAGCCACAGGGAGAACATGCAAACTATGCACTGAGAGGCCAGTTAAAACCCAGAACCTTGTTACTGTGCCAAAGGTGCTAACCACTGGACTAGGTCACCTACTAACTGGAAGGTTGGCAGTTCGATTCCAGTTTGCATGCCAAATATCCTTGGGTAAGACACTAACCCCATGTTGCTCTCCGATGCATCTATTAGACTGTGAATGTTAGATAGAAAGTGTTTAGAAGAAGTTGTGTAAAGTGCTCAGATTGAGTAGAAAAGCGATATTTAAGAACCAGTCCATTTACTAAAAAATATAAAAAATAGTCCCATGAAAATCTCTATATCGTTGTTGTTTTATGTGTTCAAACTTTTCTTAAATGTTCTGATTTTTCTTCGGCCTTCACCACATTTAACCTCCATGTTTTAATCAGCAGACTTTTAAAAACAGTTTGACATGAACAAAAATCTTTTGGGCTGGATTCCTGACTTTGCCCCTGGACTGGCGTCACACTGGGTTGCGTGCTTTCACTCCTACCCTTTGTGTCCTGTATCAGAGTGGGTGTGGAAGCAGGACCATTTAAAAGTATGCAGATGACTCTGTTAATGTTAGACTTTACCTGACCACGCATATCCTTTGCATTATGAGCTTCAGTTTCTTCTGGATAAACACAGTAAAACCAGCTTTGTTCCTGTGACCATCACTCAGATGAACAAATGATAGTTTTTGATATCCTACACTCAACAAAAATATAAACGCAACACCTTTGTTACTGCTCCCATTCCCCATGGGATGGATGTAGAGACCTAAAATTCATTCCAGATACACAATATAACCATCCCTCCCAAACAGTGGTCACAAATCAGTCCAAATGTGTGGTAGTGGGCACATCTGCCATATTGAGATAATCCATCCCACCTCACAGGTGTGCCACATCAGGATGCTGATCTGACATCATGAGTAGTGCACAGGTGTACCTCAGACTGCCCACAACAAAAGGCCACCCTGGAATGTGCAGTTTTTTGCGCTATTGGGGGTCTGGGGACCCAGAACCGGTCAGTATCTGGTGTGACCACCATTTGCCTCATGCAGTGCAACACATCGTCGCATGGAGTCTATCAGATTATCAATTGTGGCCTGTGGAATGTTGGTCCACTCCACTTCAATGGCTGTGCGAGGTTGTTGGATATTCGTGGGAACTGGTACACGCTGTCGTATACGCCGGTCAAGCACATCCCGAACATGCTCAATGGGTGACATGTCCGGTGAGTATGCTGGCCATGCAAGAACTGGGACATTCTCAGCTGCCATCTGCCCTGAACAATGTGAACCATGATTCATCCGTGAAGCGCACACCTCTCCAACGTGCCAGACGCCATCGAATGTGAGCATTTGCCCACACAAGTCTGTTACGGCGACGAGCTGGAGTCAGGTCAAACTTGTCAGATCAGCATCCTGATGTGGCACACCTGTGAGGTGGGATGGATTATCTCAATATAGCAGATGTGCCCACTACCACACATTTGGACTGATTTGTGACCACTGTTTGGGAGGGATGGTTATATTGTGTATCTGGAATGAATTTTAGGTCTCTACGTCCATCCCATGGGGAATGGGAGCAGTAACAAAGGTGTTGCGTTTATATTTTTGTTGAGTGTACATAAAGCAGTGATTTTGGATTTATCTTCTAATTATATTTTATTCTTTATATTTGTCGTCTGTGTTTGTTTTGAAAATGTGCATGTGTGGATGGATGACTCACCTGCTGCAGACGAAATCTGCCTACGAGTACAAAGTAATATGACCCTGGCTGAATATGCAGATAAGGCGTCATCTGTCTAATTCCTCTCTTTTTATCATTTAGAAAATGTTGTCCAAAAAAATCTGCTCTTGCAACATTTTTAGGAATAGAAAGTTCTATAAATCAGAACATAGATGGGACTAAAACGTCAACTCTGAGTCTGAGGAAAACTACTTTTTAAGAAAACGTGACCTTTAAATATGTGGAGTGAAAAATTCTGCGTATTTCTTCTGGGGTAAAAAAATATCATGTGTGTGTAGCAGCTATGATTTCCTAGAAAAAGAGAACTAAGCAGTGCGTATACATATTTGAGCTAAATAAAAAGTCTGGATTTCCAATTACTAATTGAATTTGCACATCAGTAGTTCGGCTTTAACCAGACTAAAAAGCTTTCTGCTGGTCTCAAAATGTTTCTTTCTTTCATTGACGCATTCCTTCTGCATCTGTGTGTCCTCATCTTTTATGTCTCTTCTCACCTGCAGCCTAGCACTTTAAAGCACCCAACCCGCCTTTAAAAATTTCCATTTGAATGATTTTGGTGTGAGAGAAATTGCTACACTTGATTTATTGCTGTCACTTCATTTTATACTTAGAAATTCGTCCCTCGTGGTCTTCTGTTCATCCTTATATCTGTGGAACAAGCTCCAGGAGACATTACTAAATACACAAAACAGGGAGAATGCAGTGTTGACTGCAGCTTTGTGGAGGAGCCGCAGAGTCTAACATTTTAGGCTGTGAGTGTTTGTGCTTGTCTCTACACTCCTCCTCTTCAGCTGTGACATTTGTCATACATGGTGTACATTTCGAATTAACAGCGCACAATTATGCCTCATGCGGTTTAGTCACTTTTATCAAGTACTGCAGTCCCTCGGTCTGGCTTCATTTTCTTAGTGTGCCACAAAGGTTACATCATGCAGGATCTGCTGATCACAGAATGATCTATTACCGGTTTTGGCAACAAGGCGTTGGACTTCTGAGGCTTCCACCTCTGAACGCTGCCTGATACATAGAGCACCAGAGCGAGGGTTACCCCAGTGACTCATTGTAGCTGAGCCAGTAGATGCTTACTGGCAAAAGCCTCCCCAAGGCCAGTGTGGGGCCTGGTAACCCTGTCCTGGGTGAGGTATCATGGACGATTTTTCTCCTCATCATAGCTCTGAATCTAAGATGGGTGAGGCGTTCAGTCATTTGGAACAGGGTTAGGTTACAGAAGGCAAGGCAAGGCAAGGCAAGGCAAATTTATTTGTATAGCACAATTCAACAACAAGGTGATTCAAAGTGCTTTACAGAGACATTAGAAACAAAAACAAATAAAAAGCATGATTTAAAATTGATTAAAACAAGCAAACAAACAAACTAACTAAACACACACATTTCACACCTGTTCGCGCGATCTGAACCCTTATCGTAAGGGGAGCTACCAGTCCTTCTGTGGACGAGCTACTTTCTATTTTAAATTCCCTGAATTTAAAATACTCTCTAGACCCAGTCTAGACCCAGTTGGGGAGCTACCCAGAGCTCTAAACCCACTTAACAAACAAACAAACAAACAAACAAACAAACAAACAAACAAACAAACAAACAAAACAGTATATAAAATCAAAACAGATAAAATCAGAACAGTAGATAAAATCAGTTTTGAAATTTAAGCTTAACAAACAAACAAAACAGTATATAAAATCAAAACAGATAAAATCTGAAATAGATAAGATCAGTAGTTAGTGTAAGTTTTGAAATTTAAGCTTAAAAGTGTGGATTTGGTGCTTTATTCAAATGCAGCTGAGTCAGTCATTTGGAACAGGGTTAGGTTACAGAAGCTACTCCTCTACATCAAAAAGAGCCGTTTTAGGTATGCGTCTGATCAACATGCCTCCTGTGTGAGGTGTTTTGTGCATATCCAACTAGAAGGAGGCCCAAGAGCAGACGCACGGGAGAGATTATGCCTCTTAGCTGGCTTGGGAATGCCTCTGTGTCCCCCTAGGAGGTGGCTGGGGAGCAGGAGGTTGGGCATCTCTGCTCAGACTGCCCACACTTTTCCCTGCTGACCCAGATAAATGGCAGAAAATGGATTGGTAGGATCTTTTTCAAGATAATTCATCAGTTTTTAACTCATGTAAATGTATTGTCAGTGGATGCTGGGATACAGTAAATTGTAAATTCCTTAGTTGAACCATAGTCCTAATCCAGTAGTGAAATTGTTTTTGTGCAAACAAACAGTCACCGAGTCAAACGCTGTGATTTATGTTGCACATATAGTTACAACACCTCGCTCTGAACATTCATCTGAAATGTCAAACAGTCAAGTAAACTCAGACTTCAGGGGAAATCTGTTTAACAGATGGCAGCTATTGTGTTCATTTTGTTGTTTTTCAGAAAGCATTTGAAATATTTTGTGCATGTGGATTCGGTGTTCCCACCATTATAAATACTAGAGGGAAAATTGTATTATGTTATGTATTTCTTTTATTTTGGACACAATAACAAAGCAAAAGTAAATATAATGATAAAAACAATATACCAGAAAAAAATAAGCAGTTTAAACTCTACATGCAAAAATGAAGTTTATCCAAATGTTATGTTTTGTTACTGACGTGGTTTTATTTACTTGCCAGGCTGAGGAAGGAGCTGGAGATGCACAAAGAAGGACAACTTGAGCATCTGCGAGAGGAACTAAGCTCAGAAATTCAAGTTGGTGGCTTTTATTTAAATTATTCCATTTATTTTTTTCCCTTTTTTAGCATGACAGTCATACACAGATGCTGTCAAATTTGCTTAGATGTTTTGAAAGGTAGTTGTGGGCAAACTTCCAAATGTAACACATGAGCTGAAATGCATATCTTTATTCATTTGCAAAACATTTGTCATTGTCACATTTGTTCTTTGTAAACCTATTTTTTTTCCTTTCTTTTTTAATTGCAGAAGCTGGACAGCAGCCAAGGGGCTGAGAAGTGTTAGGTTAGGCACGCTGATAATTTGCAAAGTTTATCTTGTTTGTCTTATGTTCAAAAACAAAGATGCTGATTTACAGACGGTTAGTTTCTGCTTCCCTGCTTTCTTTATTCTTCTTTATCTCCTAAGAGTCTTAACTAAGCCCTGGATAATATTTGTTTTTCTATGTGTGGATTGAATATTTTCTTTCTGTTGGTCTTTACACTTTTGTGCCCATTTCTGAGAAAAAAAAAAACAAGTTTATTAAAATGTATGAATCCTTTTTTCCATGTGTCTAATCCTTGCTTATAACACCAACAAGTTATATAAAAAAATATGATTCTTATTAATGTAACTACTCACAAACACGTGCAAAAAAGGTATTCAAAGTTTTGTCCCAAAAGTGATTTTATATTGCCCTCTAGTGTATAGAATATGGTATTGCTACATTCCAGTCCAATCAGATCATGCCTACTGAAACAGCGGTGAACAGACATTGCATGATTGTTGCATGCATTTTATTTTATTTTTATTATTTATAACATTCATCATATCCTGTTCCCTGGATACCTACCTATCTAATGCTGCCTTTTTCAGCTTAAGTATGCTCTTTACCACCAGACTGAAACAAATACATTTTTTGATAAAAAAAAAATGGCTGCAGTTTTCTCCCAGTTAGCTATAGGATTGTTAGAGAGGACAGCCACTCATCACTGGTCCAACAGTAAAGTCACAATCATAATAAGGGTTCATAGACGAGGTCTGTTCAACACAAAGATTAGATAAGCTGAGGGTTAGGGCTTTGAGCAAGGTTGCCATGCTCTTCCATTTCTAGCTGGGTAATTAAACTTACTGATCAATAATAAATTTGGAGTACATGGGTAAATAAAAGTTTTACTGAGTGAGTTACCAGCCAGAAAACACAGAAGCTTAAGATGCAATATTTAGGCTTTTGCCACCCAATGGAAGCTCTGTGCAATTACAATTTACCACCATTAATCATTCAGTCCACAGACAGTTATTTCCTTAATTGATAATTAGATGGTCTGCCAGCTTACACCAGAGGGTCGTGCTGTGGGGCATTTTCTCTCTGATTAAAGTGACTCCTACTAGAATGATGTGGAATGTCAATGGCTACCTAATGAGATCCTGCAATCTCATTTTGACTTTTTAACCTCGACCCCGGTGAGCTACATCTGGATGCGTCTGCAAAAACTGAGAGCAGACAGAACAGCAGACAAAGCAGTCCATTTGACAGGGTGGTTAACCTCATTTTAATGGCTGCTCTCATCAATATATGGCTGTCAAGCACATGAATATTGAGTGTCTGTTAGTCAAATGAAGTCAGATGGAAGAACAGTGAAGATGGTGGTAAGACATCTGCTTTTGTTAATGTAAATGGAAGAGATGCAGCCATTTATTTATTGATATTTAAGCGGCTGCATTGACACAGATGCATTTGCATTGTTTAGGTTCACCTCATTTTCCACCAAAGATGAAGACCTAGATGAATTCCAGAGGGTGGTTGAAAAGCTTGTCTTGAATATAGTTCCAGTTGCAGAGGTAATAACCAATATACTCTGCTGTGTACACCAGTTTTTCTTTTAACTTTAAAAATCTAAGTTTAAATTACTTATTATAGGAGTAGTCAACAGATAAATTATTAATGTCAAAAAGGGGCAGAGGATGGCAAACTCTTTTGGCATGTTTGCATCAGCGACGTGTTTAACTTTATGTTTTTTGCAGTGCCACCTGTAAAGGGATGTGACATAAGGTAGCATTTGAACTATGATATCTCGGTATCACTAGAGTAACATAGGAAATCTTGTCTTGTCAAATGTATAGTACCTACATTACCAAAAGGTGTCCCTGTAAGGACGTATTTTGAGCCAGAGAAGGGAAGAATAGTCGATTAGAGTTCAATGATGCTGTAATCTCAATACGTGCAGCTTTTGGGTGCTTGTTTAGCTCAGTGTGTCGAGCAGGCCACCACATGCCATACAGCTGAGAGCGGCCGGCCCGGGTTTGAGTCCATCCCATTCGCCGCATGTCTTTCCCTCTTGCTCTGTTTTAGAAAAGGCTAAAATAACAGCATCTTTTACACATATAGTTAAAAACCTTAATACTGGTTGTGAGAGAAATATGTGAGACTTTGCAACTGCTTTGCCTACTCTGTCTTTTATTAGTTTACTACCTAAAATTCCATAAGCACCTTTAACAGCTGCACAATAATATTTACATACTAATCACAGAGCGCGACAAATGTGAAAATAGAGTTTCAACGTGCGTTGTATGCCCTTACAATATATTTTGACATCCAATGAAGAACAGTTTGGAGACAAACACACTCCGAACTTTAAAGAGTGTATAGTTAAGACTGGCTCATGTGACCCGAACCCTCCTTTAGTTACACGGCAATGGGCCTAGGCTGTTGGGAGCTTCCCATGATGCACTTCTTTACTCATCTCTTTTCACACTCTGTTTTTAATCATTCGTTATCATTAATCTGTCTTTTTTTTACACAGTATGTTTTTTGTCCTGTCTTTCTGCCTTCACCCTCAGCCGTTTGTGGCAGCTGGCTGCCTCTCCCTCAGCCTGATTCTGCCAGAGGTTTCGTCCTACTGTCACCAAGTGCTTGCATGCAGGGGGTCTTCACTTTGTTCAGGTTTTCTCAGTGGTATTGCAGCATCTTGGCAGAATAAAGCACCTTGAGGTGACTGATGTTGAAATTTGGCCCATATCAATAAAACTATATTAAAACGAACTGTTCCTTTGATCTGACAGCATGAGGGGCCAGTATAATATTAGTATTAAACTGTTTCATTATGATACATGATACACCGCCAGTGTGTAAACTTTAATCTGGATTTTGTCCTAATAACAGGTGAAAAATATTGAGATATTTTCAGGCTTTAAGTGCACACGGGTTATGAAAAATAACTGCTACAGTGGTGAGCCACTGTGAAAATGCAGGGTCTGTAGAGTGTGAAACTATGCAAACATATATTTATGTCCAT
Source organism: Aulonocara sp. 'chitande type north' Nkhata Bay (assembly GCF_057382095.1). Lineage (NCBI taxonomy): Eukaryota > Metazoa > Chordata > Actinopteri > Cichliformes > Cichlidae > Aulonocara > Aulonocara sp. 'chitande type north' Nkhata Bay. Next base: position 13,800,019 of record NC_141356.1, on the reverse strand, counting down.
ATGCACAAATGCCAGAAAAAAAAACACTCCATGTTCAAGTATTTATTAAAATGTTTTTACTGCAGCAGGAGGTCCTTTTATACCCATTTTCATGACACGGTTCTCTGTCATGTTTAACCGCATACAAGACAGGCATACTTCAGCTCTCCTTGTATGCCTTTACCCTTCAGCTCAGCAGTAAAATCTTCAAGGATGCGATTCTGCATTTGACTGCTGCTCTTGGTTGTTATGCAGTCCTGATCTTTTGGAAAATATGCAGTTGTTGCTCCTGAGACTTGAATAGATGCTTCTAGAAAGCAAGAGCAAGACATAAGTTCAACCTCATATCTTAAAATTTACATACAGTTTCTGGTATTTAAACTCTCTGTTTAGGGCCACTAAGATTACACTTATTAAAATGCAATGAAAAAGAACTTTGCAGAGAAAATTGCAAGCACATTTGGATATGACTGAGTCGTTGGGAGCGACTCCCTGCTTTGACCTCAGCTGCAGATTCATAGTAATAAGAGATGAATAAACTGCTGCCTTACCGATGCACTCAGCCAGCTTGTTTCCTCCTACGTACTGGCTCTGCCACTGATATCCTGTTTGCCCACTACATTCATCAAAAACACGTCTTTTTCTCAGAAAACCAAAATCATAACCCTGTGAAAAAAGACTCGTATTACTCATCCCACTTTCCACTATATGAATCATGAAAAACTGAAAAATATATGACAGATGCTGGTACATGCATGTACCACTTACATAGTTGCACATGGGTTTGCAGTAACGTTTGTTGGCAACAGTGGCACATGCTAGCCCCCCGTTTTTTGGCACTTCAGCTTCCTTGCATTGTGTTGGCTCAGATCCTTGGCATTCTGTAAATCAATGAATCGTGAACATTTATATATTAGATGTCTATTTCTTCTGTCTTTCCTGTTTCTTTAGTTCTGCATTATACCAGAGCTTCTGTTCAAAAACAGGGAAAGTAACCTTATTTTAAATGTAAATGTTATTTTCAGAGGGATTGTGTTCCTCAGTAAAGTTAAGGGTGACATGAAAAGCCACTTGGCAGTTACTACTTTCAAGGGTCCTTCTGTGCATAGTAGACTACAGTTCATCTTAATAAAGCTTCAGTTCCAAACCAACCACTCGTGTGCCAGTGATTCCACTTCATCAAGTATTCCTCAAGGAATGTGCTCATTTTCTTGTACTCTAGAGCACTTCTGAAACCAGTTGTTTCCAAACCTTTTTTGCTAGGCCCCCTTTGTTTTACATGAACATCTTTGCGCGCTCCTCCAGCCACATACACCTATATTTTGTTTTCAAACTCCATTGTAGTTTATTTCACACCTCAAACCTTTTGTAAACAATTAATCAAATAAAAATGAACAGCAATAAATTAAAGGTAGCAATAAAATAAACTACTAACTCTTTTATGCTACGTCCACACCTACACAGGCAATTTAAAAAATGCAGCTTTTTATATGCTTCTGGGCCTTTTGTCCACATGTAAAAACGGCATTTTGGGTCACTGAAAATGGAGATTTTTAAAAACTGCTCCCAGGGTGAAGTTTTCAAAAAGTTGGTTTTTGCTTTTAAGTGTGAATGAGGAAAACAGAGATTTAGTCACACAACGTCAAAGGTGTGCACCTTTTTTGACGTCACTAACCTTCCGATCAGTAGATGACGTGCTCTCCTCCTGCACTACAGCCACGAGGTGGAGTAGTGAAGGTTAGTAATAAAGAACTATAGCAGCTAGGACGGGCTATGAATGGATGGATGGATCTAGCCTTAAACTCAACTACACACCCCAACATAACCAGCCTCTGGATGTGGTTCCCAATTATGTTTCAGACTCAGTAACATGAGGAGGGTCCAGTGGGAGCTCTAATGTGATCCTTACATAAATCCTCATCTGGATAAACATAAATTTCAGTTTGGGGGATCATTTTAATCGCAAACTAAAGTAAATATTAGTCATCTAGTTGTTAATGACATTCTGCTTCTTGTTCGGTGGTACTTTATTAGTGCGTCTTGTTTCTAATGAATATATTCAAGAACTTTCACGCCTCAAAATGGGCTTTTGGGAAGAGACTTGTTTTTTTTTCTTTTTAATGGCCCTTAAATATACAAAAATACATTTTATGCTTGAGTGAATGAAACTCCATTAAAAATGGTTGAAAATTGACATTCAAGTCGTGGCAGTTCTCCTTTGCATGAAGGCCAAAATGCCATTGCTGAGCACCAATATTTATTTTATGCAGAAAAAAAATGCATTTATGTATTTGCACTGCCGCTTATGAATCTATTAAACGTTATGATCTTGCTTAGTGCTTCTTTTTTGTTGACAACTGAGTTACAATTATTTTAAGATGGCTAAAATTGGATTACTAAGCTATGAATGTCATGAAACGTCTGTGTGCAGGCAGGATAGGACCCAAACGGGAGTATTAAATACACGGGGAAGGACACAGGGAAATGCATACTGACACAAATACACAGAAGGATTACTAGGAAATGAGAACACACGGGGAACACAGCTGATACGAATTAACAAGACGCCACAGGGGAACTACACCGAACATGAAAACACAAAGCTTTCAAAATAAAACAGGAAACTGTCGAATATCACAAAGGAGTGGGAGAAAGATAAGAGTGAGGAAGGGAGAGAGACATTACACAAAGGGAGACAATACACCATAACATGACCTGGGGACTGGGAGGACACAACATTCGGGGAAATGAGAAGGTCTAAGGAGATAAACATAGATGGGAAACATGGAATGACACACACAAGGAAGAGAAGATGGGCACAGAAAAGGGAGATAAGGGACAAGGACTGACACACCTAAACACATACAGAAGCGGACACAGACATGACGGGAGCCTAAATGTACAAAGGTTAACATAGAATAAACTCAGGATTACTACTAAGATAATAAACCATAACACCAAAGGTCAAGAAAACACAATATATATTCTTTTTGACACTGGTTCACCCTCATCCCAGTTACAGTTAAACACTAAATAAATAAAAATATACTTTAGTCAACTTTTAAATGTATCTTCCACTAATTTAATGAAAGGGTGAAATACTTTGAGTGGACTCAAGTGGATGCGATGTGCAGTTAAGAAATGGTCGCGTCTAAGACATTTCAGCAAACCTGAGGTTGTGAGATCAGCAGTACTAGTCAATGTTTCTAATCAAACTGCTAACACCGTGATCAATAACTTCTTCATGTATAGCAGCAGGTTGTGTAACTGAAACAGAACCACACATTTCTGGCGTTTTTGACAGAACTGGCTTCTTTTTAAGGTCCAATGCACAAAACTGAGATGAGAACAAATGTGGAATTATAGACTGTAAACATCAGTCGTTAGGTTATATTTACATTCATATCAGCCTTTATTTTTAAACATTGATCATTTTATATTTATGTTGCAATGGTAACTAAAGCCTAACACTTATAGTTGTTCTAACAGAATTGAAGTGAAATGCAGAAACAACACAAACAGTCGCACATGTCGCTGGCTCATCCTCCTACCTTTCAGCTGGTGTTTGTGCAGAGTATCCGTCAGATTCCTCATGTAGAGCTCCAGTGCAGCTGTCTGCTGTGCAGTCCAAGAAGATGGTGGGTTTTCGCCACACTCTACTGCCACCTATTGGTTAATATCAATTTAGTTTATATGGAAAGCAAATGGAGAATATTGTCAAGTTATTTATTTTCCTTTCCTTTCTTTACCGTCACTTAATTTTAAGTAAGTAAATGACGTGAGTATTTATATGCATGTATGTGGAAAGACAAATTAATAACTTGCACTGAGATCAGCTGACAAACGTTCCCAGAGTTCAGCTTGTGAGCTGCAGTTGAGCGGAATAGTTTCATGAGCCACACAGGAGGACAAGACTGCAACCAGGCACACAAACATAAAGAAAACCCCAATGTAATATTCATCTTCTCTTTTACACCTTACATTTTAATCTTCCTTTAGCTGCATATTTGTATTCCTCATGTACACTCTGCCTGTGATCTCACATTAAGATAAACATATGTAAATATGAGTTTACCTGCAAGTGAGCAAAGCCAAGTCAGTGTTGCCTTTAAAGCCATGGCCACTAAATGAGGGTTTTCTGCCCCAGAACTGAGAACTCAAAGCTATGACAGGTGAATTTATTGACTCAGTCTGTCAGGGCAAAGTTTACAGAATTGGTAAATACTGTTGTTTTCAGCTGCGATTGGAGTCAGCATCTGCCAGCATTTCCTTGACTATGACGTAACATGAAAGTGAAAAAGATTAATTATTGAGCACCTTTACAAAAAAAACCAAAAAAAAAAAAAACCAGTGTCACTTATACATACAGTATACAGGAACTCCAGAAATTGTTCTTCTCTTAGTAAGAGAGTTGTTTTCAGTATGCATGTCCCTGCTTTGTGCTGATGGGGGAGCTGGAAGCACACACTTACTGCTCCAATTAGGGCTTTGTGCTGTTCTGCTTCAAACTGGATGTCACTACTACTTCTTAGCTGCGAGACCATTATGGAGCCAAATGTCAGAATGTGATTCAGACACACACCCTCTCACATACATGTGCGCACAGCAGCCCATCAGACACACTGGGTGACTTGGTGTCAGCCAGTAGTTGTGCCACGAAGGATGACTGTGTAAATAATTCACGGTGGATGTTATTCATTATGGATGTCTGATGATCTGCGAGAAAATGAATTATTGAAGCTTTTAGGAAGAGTGATTGAGCTCATTAAGATGGAGGGTTGCCTTCTTTGTTTGATTTGACTAAAAAAAAAGAAGAGTTCCTCCCTGTCTTCTTACCGACTTGTCCTCTACATCCTTCTATTCCTTGTCCTTCTTAAGAAAATCCTTATTTTGTGAATGCCGCCTGGAATTCTTTCTATAAAAAAATTTAACAATAATACATTTCTTAAAGTGTGAACCTATGATTTTCTTCATGTTGCAATGGTTTGCACAACAAAGGGCAGTTACTGTCGGGGAAACCTGTGTTGAAGCTTGCTATTTACTTGCATCAGCCTTTGTAGAAGTTTGAACAGAGAGAGCAAAAGAGAGAAAAAAACAACAATCATCTGGTGAATTATGAAACTGCAAGGTCAGACGTACAGTTTTATCCATTTTATAAAAATGTCTGACTGAAAATATAAAAGTATAAAATATAAAGGTCTTCTGGTACAGCAGTAAGAGTAAAGTCATTTTTCATCAGCTTGTTCTGGCATACAGTCCTTCATGTAATTCTACAAATCCCCCAGAAATGAATCATTTTAAGTTATTCAGTAGCATTGAAGCAACAACATAGCCCTTTGATGCTGTGATTAAGCATTTGGTAAAGGACATTTCGAGTACCTATATCTTTTTGAAACATGCACTGGAGTTAACCTAACTCAACCATCTCTACCACTTGCTTTTGGCTTTTTTATTCTCAAAAACTCCACTGAATGATGATCTGCACTTTTCATTTAGCTTCCTTTTCTCATTGCTAACTTCCTCAGCTAAGTATAATTTAAGTATATTGTTTAACATGATATAGTGTCATAGGGTTAACTGAGCAGAATTAACTAGCATGTTAAGACCTTTAGACCAAATGCCTTTTTCATACACACATTTGTAATGTAACGTATATATACGTACCCAAAGGACTGTGATTTAGCAAAAAAATGTTTCCCCAAAAAATACATTATGAAAAAAATTTAATTGCCATCAAGCAATCCAAGCTTGTCCTGATGTTTCTAAAAAAGAAAATGAAGAAATAGAGGTTCTGAGTTCATCCAGATTCCAATTCCTAAGAGATGGCAGCAACAGGAACAATTTCATGATTTGATCCAGAATTTGAAGCGGTATGACAGCTTTTTGGGACCACTTCTGATGAAGGCAGAGAAATAATTTCAGAAAGCCAACTGATCCAGTGTCTAGCTGTGTGTCTGAGGTAAAATAGTCATATTTGATCATTTCCACATCTGCATTTGTTCTGCACCGGCACGTTTTCAACTACTGAGAGCACACTTGCTGCCACTTGTTGCAGTGGTCTGATTGGTCATATCTGCATGTGAAAAATAAAGCTTGACCCAAAAAAAGCTGCCGAGCCGCTGCTGAACTGCTAGCTCGGCAGTGGTATCCTTTGCTCCAACTGGTTTTAACTTCGGTTGCTCACATTGTAATTGTGAATCATTTAACTTGCCCATTGTCTTCTCAACGTTAATGATTATTTTGTTTAAAATCCCTTTTTAACAGTAACCCTATGTGTTCTAAAGAAATGCTTGTCCAGTGTTTAAATGTGATACCAATGGATTTCTTTTTATTTTTTACAAGCATCCATATGTGGTGAGTTGGGAGTGAGACCTATTTCAGTATTGCCATCACTTGGCATGCCAAAAACATCAGTTAAACGAGGCGGCAGTGGCTTTTACAAAATTAGGGAATCAGTACAGACTGTCATCTCTGTTTAAAGATGTTCCAACATAAATGTCTCATTTGATGTCTGTGATGACTTTAACCCATTTTCAGGCAGACCTCTAATATAAGACATTAAGAGTAAAAGTTCACTCATTTCTAAACCCTGGTTAAAGGTGTAGGACCTGTTCTCCTGCAGTAGAAAAGGCTACACTTCTGAAGAGACTGAGTTTTAATTTGATACAATCAAATAGAGACATTTTGAAAACTGTAAAGGACTTTAAAATTCATTCTTTTGCAGTATAAACTGTTTATCTAGAAATATGGTAGAGGTGTGTTGTGTTTAAAGATGGGGTTTAAAAAAAGTAATCTATTACACTTCATCCCTTCCTGAGCACCAGCAGGCCTCATTACCAAGTAATGCAGTATTACATACTGATCAGAGAAAGAAATTTGTTACACTACTTATTGGTTTACTTTCACATTACTATGTGAAATAACCTGAAATGCATTGTCATATAATCAGTTAACTATATAAACCTATTATTACTACTACTCATTAGAAGGTTCGGTGTTCGATCGCTGGCTGCTTCAGTCTGCAGTTATCCTTGGGCAAGATGCTAACCCCAGGTTCTCTCCAACTCTTCCATTGGAGTGTGAATGTTAGATAGAAAGCACAGAAAAGGTGCTGGTATGAATGAGTAAATGAGGCAAGTTGTATGAGCTGCTTTGAATGCTATAAAAGAGTATAAAAGAGCTATTTAAGAACCATTTCATATATATACATAAAACACAAAACTGACAACAAAAAGTAAAGATCAAAACCAGCACAAAAAGAGTTTAAAGCAATGATTACTCCAATTCTGTTTATGGGTTCTTGGTTAGCGTTAGCACACTGTCTGTGCAGATGTTTGCCAAGAGCCAAAGTTAGCATAATGGACGCAGCTTGTCTTTTGTGCATATTGTATAATGTGCATAATGTCCATATCTCCACTCCATAAAAGCTGGAGGCCCCTCCACCATTTCCCTTCTCCTGGTATGCAGACATTTGAAGATCCTTTGCAACACAAGTAACAATTTTATTTTAACAGTGATGTAATTACTGAATTTTATAGAGCAATGTGTTACTTTAGCACATTACTAGAAAATGCAATTTGATCACAATAACACATTCCAAACATTGCTTGTGTTTATAAAAAAACTTTCTGTTTATCCGAGACTGGTTTGCAGGGGCGTGTCCCCAGCCACCGCCTACAGGTTATCCAAGACATTCCTGAACCTCTTCCTAGACATGCCAAGAACACCTCACCCAGGACACTAAGGAAGCAGATCCCCAAACCACCTCAACTGGCTCCTTTCATATGGAGAAGTGGCTCTACTCCGATTTCCTCTCAAATGACTGAACTCCTCATCCTATTTCTAATGGAGAGGCCAGCCACCCTTCAAAAAGAAGCTCATTTCTGCTGCTAGTATCCTCAGTCTCATTTTTTTTGTCACTACTCAAAGCTTGTGACCATAGCTCATGGTATGAGGAATTAGGTCAACTAGTAAATTGATAATTTGGCTTTTATGCCCTCACCATGAATTGCTACCTTACATGGAATATGGCCCCGTCCACCTGGAGAAGGTGCTATAGGGGATGACTGTCCAGGCCCCAGCTATCTGGAACAAAATTACACACCACAGAATTATTCTTTAGTGTTATTCTTTACTATTGTTGTCACTGTGGTGACCTCATAGCTGGTTATGGCCATGTTTCCAGGGAAAATGATTGGCAGATTTAAATGAACTGTTTGCTATAATAGGAAAGAGAAGCTCATTTGAACCTTGGATCCACTCCCCAAGCATTCTCCTTCTTCTCCTGGATTTATAAGTGCCTGCTTGCTCCACACGTCATGTCGTTCTCATTTCCGTGTCCTACCCTGCTGCCAGGACTGGCCTGTCGTGAAACCGCAGCCTTGGACCCAGCTGTTGCTTTATATCAATAAACATTTTTCATTCCCATTTAAGGTTGTGGTCCTTCTTATTGGAAGAGAAAGGATGGTACTTATCTTTATACTTCCTTTATTTAGATACATCTGGAAAGCTTTTTAGTAAACTTAAATAAATATGGAAACAATAAAAACTAAAAATCCACACGTTAATCACACTGAACACTGGTGCTCCACAGGGGTGTGTACTGAGCCCTCTCCTGTACTCACTCTACACCTACGACTGCACAGCCACTAACAGCTCCAACATCATTGTGAAGTTTGCGGACGACACTACAGTGGTGGGTCTTATCACCAACAGTGATGAGACAGCTTACAGGGAGGAGGTCAGCGCCCTGACCCACTGGTGTCAAGACAACCATCTCACCCTCAACGTTGCAAAGACAAAGGAGTTGATAGTGGACTTCCGGAGGTGCAGAGAAGTACACACCCCCATCACCATCAACGGCGCTGCTGTGGAGAGAGTGAGCAGCTTCCGGTTCCTTGGAGTACATCTGGCTGAGGATCTTACGTGGTCAGTACACACAAACAAAACAGTGAAGAAGGCGCAGCAGCGCCTCTTCTTTCTCAGGAGACTGAAAAGATTCGGCATGAGCCCCCACATCCTCAGGACCTTCTATCACTGTGCCATTGAGAGCATCCTCACTGGATGCATCACCACCTGGTATGGCAACAGCACCGCCTACAACCGCAAAGCTCTCCAGCGAGTAGTGCGGTGCTCTGAACGGATAATTGGAGGTGAGCTTCCCTCCCTCCAAGACATCTACAGGAAGCGGTGCCTGAGGAAAGCGGGGAGGATCATCAAGGACTCCAGTCACCCCAGCCATAAACTGTTCAGACTACTTCCATCAGGAAGGAGGTTCTGCAGCATCCGGTCCCGTACCAGCAGACTGAGAGACAGCTTTTTCCATCAGGCCATCAGACTGCTGAACACGTCATAGACACCTCAGCTTCACTACTGGAACTTTAACATTATGCACTCCACACTGTATATAAATGCCACTTGTTTTGCACATATTCAACTCTGTATATTTTATTATTATTATTATTATTATTATTATTATTATTATTATTATTATTATTATTATTATTATTATTTATTTATTTTTTTTAACTATTTAATTTGTAAAAATGTGCATACACACACACACCACACACACACACACACGTAGGAAAATATTTAGTATACACATCCAGAAATGCATACACTATTATATATTGTACATATATTTATTAGTTTCAGGTTGGCCATTCTTGTATTTTGCTCGTTTGTGTTGTTGTGTTTGCACATCTCTGTTGCTTGTGGGGCTCGCACACAAGAATTTCACTCGCATGTGCTGTGCCAGTGTGCCTGCACATGTGATGTGACAATAAAAGTGATTTGATTTGATTTAATCTAATATTTTGTCAATCTTTTTTATTTATTTTCTTTATAGCATTCAGAAGGACACACACAGTTTCCTGTTATTGCACAGAAAATCTAGAAATAACGCTCTAAATACATTCTGCTTGGGAACATTGACGTCCAATATTTAGCCCTAGGGAGCTTCACTGGTGTCGGTCACTGTAGTGACAGAAGCTGCAGCCAGCATCTGGTTTTCTTTGCAAAGCATCGAGATTCAATGCAGGATTAGCCTTGCTGTCCGTGATAATGAAATCGGTGCAACAACCATCCAAAGATCAATACTAACACTTCATTTTTCAAATATTTTTGCACAGCCCTCTGTTGTAGAAGGGGATAATTATGGTTATTTAAACAGTAGACAAAGGTTGTGTATGCAGTATATTGTGTGAAACAATGACCACCGGTGCTGTCATTGTTTATTCACACAAACAAAAAGTCACCTGTCAGGAAAATATAACCATGAGTCATTTTAAATATTTGAACAAACCAAAGCTGCTGTTGAGGACTTTGACTTTATGTACAAAAGCGCTCGCGCACACACACACACACACACACACACACACACACACACACACACACACACACACACACACACACACACACACTGCTTAAACAAACAGACAGTGTGCCAATCCAGCCTGATTCCCTGCACACTCGCTTACATCAGTATAGAGCCATACTCACACCTACAGACACCCTGCGTTACTGTGTGCTATCAAAGCGATGACGAATGGCGTGTATGATAGCAACATGCTCTCCTCTCTGTCTAACCTTTCTGAAATACTCGTGACATTCTCCCTGCAGCGCACCTTGTCTGCCTCCCTCACAGGCATTGTGCTGAATTAGCCAGCCATGGAAAACGGCTACTCTGTTGTCAAATGATTCACACGGATGAGCTGCAAAAAAACAAAAAAGTCTGGGCTAATTGGTATTCAAGAAGACGCCGTGCTACCTGTTTCAGAGAGTCTTCCTGTTTGAGAGGCTCACAGTGCCTCCGGGGAAAGTTTGAATGCAGTTGCAGCTGATGAATAGCTAATAACTTCTATTAGCTCATTTAATTACCTCTTTGCTTTTATCACAAGGCTGATTTATTTTCTCAACACACACACGGGCTGCAGCAATTGCGCATCATTTTAAAGCTGCAGCACACGGCCCTGTAAGAGATTTTGGAAGATTAAATGCGTAAATGCCTTCGGAAGCGAGGGTTTAACACGGATGTTTGACTCTGAGCTCACGAAGAGACAACCAAACTGATCTTGTCAGTTGAAAAAGGGCTTTTCTTTCTAAACAAAAATCAAAGCAAAAGACTGAGAGAGAGAGACACGTAGGGAACAGGCCAGTTAAAAGTGGGCCTGATAACTCCAGCTGTGCAGCATCACACATTTGAAGCACCAAAAAAGAGGCTTTCTTCTCCCTGTCTCGTCTAACCTTGCACACTAATTAACAAACTATTATAGTGACAGAAACGTCTGCTGAGCGCTTTCAATGAAAATGTCTAAAAACAGTTGACTGGCAGCTCCAATCACCACTCATCTCCCACTGTTTTTTCCTCTCTCTATTGTTTAGTGTACACAAATTAGAAGGAAATCACAGTGGTACCATTTTGGGGTAAAAGTGCAGCAGGAGAGAACGTTTTAAATGAAAGACTCTCTCTGCCAGATAAATGGATCCCACTGAGTGAGCCTGTTCACACAGTCACTTAGTCACCCAGTCAGTCAATCAGTCAAATGAACATGCAGATTGTTCAACACCTACCGGAATGAAGAGAACATCCACGTACTGAAGCAACAGCCCAGAACACACACCAGATGGGGGAACCTATTAATTGATCAAATATTTATAAGATGCAAATGTGGGGGGAAAGAAAATGATGCCGTCGCTGTCCCTGAACACCTGTTTCCCGGCCGGCTTACTGAGCTCTTGTTTACCACCTGTCTTTGTACATACTTCCTCCCTTCCTGAGCACCAGCAGGCCTGTGACTTTGCCTCATGTCTCACTGCTTAAAGATTCTACAGCTTGTTGGCTAGCAGTGTTGTGCGCTACAATTATCCAGTAAACAGGTATGTTTACCCTTTCCTTTACCATCTGTATTCATTTAATCACCTACATATTACATCCCTGTTCACTGCTCCGTGTCTTTTTGCATACCTTGGTCCACTAATGTCCAAAGATTATGCTCTAATTGGCTTTTTGTATGCTAATGGCTATAATGGACTGTATATAACAGTGAATGTAGGCTCGCTTTTAGCATGTGGACTGACCGTATTTGCATGACAAGTTGGAGCGCTACATTTTCATCTACATACATGTGACAGGTAACAATAATAATTAGTGCTAAGAAACAACAAAATACAAAAGAAAATTGAATTTCCCTGAGCAAAGATCTGTGCTGCACAGCATTGTTAGATAATCCAAAACAAACATGCTAAAAGGTCCAGTTTGGGGACTTGGAATCTTGTCAGATGCCTGAAATTGCTGTTACAGGCAACTGAGCTCCTCACTTCATCTCTAAAGGTGAGCCCAGACACCTCATTTCTGTTTCTGTATCCACCCAGAGCTTGTGGCCGTAGGTGAGGACAGGAACGTAAATGAACCAATAAATCGACAGCTTCACTTTCACGCTCTACCACAACAGGCCGGTACAGCATGCACACTACTGCAATCCATCCGTCAATCTCCCACGCCATTCTCAGTGGACACTCTACCTTTCCAGTGGGAGAAGTTAGTGTTTACATCATAGTGCAGTGGCAACTACTGTACTGCAGAAATCGCTTGAAGTATTTTCATAGGTGTTTGTATGTCTGTGAACAGATTTTGTCAATAACGTCACAGCTGGTGGATTTTGTGCAGCCCAGTTTTGCAGCAAAACGTGACACAGTCACAGAAAAGTCTATTATATTGAGTCCATGGACACAAATGTCCCGTTTTTTTTCTTATTTTCGGTACAAATCTCATCTCATCTCACCGCAGCAATTTCCTAATGTTGTAAACCCGCTCAACATTTGGCAATAAAACCCTTTCTGATTCTGATTCTGATCTTAGAACATATTTCTGCTTCCACCTCTAATGTCATTTGTAAGGATGCCTAAACCTAACCATATAACAGACTGAAGTGAAAAGCAATACCAAAATTATTGTAAATTATTGGTATTTAGACAACAATACTTTGTGTACATGAACAGAAATAAGTAGTTTTCATGAAAACGTGGTAATAATAAGAGAATGTTTGTGGTCACAGAGAAACACAAAAATAATGCAACAAATTACTTTCTCCTTTGTATTTAAGTACAATACCGCCTCACTCTTAGGAACATTTTGCTGTGTAAAATATGTAATATAAGTACATTTTTTTAAATTAATGACCCCAACACTGATCACAACAAAGTGCCGAAATACCTCCACAAACAGTTGACCACACAGCCTGCAGTTATTATTGCACTTGCTTAGCGATGTGAGCAGAGCCAATGAGAACCCAGTGAGACTCGATAAGAGAATTGATAAGTGATATCGATAATGGAATTGTTAAATAATTATCAGTTTCCATCTCCAATCATGTGAGACTGTGTTGCTTGGTATGAATAGCTTCAATCTGCCGAGTATGTCATGATTTTTCTTTTTTTAAAAATTCTTTCCACACAAAAGCAAAACAGGTGTAGTCGATGGAGTTCTGACAAATGCCTCACTGCCTGAGTATCTGAGAATCCTGCACCTTAATGATCTGTAATGTATGGAAAATGTAAATGAAGGAAAAACAAGGTTTTTGAGCACTTGAATTTGCAGAAAAATAATGAGCTCAGTCTGTGTTTCTAACTTGTCGCTATCAGAGAAAATGTCAGTGTACATGTTGAGTGTCACGTAAGCCGTGTGCTTATGGTTTCCTTGAAGCAGAAAGTCATATAACATAAATGAAAGTGCACCGGCTCATCCACGGGGGATCAGTGTCAGAGGTGGGGATACGCTTCACAGCTTCATGACAGAAGGGCACAAAGAAGGAGCAGGAGTTTGTTGTTCTTGTCTTTAAGGGGTTAGCGCAGCTGAGGGAGGCTGACAGGAGTGCCAAAACTTGCAAGTGTCTTTTCTTAAAGAACAAAAGCACAAGTATGAAAGGTTTTTGAATTGTGCGAGAGGAGGCTTTGTTAGCAATCAAAAGGATTTTAAGTGAGATTTCCAACCCTTTTCTTTTAATAACTTTTTGTGCTTTGAGGGAAAAAAAAAAACAAACAATAAAAATGCTCTTGACATGTTGGTGCCTGGTGGTTAATTTATTCTTTGTTGCAGACAAAGATTTAGAACCTGTGATTCAATGAGTCGCTGCTTTAATAACTACATGAACATTTTCTTTTAAACAACAGAAATGAATTATATTAGTTGAAAGTTTTTTAGAAAAAGATAGAGCTGTAGATGGCAAATTAAATTAAACAGGAATACCGAAGCAAGAAATAGAGATGGAGCTACAAACAGCAGCAGGACAAAAGCCTGGCTGTAAGAAATGAAAGAAAAAGAACGTCTTTGATTACTGCACTGCCACTAAATGTTAGGTGGCACAATTTTACATCATGTTTTCTTGACACCACATTTGGTGTCACGATGATAGTTGCTGGCATTGCTGCTGATTTGATTGGTTGTAACAGACAAAGACTACATAGGAGGGGAAATACCTTCATGGAGGTTCTACGAGACTTGGCCTGAGATATCTTGACACAGGACTGCAAGGCTGAAGGCAGTGTGCATGTTTGAATACAGCAGTGATACCAAGTGATACCAAGTGCCAATTTATTTACTTGTGCTTCCTGAAAAAGGGCTCGCGAGCCTCTGGGCTGGGCATCCTCTGTCCTCTATTCTTCATTCATCCAGAAATCAATCACAGTAAGCCAACTAGAAGGATGTCATGATCCTCTCTTATGAAGATGTGCTTTAGGAAGAAGAGGGAAAAGCCTGATGAAGGAACTATAGGATATTGTATTATTGTCGTCCTGCTATCTGGAAACCTTTCTGCAGCCATTGGAATAGGTTTAATTTGAGTAGAACTTAGATGATCATCACATGGGAAACCTTGACTAGTAACCACTTTAATTCCGACCTTTTCAGTCCTCTTTTATGTTGGTCTCACTTCAGATGTGAGAGTTTGATATCAGACTGTTTTTTGTGTATCTTTTAAAATGTTTTAACTTGGAATAGCAACTTGATTAAATGCTCTTGAAGTAAACTTTTCCGATCAGTTATTTTAATTCATAAGCTTGTGGTTTGACTGTTGCTCATTTGTGTCGCATTAATATTTCTCCTTGTTTGCTGTACTCATTCAAAAAGTCACAAATATGTTTTGGAAAGATCTTTAGGATTCATAGATTTCTTAGCTGTGTTACTGAGTCCAACTGAAAACAAGAAGTGGGTTATTTCGCACTTTTTCGAAACCTAAGAAAAAATAAAGTGAGTCACAACTTCCTTTTTGAGGAAAAAACAAAGTCTACATATGAGACCTCCTTCTTTCTGGCTCCTCTGCATTTATTAACACTGCCAGCGTGCAGCTGCTGACTGAAATCACAACGCCGTGCGTGTACACGTGCCTGTGTAAGCTTACCACAAAAGATTCAATAGTGGTATTAACTTATAATTCATATTTTGGGAGCAGAAAGTTTGAGAAAGAAAATAGATGTTTGCTGCCCGAGGCATTTCTTGTTTAGTAGGGGAATGTCAAATGCATGTGTGCTAATTACTGGAGGACGGCTCTGTATTAACCAACTCTAGTGCATCTTTAAACTGGCAAATTTAAGATTCTTCTTAGTGCCAGCTGTGAGACTCTCCGCTGTTAGGTTTGGCTACACACAGACGCACACACACACACAGACGCGCGCACACACACACACACACACACACACACACACACACACACACACACACACACACACACACACACACACACACACACACACACACCAAGAGTTCTTTTTAACTTTGAAGGCTGGGTTTGATGCTGTTGCATGTAGTAGAATAAGAAAAGCTGCCTTTTGGGGTTTCCATTTACATGTGTTGATTTCTATATGCGACAGTGTGCCTGAATTATTAGTTTAATTCTCCCCCTTTAAGTCACTGAATGAGTGCTGTTTAAAAAGAAAAGCCCAGTAAAAGTGCAGGGTATGAAGCAGGTATGGAGGAAATCCAGGCCCCAGATATCCAGAGGCCCCAGAGTACAAGGACCCGAGGAGGACCACCAAAGGGGGGGGAACCGTGCCACCCTGCTGGTAAGAGCTGAGTAGAGCCCCAAAGGAGAGGTCACCCCGCAGCTACGGAGCAGAGGCCAGAGGGGGTTGCAGTGGCATGCCCGCGGGCTCCGACTCACTTTCTGACTCACTTTTAAAGTGGAGCGAGCTAAAGCAGAGAGACACGTAGAAGTCTGTCGGTCTGAAAACTGACCAGAGATCAGACACTACATAAAGTCAAAGTATAATGTGGGTAGAGGCCGTTCACCCACACTCATCCAATGATCCACTTCAGCCAGCTTTGCAGACAATTCATTTGATTTCTTTTTCAAACTGTGGTAGAAAAAACATTAAAGGGACAAATTTTCAAATGATACGTCATTTCTAATAAATCAGTTTTGGAAAGCCTTTGCTGTGTGACATAGATAAGCTTCTTTTTTTTTCTCCCAAATCCAGTTATTATAAACCCAGTAAATGCCTTTAAAAATCCCATTTGAGCAGTTTTCATGAAGGCATTGTGTTGTGAATTATTCATAGGGTCTCATTCTGGGTTGTTACTGATCAAAATTTCATGGTTAACATCACAAAATCAGGTTTAATAAAAGATATATACCTGTGTCATCCATCCGATTAGAGGCCATCCACAGGGATCGGTAACATTTACCTCCAGAAAAATGACTAAAAAATAATTAATGCATGAAGGGTAAATTTAAGGGCGTGAGATTCCCAATATATAGGCATTAAAACACGAAATAATAGCACGCTAGTGTTTGCACTCCTCACTCCAGTAATGATTGTGGAATCACTTTCAAAATATTTTGCAGCATCCTTTTTTTCCCCACAGCAGAAATATTGCATTAAACTAATGAAGTTTTTTTTTTTTTTACCTTGCACTTTCATCTGCTTGATAAATTATTTTTAAAAAAATAACCTGCCATCTTTGTTGGGAGCTACCGGGATGGAAGTGCAGATATTTGGCTTTATTCAAACTCATATTAGTGAAGGTTTTCTAAAGAAACATTTCAGCTCTGCTTGTTGACTGCTGGCTGTTTGTCTGTTCTTTACTGTTTGGAACGGGAGACTGAATCATTTCAATGAAACTTGTTTTCTGGCAGACATTGAAACAGTCATTCCAGGTTACTGCACAAGGTTTCAAATGTTCTGCATGTTTTCACAGTTTTCGCCTCATGGAGCGTTTGCATTAGTGGCAAAGCATAGAGTATACAGAGATCCCCGAGCCGGCGAAGCTTATTGGCTCACCTGAAAGGAATAAAATAACATTTTATCTTATTCAGTGGAGCAGTATTTCAAATCTCATTGTGCAAAAGGAACCAGATTTCAAGAATAATAATTTAAACTTTTTAAAAAAACTCTGATTTTTCTTGTAGGTTGTAGCTGTCTGTGAAGAAAAACACTCAGAATATAGAATAAAAAGTCTCCAAAAATTTGATTCTGTTCATCTGGACGTAGCGTTTTGTGGGAGAAACGTTTTGTCACTCATCCAAGTGACTTCTTTCACCATCTTACATTGCTGTGATTGTGGCCATTCCCCAACTCTCTGTGAATGGTACTCATGGCCATTGATCAGTGGTCTTTGATCAGTGGTTGTTGATCAATGGTCATGAGAATTTGCATAATTAAGATTAAGGAACTGACCTCCCAGCCCATTGTTCCTTCATTGGGCTGGTTTCAGTCATTATGCAAATGTACTGTTTATAAGATTGGAAACCTGCAGTCAGCTAAGACTGAAGAAGTCACTTGGATGAGTGACGAAACATTTCTCCCACAAAACGCTACGTCCAGATGAACAGAATCAACTTTTTGGAGATTTACTTTCCTGGATGATTGAGAATGCATCAAGACATAGAATAAAAAGCTTAGTCATAAGTCAAAAACTACGCATTATTATCTACTCTTAAAGAAAAAGTTTTGACAGGGATAAATCCATCGTTGAAATAAACTGTAAGAACTCTTGCAAGTCAACAGAGCATCATATTAGTATGCTGGTGACATGACAGAGGTTGGATATTGAATACAGATTCATTAGGACAGTCCTGTTTGTGAGGTCCTGTGCAAGATTAATCATTTGCAAGACACCATCATGCGACTAGTGTTGGGTGCAACTTGTCTCACAGAAATGCATTATTGCAATCACATTACATTTTTGTTACTCTGTATTATAATGCATACGTTTATAAATTCAATAGTCACATCACAATTATCTGCATGATGGGTGGATAAAAAAATGTGCTTGATTTATGTGCACTTCCACAATACTCAATAATATAAAAAAGGTGGAGGTATTACTTATATTTTATTGCACAAAGTATGGAGGCAAAGAGCAAACTGTTCCTAGAAAAATCAGTCCATCAATGCAAACTTGTCTTTAAAGCTCTTCAAACAACCTGCTGATCTCTGTTACCCACTCTGTGATGCCAAAATGAAACTAGCAGCACAGGTTATACTGCAGAGTCACACAAATGTAAAACATCACTTTGAAAAGGGAGTAACGAATGTAAGTCATTAGCTATTTTTTAGAAAGAGTAATATGTACTACGTTACTATTTTTAAGTTAACACCCAGCTTGAAGTTTCACAGCAGTTTGCATCACGCTTGCTGTTCCCATTGTTTATATACAGTCTGTGTTTGCACCATTGCTGATAGCTAATAACACAAATACATTTATCTGACAGTTTGACGATTGTGGGCCAATTACCTTGCAGTGGTTTTCCTGTCCAGTCTCTTAGCAGCTGAAAGATAAAACCATATGTTTAAATATTATCTATAAAGTCTTTGTTCTCCTACATGATCATAAAAAAAGTAAACCATGATTTGTTCATATTCCTAAATTCATCCTATATCAAAGGATGAATAAATATTTCCCTAGATAGGCACACAGATGTACTTTTGTTTTTGTCTCCTTTAGTCTGCCTTCTTACTTTTCTCTCTCGTATCATAGCACAGCAGTATTAGCATATGAGTCAATGTACAAGTGGGGCAACACCTGGGCTAACATTTAGTCTCCATGCAAAAAGAACAGCACAGAGAACGATGGCTCACTGACATGTCAGGTATCGTTTACCTCCAAATCTGCTCAGAGTGGCTTTGTAGATGTAGGGTGAAGCACCGTATGTGTCTGTTTAACCCCGGGACCTAAGCAGATGCTTCACTTAACACGCCGGTGAGCGTTGCTCCTTCCTTCATTATTTTTAAATGTCATGTTGTCTTTGTTTTTTTTTTCACATACACAACACTGTACACCGCAAATGTCACAGTCTCAGCCCAGTGTCTGTCTTCTGTTATACCCACCAGTGTTTATTTTATTTCTACACACAAATCAATAGAAAATTCAGACAGGATGGTAAATGAGCTTCTTTGTCCCTAAGCAGGTACCGCTAGGGTGCCTCTAGTCGAGAGATTCAAGCCCTTCTTTTTTGCCACTAAGCTGTTAGAAAACTGAATTGTGCAGCTCACCACAATCTAACCATGTGAAAGTGATGCCTCATGATTAGCATGAACCACATGTTTTATCCTCACTTTGGTTTTTGGTTCCCATGCACATCTCCTCACGTGCCCTACCAGTCAGTGGAGCATGTGTGTACAAAGTGCACCAGTCTTGTGTACTTAAAGGGCATGTTGCGCTTCAGTTAATATAACCTCTTCAGGGAAAATGTCTTGAATGATTAAATTAGCAGCATGTGAGCTCAAGCACACATAATTTCACCACCTGAAGCTTAGTGACTAATTGATTGTTTCTGAGCAAGTAACAGCAGCTGGTATTGGGTTCAATGTGCACACAACCTTAACCAGTGGTGGCATTATGTGACTTTGCCTGCCCTGATTTCAAATCAAAAATAGTTTATACTTTTTTATCGTGCAGGAGGCAATTTAACTACATGGATATCCCCTTTATGTCCCGATAAACGTCCAAGGAAGACAGAAGTGTAAGGGCCAAGGGGTACCACACTTTACACTCCTGTCCCACATTCTTTCCTGAGGGCACTGCATATTATTTTAAGAACCAATGGGTTTTGCACCTGAGGCTAAATTCTCACAGTTGGAAAGTTTTGCAGACAAAAAATAAATAGAAAAAAAATCCACCCACAAACATCCCTATGCTATCATTGTAAATACCGTCCACTGAATGGGCCGCCATTACGATAAGACCACTGCTGTTTTCATCCTCTCCTCTGCTGTTTGTTGCACAGTGTGTGACCAGCCCCACTGGTAGTGAAACAGAAGGTAGAGACGAGCAGAAAAACACCTGAGGAGACTTGCACTGAGCTTAAACGAAACAAGTTTGAATGGCTCAATAAAATGAATGCACTCTTTTTAACTA
The DNA here is from genome assembly GCF_057382095.1 of Aulonocara sp. 'chitande type north' Nkhata Bay. Lineage (NCBI taxonomy): Eukaryota > Metazoa > Chordata > Actinopteri > Cichliformes > Cichlidae > Aulonocara > Aulonocara sp. 'chitande type north' Nkhata Bay. The sequence continues at coordinate 13,779,684 of NC_141356.1, read as the reverse complement.
TTTGGATTAATGGGAACTGTTTGTACTGTGTACTCTCCATGCAGCCAGTACCAACAAGTCAAAGTAGGATGTGAACAACAGCTCCGTTATTCAAGTGTTTAAAAGTAAAAAAAAAAATTGCACTTTCACTCTTCTCAATCAATCAATCATTATTTTGACTGACTGATGTGAAATCTACCGTGGTAGTGAGGTGAAACTGAAAAAAAAGTCTCTGGCTTGAATACACTACCCATACACTTTCCTCCTTTCTTTACCATTCTTGTGACAGAGGGGACAGATGATTTAATGCTGCAATTTTAAATTTTGCATTATTGAACGGTGACTTTGTTTCAGTTTGACTTCTAAATCAAAAAACCAATTTAAGAGAGAAAGTTAATGTCACGTTACTTTATTTTAAGCTTTTTTAAAATGTGTCGTTTCAGTATTTTTAATCCCCATTTCAAATTTAATTACCAATACTGATAAGTAAAAATATCTTCTTGCAAACATTAGCCAGTCTTTAACTTGCCAGCTCCTTCACAAAGCCTAGGTAATAACAGACTGTGCTTTTGTGCGTTCAGAGCTACTGAGTGGGTGCGGGTACTGCCTCCTGCACACTCTATCCAGGCAGCTCCCTCGCATAAACCACTGTGTAATCCCAGGAGTGCAGAACTGTTCAACGTGGAACGCATCCTGCTGTGTGCTACCCGTGAGAAAGTGGAACATATCTAAACCTGATTCTGTCAAAATTATCTGAGGTGTGATGGCTTCAGTTTTACAAGCTTCATTTTTTAACTTAATAAAGTAGAGTTTGAAATTTCATTATTTTTACTGTCTGGTCTGTTAGAGAGTTACCACTTTTGATTTTCTACTGTTGCTATGTCTATTTTGGTGTATGGCATATGGCTAGTGGTTGGTAAAGATCGTGGTCACTAATGCATTGATGCGTACTCAATAATCCAGGTAAAGAAATCCCAGAAAGCTAATTCTGTTCATCTTCATTTTCAGTGGGACACACCTTTTGTTACTCATCCAAGTGACTTCTTCAGTCTCAGGTGACTGCAGGTTTCCCCAGCTTTAAAAACAGTACATTAGCAAAATGACCATAACTAGCACCACCTATTACCAGTGGGTCATGAGAAGAGTTTCATGTTCATTAATGTGCAATTTGTCATGACTGGTGATCAATGGCCATAAATATTATTCAAAGAGGTGGGGAACAGCTGCAATCACAGCATTGTAAGATCGTGAAAGATGAACCTTTAGGCCCCCTCCTCGATTTTCACCTAAATGGCCTCAAACCAGCGTGCGCCTCCATGTCCAGGATGTATACATTCGCAGCAGTGAAGGCGTGGTCACTGGTCTGTAAATATAAAATAACTGTGGTAGCTCTTCTGTGTTGTGCCATCTGCTTAGTCAGAGGTTGAGTTCCCTGATGTATAAATCACAACAATCATCCTGGTAATTAATAGGATACACTGTATCATTCTGTTTCTGCCAAGGGACACAATCCTTGGGGTGGACACATTTTGGGCTTAGTGTGTTTTGTTTTTTGGAAATCCACAGAGATATGGTGTTTTGAGAATACCCTGACACATAAAGATCACTAAACGTTTTCACCTAGGCAGCAGTTGTCCTTCTTACCTACAGTGACTGAAGCATTCTTAAGGTGCCTTACATACATCTATAAATATCAGTTTTTTAAAAAGGGAGAGCTGCAACATCGTGCTATTCAATACATCATTTTCAATAATTCATTTATGGATCTTTTGCCTTTCTGTGCTACAAATGTGCTTCTGTTGGGAATAAAAGTGGCCTGCGAAAAAAAGTTAAATACTTTGTGCAAAACACAAGTTTCTTGGACAGTTTTAGGATTATTTTATGGTTTTACTGGTTTATTGCATTTTATAGAGAAACAGTAAGATTAGCATGAGAGGTTTTAAGACATGAGACATGAATCATGAACTGCTGTCAGAGTCGTTCAGAGTTTTATAGTACTACACGTTTCTAAGGATGCTGTGCCTCATGGGACAGTTTTATATCCTCATGAGACACGTTTGTGCAAAACACCTCCCTTGATGCATTCATTTGGCATGAAACTGATGCTTAACCGTTACTCAGATTCTCTTTTTTCCTGCTTTAGTCTAAAGAGAAGTGAAGTACCTGGCAACTACTTGAAATGCATTCAGTGCATAACAAAATACATTTGGCCAATATTTGCATTTAGATTTTTTTCAAAACTCAAATGGTTTAAAAAAGTATAATATAATATTTGATTGTAGCCGTTTTAGCAGCTCATTATACAGACTTAACATTATGGAATAGCGAAAGGAAGACATTTGCATTTGGTCTCAGGCTTAGCATGGTTTGACCGAGTGGTTTTCCTTCCCCAATTCTTCCTTTTTTTTCTTTCCTTCACTTAACATCTCCTTTGTAGTCAGCATCCATAAGTTTGTCATACGCAGCTGTGAACTGCAGACCTCAACGCAGGATGCTGAACACAAAAATTAAGCTAAAAATCAGCCTTAAATATTGTTTGCTTTAAAGTGTTGTATGTTGGAGCAGCAGTTTATCGGCAGCTGAGAGGGAGAGGTTGGATAAACTCATTAGGACGCCAACTCTGTTCTGGGATGCACCCAGTGCAGGTGGTGGGAGACGGAAGGACTCTGGTCAAAATAACATCTCTGATGGACAGAGTCTCCCACCCCATGCATGTAAATGTTGCTGAACTGCAGAGCTCCTTCAGTGACAGACTGCTGCATCCTCGATGCATGAAGGAGCGTTTCCGCAGGTCCTTCCTCCCTGCAGCTGCCAGACTGTACAATCAGAACTGCTCCCAACAAACATAGATGTTTTTTTATTTAATTTAGTTACGGTACAGTACTCTGTTTTTGGTAATCATTGTCCTTGATGTAAATATGCAAAAATTGTGTATGTTTCTGTTCTGTGTCTTGTGTACTACTTGTTTGTATATGTGTCTTTCTTGCTGCTGTTACACCCAAATTTCCCCTTGTGGGACAATTAAAGAATTATTCTATTCTATTCTTTATCTATATTAATTGATACTATATGCAGTGATACATACATTTCTGTTTCAGTGGTCATTTTTAGATGCTTTTAAAATGTCATTAAGATTTTCATGAATCGAGATCTGAATGGATCAGGAGTTTCCATAAGGTTAGTATCACTTTCAAGTTGAAGTCATTGCTAAGGTATATGTAGCTTCACAAATAGATAGTGTCCCTCCAGATGGTTCACAAGTAAGAGCGAATGGTCAACAGCTTTAGTATTATTGGAGTTAAATGATGCAGCAAGATGTTATAGCTGCTCTCCATTTTTAAAGATGATCAGAGATGCTCATTTTATGGAACATTTAGTTCTGTACAGTTGCTCTAACTGCACTAACTGACCAGTGGATAGCTGGAATTTGCAGTATCACAGTATGCATAGTATTTAGGCGTTTCTCAGATTTGTGTAAAATAGTCAAATGAAAAGGTAAAGAATTACAGTCTTGGGCTACACTTTAAATGAAAACAATGTGGCAAACACTAGGTATGTGAGAGTCATCAAATAAACAAAGAGCTAAAGACATCAACATTTATTTAACCTTATATTAGCTAATATTAGCAACCATAATATTGCGACTTCACCAGACTGAGTGTCTGAGGAAGAAAAAATGCATTTCGTCTCTTATGTCACTGATACCTTAAAATGGAAGAAGTGGAATGTGTTTCTTCTTTTAAAAAATAAGCACTTTAATATCTCAAAGAAACTTATATAAAATGTTTTGCAAACTGTTCATAGGCAGCGGATAGCTTTATGATGGGATTTCACAGGCATTTTTTTTATGCCATTCAATCACAAGCATTTTGTTGGACTGACAGCTGAATTCCTATTTAATCTCATCCCAGCTTTCTATCTAGCAGGAAGGCAGGCGCAGTTCTGAAATGTGTTTATTGGTTTCTTTAGCTCGCAACAAAGTTACACTTTCATGTGTATTCTGTTGCTTTCCACGAGTGGGATAACACTGATAGGATAACATTTATGTAATCATAGCATGCAAAACGGAAAATACCAAACATGCATGAAGGTAAAATTGTGCATCTGTGAAAAGAATCTCCCCAAGTCTCTGGAAAATGTGCATCTTTTGCCTTTTGAAGGCTAGGCTTATTTTTTATTATTTCAAAATGAAACTTAAACTAAGAATTTAAAAAAGAATCCTTCTATGAGGAAAATTCTGTGGGAATGGTAGCAGTTGTCACTGTCTATACCAGAAAGAAAAGAAAGAAAAAGGCCCATTTACCTGGAAATAACTACAGTTAAGTCCTATCAGTGAATCCTGTGGCAGATCCAGTGATTTGCCTGCAACTGGCCCTCAGATGGACCATCTGTCCACACAGACATACAGGTGGCCAGATGGTCTAACATATTTGCTGGCCCCTGGGCCCCACAGACAGAGACAAGAGGAAAATTGGAGGCTTTCCACATCAGCCTTCTGCAAAATAAAACATATAAACAGACTCTCTCCGTCACAGATGTGCACACAGAAGCGAGAATATAGAATGAAATGTGACTCTTTGACCACACGGAGGTATCATCAAAAACAAATGCTTGAAAAGAAGTGTCTTCAGAAAAACCACACAGTGTATGTGTGTTTTAAGTTGTGACTGTAGACTGAATGATATTGTGAATTTAGTCTGCATGAATTGAAAGGAAATGGTATGCAAGTTATTATTACTCCCCAAAACTGCCCTGAATGCTTACATTTCTCTAGACAAGTGTGCTGTAACCCAACAAAGGTACAAAGGTAATCTAACGATTTCTACTCAGCATCTGAAAACAATCCAGAGCTTACAGGAACTGTAGTTTTGTACATTTGGTCGGGACCATGGAAGAGAAAATGATACGTTGACTACACATAGACAAAATATGTCTAATGAAGGAAAGGGGAAAAAAACCCAACAAAATTTAAATAAATAACAGGTGGCATTATGTTAATGAATCATGAGGCAAACGACTAATAATTCTGTACTGCTGTTTAACACAGTTCCAACAGAGGGCCTTCACTTATGTGTGCTATGTCGGTCTCATTATTTATTATTAATGGATTCATGCATAAGATAATGTGTTAAATAAATAGCAAAAATGAGCAAGTTGTCCATTTTCCTAAAAGGTATATATGTCTGAACTCACTGGTCAAATGTATTAAAGGCATTTCTTTATATTTTGTTAGAAACATTGAAAACATGTTGTGGTGGGGCGTGGTCTGCGGTGCCGTGCAGAGAGGGCAGACGCACCTGCACGGCATCCGTAATCACGCCCGCCGAGTTAAAACACCGGGACTCAGGTGTGTGTTGTGTTGTGGTGAGTGTAAATAAAGATGGCTCTGAATGATGATCTGTGGTCCCGTCGTGCCTTATTCTCACCACACATGTACGACAATTTATTGAAAAATATGAGCACATTCATGGAAATACTACTACCTCAATTCTTCAACACATCCTAAATTCTCAGCCAAACTTTTTTTTTTTACGTCTTCAGAAATAGTTCTCCAGGCTTCTCGAAGGATATTCAAACTCTTCTTTGGATTTTGGCTGCCTTTTATTTGTTTCAAAAATGTTGAGATCCAGGTTCTGGGGAGGCCAATCCATGACTGATAGTGCTCCATTGGTATTGCAGATGGTACTCCAGAATATTGCACGGTAGATAAAAATAGCGCAAGACTCTTGCACAGCACTATATGTTCAGGAATAAATAACAAAAAGACTGTATGGTTTAAAAAAATGGTTTGTGAAATGTGAAGTATCGGCAAATGTATAGTAATGTGTATATAGTGAAGTATAAAAGCAGTATTGCATTGAAACTAATTTCATATGTTAACCCATTTTCTAGAAATAAAAGTCCAGAGCAACACTTTGGCTTGGTTTTAGTATTGAAAAAAATCACCTCCCAAAAAATAGATTGTCTGAAGATTGCACTTGCACTAGAAAACCAATTTAACAGAACAATTTCATGTCTCATTTTGTTTTGTGCTTTTGACATAGGCTCACTGCCGTACATCCCTCTGCTCAAGCTGGCCTCCTCTCAGTCCTCTGGCCTTTGCTCTGTCTGCTTCACTTTCTTTTTAAAGCTCCTGAACTCCACTCTACTTATCTCCCAAGTCATTTTACTTTCGGTGATTTTGTAATCAGCTCCTCATCATGACTGTCTGCAGCTTACTTCTAATAGGTTTTCCTGTGGCTAATATCAGCTCCTTGTCTCTGTATGCTATTAGCCTCTTTAATGAAAGCATGACCCCTATCTGTGGCCCTGCCTCAGTCTTCCTCTCAGCCCATCCAGAGCTTTAGACGTCGCAACAGTGAAGTGATGGAAAATGTCACTTCTTGTCCATATTCAATTTGATCTTAGCTATTATGGCTCTGTGGGGCTCAAACACAGCTAAGGCTACAGCTCGAGGCTGAAAAGGGAGTTTGTTGGTTCTTTGTGATATTTGTCCACATGATGGGATCATTGAGGAAGCTCAACATAGCATGCAGAGCCCAGATTTTGATCTCAGCAGCTGTTTCTGCAGCCATGTTCTTGAAGTAGTTGTACAACAAAGACAGACAAAGGAGATATGAACCGCAGAGAAAGCGCTTCTCACAGTAAGACAAACCTTTCTCTGGTTTCAGCAGGTTCTCGCGACAATGCCTGCATGCCTAAATGCATTGAGATGCATGCAATGTGATTATTTGTCATTTGTGTTCGCAAGCACTTGAAAAGATGTCCCTAATGAAGTGGATGAATGTGGTACGTTCAGTATAAATGTGGCTTATAGTGTAGAATGTTTTCAGTTGTTTCTTGGACTAGAACAGTAACTATACAAATGCAGTCCATACGAGGAGTGAGAAGAAAAATAGCAGAAACTCTGAATGAGAGGTACAGACAGAACAGTGTGTTATATTAAAGTATATTGATAGACAGCATGTTGGACCGGTTTTCTTTCCACCTTACTCATAGTAATAACTGTGATAAGTGTGATATATTAACAGTAAACAACGTCAAAAAAGCCAATACATTGCCAGCTGGGTATCTTTAAGAATCTAATTTTATTCATAAAACACCATTTCACAACAACAATTTCTTTCAGGGTACCTGTTGTTATAAGGTAACCATCGCGTGTGAGCAGGATTTGCTGACAGTGAGGAAGAAGAACTCCCTTTGAACAGGAAGAGACCTCATGCAGAATAAGCAAAACGCAAGCTAACCAAACAAAAACAAAGGTTAATGCCAGGCACTTATATAAATAGCAAACTAGCTATTAATCAAATTATTGGTTTAAATATCCACAAGCTAACAGGCTGAAATACACAAAGTGTAAGCCCTGACGGTGGTGGCTTTACAAATCTACCAAGAGGCAGCATAGCTATATGAGCAGGACCTTGGCAAGTGTTAAAGACAGTAAGATATGTCTGGGAGCTGCTAACAACAGCAGCTGAGCTATGTTAGGTTGTGTCAGGGGGACAGGTTAGCAGTATGTTAAATGATCTCAACAGAAAGAATGAAGGACAACTTCTTAGCCGCCACATGCGCTGCTAAAGAGCAAGCTAAACTTTGTGAGGTTGTGATGTTTCCTTTTCTAAGGCTGGCAGTTTGTGTGATGTTACATAAATGATGTGTAGGCAGGAGAAGGTGAGAGAGCTTTTGTCGGTGTCAGATTCAAGAGTGTGAAGCTGCAACTGCTTCCTAGAATCTTTGCAGACCCAAAATCAAAAACTGAGTAAGTTTTTCTTTTTTGCTCAAATCTCCATAAGAGACCTATGGTCACATTCCCATCTGAGCAGTTTGCATTGAAATTGCACTGCTGTTAAATCAAAGAAAGAACAGTTATATCTGCTTGAAGCTCTTAAGGCACATTTTAACACTTCCTGGGAACCAGTAAGGTTTTATCCGAGTCAGGAAATTTTGCACACGTGATAAGACAAAGGCAGATTTTCTGCATATACACGAGTGCCCTGTTACTACTGAAGAGTCGTTTTTCCTCCCTTTAACAAAGAGGAAACGTTGAGTGGGCTATTGACATGAGAACAAACATGTTGGTTAGATTTTTAGTCCGGTGGATCCTTGAATAATTGAACATACCTGCTTCAGTTTGGCTCAAGGGGTAACTAGAAGTGAAGGATATGTAACTCATTTCATTACTGGTACTAAAACTGACAAGCCAGATGATGCTGTAAAAGGACAGCACTGTCAACACAACCTCGACTTTTGGGATAATGTCATCTAAAAATGGGAGAGAGTGGGATTAATGTTGACAGTAAATCAAATATCAGGATAAAGGTATCGCTGTGAATATATTTTGAAGAACGCGTTCCAAAATTAGATAGCATGCAGTAAAAGTTGTTCCTGAAACTGTGCTCAGTTCAGACTTGATGAAGTCTGTAAAGCCATTTATTTGCTTGAAACCTGTCCTCCCAGCTGCATCATTACTTCCTTGTTCTTTCAGAGATGGAGTCAGGGGGACTTCAATAATTAATGACAAACTGTTCCTCAAAGTGCTGCTCTGGAACTTGGGTTCCACCCACATGACTTTATTACCAAATGTGGCCTACCCGCCACTTAAAAGAGCACAGCCAGCAGTGGTTATTCCAATAAATGTGTAGTCGAAACACGTTCCTGGGAATTACTCCTCTTCAACGCGTCGCTCCTGTGGGTCTCTCCAGGTTTAGGATTAGCCTTTATCCTTTGTTTTCCTGTTCCAAAGAAGATTTTGCTACATTGTACCAACTTTTTCCCCCTGCAGACCATTACTGAGCAGAGTTTATTTATTGTGTGCACTCAGGGACCCCCAAAAACCTCAGGGGCTGAGGGAGCTGAGACATTATCCAATGGATTCATTTGTTTTTGCTGTTGTTAAAATAAATAAATATAACTTCCTCCGTGTTGATTTGAACTTTCTAAAAGACAAATACATGGAGGCTCTTAATAAAGCAATCTTTCAGTGTCAGAGCTCCTCTGACACCCTGCATCCTCTCTCTCCCGACTCTTCCTGATCAGTGTGTCACACAGCTTCAATCCAGTTCCAGTCACTGATCTCCAGGAGACTTAACAGTGCTTGCCATAGATTTAAACTCTTTAAATATGGTAAAGGTTTCTGAAAAGTGTGTCTATGCATGCATCAGTGGTGCCAGTACATTGCACTCCCATTTGATGGACCTCATTCTTAATTAATCAATACAGCTGTCACAGGCTGGTATTTTTGTACTTCTGTCTGTTTTGCTCCATTTTATTTTAGAAAGCCACAGCGTTTGTGAGCACTGCCAAAATGTGTGTGACGTGCAGCTAAAGCTGAAGCTGCTGACATGCTTCTTTCAGAAAACTTCCTCAGTAGACAGCGATGGCACAACAGTCTAACACTGTTAGACTTGTAAATGTCAACATCCTGATTTAACGACTCGTGATACTTTAACCTACACCTTTTCTGATTTATATGTTCGATGTCTGTCATGACTAATGGAGAAAGCCTGATGGCAGATGGGCTTGTACCCATTCTCGCTTGGACGTCTTAGTCATTGGTAATCACGCTGTCATTCCTGCCACCCTTTTTCTTTTCTTTTTAAAAATTTAAACCCTCTCCTTTTCAACGTGCTACTATCTGGGGAGACCTAAGGAGGGTTTAGTCCCAGTGGAGCCTTACAATGAACTCTGTCTACTGATGGAGCTCTGCAATGGGAAAAAATGACAGGACAGAATATGGAGAGGTGATGTGGGAGAGAGTTTAACGATCTCTGTCTCAATGACTATGCCTGCTGTTACGTGTTCACTCGTCCTTGATACCAAGTGAGTTCAATCCATGTTTTATACCATTTGTATGTCCCCTAAACATTTTTTCTGCATGGTCTCATCATAAATGTCATGCCACTGACTGAATAAGCTGGCTGTAAGCATTGCTACAATATGAGTAACCGTAATGTAAAAGAATAATATTTCTGAAATGTTAAATGTTGTGAGCGTTTCATGTGTGCAGCTCTGCTGTGGCTCTAAAAATGAATTGCAATGTATGTTGTTCCATGACCAGGAAATGCTTATTATACCCTCGATATACTCGCTCTAAAGAACATCAGGCAGTTAAAACACTAATGTTAATATACATGCATTCCAGAAATGTTGATATGAAATGTATTTTATGGTTGACAAACATCTGAATTATTATTTTTTTTAACATAGCACTAAAATGTTGAATCCTTTACTTCAGTTTGTTTTGCATCAGATCACAACAAAAGCAACAGGACAGAAACGATAAAGAGTGACACTGACACAGCAGGTGGTCTTCATGTTTGTGTCCCCGAGAAACAAAAGTGAATTTGCTCTAACTCATCCCTTTTTCTCACCACCCACGTCAGAATGCACACCTTCCTTCATCCTCCTGCAATCCTGCCTTTCATCTTTTCCACTTTTTCTTCCTCCTTCCCTGCTGATCCTCATATGGTGCACTAATAATCAGCTCAGTAAATCAATATCCAAACCAATAACCATTACCTCAAATTAGAACTGCTTGCTCTAGTGAAGGAAAGCAGCTGACACCTTTGTAAAAGCACCCATCATTAGTGTCCATCGACCTGACCGAGCCACACAGAACCTGCGGGACGACTCGCACAGCATGAGGCAAAAACAAAAGAAAGGAGGAGAGAAAAGGGAAGACAGAGACTGACTGCTAGAGAAAGAAAACCCAAAGTTGTTTCCAGTAAATAAATCTCAGCCACAGATAAATTCACTCTGCCAGAATTTATCCTCCTTTAACAGATGGGATTTGGTTCGCTGCTTCTGTGGCAGAATTACTCTGTGTGTGCTCGTTTTGAGGCAGAGTGGGATTGGAGGATACATAAAATGGCAGCCTCCCTGTATCCCTCCTTCCATCTCTTTTCACTCCTCCTCGATCTGCTGGAAGCATCGATGTGGGTCACATGTAAATCAGTGCAGTGGGTCGAGCTGGTGTTACGGGATCCCCCAACTGAGACATCATACATCATCTCAGCGTGCTTATTGTAAGGCAGGCGCTCACACTGTTGGTTTATAGATCACTTATGTAAGCGAGGTGTTGGGGCGGTTTTTATTTATTTATTAATTTTGGGCTGGTGTTCACTCACTGGCCCACAGATGGCAGTGTGGGATAAATGATTTCAGCTGGCAGTGCTGGTCATCACTGTCCACTCACCTGCTACCCTGAATCAGAAGAACAGGTAGATTCAGGTAAACATGCCAAACACACAAACACAAAAACACTATATCACTCTCACTGTGTGTGCTCTCTCACCAGGTGTGAATGATGAATCTTATAGAAAAAAAAAATACTACAGACAAATGGTTGAATTGAGTTGGTGGGGAATTAATGAAAAAAACAGCAGACGGCCGGTGATGCCGTCTGGCATCAATACAATAATACATACAATATTTATATAGGTTTTATCTAATAAAATTGGCATTGCCACACTTCACTACGATAACCTTTCCTTCCATCCATTCGTCTGAGTATCAACAAAGTTCAGCTGATCATCAGAAGATATTAAATTGATCCACAATCTCTGATTCATCAGCAAGATGATCGACTGAGGATTGTCGTGTAGGCTGCTAGAATGTCCACAACAAATTACATGAAATCTTGCTAGTAGATATCCAGATAAGGTGGAACTAACCTATCACTCAAGCTTATTTCAACATATTTTAGTTTAAGTAATCTGAGAAGAAACTACACTTTTGTACATCCTTCAGATTCTGTTGTTGGGTTACATGCACTTATGTCAATTAGATGTGTTTTTAGAGGCAGGTTGCTACTATTAGCTAGTCTACTGTTTCAGATTTGAATTAACATCCCTTCAAATTTTGGATTAATCTATCCTGCAACAATCAACAAGAACTGGCTAAACTGCCTTGCAACCCCATTCAATGACTGTCCTCTAAGCCTTCAGCATAAGACATTGGATTGGACTGCTTAGATCAAAAGTTTAAGATGTGCGATAAGTGTGATATGAAATACATTCTAATGTGTACAGGTGATTCCTGCAGGTTTCAGATTATGATACAGAACTGCTTTTGAACTATAATCTTATGTCTTGACTGTATGTTATGTGTTTTTTAGCATCTTAGTGATTGATGGTCATTTTCCTTTAAGGGTATACACTAGGGCTGGTTTCGATGTTCTCTTCCTCCCTGGCCACACACCGCCCTTAATGATCCAGGCCCAAGTGTGCATCACTTTGTCTCAGCATTTGTCTCTTTTGAAAAGCACTCTTGCAGATCACAGGTTTAATGATTTTATGTATTCTTGGGCTTAATTGGGGAAGGAGAGACAAACATTCTTCACACAAATTGGTTCATTTCTAAAAGCAGTTTTTATGGAGGCAGCTGTGGTTGAGGAAGCACTGAAGACCTATAGTATTCACACTATATGCGTACCTTGCCCAAGTACAACGAAACATGCATAGGCCTGCATTTTTAAGCAGGCCACAGTTTGCAGCAATCACATTATTCAAACTAACTGAACTCTGGGGATCAAATGCATCTGGGCACAGTACGAATCATGTGAGCACACCCCAACTGTTTGTCTTGATGATGTTGGAGACCGCTGGTGTTAGCAGTGACTGTCAGGCCCTAACTTTAAAGCATGCGCCCTTGTCACAGCCACATCTTCAGTAAGTGAGAGTTCTGACTCCAAAGGTTAAACAGGCGTGCACACACCACAGAAAAGTGAAGCAGCGGTTAGTACTGTTCCTCACGATAAGAATGCTCTCAGCTCAAACAGCATGCTTGTTAGGTTAAATGGTGATTCTAATCTAGTCACATCTGAGAAGGCAGTGGGGAATAGCTGTATATCCTGCTTCTCACCAATAGCCTTCCACCAACTATGAACCTGAACAGCAGGTAAGTAGGAGACAAATATGATGTGATTCAACTCATGGCTAAAGCTGTTGCTGATTCATTTGAACATTTAAATTTAAGTAGTCAGAAACTTGACTCGCTGCTTATGTTACACACGTATGATTGCACTTTTTTGGGAGTAGGCTGTATTTTCAATTTTTTCCCCCTGATTTTCCACATTCTGCTTACTCTCGTTTTACAGCCTGCCAGTATTGCGGTAAAAATGTGAATGACGGTGAGTTACACACTTTGTGCCATAGTTATTTTAAAAGATTCAGTGAAAATAAAATCAAACATTGTTAACATGCACAATGCAAAACATTCACAATCAGGCAATGCACAGAGTAAATGTTACGATGAGAAAACTTTATTCTCCCATTTCAGGATTCATTTTTCTTGCCGTTCTTTATAACAGTGATTTAATACCAAATTTCACACTTGATTATTTCTAAGGCAGGGGAAAATGTGATTTGTTAAATAAGCCACTTTAGAAACAAAATACTGCAAATGAGCTCATTTTAAGGTGCATTAAAGATGTAAGAAGATATCCTTTATAATATCCCAGTTTCCCTCTGATTAGGCTGTAGGCTCAGATAAATGTGATTTCACTTCTCCAAGGTGAAATAAAACTGATTTAAAGAGGATACATGATGAAAGTATTGATAGCAGATCTTATTGTCGGTGCCCCAACGTACCATGTAATTCTTTGGCACCACTTTTCCGTCTGTATCAGGTTTTGATGAAATCAATGACTCCCAACAATTTGCACCTGCAGATAACACTGAACCGTATCAACGTGACAAAACCCATTAATTAACATTTTCTGCAATTACTTGGAAACTTGCAAAGTGGCAAAGCAGACTTTACTTGGTCAAACATTGTAAATACAAGTGTTGACAAAGAAGACAGACAGAGACAGGCTTTGGGCTTTGGCAGGCAAGCTAAAGCAAAAGAACACACAGGCTGACGGGGAGGACAGAAATAGAGGGAGAAACTTTAATCTGGCAAAGGGGCGAGAGCTGGTTGGTAGGTATATATACTGGGCAGATGACTAAACAGGAGCAGCTGTGTAAAGAGGAGGCTGACCAGTATGAAAGTGGTATGACTCATTTTGCTGAAGCTTCAGGGCTGAAAGACATGGTTCCTTGAAACAGTGTTCAACAGGCTTTGGGGTAAATTTCCTCTTTGTGAAAAGCTTGTATAACAAAAGAGGGTGTTTAACACACCACTGTTTCTGTTTAAATCATCACTTTCAGCACAGCCCAGGTGACAGAGAAACAAAGGACAACTGGTGGGCAGGTGCAGAATGGCAAAATCTGAAGTGATTGGATCCCACTGGGCACAGCTGTGTTACATTAAAGATCTGACATATTTACCAGAGCTGATTGTCACCACTCAAGAAACTGCAGATTATTGGCAACAAATCTGTTAGAATCTGGTGGTTAAAATTCAACCATCCACACTCTGAGTCACGTTTATTCTTGAATAAAAGCTGCAAATGAATGAGACAGGACGTCAGACACAGGAATGGCATAGAGCCTCTAGCCAATTTTCAAAACAAAAGACCGTGTTTCGACTTATGGCTCTGCTGCTGAAACTCTCCCAGAGTGATGTGAAGCTACGAGAAAGATGAAAGAAAATCTGAGATACAGTGTCATCAAAAGCTAATGTCTTAAATGAATATATGATAATTTAAAAAAATGCATGTCTGCTTTCTTCCTGAGAGTGAGATGTGAAGATCATTGCAAAAATGAGGACGTGACCTGCTTAGTGTAGTCTAAAAGTATATTCTCAGACAGATGTTACTAGCTTAGCTGTGCCTAAGTACCCATTAACACAGATGACCCACAACAAGCTGACCTGTTGTGAGGAGCTCTTTTATCACGAGCTGTGGTGTAGCCAAAGGAAAGGCAACCTCAAGCTGACCAAACGAAATAAAAACTGCAAATTATTTCATTTAGGAAATAGGTTAAAACTGTGGTCAGAAGTAGAGTCGCAAAGCCAGGTCAACCAATATGCACTGACCTGTTTGCACAGATAGCAAATCTGCTTTTTCTTCCCATTTTCAAAGGGTATAAACCACAATTTATCCTATTGTATCTCTTTCCTTCCTTTCAACAGTTTTTTTCCTCTTCTTTTCAGTGTAGTGCCAACCATTCATCTTAATTTAAGATGCTAAATTATAATGTTAAACATAACTCAAGTCTCTGTAATGGAAGGAACGACCCAGTTCCCCACTGATTGGCAGGCTACCAGTAACTTCAGCTCATCACATCTTCCCACCAACTGGCTTTTCTGTCCCCTGTCTGTCTCACAGCTAATTTTATTGATGGTGCCATCTTACACAAGACAGGAAAGTGAGTCACTTCGATTTTCTGCAGCAATCTTGTGCAATTTTTACACCTTTCTCTTCTCTTAGGGCAGTTAAAGTTAGCAGTTAGTATATCATAATTACAGGGAAATTGGCAATATTCAAGCAAAGGTTGAAAAAGGGTATTGAAATTGCTGTCAGCCGAGCTACACAAACCAGGCACAATCAATGAAAATACCAGGGACAGAGAGGCTTCTCTTGTTTGAACAGAAACTTTGGATGAATGGTGCTACCAAAAGAGGACAATCATTTCATAACATTGCCTTTTACTCAGTGCAGGTGGCTGCTCTGGATGAGTGATTTCTGAGAGGAAATGGAAAGCAAAGCATAAGTGGAGGTGAAGGTGGAAGTAGGAGAAATAAGAACTGGATGACAGTATCAGCAAAGTGAAATGCTTAAAGTCAAGCTTTACTTTACTTACGTGTCTTTCCCAGTGTGATTTGAAGGTTTCTTATACATTCGATCCAATAAATTGACTCTCAGTCATTCACAGCAGTTTCTATGACTCTTTAGATGGTGATCTAAATTGATTTTACTGCTGTACTCAACTGCATATAACACGGTGGTTCATTTTAGATCAGGTCCAAAAATTATAAGTCTCTGTCATCTTCTGGTTTACATTTTGTCAGCTTTTAACTGCTCATTGTCAGGAAGATGATTTTTATATTTCTAATGGGTGAAATCACGTCTTGTATTGCTCAGTAGCAGTTTTTATTCATATATACCCTTTTATTTTTACCTTAATTTATATTTATTCAATTCAATTTTATTTATATAGCGCCAAATCACAACAACAGTCGCCTCAAGGCGCTTTATATTGTAAGGTAGACCCTACAAGGTTCAAGGTTCTTTATTTGTCACATGCATAGTTATACAAGTATAACACACAGTGAAATGTAGCCTGACACGCTCCTCGACATGTGCAAAAAAATTGGGGGGGGGTGTAGAGGAAAAACATTATATATATATATATATATATATATATATATATATATATACACACACACACACACTGGGTGAATGTGCAGTAGTAGCAGCAAGCAGGTGAATTCTGTACATTAATATGAATAGACATCTGACTATTTTGCAGGATAGACAATATAAACATATTTAAAATTAAAGGAATTGAAATGTACATTGTGCCTTGGTTTAGTATCTGGAAGAGTCCTGACTCAGTCAATTATAGATGATGTGAGAGGGCGGGTGTGTGTGTTTAGAGCACGGATGGCTTGGGGATAGAAGCTCCTCTTGAGTCTCTCTGTCCTTGCCCGGAAGATGCGGAACCTTCTACCAGATTGCAGAAGTTGGAACAGTTTGTTGCCAGGATGGGACGGGTCCTTCAGTATCTGCGCTGCTCTAGTCCGGCATCTCCTGGTGTAGGTGTCCTGAAGCGGGGGGAGAGCAATCCTGCAGCAGCGTTCTGCTGTACGGATCACTCTCTGGAGAGCTTTTTGGTCCTTCACACAGCTGTTCCCAAACCACGATGTCATGTTCTGTGTGAGGATGCTCTCCACAGCGCCTGTATAGAAAATCCTGAGGATCTTTGGAGAGACCCTGAACTTCCTCAGTTGTCGTAGGTGATACAGGCGCTGCCTAGCCTTTTTGGTCTGGACCTGAATGTGGGCAGCCCATGTCAGGTCTGAGGAGATGTGGACACCAAGATACTTGAAGGACTGCACCCTCTCCACTGGAGCTCCATTGATGATAATGGGCTTGTAGACTCTGTGCTGACCCCTTCTGAAGTCCACCACCAGCTCCTTGGTCTTGCTGACGTTCAGCTGGAGGTGGTTGTCCTGGCACCACGATGCCAGATTCTTCACTTCATTCATGTAGGCCGCCTCATCGTTGTTGGAGATGGCACCCAACACCACTGTGTCGTCAGCAAACTTCACAATGGTGTTGGAGCCATGGGTGGCCACACAGTCTGAAGTGTAGAGGGAGTAGAGCAGTGGCGAGAGGACACATCCCTGAGGTGCTCCTGTGTTGATGGTGATGCTGTTGGAGAAGCACCTGCCCACCCTCACCACCTGAGTTCTGCCAGTGAGGAAGTCCAACACCCATGCACACAGACGGCTGTTAAGTCCCAGATCCCTGAGCTTTGTGAACAGTCTGCAGGGCACTATTGTGTTAAACGCTGAACTGTAATCAACAAACAGCATTCGCACATAGTTACCCTGTTTCTTGTCCACATGGCTGAGAGTGGTGTGTAGGACGTGGGCGATGGCATCCTCTGTGGATCTGTTGGATCTGTAGGCGAACTGCAGCGGATCTGTGGTGTCTGGGATGGAGGAGGAGATGATGTTCTTCAGCAGCCTCTCAAACACCTTCATTACTACCGAGGTCAGTGCAACTGGCCGGTAATCGTTCAGGGATGAGGGTTTGCTGTTCTTGGGCACAGGGATGATGGTGGATCTTTTGAAGCAAGTGGGGACCACAGACTTCGCCAGGGACTCGTTGAAGATGTAAGTGAACACACCTGCTAGCTGGTCAGCACAGCAGCGCAGCAGACGGCCGGTGATGCCGTCTGGCATCAATACAATAATACATACAATATTTATATAGGTTTTATCTAATAAAATTGGCATTGCCACACTTCACTACGATAACCTTTCCTTCCATCCATTCGTCTGAGTATCAGAGGTAGGGAGTTCACTGAGGCATTCTCCAGTGTTTTCTGGCTGTATACCAGTCTCCTCCTGCCCAAAATACTTCACCTGGTAGGCTTCCAGTAGACACCTAATAAGACATCTGAATCATCTCAACTGGCTCGTTTTGATGTGGAGAAGGAGCCTCTAGTCTGAGACCCTTCTGAATAACTGAGTTTCATATGTCTAAGAGAGACTCAAAAATAACTCTACAACAGTGCCATCTGGATTGAGTGGTGGTCAGTGATGGAGACCTTGTTTTCTTTTAATAAAATTCCCAATGCAATGTTGGGGATGGCTATAAATATTCAGTCTGTCAGATTTCTCGATGATGATACCACTGCACTGCACAGAGCTCGTACCTTTCTCTCTCTTGCTGCCCAGCTGTGGCTGTTTCTTGTCCTGTAAATCCTATCCAAGCTTTTCAAACACTTTGTGACTGTGAGCACACAACAGGTCTGGCAAATCATTAGACAGCTAGGGGCTGAACAAGTTTTTATGGAGTATTTATTCACTTGGTAATGCATAACACAAGCAGTCACAGATGCACAGCAGATGGGTTCTTTTAATGCCTTGATTTAAGCCTACACCGCAAGGACAACTAAATAATGGCTCAATTAAGATTAAATACTTCAAGTCAAATAATGGGATCTCGGCTGACCCATGACACTTTTTCAGTCACTGTTATTGTGCAATAAATTAACAATGGCAGGATAACACTTGTGGCATGCAACCTTTACTCCACACAGATGCTGTAAGTTCTCTTTATTTATTATTTTTCCGGTTGTAGGAGTACATTATCTGTGGACTGATTACCTTAGATAGCTAAATGCTTTTTCCCCCTTTTCTTTTTTCTGCAGTTCACATTCTAACAAACTTGACTTGCCATAAGCTTTGAAATGTGCAATATGGTACACTAAACACATCATGGCTCAAACAGTCACATGAAAAATGAATGTATTTTTTTGTGCATGTGCATGTATTGCCATTCTGAAGCGCATTAAGTAACTTTATTCATTTATTTAAATGATATTCCTTCTTTTGGAATAATTTCTAGTCCAATGTACAGGCGTTTTAAAAGTCCGTGTGTGTGTGTGATATTCCCAGATAGACTAGATACAAGATGCCACTTACTAAAGGTTGTGCTGGTCAGATGGCAACATGTGCATGTTGTGCAATTGAAGAGACAGCATTAGACCAGTGAAGTTAACTGTCAGGTTGCAGTTGGTGATATTTAGGTTAGCATGTCCTCGAGTGCACTGCTGACTTTATGGGTAAAATACACCATATATTGGTTTTTATAAATAAAATTTACAATAAACGAGAAAGCCAAGTAATCAAACCATGTGTACTTTTTCCCCCAAGGGGGTTAAAGTCATGCAAAAAACAAACAAACAAACAAACAAACAAACAAACAAACAAACAAACAAACAAACAAACAAACAAACAAACAAAAAAAAAACGAAACCTGAAAAACACAAAGCTGTATTGTTATGAGGCAGTATATGAGATAAAAAGTCATAATTTAACATTTTTGGATGAGGGAAACCATGACCCCTCCCTTCCTAAAAACTTGAAAGGCCTCGATTCATAAAAAATATGGATGGTAAGGATCATGCAATAATGGAGATGGATATGTCTCAGCAATCAATAGTTGTTAAGATATGTTCCTTAAAACCAGATCAGGTGGAGCAAAAGCCAGTTATTTATTTATTTATTTATTTATTGATTGATTGATTGATTGATTGATTTAGGTAAATGTTTTTTATTCAATTGAAAAGAGAGTGTAGTGTTTTCCATCAGTGCAAAAAGGCTTTCTTGAGTCAAATGCTTTAGACACTCAACACTTGCCCATTTACAACACATCCATCACAGGATTCCTAACTGTGCACTAAAAGGCATTATTGACATGAACGTAAAACCTTTGCATAGGTTTCCTTGAAATGACCAAGGCTACTGGTGCTGGCTTTTCAAACTGCAAGAATGACAAAGTGCGAAGTTTATTTGTGAAAACACACAAAAGTCATCATCAGATGGTGTTACCCAACAGACAAGTGGATGAATGCACATCTAACTGAAAAAACTGAAATCACAAACTTAGGTGTTCATATAGAATCAACTGATATGTTATCATTTTAGAAAAAAAAAATCATGCTGCTGCATCT
Source organism: Aulonocara sp. 'chitande type north' Nkhata Bay (assembly GCF_057382095.1). Classification (NCBI taxonomy): domain Eukaryota; kingdom Metazoa; phylum Chordata; class Actinopteri; order Cichliformes; family Cichlidae; genus Aulonocara; species Aulonocara sp. 'chitande type north' Nkhata Bay. The sequence continues at coordinate 13,759,630 of NC_141356.1, read as the reverse complement.
TTGCCAGATGAGCAAAATGCTCATGAAGTGATTCAGGCAAGTTATTTATATAGATATATATACACAAGACTAATACGATTATGCCCATAAAGAATGCTGAAACTCCACTTTTGCTGTCAAATATTATTGGTGGTTTCAGGAGTTTAAGGCAGTTTATCTGTACAGTGACGTACAGGATTAAATGCGAGACCTTGAGCTGACCAACGACTCGGAGCTTTTCGGTCTGCAAGCACATTGCAAATTTATTAAGCATTTTAATCAGGTTTTCATTTACTCTTTCTTCAGCTACAATTCCCACTAAAGGATTGCTTCTTAGCAAGCCTTGCTGTCAGCCAAATGGCCTTGTGGTGAAATGGACAGAAGGGTGAAAAAAGCAGCAGGATATGAGGCTAAGTCCCTATTCTCTCCCTCTCGCTCGCTTTATCCACAGTAATCCCCGGGAGCCCTGAATGATAATGGGTAATGGATCTCCAGACCAATCCCTCCCCCCTGTAGAAACACACACACACTAATGTTTCTGTCACTTTAGAGGACATTGCATTGACTTACATTCATTTCCTGGAGACTTGAACCCTCTGTGTCAGTGGCAGCTGAACTTCATTCGACCATGGCCTGCAATGACTTTGCCAAATTCTTCACTGAAAAAATCCAAAAAATTAGACAAGCAATTGGTACATCAACAGCAGATCCAGGATATGTACTGTGTCCACCAAAAAACTGTTTAAACACCATGAAACAGTTTCAACCTATTAACAGCAAAGACCTGGAGGACATCTTAGGTCAACTGAACTCCTCCTCCTGCTGTTTAGATGTCCTGCCAACAAGTTTTTTCAAAAAGGTCTCAAAGACTTTAGAGTCAGACCTGTTACAGATCGTCAACTTTTCTTTATTATCAGGTGTGTTTCCAGAATCTCTAAAAACTGCTGTAATCAAACCTATACTGAAAAAGGACAATCTTGACAAGACACAAATGAACAACTACAGGCCGATCTCAAATCTCCCGTTTTTAAGTAAGATCATTGAAAAAGCAGTTTCTCAACAGCTCAGTTACTTCTTAAAACAGAATAACTGCTACGATGCCTTCCAGTCAGGTTTTAGACAGAACCACAGCACTGAAACTGCTCTGACCAAAGTGTTTAATGACATATGTCTGAATACAGACAGTGGAAAAATGTCAGTCCTAGTTTTACTGGATCTCAGTGCAGCATTTGATACAGTTGACCACAACATATTACTCAAACGACTGGAGAACTGGACAGGTCTTTCAGGAACTGTACTAAACTGGTTCAAAACATACTTAGAAAACAGGAAATACTTTGTATCAATAGGTAACTTCACATCTGAGCAGACAAGTATCACATGTGGAGTTCCCCAAGGTTCCATCTTGGGACCCCATCTGTTTAATATTTACATGCTCCCACTGGCACAGATTATAAAGAACAACAAAATAAACTATCATAGCTATGCAGATGACACACAAATATATATCACAATGTCACCAGGAGACCGAGGCCCTGTACAGGCTCTTGGTAAATGCATTGAGGAAATCAATGACTGGTTGTGCCACAATTTTCTCCAGCTAAACAAAAACAAAACTGAGGTAATAGTCTTTGGCGCCAAAGAAAAACGATTACAGGTCACCAGAGAACTTCAATCTATACATCTAAAAACCACAAACCAGGCGAGAAATTTGGGTGTAGTGATGGATGCAGACCTAAACTTAGAAAAACACATTAAGACAATAACAAAGTCAGCTTACTATCACCTCAAGAATATATCAAGGATAAAAGATCTGATGTCTCAACAGGACCTGGAAAAACTAGTCCATGCATTCATCTTTAGTAGGCTTGATTACTGTAACAGCATCTTTACAGGTCTACCTAAAAAATCAGTCAGACAACTACAGCTCATTCAGAACTCTGCTGCTCGAGTCCTCACTAAGACCAAAAAAGTGGACCACATCAGTCCAGCTCTGAGGTCCTTACACTGGCTGCCTGTCCGTCAGAGGATAGACTTTAAAGTTCTGATGCTGGCCTATAAAGCTCTGAATGGTTTAGGACCAAAATACATCAATGACCTCCTGACCCAGTATGAACCATCCAGATCCCTCAGGTCATCTGGATCCGGTCTTTTATCAGTTCCCAGAGTCAGAACCAGACACGGAGAAGCTGCATTCAGCTTTTATGCTCCTTATATCTGGAACAAACTCCCAGAAAGCCTCAGATCAGCTGAAACACTCAGTTTATTTAAATCCAGGTTGAAGACTCACCTGTTCTCAGCTGCATTTGAATAAAGCACCAAATCCACACTTTAAGCTTAAATTTCAAAACTTACATTTAACTACTGATTTTATCTACTGTTCTGATTTTATCTGTTTTGATTTTATATACTGTTTTGTTTGTTTGTTTGTTTGTTTGTTAATTAGTTAGTTAGTTTATATTCTTGTTTTAATCAATTTTAAATCATGCTTTTTATTTGTTCTTGTTTCTAATGTCTCTGTAAAGCACTTTGAATCACCTTGTTGTTGAATTGTGCTATACAAATAAACTTGCCTTGCCTTGCCTTGCATAGCTCTTAACCTTTACCTAACCTTAGCCTTACTCTAATCCTTGCCTTGACCATTAACCATTATCTTCCATGGTGCATTTTTGTGATATTGCTTATGCTGTCTTGGTCTTTGTTCCTAAACTGCTAAATCCCCACAATGTTTTGGTCTAGACAACATTATCTATAAAACTGTGCATGATCTCCTGTATGGTCAATGCTAACGATGCAGTTTGCTATGACTAACACACTGCATCTGCAGGTCTCCATTTCTCCATCCATTCCATCCTATATTATTGTTTCCTCCCTCCTTTGGTGGCAGCTTAACATCCCTTTCCATAGGTATTTGGGAAACGTTTAAATGTAATAAACAAAGTACTTGAACAACGTTTTCTGGAAAGAAGTGAGCAGAAAATGAGTGAGTCATGCATATTTGACACACACACTGATACATATTGACGTGTGGGAAAATGACAAAATATCACTTGTAACTGACTTGTGAACAACATGTACACATTGCACATGACTGAATCCAGTTGATGTAGGTGTTGTGCTGTTTTTGCCAGTGCTCAAAATCCAAAAACATAAAATGTCCAGTAGACACCATACCTGTTGCATGTGCCCCACATTATTCTTGATACAATATAACATGTGACTGACACTGTTGTACAACCAAATGGAGCCCGTGTATTTTACACACTTTTTGTATGATATAAAAAGTGCAACTAAAAATCAATGCTTCTTTAAAAAGAAAGAGAGAGATTACATGGTTGATTTCCAAAACAGGAAACAGCTAATTCTAATTCTTTTGTTTTTTTGAACTACTGCTAATAAAGATCGAACTACTGCCCAAAAACATTCAACAACTTTCTGGAGGAGTCTGGTGCCAGAGGAAGGCTAGTAAACGGATAAAAGGTAGCGCTGCTGTGTTGCTGCATTGACCCAACCTGGTGGTCGATATCCTAACCCAGAGAAATCAAACGCCCACCCAATGTCCAGTAGCCAGAGGCCATTTAACACATTTCAAAGTGCTTGGATCTCAAACCTTTGCAGACCCATGAGCCACTTCTGTTAACTGATGCCCAGCAGCAACAACCCACAGAGCTGCAGATTAATTTTCCTCATCTATAGTGCTGTTACGCCTTCTATTAGGCATCACGTTCTCAGGTTCATAACCTGTTGATTCATATTTCCCAGGTCTCCCACTGCCTTTTGCTAGCATGCTCAGAAGAGAAGAACAAAGTATGCCTTGTTAAATTCACCAACTGCTGACAAGGAAACTTTAACGTAGAAAATGACTTAACTTTGGATTTCTGAAGTAGGCTTCAACATCCATGCGGCGCTAGGAACAAAAAACTAAACAAAAACAAAAAGAGTAAAATCTCCCCCAATAATGCTGTTGTATACAACACAGTAGATTTTTTGCGCATGGAACTTGAATGAAGAACATAAATTGTTATCAATTATTAAAGACTAAAAACTGTAACAGGATGGATCATTCCATCTGTGTAATTAACTGATAGCTGCATTAACACATTGCTTCATGAGGAAAATAAATGTTCTAACAATACTCAATGTTTAGTCATTCGAGTAGTTTTCATAAAAAGGAATAAATTGCTTTGCCATGTAATTAAATGAAATTGGTTGTAACTTGTAAATTATAGCATTGAAAATTGTGTTTTAATCCGCTAAACACGTCAGTAGACGTGCAGATCATATCTACATTGGGTTCATCAGTCCATGACCAATTCTGCGTCTATATCAGGGATCCCCAATCCCAGTCCACGAGGGCCGGTGTCCCTGCAGGTTTTAGATGTGTCCTTGATCCACCACAGCTGATGTAAATGGATAAATGACCTTCTCAACATGTCTTGGAGTTCTCCAGGGGTCTGGTAATGAACTAATCGTGTGATTCAGGTGCGTTGACCCAGGGTGAGATCTAAAACCTGCAGGGACGCCGGCCCTCGTGGAATGGGATTGGGGACCCCTGGTCTATATAATGTCCAAATTTGGTCCACAGTTTTGACATTCAACATTTGAACTCTAGACAAGGTCATTTTTTGAACATCATGTGGACGTGTATGACTGGTGTGGGAAATTTACATGATTCACACGTAATTTTTTGTTTGCTAATATCAACATTGCTGTTATCAACATTATACATATGAATATTATTATAAACAAACATATAACATTAGGTGTTAGCATATAGATTTATTCAGTGCATGTGGGTTTTTGTGTTTCAATTCTATTTCAAAGGTTTTTGTATTTCTATTAATAAACTTCTATGTTTGCAACCAGGTTAAAAATGTTGGAACTCCTTTTAAAGGAGTACAATCTGTTTAATACGTTTAAAGGAGCATTTGCATTGTATACGGTCCGCTTTTACAAGTGTCCTGTTTTATTGTGAAGAGCTTATTAAGAGGAAGTAAATATGACCTCCACCCTATGGAAACATGGGACTACAAAAGCTATATATGTAGAAGCATTATAAAAACAATATCTAAAATGTTTGACACTGAAAAGATGTCCACAACTACCACAGCTGGACTATAAATAGCCCTTACAAGGAGATTCTGTGGACGTCAATACTCAGTAGACGTAGAAAAACAAAAAAGACGTCGTCTGGTGTTACCAAACAACCCCTTCAGTGAACCAAAATTGTACTTCCAAAAATGACTTATAAAATACGCCACTTAGGGTTTGCTATAGAATATTCGTTAAAGGTGGAGTAGAAATAAATTGTAATGCAGTGTCCCCAAACTAACCTACAAAAACTGATAGTATACTAATACTCTGGTAGAGTACTAACATCATGCGTTTTTTTTACAAACACTCTAACCAAATGATAATATCCTTTGTGTGTTCCAACTGTCCAAAACAATCCATACAAGCATCTCTAAAGTAACTTAGACCTAGAACAGTTTCTCCTATAGATAAGATAAGATAAGATAAGATAACCTTTATTAGTCCCACACGTGGGAAATTTGTTTTGTCACAGCAGGAAGTGGACAGTGCAAAAGTTATGAGGCAAAAATTAGAATACAATAAGAATAAATACAATACACAACTGTACAGAATAGAATAAAATACTATATACAGTAGAATAAAATAAAATAAATATACAATAAGATAAAAATAGAATACAAATACAAATACTATATACAACTGAGTAAAAATACAACGATGACAGAAAGGATTATTGCAAAGACGGCCTAGGGAGTAACACACACTCAACTCTCAGTCAGTAGAAATTTGACCACCTTTTCTAATACTAGCCGTTTGCTTTCATCCTCATAAGTGATTCTGGTAGAAAGTACTTTAGGCTAGGAAAAGCTGAAAATCACTCTTTTCATCTGGGGAAGAAAGAAAGAGATTGTTTCTGGGCTGCTTTGGAAAGCAGAGCAAAGGTACATTCAGCCTCAGTACAGCTGCTAGTTTCCCAGCAGCTCAGGAAATAATATAACTTGGAAAGCAATTGAAACGGTGACTACCTGAAAGAATTGTTGATTAAAATATCAGAGAAACTGTTCTCATATTTAAAAGACGTTGCACAAGCCTCCACCAAGGTAGCTACTGTCTGGTCAGTCTTAGTTTTTAGGGAATGTTATTATATTTTGTACATGTTCGTTTTGGCTTATTTATGCTTTTTAAACCTACTTTAATTGTGTTTAAAAATAGAGCAGTAAAAAGGGTAGATAGGGTAGCATGGCAGATGTTTACTTTGATTACACAAAAAGTATGTAGGAGTAGGCCCTGGACATATACTACTCAATAACTTGAGCTTATATAATATCATACTACAGTATATTTCTTACTAACTATCTTTCTCTTGGTAATCCTTTCTTTAAAGATATAAAGCACTTTGGGCTCAACTTGAAAGGAAAGCAGGTGTGAAATGTAGGCTAAATGTAAGATCAGGGTTCAAAAGTGACATATTTGTGTGTGAATGTGAGAGTGAATGAATAGTGGAATTGTAAAGCGCTTTGAGGTTCTCGAAAAGCGCTATATAAATGCAATCCATTATTATTATTATTATATTTGGGTGGAACCTTAATAATCCCCCATTCCCTCTGTGTTGGTATAAACAACGGCAGTCAGAAATATAGTTTTAACTACCTCTGTACACCTGTAGCATTATTATCACTTTGACCTTCAGATTAATGATTGAAGGAGAGGTTAGAGGTTAAATGTGACATGATATGTTTAATGATGACATAAGTGGGCATAACACACTTGTAAGAATCATAGTTTCTAAGTTATAGGACTTAACCAATAAATCATTAAGTTGACCTTGAAGGCCTCGGTGGATGTAAGGCAAATTTTAATGGATTGTTAACATGACCCCGTTCTTCATGCCTACACAGATTTATCAGAATTCATTCAAAACCTTTTAAGCTATCGTGTTTACAGACAGAATGACACAGAAGCAAATGATACAGAAAATATACCCTCCTTAAGTGGTGGTGGTGATGGTGATGTGGTGGAGGGAGAAAACTGAATTGATATATATAAATATTAAATATATGCTTTTATTCTGCAAATACCATCAAAGGCAGGGCCATGAAATTAGAAGCAAATATTAACAGCAAATTGAGGACATTGTTTCAGCTCCAGCATACTCAATTGCCTGTGATGAGTCAGTGGACATGAATGATACTGAGCAGACAGCGCTGATGTAAGTAGGCGAACCTAGCTGGGCTGCAGTTGATACATTTGTGAGGCTATTGTGAGCTATTTAAAAGCCAAAAGAATAAATTCCAGACACATTTTGTCAGTAGCTACAGACAGGACATTCAATGAAAGGAACACAGACTGGTTTTATGACTTTGCTGCAGAGCTTCTTGGATCGAAACCTACTTACTTTTAATTTCATCTTGGACCATGAAACACTGTCCAGTAAAACATTATTTCCAGAATGTATGGACATGATGAACCTTGTCATCCAAATAGCAAACAGAATAACTGAAAAAGGTTGAGGTGCAAAGTTTGGTGGCTGTACCAAATGATGTGAAATGTAAAAACTTCACTGCAAAGCAAAGACCCGACCTATTAAAAGCTGGAAAATACCAGTTGGCTGGAAAAGTTACATTTTATGGTGGGGATGACAAGTTATCCAAATGTGCTGAACAAAAGTGTCTAGAGGAAGAGAAGAATGACCGTACCGAGAGGCACACACTCATAACAGTTTAAATAGGGACACATCAGCTATGAATCTTTACAAAATGTGATTATTGGAAACTGCATTTGTAGAAAGAATTAGTGTCTTTCTCTGTCACACCATTATCCCACTATTCCAACACCTTTCTTGTTCAAAAACACAAATTGGTCACTATAGAAAAACTCCAAGTATCGGATCTATGATCTATGATCTATGATCTATCAAATCTATGTTTGGATGCAAATATAAATCCTGACAAATATATGAACGTAAAGATTTTTTGCAGGCCTGTGCACCTTTGGATCAATGTACTGATGCAAGTATGTTTTCTCAAGCATGAACTACCGGAAATTCAAATATTACCCTGCCCTCACAGATGACAGACTGCAGTCTTGTTTGAAGACTTACAGCCCTGATACTGAGAAAATCTCTAGTGTTGTTCAGGAACAGAAATCACAATAAATAGGAGACAACATTGTCCTTTAATTTATATCAAACTATCTGTTGTAAGTTGTATTTTGTAAATTGAATGACTGTTAGCAGTTATCGCTTATGGGTGTTAAGGTAAGATGCTGTATGGGCTGAAGAAAGCAAAGGATTGCCTCAGTGAACTCAGCTTAAATAACATAACATTAAATAACATAAGTGTTTACTTTTTGATAAATGCTTTTTGTTATTTTAGTTAAAAAGTTAAATACATTTAACAAAATGTATCATTCAGGAAAAGGTACAAAATAATCATAAATAATCGAGAGTAGTTACTTGTGGTTAACATTTTTTTTTACACATATTAATAGGGATGGGAATCAAATTGCCAGTAATATAAATGTTAGTCTGTCTGTTGATTCCTATTATTGGTTCCACTTGCTTCACTATCAGCTGATTTGTTGGAGGACAGAAATAGCGGGGCAGTCTACAGTGTGGATATGGACATGACTTTGATTTCTATTGTGTAAAAGGTTGAGAGCGTGATGGTTGCTAATGTTGCTAAAGTTGCTAACACAACTTTAACTCTTTGCAAGTACCTAAGCTAGCCAGACAGGATGCTAACACTAAGCTAACCAAGAACAGAGTAAAAGCTAAGTGACTGCAGACCCCAGCAGTCAGACCCTGAACTTCAACAGGTAACAAACCGAATAGCAGTCAGGCTGCAGCCTCAATTTCTACCTGTTCATGAGTAGAATTGCTAGGGCGATCGCTTCAAAGTGTCTTTCTGCTCGTTTTTCCTTTGTCCTGTAGGTTTTGTATTCATACCTAATTACTGAGAATATTCATGTGTGTCCTCATTAGGATAGGGATTTGTGTTGGTGTGTGGGTCTTTAGCCTGGTTTATATTGTTAAATGGTAATTATGAAACAGTGTGCTTCAGCAATTTTATAGAGTAACATGAAAGTAATGTAACGAGTAGTATAATGAATTACTTTCTCAAACACACTGCATTACTTTTTAGAAAAGTGTTCTGTGTAAAATGTGTAATACATTTTGAGTAATGACCCCAACATTAAAAACAATAAAGACAGAAAATACATCCCTTCTACTTTTGAAAACTCAATGAGCTACAGGTAAGCTTGCAGTCTGATGTTACTACAGTCGTTATAATGGCCACCTGGGACTCACTATCCTTTAGAAGTCCATGGGAAAATGGCCCAAAACCTCTGTAGACACTTTCCTAATAAGTTTCTAGACTCAGTCATTCGGTTTAAGTCAAATTCATTAAAACAGTATTTCCACTTTGCATGTTTTGGTGTCACTGAGTATGATTATTCATTGTATCAGCTAAGGACTGGTGACTGTATGATTTCCTTTGCATTCTGCCCAAACTACCATGAGGAAGCCACAAGGTTTTATCCACAAGAAAAGCAATATTTTCTTTTACAGTATTCACTACTGAGAATCAGGCTTTGGCTGTTTCCAGTTGGAGTTTTCTAAAAGCACACAGATAAAAGCAAAATGCTAAAGGTGAGCGATTTAACACTAAAACAAACGATGCAGAAAGGTTCTTCAGAATCAGGCAATAATTTTCTATAGGCTGATAACCGTCTAAGGCTCCTTTCACAAATATATAGCCACTTAATTCATTTTATATAATATAAAAAGCTCATAATAGCAGTTTTATGGAACCTAATTTCTATTCTGGGCATAGTGACAACGCATCCACTGAACCGTCCCTCTGTGCACAGACCCCTTTTAAAGCTGAGAGAACTAAGTGAGAAGTGATAGACGTAGCCAGACGAGGCAGAAAAATAACTGAGCCTAAAGGTGTCATTCATAACTGCCCCATACCTCCCACATGACTGTGTAGGAGAGAACATCTTAGATATCTATGGATCATAAGATGACAAATTCACCAACAACCCACACTGCTGGTGCGGTATCGACACTGCTGGCATCACATATGATCATAGATTGATGAGTTGAAGTTAAACTGATCTATACATCTGACATAATATACCAGCAGATTCTTTTTTGTTGGGGGGGGGTACACAATCCTGCTTGCTTATTATAAATCAGCAGCCTGCTTTCTTATCTGTTCTGGAACAAATCGTGCAGAGAAAATCTTGGCTTCACAGAAACCAGTATAACGAGCATGACATTTCCCTGACAGTAATTAGTGCTTCCCTCTTGTAACAGGAATTAATTGTGGCATTATTCTCTAATGTCTACTATGAACAAATAAACAGTGATTTAAAATAAGATTATGTCTTCGTTCGGTCAGTTCTGCTGAAGATAATGTTTAAACATAATTTATATATTTTATATATAATAACTACTTTTTTGTGGAGACTGTTGTTAAGAAAGCTCACAGAGTACAATGGATTTCTGTAGACTGTTTTCCAGAAGATTTTTATCATTAGAAGCTCTGTTTAAAAAAATACCTCTTTCGTATTGGTCATATTCCAACACACCAATATATTTTTTTTGTCGCACTTGATTTCTAACTGAAAGAACAGTTGATAACTTCATTGGGAACTCGTGCAATCATTTGTTTCTTATTCTTTTTGGATAAATACAGCAATTTAAGCCATCACAGTAATCAGGGGTTCCATTGTATGGTAAGTGACACGTCGTTCAGGTTTGCTTGCTTGTGTAAGAGCTGAAAATAATGAATTATGCTTGACTGAGTGCCACAAACTGTCAGGACTTTTAGTGGTTTCTGTCTCAGTCACTGAGGATGTGTTGTTTAATGGCTACATCACAGAACAGCAATGAAAGGGATACATAAAGAGACTGAGACTTAACATTAAAGTTCACAATTTCATATCTCCTAGATAGCTAACAAATTTCTCTTTGGTTATCTCGGTAGTATTGTAGTTTCTACAGTATAAACTGCTTTGAGAATGACTGATGTTAACTCCTGATATATAAATAAAATTAAATGAAAGCTACTGCTATTTTTAAATGTTACATTAATATCTCTCAATCCATTTTTACCTTTTATCCAGATCTGTGTAGGCAGCAGCTTAAGCAGAGATGCCCAGATTTCCCTCTCCCCAGCCACCTCATCCAGCTCTTCTGTTGGGATACTGAGATGTTTCCAAGACATCTGAGAAACGTTATCTCTCCAAGACAGTTCTGTGCCAAATCTTAAGCCAGGTCCATCTTTTAAATATTTTCTTCCAAGGAGCCAGTCTTTCTTGTAATTTTTAAAAGTAGCCTTGAGACATAGTCCTCCAGGATTTCTGAAGGTCTTTTAAAGTTTTTCTTTGGACATCGGCTGCTTTTTCTCTCATTTTCACTTGCACCCGACCAATTTCAGAGCATTTATTTTTATTTTCTAAGTCACTTAACAGTGATGTATGACTCACTAAAGCATAAAATAGGGACACAACAAGGAATGAGTCAGTGTTTTGTCTACACATAGCAGACGACTTAGCAAAGAACCAATTTTAAATCTATAATTTGACGGGAATAAATGAATGGAGGAAGAAGGCAGCCAAAAGGCCTCTGGAAGTCAATTCCTGAAGACTTCTGAAAAAATGTACAAGAACGTTTCCTAACAGAGTTCAGGCTGTGATGACAAATAAAGGTGGTCATACGAAATATTGACTGACTATTGACTACACTGCTCCAGAGTCCGATGGCAGCGTTCTTTACACCACTGAATCTGACACTTTGCATTCATGTGACACTTGGATTCAGCTGCTCAGCCAAAGAAACCCATTCCATGAAGCTCTTTACACACTGCTCTTGAGTTACTCTGAAGGCCACATTATGATTCGAAAGAATGGGTCTGCATGTCTTGGTGCTTGGCTTTGTGCACCTGTGGCCATGGAAGTGATTTGAACACCTGAAGTCATTGATTATGATGGACAAGTGAATATTTATACGTGTCAAAATACAAAAATCTAGCACCCCAAAATATCTCTTTTCTTTAACAGTCTGGAGTATTAGCTTTTCTTCTTACTAAGTTTTTGGGGCAGCTATAAGAAAGATGATTATACTGGTGCAGACATTGTGATTAAGATGATCTCAAACTGTGAAGACCAGTGTGACAGAAATACTGGAAATTATACTCAACAACGTAGTGTAAGCTGTACAGTGTAGCGCGGAATGCCTAGATGTCTACATTGGAGAAACCAAACAGCCACTTCATAAACGCATGGCTCAGCATAGAAGAGCCACCTCGATGGGACAAGACTCAGCTGTCCATCTGCATCTAAAGGACAAAGGTCATTCTTTCGAGGACGCCAATGTTCACGTTTTGAACAGAGAGGACAGATGGTTTGAAAGAGGAGTAAAGGAAGCCATTTATGTCCACTGTGAGCGACCATCTTTGAACAGAGGCAGTGGTTTACGACACCAACTGTCTGCCATCTATGATCCAGTTTTGAATCCCTTCCCAGATGCCTTAACGCCCACTCACACTCTGAGCCATTTGACCTCAGTAAATCACATGATAAGGTGGGGCTAGTGCTCACAATGGGTTCACCTTGGCTGATTGTGACCCACACCCATTTTCACACCTTGGCTCGTGTGATTAAGCAGAGGATCAATTGGATGGTCCAATTGATCCTCTATGGACCATCCACGCCCTATGGGAGTGACCCTCTTGGGGACCCTCCCATAGGGCTTAACATCTAGGACTCTCCACCAGTTGGTCTTAGTACTGAAGAAGCTTCTCAGATGAGAGGTGAAACGTCAACAAGGACACCTAAAGAAGTCCAGACGCTTTTCTTTCCAAGCTCCTTTGACTATACTCATAGGAAATTCAGCTACGGAAAGCAAAATATAATAGCAAAGTATTGAAACCAAGAATGAGTTGCACGAATTATTACTTCCTTCTCATCTGTTTTTCCATTAATAATACTTATCTGGTTTGACAAGTAAAAGGAAAATGTAACAGATTTTTAAATATTCATACTGATTTTGATCACTTGCATTTTTTCAAATATAACAAAAGAAGGCAATTGTATCTTTTGGTCACAAAGTTGACAGAAAAAAAAAGAAATTATCATTTTAAGATGAAAAAATTGATCAAAACAAAACAGAAAGCCCTCCTGAGTTTTTCCCCACTTTTTTTTTTCATTTCTCATGCTTCAACTGGATTCTATGCACTCCTTTAATTCTCTTTGTCTCTATCACAGTTGCTGGTCGTTAACTATAGCTTGAACTGGTCAGCACATGTCTGTGGTACTCTGTTCCCCAGTGGCTTAAATGTGCTGAGCGCAACACCGTTTTACTGCAGAACTTGCGCAGCACATTACCTTTTTTTCTTTGGGGCTTTATCATTGTAGTGAAGCTCACTGTGCACCTTCCTTTGCTCACAACATTCACCAGAATACAGTGTTGGCATTGTATATTTCTCGAAACCAAAAGCATACTTTAAACAATAATGGGTGTCATATGTTAAGATACTATATGTTACTTTTCATTGGGTTTATTCATTGGCATCTGACAATGAGTTAAATAACATTATTTTAAATGTTCTTTATTTGAAACAATAACATAAAAGTTTCATTAGAATTCTCCATTTAACAATTTCTAATAAAGCTTTTATTTCTAGCCTGTTCATTTCGTTTTGTATATTAATTTAGGTTATTTCATGATCAGCAAAGTCATTCTTTCAACGATGTTAACACTTAAAGCACTCATGCTAACACAGGAATATTCAGTGTTTTCATAAAAAAGTATGTATAAATCCACCCTTTATTATAATGCTTGCCTTGTTGTTAAAAATATATCCAAATCTAGTTCTTATTTTCAGTCACATGGTCCAGTATCATGTGACTCAATGTCTTAAATCCTGTGTGTTTAAGACATTGTGTTGTATCACTTTAACCAAAGGAGTGGTGCTTAGTGAAGTCGCTTGGTAATACACACAAAGTCTGCATTAGTAAGAGCTTAAAGGGAGATTTATTGTAGATGTGAGTCTGGCAGTCAAGTGTGCATTTGTGTGACCACATCAAAGTAAAAATGTAAAATGAAGGCTTTTGGGGCTCAGCAGAAATGAAGATAATCTGAATTTGAAAGGTTTTTCCTAATCCAGAGCAGCCTAATTTATTACATTAACAGAAAAATAAACAAAAAGCCTCTCAATTCTTCATCATACTGAGGAAAAACCTCTTTGTCAACAATTAGGACTGATTTGTGAGGGGTTTTCAGACACACTTTCTGCACTTATCCTGTGTGCAGCCTCATTAATGCTCTGAAACATAAGGTTTGCACAAGAAACCAAATTCTCGTTCCCAGGGGGTCAGATACAAGTAATTTTTCAAAGTCAGTGGTATCTCAGGGATATGCACCAGGTGTGCTTTGGTGTTGCCCCCAGGAGCTGAAAAATGAACAAATCAGGTAACTCAAGCAAATGCCAAAAACTGCTGCTCTTGGAGTGGCCATCTGAGGCTGACATTGAAATTGAGGTAATCCCCATGCTTTTCTGTGTCGAAATACCCAAAGAAATACTATAGTGGGTGATTAAAAAAACAAAAACATCCATCTGGTGATGCTTTAAATGAGAGATGTGCTGACAAATGCAGCTATTGTCAGGAGCTGCAATATGGAGAGAGAGAGACAAGTGGACCCAAATGCAGGACTCGCAGGCAGACCAACAACAAGATATTGATACAATATTACCATAACCTTTTCCCCAGCGATTTATGCAATCATTTAAAGAAAAAAAGAAAAATGTAGACGTTTTCAAGGTTGCTGGTTGTTAACCTTGAATATAAACTGAAGAAGTGGTTGCAGCATCCCTCCAGGAGGAACTGTTAAAGCTGAAAGTACTGATGCAGCCAAAGGTGTGTGTTTGTGTGTGATTAAAGAGAGTGTTTAATGATTTGAGAAGCTGCACAGCAAAAGGTAGCCTTTGATGTGCAGAGGGTTGCTCTCAGAGTGGAAACGCAGGTGCTGGTAGACCTCTGGCTTTTGGTCAAGCGACTTGGAATGAAAACACAATTCTGTACATATATGCAAATATATGCATGTGCAAACACATTCACTGAAAAAAGAACATCCCACATCACACAATACCACCCGCACACTTGTGCACTACCTCTCGTGACTTGTTGGAAAAAGATGACTGCATCTGACATATCAGTTTGACCCTTGCTTGACTGGGGTCAGAAGTGTGGCAGCTACAAATGTGTGCATATTTGTGTGTGTTGCACGTGGTGTCAGGACTAATGTGGCGTACGGTGACATTCTGATAAATCTCCAGACGGCCTGTGCTCTGCCCTTTCACAGCTGCTGACTATGTTAATGGAGAGTGGAGATGCAGGGTTTGCTGGGTCTCCCTGTCATTCCACCCCCTCTGGAGACACTTACAGTAGAGATGGATTCGATATTTAAGTCGATACAGCTTGCAGTCCTACCTGAGGGTGGAAGACTTGAATTTAGTTTAAATGCATCCTGATAGAAAACAAAATTGGCGAATGGATATTCTGCCCAAAAGTATCAGCAATCGTGCAGCGGGGCACTCGCTACTGCTCAGAGGCTAAAATGCCTCAGGAAAGAAGGCCATTTGCCACCAGTAAAATATAGCTGCAGTGTGCCATCTGTCTGTTGCTGCAAAATACAATTCACAAGTCAGTTTAGCTTGTTTAGAGTTCGTCCAGAGAGCAGAAGTATGGTTTCATGCTGAGAAAGAGCAATAAAGATGAGATGTTTGCTTTGAGAGTGTTGATGGAGAAATATAGAGAAGATTAGAAGGAGTTGCACTGTGTATTTGTGGCTCTAGAGAAAACAAATGACATGATGCCAAGAGAGGAGGTGTGGTGCTGCATGAGGAAGTCTGGAGTGGCAGAGAAGTATGTGAGCCTGGTGTAGGAAATGTATGAGGACAGAGACAGAATGGAGAGGTGTGCAGAAGGAGTGACAGATGCGTTCAAGGTGGAGGTCCATCAGGGATCTTCCCTGGGCATCCTCTTGTTTGCAATGATGATGGAATGGTTGACAGATGAGGTCTGACAAGAGTCGTAGTTCATGGGCTATAATGTTTCCAGATAACACTGTCAACAGCAAGGATGCAACGAGTAAAAGTAGTGAAAATCAAAGAGTTTAAAAACCTTGCAAAGCATAGACGGTGAACAAGAGTGGTGAAGAAGAGAGTACGGGCAGGGTGGAGTGGGTGGAGATGTGTGACAGAAGGATAGCAGAAAAAAATGAAAGGAACTGAGACTTACAATGATGTATGATTTGAAGACAGTGCCACTGACAAAAAGACAGGAGGCTGAGCTGGAGGTGGCTGAGATGAAGATGCCAGATTTTCACTGGGAGTGACCAGAATGGGTCAGGATTACTGTGTACATGTGAGGGACAGCTCACACTGAGTTTGGAGACAAAGATAGAGAGGTGAGGTTGAGATGGTTTTGACATATGCAGAGGAGGGATAGTGGATATCGTTAGCTTCATAGCATAAGTGCCTAAGTCATTGACTTAGTCAAATGACTTAGGCAATTATGCTATGAAGCTAACGATATGTTAGATAAAGGGTACCATATTCAGTACAGATACTCCCCCCCCCCCTTTATTTAAATATTTGTCTTTATAAGCTGGTCTTTGATTTCAAAGAGCAAATACATTGCACACTTGTGTAAGCGTTGATACAGGTATTACTAGTTAAACAATCTGATTCTAGCCATATTGCAAGATCATCGTCAGTCAGTAAAACAAGAAATCCCACACCTCCAAGTGAAGTAGAAATCACTTTTTTCTTATGTATTATAAATGTATTCAAGTCATATTTCTCACATAGCTCAGCATCTGTTTAGTGAAATATAAATAACCTCTCTACAGCCTCAGCTCCAGTTTGTCCTCCTGATGCATTTAGCATACATTTGAT
Organism: Aulonocara sp. 'chitande type north' Nkhata Bay; assembly: GCF_057382095.1. NCBI lineage: Eukaryota > Metazoa > Chordata > Actinopteri > Cichliformes > Cichlidae > Aulonocara > Aulonocara sp. 'chitande type north' Nkhata Bay. The sequence continues at coordinate 13,742,645 of NC_141356.1, read as the reverse complement.
CACAGGCTGAATCCAGCTTGTCTGCTAAGACTGTTAACAAGAATGATTTAAAGGGATGTTAGGAACCGTTAAAAACTGATATGCTGTCATTTGTCATTGATTGATTTTAAGAAAGCAGGTTACTAGCCTGTCAGATGGAAGACACAGGAGAGAGGAGTAGAGGAAGTAGAGTAGAGGACTCAACCATCCAGTTGAGTGAGTTAGGCTGGAGGGGACAAATAAAGCAAGTTTGAAGAGGGTTAAAAGACGCTGGATATCCATTGTGTCTATCTTGCTGACTTAATGTTAAATATGTTATTAATTTAGGTTTCCATGTATGACACGATGAAACATTGATAGATAAACACAAGATTTCCTTTGTTTCCTGGTCATAATTAAAAATCTCTGTCTTTTTGTTCAACTCAACCCAAAGCACATGAGAAAATAGCTGCATGTATTTAACATTATTAAATTAGGAAAGCAGGGGGCGACCCACTCTCTAAGCAACACTGATGTGTCAATAATGAAAAATTGTTGACAAATTAATTACTCAGTGCTACACTCACTATTGACTGAGAGTGTAGGGGAATATAAAAATAAATGTGATAACATTTGTGGACATAGTAAAAGGGGAAAAGGACGAGGCAAAAGAATGTGAAATGGGATAAAAAGTAGATAAAGGGGGAAAGACAATGGAAAGACAAAGGGGAAGTCAGGATGAAGGAAAATGAGATGAGGCAGAGCTGAAGAGGGAAAGGGACTGGAAGAAGAAGCAAAAAATGCAAGCAGAGATTCAGAGGAAAGATGAGGCATTATTAACATTCATTATCATATAATTTCACATAGTAAATATGATTTTTTTTTCCAAATCCTCAAGGGTTATTCCAAGCATGCTCTTGATGTTCTTTTGACTCACAGTCAGTCTTGAAATAGAGTTCTTTTCTTCAGGCGCTGTGGATTGTGATGATTATTCCCGCGTGTGAACAAACATGTCTGTGACAATGCACAGCTTGCATTTTGCTGTGCTGAATAGTTTGCAGAAAATAAAAACTTTATATCTCCCTTGATTGTTAACTTTCTGTCATTTTAGTTATTTAAGGAAATGTGGAAATAATGACAGATTGCTTCTGTGTTCGGTGCTGCAATACAGAAAAAAAAAAGCACAAAGAAAGCACCTAAGCGAAAAGTTGAGCAGATGATGGGGAAAAAAAGGAAATTGCTTTATAATGGTATAAAGAGAAAGATGACAAAAATGGCAACATAGGTCTGAATGGAAAAGCTTGATGTATGTCAAACTTTTTAAATAAAGCACATTACTAAGTTAATTATAGCCTCAAAAGTTTTCATTTTCTTAAGAATATGAATGCCACTTTTAAGATGTCTTAATCTCAAAAACATGAATACTTTTTTAACTCCTAATGTAAATTTTAATGTCAACACCATATCCACCACAGATTTATTCATTTATTTCTATGTGCCTACAGTGCTTGGTGAAGAAAAAACATGATTAAAATCCCAGTTTTTCTTCTAATCTTAACCAAATTAGTCTTGAGCTCTTGAGAAGAAGTGAACTTGACCTCCTTGGTTTATAAAGATGTTTCACCTGCCATCCAAGAGGCTTCATCGGTTCTCAAACAGGTGACGGAGAGTCCCAGTGGGATTGTCCTCTCGGGCATGGTCTTGAGGGTCACTGACCCACTATTAATGCTGTGAGTTGTCACATGAGCCAAAGTGAACTATGAGTCATTACCAATACAGGGGCCAAGGTGTGAATCCTCTATGAAACACACCCCACTATCATGTGAGCTATTAAAGTAACATGAGTCAAGGTGTCAGTGGGGAGTTGGAACTGCTTGGAAAGGTACCTCGAGACTGGATTGCACTGTAGGTGGCTCATAGCTGCTGTCATAAGCTTGACCAAAGCACTTTTATAGCCCAAATCTTGTGAAGTTCAAGAGGCAATTGCAGGAATGCGGATGCAGGAACAGATCAACACAACACAAGAAATGTAAGATAGAACAAGAAACACACCAAGGTGTGGGTAGTGGAGGAGAAACAGCTATATAACAGATGAGTTGATGAACTGAAATTAAATGCAAGACACAAGAGACGATAAACTGAGAGTAGAACAGGAAAAAAACAACAACCATAACAGAAACGTGAGAATGCGGGAACATGAATATATTTGACAAAAAAATGGAAAGACACAGGAGGATGAAACAGAGGGAAAGCCAGGGGCGAGTAATAAAACTCCATAGATACAAACAGTAATAAGAGCAAAAATCAGAGGCTCAGAAGTCCAAGGAATAAATTTTAAAAAATCAAAACCAGAGAAGCAAAGCAACTGAAAAGAGAACATCTAAAAATAAACTCAAGTACCCAGGAACAGACCAGGGATCATGACATATAGATCTGATACCAAGAACAGGTCTGTGACATACCTAAAATCTGTGTCTGATCAATTTATTTATTTCAAAACTGTAGTACATCATATTATGGCAAAACAGTAGGAAGGGAATGCTTTCTATGGATGAAATAAACTTATAGACAAACAAGAAACCTTCATTTTAATGACAACACTTAATAAAAAATTCTTAATTTGGTTTCTACGAAAAGATAATATGATTTTATCCTGTTCACATATCAAGTCACCAACTTGAGTGCCAGTCTCCATTTCACACCCCACTAATCAAATAGTGGCCCTCAGACTTTATGAAAAACTTTTACTGGCAGCTGAGGTACAAGAACACATCAATTGCTTTGCCCATAATAGCTATATTACTTTTCTTTTATTTGATTATTCAAATTCTGCCTATCCCATGACTGAAAACTTCTTCCTGCAAAAGCACACCACAGTGCCGGTAAAGCAACACTATGGCTGCCAGTACGTTGGTTGTATAATTAATAAGCTTCTCTGAAACAATAAATCGAGTTAAAATATTGTTTTGCAGGTGATATTGCATGTGTAAGACTCTTATTGTATGCAAAGAGGATGGCTTTGTGTTGAGAAACTACAATAAAGAAAAAGCATCAAATATATATTGAACCTTGAACCTTTTATTGATCTGCAGCCAAACAGGAAGCTGCAGAAAAGTTGCCCTTAGAGACGAGAGTTTACCTGTAAGGCATATGAATGTGTGTCTCTGTGTGACATCAGTGTGTACATGTGGGTTACAAACATGCTTGTTCTCATCAGAGATGGGCAGTAATGCGTGTAATCTGATTACTTTTTCAAGTAACGAGTAAAGTAAGGGATTACTATTGCAAAAACGGTAATTAGATTACCGTTACTTTCCCGTAGGAACGCTGCGTTACTGCGTTACTAAAACTGTGATTTTTTTTTGCGAGAATGTCTCACGACAGTGACGTAAGCGAGTGCGCCTTTGGTGACAACAGCTGTGTGCAGATCAACAGTGGATCACATATCGATTGTGGGAGAGAGTATGAGCGTGCAGCGTTTAAAGCGTGGAAGTACTGACCTTACTTTGAGTTTGATTCCATAAAAAGTGACAAAAACATTAGCATCCGTTGTGCGTGGGAAGAAAACTTTTTACAGCGACAAAAACCCCTAAACTTCCAAGCAAGCACCGAGTGCGCAACGACGTAATGGGAAATTCACAGAGAAACTCGCGGATTCTTCAACTGACCGCGGCACACCTGCACCAGGGTAAACCTCCGCCTACCGCAGTCCTGCTTTACAGGTGAAAATAGAGCAACAGGACCGCTGAGTCTTTGACTTTATTTATTTTCTGCTGTGTTTTACTTGCATCTATTTGAAAGAGTGAGTGTAAACACAAAAAATATTTTATTTTATGTGCTGGAATGTGCAGAAAATAGCTTTAAATGTTAAACTAATTTCTTCAAGTCAGAGAATGTTGCATATAATTAAATTTTTGCTTGATGCATAAAGTTAAAAGATTAAAACTGATAAAACAAGTTAAAAAAAGGGACTTTTCCATTTGATTACATTTTGTATGATGGATTATGTAGAAAAAGTAGAACTGGGCTGAAAGATCTATCGCTTTATCACCTCTTCAGGTTGTAAATCGTGTTTTTAAAAAGTAACTAAGTAACTAAGTAATTAATTACTTTTGAAAATAAGTAATCAGTAAAGTAACAGGATTACTTTTTTGGGGAAGTAATCAGTAAGTAAGTAAGTAAAATTTATTTATATAGCACTTTTTAAGACAAAAACGCTGTTACAAAGTGCTTCACATAAAAACATGTCAAACGAACAATATTAGAAGAAATATAAAAGCATATCAAACAGGCAATAGTACAATATAAATATAAAATAAGACAACATATTACCCAAATGCCTGTCTAAACAGATGAGTTTTAAGCTGTTTTTTAAAAGAGGCCACCGTGTCGATGGTGCGTAGTGAGGAGGGTAAACCGTTCCACAGTATTGGAGCCAGGGTTTGAAAAGCGTGATCCCCCTTTGTTTTCAGACGAGTCCGTGGAATAGATAGACGACCACTATCAGTGGATCTAAGAGTTCGCTTTGGAGAATAGGGTTTGAGAAGCTCCGAGATATAGATGGGGGCCTCACCTTGTAGAGACATAAACGTAAAGGTGAGGATTTTAAACTTATATCTATACCCAATCGGAAGCCAATGCAAGGATTTTAGTATAGGAGTGATATGGGAAAATTTATTGCTGTGGGTTAAACGCCTTGCTGCAGCATTTTGAACCGCTTGGAGCCGATTTAGTGAGGCCTTAGATACACAGGAGAAAAGTGCATTACAATAGTCTAGCCGGGAGGAAATAAAGGTGTGGACCAGCATCTCCAGTTCGGTTGTGGAGACAATAGTCCTGAGTTTGGCAATATTTCTTAAGTGGAAAAAGCAGGAACGGGTCACGGATTTAATATGAACGTCAAAGGACAAAGATTGGTCAAAAATTATCCCAAGATTCCGAGCAATGGCTTTTATCGTCGATGAAAAAGCACCCAGATGTTGACTAATTTGGGGCTTGATATTCTCTGGGGCAAGGATTAAGCACTCTGTCTTATCTGCGTTCAGTTGCAGGAAGTTGTTTGTCATCCAAAGATTAATTTCCTTAAGACAGTCCATAAGAGTGGATAGCTTGTCTAATTCCCAAGATTTAAAAGAAATGTATAATTGGATGTCGTCTGCATACAAATGATAAGAAATATTTTTGAAACCGCTAATGATCCGGCCTAAGGGAAGAATATATAGTGAAAATAACAGGGGGCTTAAAACCGAACCTTGTGGAACTCCACATAGGAACTTCGCCACGTCTGATTGGAAGTTTCCCACTGAAACTAGAAGTGTCCTATCTTCCAGAAATGAGGTGAACCACTTTAGGACAGATCCAGATATCCCTACCATGCAATTTAAGTGATGGATTAAGATCTGATGGTCAACGGTATCAAAGGCTGAACTAAGGTCCAGAAGAACCAGGACTGAGCAATCACCCCTGTCTGCAGCCATCAAGAGGTCATTTGTGACTTTCAGCAGAGCTGTTTCTGTAGAGTGTAACTTTCTAAAACCCGATTGGAATTTATCAAGAATGTTATGCTTCTCCAGCGCTTTCTTTACTTGTAGCCAAACAACTTTTTCTAAGATTTTAGAGATAAAAGGAAGTTTTGAGATGGGCCTGTAGCTTGACTGAAGTGTTGGATCCAGGTTAGGCTTTTTCAGCAGAGGTTGAATAACCCCCTGTTTAAAGCACCTGGGGACAGAGCCAGATAGCAATGAATGGTTTATCAGCGTGACCACAGAGGGCCCGATGGTCTCAAAAACTTTACAAAATAGATGAGTAGGTAAGACATCAGCTAAACTCGTTGAAGGATTCAATTGAGTCAGTGTTTCCAATAAATCCTCTAAAGAAACTGGGAGGAAAGATTCCATAATTATGGAGTGTGGACGATCATAGTTGGTGGGGTTACCTGAGGGAGTTATGTTACCTCTTAGGCAACTAATCTTATCTTGAAAAAATTTTAAAAATTCATTACAGTCTTTATCTGAAAAGACAGGTATACATGGCGTTAGGGGGGAGACGATGCTACTCACTGTATCAAAGACAACTTTTGGATTTCTTTTTCCTACTGCAAGTAGTTGAGAGAAGTAAGTGGCTCTTGAGTCTGTCACCATGTCATTAAAGGTAGATAATAGTTCTTTTAAATGGAGCTTGTGAACCTCGAGTTTTGTGATTTTCCACAGGCGCTCGGTTTTTCGGCATATTCGCCTAAAGCTGCGGATAGCTTCTGTAAACCAGGGCGGGCATTTAACAGTACTGCCTTTCCTGATTTTAAGAGGAGCCACTTTATCTAGAATTTTTTGACATTGTGAATTGAAGGAGGCCATCTGCTGATCTATATCATCTGTTTCAGATAAATTGTTATCAAACAATTCCATAAATTCTTCTACCGCTGAGTCGTTAATTAATCGTGAACGCTTCTCATAAACAGAGGGTAGAGTGTCATAAGTAAAAGAAAGGTCAAATAAAAGGTATTTATGATCACTAATAAAAATGTCTCTGCAATGGACTGGGCCGATATCCAAACCCAGTGATAATATCAGGTCCAGGGTGTGGCCACCACTGTGTGTTGGCCCAGTCACATGTTGGACAAGGTTAAAAGAGTCTAAGAGAGTGAGAAAATCCGAAGCAGCGTGACATGAACTGTCATCAACATGAAGATTAAAATCCCCCAGCAGAAGAATTCTTTCCAGCTTAATGGTGGAGGATAGAAAATCCCCAAACTCCACTAAGAAACTCCTAGCTAGTCCCGGTGGCCTATAGATTAAAATCACATAGAAGGGGTGAGTCCTATTGATCTTCATCATCTGGATTTCAAAGGAGTTAAAGGAGGGGGTCTTTACCAGCCGACAGAAAAAGGAGTTTCTAGAAATAACTGCCAACCCACCACCACGTCCTGAGAGACGCGGTGTGGTTAAGCACTTACAGTCTGCTGGACACAGTTCATTAAAATGGACAAATTCCATATTCCGCTGCCAGGTTTCAGTGAGGAACATAAAGTCCAAATTATTCCTAATGAAAAGGTCGTTGAGAACAAATGCCTTATTTGAGATCGAGCGGCAATTTAATAGAGCCATGTTAATCGGCGGTGCTGGAGCATCACTGTTTACACCCTGAGGGGCTTGGTGCAGGTTCGCACTGCATACTCCTCGGGGCTTTTTACCGTTTAGTATAATCCGTGGGACAATAGGACGGTCACTCACATGGTCTGGGAAGACTGTTCTCAGACACGGCGTCCTGATGAAGCCCAAGCGGGGAAGCTGTGTATTTAGCTGTAATTAGTTACTGATTACTTTTTTCAAGTAACTTGACCAACACTGGTTCTCATATGCTTCTCTTCTTGTCACGTGCACCTTGTACAGTTGAGCAACTCAAATGTGCCAGCTTTCTCACGTTCTTTTGATCTAAAAGGCTGAAAAATGCAGCCCAACACATTGTTCCTGCTATTACTAGATAATGGCCAATCATCACTCTTTCCAGGAAGGCAGGGAATAAAAGGTTATTTTTACTTCTTCCTCTTCTTTGTATTTCTTGCTTATACCACCTATATTTCATTTCCATTCTTTAAAACTCTTGCCCTCTGACTTCTATTGTTATGCTTGATTAAACACACATTCATCAGTGACAAAACTATTCAGCCTGAATAAAACTCCGCAAACTCTTGCGTTGGTTATTATTTGCATTTTATTTACTGTTGTTGTTCTGTGCCTTCTTTGTCAGCAGTAGAGTTCCTCAAAGGCAAACACTCCAGACTCTGGTGTTCAAACACCTCAGACTTTTTTTTGGCTTTGTAGAAACAACTCCTTCACACAGCTTAGTGAAAAATGTATGGAGTGTGTTTTCACCTACGTATTTCTGTCTCTGTGAAAGCATCTTCCTTTCACCTTGATCTCACCTCACTTCAACTCGGTATGTAGCAGTGACTGTCAATGCTTCTGTGTCTGCATTTGTGTACATAGCCTTTTGATAATTTAACAGTGTGCACGCACACACAGACACACAAATATCTTTGTAAAATTGAGAGGAACCACTGTGTAGGTGGCACTTTCTTTTTCTGCAATAGCTTTTACAACTGCTGAGGAAATTACAATGCAACATCCTACATTTCTTTGAGCTCCAACCTTTAAATCCTGGGATCAGATATGGTCTCTGAGATACAAAATAAATCGTAACATAAAAGTCAGAAAAGGCGCAGAAATTGATTCACTTTACTCTTCCATATTCTTAGCTGTTTTTGTTCCCCACACTGAGTTACATTTGGTCAGGACATTTCACCTTTCAGAACTACCAAATGCATATTTGCACATGCCACAGCATTTTATATGCACAACTATCTTCACCAGCTAACTGCAGCTGATGTCTTTCTGCTGTTTGCTGCTTAACATAGATGGCGTTGATACTGAAGGCGTGAAGTTGTTGAAACGGTTTGCAGATCAGAGGGGAACAAAAGTGCAAGGTGTTAATTTACTGTGTTCACATTGTTATGAGCAACAGGATGTAGAAAATAACCAAGAAAGTAATACGTAGGAGATAATAATAAGAAAAAATAAAAGTCCAAAAGCTAAAAAAAAAACTTGACATGAGCGACTTAACGGCTATTACATTGACAAAACGATAATAAGGCCTAAAGGAATAACAAGGGAAGGAGAAAAAAACAAAAGCAGGAAGTGAAAGTTTTAGGAGAAAAAAAAAGCTACTTTGAAAATAAAGCAGGAAGTAGCTAAAAGAGAGACAAAGCATGAATAAAAATGTTAGAAAAAATAATAATTAAACTGATTTTATGTTGTGTGTGTGTATATATATATATATATATATATATATATATATAACTTTTCTTTTTCCTTCCATTTTCACCAGTGTTTTTTTGTTAACCTCATATTTACTATGTGCAGGGTTGACTTGGCCAAAGGGGAAAAAGAGTAAACGACAGAAACACTGGGAGTCTTGCCTTCAGCTTGCTGTTTATTATGGAGCTAAATGAAACTAGGTGGCAGATGGGTGAGAGGCTTCACTGCTCTGAGATCCAGCACCATTCATCTGCATTAGGACCACTTATTATAAAGGCAGCAATTTATTTTCTTGGGCACTTTTTGCTGTGAGGCTGAATACTGTAAGTGGGAGAAAAGGAGGAAAAGCAATGGAAAGAGCGAATTGATTTTGCAGGATGAATGGAGTGAATGCAGTATAATATTTATCTCCACTAGATTAACTGGGAAAAAAGGGAAGCTTAATTGAACATTTCCAGCATCCCTCTTTTTCTGGCTGTCATCAGCTCACTGTGTGCCCTTTTCTTGCTTTTTTCTTTTCATTTGCCCTCCTGCCAGTGCTCCAGAAGAACAGATGACAAGGACTGCAGTCATTCATCGACGGAGGAGAGAATAAAGAGAAGACAAATCATGGCCGCTGAAAAATGTGGCGTTTTTATTAGGACCGGGGCTGTTTCTACGTTGATTTGCATCTGGATCGTTTTCAAACTCCAATGAAGATGCACAAGAGCACACACACGATGACAGATTGTCAGGGATACAAACTGACACATGCAACACACTCGCATTTGCACGATAAAAGTTGCTCTAATGAGACGGCAGCAGCCCCACAACAGTGTTTGAGGAGCTCCACTCCTGCTACTAAACCTCAGGCCCTTTATACATACACCTACACACTACAACCTACCATTAGCATTCAACAAGCTGCCTGAGTGCATTTTGCAGCAGTTATTTTAAGCACAGAGTATGATCATGCACAAATGATCAGAAACATGCTAGTGGAAACATGTTTAAGTATTATACATTCCAACTGAAGTTTGAATCATCACAAATGGAGGTTATTGAGCAACTAGGCTGTGGTTTTCTGAGACGGCATACGCTCTTTTGCTTGTTTTTACATGTTTCGTCTCTATTAACCACTATGACTATGACTATGCTAGGTCTAAGCAGTGCTTCATGCAGAATATAATACAAATACAAAGCATGACAGTCACTTCACATTTGGGCTTCCATACAGCAGAGCAGGTCATTTACTATTCAGAAGATCGTCAGCCTGTTATCGCTCAGATGCTGAAAAAATAAAAACTATGGTGCACTTTTTCATTTATTCTTACGTTTGAAACGATCCATAAGATTCTGATTTTCATGTTTGTGTGAGCTTAACATAATTTTCACCAATATTAAATCAGCTTGAGCTGATATTGGTATCTAGCATCACATAAAGTAAGAAAATGATATCTTGAACCAACACAAGTGTCACACTTGGATCTACGCCTCGCTCATCACATCTGGTTTCAAAAAACTGACTACAAAGGCACCAAACTTCAGTTTTCAAAACAGGACTGGGGACATTACAGAGGTTAGTGGTGGCTATGCTTGTCTTTTATATATCTGTGCTCTATGGATAAAAGCTAACATGAGCCAGAAGCAGCCAGATACATATGCTGGAAGGAAAGCTACGTTAGATTTGGCACATGATGCCTAAGATTCTGTCAACTGAGAAGGAAATAGTCTGTTAGTTTTTCAGTATTTAGTCTTTGATTTGTGTTAATTTAAGTCAGCAGAAGTGTTGTTGAATAAACATTTTAGTAAAATATTTGTATTGTGCATAAATCTCCATAAGTTTACATCGTATATTTTTACTTTTCAGTTTTTACATCTTCTAAATATTTTTAGTTTAATCACATCCTCTAAAGTAATGCACATTTTCCAAACTCTTACTGTCTGAACAAAACGCTTCTCTCTCTCCTCACTTAGCATTAGTGTTACTGCAGCTACCTGCTCTCCAAACTGAACATCAGCATGTCAGTCAGGGGGTGATTCACTCACTTGTTCATTATAATCCTGTCTGATGGCGCCATTTAATCCCCAGGGAACAGAGTATTTCCAGGAACAACTTTCATCATTATTCCACCCAGCCAATCACAGCAGTTCACCTGCAGCCTTGAGACACAGCTCCATTAGTTTAGTGGAGTAAGGTAAAAATGGCCTGCTTACAAGAGAAAGATGATCTCAATTAGAGTGTAGCACCTGTCCAGTGTCACGTTGCTTAGACTCTATTGCACTCTATTTCTGTAGTAGTTTGACTGCACAGAGGTGCAGAGAGTGTGCAGAGACACCCTCTGGTGCAACTTTAATAAAATTCTGAATTATGAAGCACAGCACACAGACAACTAGATCTCTGTGTCTTACAGGTCCTGTCGTCTATTTTAGTTTCCATAGTGCTTCATCAGAACTTCCAGCAGTGGTGGGAAACCCCGCAGATACCATGTCAGGTTGTATTTGTGTGTCTCTGTGTGTGCCTCTGCTTTTATCATCAGAACATCTAGGAAGGTTGCTGGAGGGAGCAGCTACATATCCTCCAGCGTGAGGCACTCTCTCATACACAAAAACACACACACAAAAACACAGATTTGCTCTCGTAATTTGATATCTGTGAGCAACAATAAGAGTTTTCACTCTGCAGAGTGGCACGTTTGGAGACTGAGGACAATCCCAGTTCCTGGTTTGAGAGCTGGTTGCTGGTTAAATTACATTCCACATGTTGTATTTCTCAATGTTTAACTATATGCACTATGTTACCGTCCTTCAAAGAGGAGTTTCAAGTAGTACACACAGTAGTAAGGCACAAACTTTAAAACCACAACTATGGCCTGAAGAATGAATTATTAATGCCCAAAAGCTAACTCAGAGTTTACCACATTGTCTTCAAAACATCTATGATATATGCTCTAATGCAAGTGCTCTCATCCCAGAGCCATAGGTGTAGTGTTGCTGGAGTGCAACCAGAGCAACACTCCTTTACTTTCTTTCTTTATAGCTTACATATTTTTATTAATGCTATTTGCACTACTCTCTTGCACCATCTCAATCTTACTTTTTAACTTCATTTTTTTCTTTATTTATTATAGAGTGCACTGGTTTTATTCTTCATCCTGCTGCTGTAACACTGTAATTTCCCCTGTGGTATCAATAAATTATTCATCCATCTATGAGTCTATGAAGACTAACACGGGAGATGACAGAGATGGGCGGTAATAGAAACATAAGATAAAGGCAGGAGCTATTATTACTACTACTAATGAAAATGAAAACATGATCCAACACATTAGATGACAAAACTGAAACTCCTCACTAGTCTAGTCATAAAGTGACATGAGAAATCAAAGACTCAAAATGACATGAACTCATATCACACCAGAAACACTAAACTAAGTAAATAAATCAAAACATGACCCACAATTAAAAACCCCAAGTTATAGAAGAGAAAGAGTGAAATATAAACTCAAAACATAACAAAGAATGCAAAACTCAAAGAGTTCACGAAACAGTGGGACCGTGACGTAAAGCGTCCTCGGTGTAAAGCTGAAAGCAAACTTTTCTTCTTGTAAACTCTGTTTTCTTCTTTGTCTTCCTTACAAAATAATGACGATGACGACACTGGGACAGAGCAGCGAGCCACAAGGTGCCTTTTTCTTTGCCGTTGTCCCTTAAGCAAATGAGAAGCAGTGCTTGCATCATCCTTTCGTCTCTCCTCCCACTCTCTGCCCTGCTGGATATACTTTGATCAGGCATAATGAGTGTTGCACTTATGAGCAAAACGTATACACTTGGCTACATTCGCTTTAAGAAGTCTTTGTTCTGACTCTGGTATAAACATGATTTTGTTGTTGTAATTACTTCATTTCATGCTGCTCAGGACCTTTTGAAATGCAAGACCTTACAACGCAGTCTCAACAGACTTGCATTAAGGTGAATTTCAGAGGGAGTGATCTTAGAACATGAAAGGTAATAGAAAGTCTATATTAGGGACCTTTGTTAAGCTCTTAAGCACAAAGAACGCTGCAGAATGAAGTACTCTCAGGGTGTGATGATAGATTTTTGTCTATCACAGGAACTGTGGTCATGACCCATGACATGTTGTTTCCTCTTCCCAGCTAATTTGCATTTCTATTTTTATTTGTCCAATAAAGTGGAAACAATCTCAAAAAAGAGGCAAAAATAGGTTATAGTTTTGAAAAACTTATTGGAGTCTATGATACGCACAGCTGTTAAAAGTGCTTACCCAGCACATGTGCCAAAAAAGTTTCTTCTTCTTAAACCAACTGGGCCACATCATCTCTATTTCTGGACCTAACTTGTCATGAACTTTTAGCTTCGTATTGAAATTCGTTTTCAAGGCTTAAATACAAAATGACACAAATAATGTTGTCAGACAAAGAACTGTCTCTGTGTTCTGTTTGAGGAGTCCTATTAAATGTTTTTTCTGGAAATTTTTGTTCATAAAAGAGGTGAACACAAATAATGAGAATGCAGTCTGGATGGCCAGTCCTGTTTTTTCTCAGAAAATGCTGTCCACTCATATTCACTCCACATGTAAAACTCATTGCAAACATAAACCAAAAAGCTTTCATTGCTGATTATCTTGTCACTTTTCTAAAGATGCTGCGTATTCCAATGCAGATATGTGTTTATAATCTGTCACTCAGAAAGGCTCGAAATGGATGGATGGGTGGATAAGAGCCGAAAAGGCCTACATTAATACCGTTTTCTCTTTTTACTTCAATTAAACCTTAGCGTTTCGAAACCCTGAACTATTTCATTGAAGAAAAAAAGCTCTCATCTTTTATAGCAATCATGTCTCCTGGCTTTCTTTCATAGGAATACGTGCAAAGTCTATTTACTTGCTAAATATATATATTTTTTTCTTTTGGAAATTGGTATGTGAAAAGGAAAGCCAAATTCACCGTGAAATATGAAAAGGAAAGGGTGAGAAGGTCAGCGTTAATGTGTCTTTTTCTGTGCTAAATGGTGGTATGTAGTGATACAGGTGGATGATACACAGAGTGTACTTTCCCAAACAGATGTCTAATGGAAGGTCCCTAAAAGCCATCCCAAAGCAAATACTTTAAAACAATCATTCTGTCTTTGGAGTGTCTCATCAGCTGTGAACCAGTAATGCAAAAAAATCATAATTGAATCAAACTGATGTGGAGCCTCAGTTTGATTCATATCTATCTAATATATATATATATATATATATATATATATATATATATATATATTAGGGGTGCAACGATACACAAAATTCACGGTTCGGTTTGATACTTTGTTGTCACGATTCGATATTTTTTCGATACAAAGAAAAATGTTCATGCCTTTTTAATTTGTCATTTATTAAAATTATAAATATATATTTTAAATCAAAAATACAGTTTTTAAATGTAATGTTGCTGAAACAACAAAGTAATAAAAAAAATCTATCTGATCGAGAAATCACTCATCTTTGGAAAAGAGAGTTTATTACAGAGAAATGGCTCTTTCCAAAATAAAAGCTATACTATCCGCTTCTTCTGGGCTATATTCTCAGCAGCATATTAAACATATCAGGTCCCCATAAGGAGAATCACGTGCTAACGGCTGTCTAAATGACTCTGGTAAAGTTTGTAGCATGCGTGCTTGTTGTTTTTGTCTGCTTCCACTTGTCTTTGCACTAGGATGATGTCGGAGTAAATGTGCAGTCATATTCGTTGTGTTCCCACTAGTGCTGTCAGCGTTAATCTCATTAAAATGACGTTAACGCCACAACACGGCAAATCTCCGTTAACAAGCTACCGCGGATCGCCCCGTGCGTGGGGCTGGACGGCCAACAGGTTAACGAGCAAACTGCGCTAACACACTAGTTCCCACCAATGTAATTGAGCATTGCGTGGCACATCCAACATACTGTTTTATTTTTGTCCATGACACGCTTACCTTTAGGGTCATACGTCACATGAAGACCAAAATAGTTCCAAATGCCAGATCTGAATGAGGGTGGGGGAGGTTCAATTTGCCATGTTGCAATGACAGCTTAACTCCTGTCTCTCTAGCTTGCCCTGCGCTCAGTGAATCTGCGTTCGACTACTCCGCCTAGGCTGCACTGTCGAGCACAGATCCACTGAGTGCTCAACACAGACAGCATCGTCAGAAGGAAAGTTGATAAAATTAATTAAAAATTTTGCATTGTTCGATACATGTGCGTACCGAACCAAAAGCACTGTATCGAACGGTTCATATCGATACAAGTATTGTTGCACCCCTAATATATATATATATATATATATATATATATATATATATATATATATATATATATATATATATATATATATATATACTATGTGACTAACAGTATATATTATTTCCTCTTAGGTTGAGTTAGCTGAGCTATCAACACCAAGATGCTTCATTTAAGGCTTCAGTGTTGGACTTTATTCACCAGTATGGCTCCTATCTTCATCTTTCATATACTGTCTGCGAAAAATAACCAACTACTAAATTGCCCTTGGTGGTGCACTAATATTTTTAAATGTAAATGGAGCCCTGCAGCAATCCATGTTACTTGATTAGCTCAGTAATGGTGCACAGTCTTTTCTGACAGTTGCTTATGTTATGATGCCAAACTTTTAGATAATGTAATTTATTCATGTTCCACTAATACCACCCTCTGGGCATGGATGACCATGCGATCAGGTGCTCACTCTCAACAAAACTCTAATTTTAAAGCTGTTGGCATCAGTGCAAATCAGCTGTGTCGAGACTGTACGGTCACAGGAATAACAGCCGGTTAAGCTGTATAGAAAATAACAACATGTAAACTTTGTTTTTCTGCTTTAGTTTTAGTGCATTGACTGTCACTGGAAACATGAAGAAAACTGTGACTGCATTCCCATGTCTTGCTACTTTTGTTGAAAAGAAATCAGGATGTCTAGACTGATAATCTGGCTGTTGTTTGATGTCACGCGTGAAAGACTGTTAAGGTCACCGCTGACATTACTGTGGGTTAATTGCTATGCAGGCCTTTTTTGAGGAGGAGGGCGTGGGTTAGGGTTTGTGTTAACATTTTCAGCATTTTCAGATGTGAGATGTGAAGACTTCTCACTCAAACAGTCAGAACATGTAGACAGACAATACCTTCCAGTCACATATTGACTTGATGGGAAACATCAGAATGCCCTTAGAGATTAATATCATTTTCAAAGTATGCCCTGTGGCTGTAAAAGAAAGTTTAATGTTGGAAGTACAGAGTATGATGTGAGAAAAGTAACCTTATTTCTCCTTGAGTTAAATACTTTGGTTTTCCTCTAGTTTTGCTCTGCACAAAGACTTTAAGTTCCCCTAAATGTTCATGGTGGAGCATATATACAAGTGCCTCCTCTCAGTATCCCTGGACAGCATACTTTCACAGGATGCACCCACAACATGAAATAAATCACGTAGCTGTGGAATTCATCACACCTGCTTTTCTTTCTTTCTTCTTTCTTAAATAAAACCTAAAGATGCTTGAAAGAAAACAAACAAAGAAAAAAATGTCGACCTATTGTTTTTGTACGCTGGTATTTTTATACATTTGGTTTACAATTTATCTATTAGTAACCATCAGGAGCAAACAGTGTGATAATCACTAACATTTTATCTGTCAGTTCGTCTGTTGACAACACTTTCTCTCTACATTGAAGACAGGCTTCAAACTTTCCTTTTAGAGCTGAATCAGACAACACTGACCTTAGATTTCTGTTTGTTTGTTTGTCTTGTTTGACCTAAGTGCTGTGTTGTGGTGTTTGGAAGAAGCGGACTCGAGCGCAGATCTCCTTGCAATGAGACAGTGAATTTATTTACAGAGTGAAACAATTACAGTCCAGTGAAATCCCTTGGCCGTGGCCCCGTGGTCCATTCACCCAGCTCCCGTGTTCTCCTCTCCACCTTCTGGTGCGAAAGACAAAAAAAAGGAGTAAATAGCAATCCAAAAGCGAGTTGGAAAGAGCACACGATCAAGACACTACTAACGAGCTTAGTCTAATGGTCCAGCACTGACTGAAGCCTGGTTACCGCGTTAAATACACCGGGGTCTGATGGTGGATAATTCACGGCAGCTGGTGAATGTTAATTAACATCCGAGCTACTTCCGGGTCGGCGGACCTGCCTCCGGGGAAGCACTGCTCCATCAAAATAAACCCAAACATAAATGATCAGGTCGCCCAGCAGGGCTGGTCAGACCATGACATGCTGGGAGACTTGAGTATGTCTTCATAAAGCACTATTGCATTCTCCCTTCTCTCTTCCATACTGTATGTTTTGGCCCAGCTTACTATGCTCTCCTTTTTTCCCTTTCTTCTGAACACTTATGTTTGCACATGAGATAGCAATAAAAAAATCATACGTCTCTGTTGCCTTCAAGGCTGTTGACCTTGACCCTTTTCTCTATCAATTTCTGTCTGCTTCCTCCTCCCAACCTCCATCCCTTCATGGCCTCCTCCATTTCTATCTGTATGCCACAGCAGGTGGCCAAAGGTATAAACATTTCATGTGGTGTGTATCTGCGGGGCTACGCGTCTTCCTTACTGGAATCCCATTGCTGCTTTCCTCTGGCCTTAAACCCTCCCACCTCTCAGCCCTGCAGCAGTTTACACCACTATTGATAGACTCATCCACCATTATCATCACCAGACCAAGACAGGGCTGCTTCCAATTGTTGGTCTTGGTAAGGCAACAGACACCTTGAAGGGAGTTAGTGGACAAGGTTAGCTGATCTGCAGTATGCATGGCGGAGCTACTGATTGGCTTTTGTGGTGAGAAGAGTTATCAGCTGAATGGCTACATTCTGCTCTGACAGGTTCATTGAAGTACAAAAATGGAACACAATAATTCAAGCTGTTCAAAATGAGACGTGTAATTCATTACGTTGTGAACTTGTACCACTTCCTCACATCATCACACCAGCTTTTATTGTTTTTTCTGTAGGTAGAATAACATTTTGAACTAATTTAGACCCGATTAGTTCAGCATGATTGATAACGACATAAATAAACCCAGTTACTCTGAAATATTTCCAGTTCACTTAGGGCTTCTTTTACCATTACAGCTTGAAGTTATAAGTAAGCATTATTTATATGAACTTTGTGGAAATAGTACCATGACATAATGACTGTTCATTTCACAATTGTTGCTATAGTAGCTTTTATATTATCTATCAACTGCATGCTGTCATAAATCTTACTCTATGTAATATATATATATTACTATAATACATCAAACACTGAATTATAATGGACTTCGTAACATTTTGTTCAAGTTATTTTCAGTATGAATGTTTTGACAAAAGGTAACAGTGCAAGACTTAAACATGACCCATAATGTGACTTCAGCTCATGGAGTGGTGGGTTAGAAATTAATAGTATGTTATCTCACCAGAATGTTGCTTAGAGGTTAAAGACTAGAGTCCATGTTAACAATTTATTTATTTACTTTTTAATCCGATTCCCTACTTTCACCATGGCTATTAGGCACACTAGTTTATTGACTCTCAACATTGTTATCCACACAAAACAGAATGTCAGTTGCCATCCTATCATATCGTATTAATGATGATGCAGACATTGTGTCAACAAAAGGCAAACACAGTCAAACTGCATAGTGCCATAAAAAGAACATCTGACCACATCAACTGGAGATTTCCTTGCTAATCAACCCATTTAGAATTAAATGTGACACAAAGCTGGAAACTTTCTGTCTAACTTAAAAAATGCAGTTAAAAACAAAACTACCCTTAATGGGTCCCAGTGGCTTCTCAGTCAATTTCAGTTTAGTTCCTTGCTTTAAATGAGCCTCGAGGCTGTGCTGCTTGGGCTTGGTGCTGCAACTGCTATCATACCACCACTAATGGTGTGCAAAGCTTTTGTGTAGATTCAGATTTTTATTATTTTTTTCTGTTTCTTTCTTCTTCTTCTTCTTTTAATAAAGATTACGGGCTGAATGTCTTTGAGTAAGGAGTGGGTTAATTTAAACCCGTTCATTTATCAACATTTCCCATGAGTGAGGATCTGTACGAGGGCTAGAAATGTGCACAAGTGATTAACTGTTCCAAAATAAACTATAAAAATGCTGTTGATGCTACTGTACAAAGGAAGATTATTAACCGCTGCCATGAGATTTAAAATTCAGTGAGTTAAAAAAAATGTGCTGGAATATTTGTTTAATTCAAGGTTCAGAAAATCTTTCAGAAGCCTGTCTTGGAAACCTCATTGTAATTTGTATTTCTCAGTACACAGAAAGGAATTAAACCAAGATTTAAGCTTAGGTTTAATTTGTATTTCTTTTTGATGGCTTAAAGAGGTAATACAGACATATGAGTTTGTATTATTGAAGGATCTTTATCCTACAATATAAAGTGCCTCGAGGTAACTGTTGTTGTGTTTTGGAGCGATATAAATAAAATTGAATGAAACTGAACCAAAATTGAAATCACAAGCCACAAGCATAAAGACACCACAATGCAGCAAAATGACACTATATTGGAATATCTATTGCTCAATAGCATCAAAAAATACAACAGTGTGTTTCCTTCCTATACATCCTCAGCATTATACCCACAAGCAGGATTCCACTTGAGAAAAAGAGCCATGTGAAGCATGAAATTAGTTCATGACAGCTGTAAAGACAAAGTCAATACGGACTAAAGAGAATCTGTGGGGCTCAGCCAGACAAATAGTTGTGTGTCATTGACTCCCTCTGTGCTAGGGTGGTGTGAAGAAATCCAAGTCTATAATGCAGGCGAGAACATAAAATCAGGCAGTGGAAATTAACCAAATCCTTACAAATAAATAGACACATTTGAGATGTTTGTTATGACGAGTATATATATCTTTTCAGCTTATGAGAGCTAAGATTGTTATATTAAATGTTATGCAATGCTAACATGAACCTATCTGCATATGTGCAGAAATGACAAGCTAATTACTCAAGGGACAAAGGCCGGGTTAAAAAGGACTACAATTTGCACCCATGTAGATATATTTGTAAGCGTCCATTTATCTGAGGAAGGAGTAACTTTTTTTTTTCAAAGTTGGACAGATTTTCTTATTATTTTATGAGTCACTCAAAGTTTGTTTTGTTATCCCTGCTGTTACAGTTATGCTACTTAGGCTGCAACTTTTTTGCTTCAGTTTAAATGACTGCTAAGTGTAATTTTTCATCATTTTAACATAATCCTTTTTAATTATCAGAGAATGTTGTGCAGTTGCTCTTTCATAGGTTTAACTCATTGCACTGCAGGGAGTTCCACCTTCTGGTTTTCTACCTCGGTTCAAAGACATACAAGTCAGTTAGGGTGAATATTTTATAATTGCTCTAGTTTATAAATGTGATGTATTTCTTGCTTTTCGGTGTTGGCTCTGAGAGACTGCTGTTTTCATCACTGTTCTTGGGGAAACCTGCTCATGCTGTGCAAACTATGCCACTGACACCCTTGCCAGTAGCACAGCATGAATAGAAGTTCAAAGTGGCAGGTTATTATGGAACCTAAATGTGAACAATAACGGATTCAAGCTTCTAAACTTTCCTAACAAAAATCAAAACTTCTAAATGACCAAAAATGAAAATAAAATGACAAAAACAAAACAAAACAATAACGATTCCTCACAGACGTCTGAAAAAGACGCTGCTCACTAACTCCCTCACACACTTGCACTCTGTCTCTATCTCTTTTGCACACACACGCACGCACACACGCACGCACGCACGCACACAGTTTAATGCCGACTTCAATGGAAAGAAGTGGCAGAGGTTTAAGAGGGCAGGTTGCTTTCAACTGGGATTTAAATGGACTGATGTCATGACCTTGTCCAATCTAGAGGCAGCAAGCCCTTCAAATGGATGAATCATGGTGCACTACCTGATGCCCGTCATCCTAGCACGCACATCCACATGCTCTTTGAAAAGAGGGAAGAAAAAGATCTGTAAATTCATTTGTCTTCAAATAAAGTTGTTACAGTATCTCTAAAATAATAGGTAGTCAATGTAGACATGACATCGTAGACAACTTAGTGTAAGTTCATTATTATTTTAGTTAAACTGGAACATACAGTGATTTGCTATCTTTCTTTAGTGTAGATCAATTTCAACATGTCACCTTAGGGTCTTGGGAAATGTGACGACTATTTTGGGATGCATATTGATTTGTCGTAAACAAAAAAAAGATCATTAAAGCAGCGGCCACTTTGAGTGTTAAACGATAATGACATGAACACTTAGAAAGCTTGCAAATATTAGTTCTCTAAACTGGTCATGTTCCATTACATAACACCAGAATCCAATTAAACCTGTCAAAGGAGTCAGTAGCACTCCAATTTCTTCTTCTGCCCTTTACTCACAGCTAATAATCATCTGGCTTGGCCTAAAAATAGGAAAACTTTTACATATAACTGAATATTTTTCATTGTTGTGTGTAGTTGAGAAGTGTAGCACTCAGGGTGGAAGAGAAATAGAAAATGAAGAAAGTGGGTGGCAAAGTTAAGAAAACTTAGAAATCTTGACATTGCAGTGCTTTCCAACCCGTGGCATCAAAAACGGCTCCAAAAGGCACCAACAGCTCAGACGTGGGGGACAGACCGTGAACAGCTACAGCTGTCTGTGTCTGAACATCTGTCAGGGAGGTGGCCACACCCCAAAGCCCAGTGCCCAGGTGGATGCTTTAAATAAGAAAATGCCCCTTGAAGAAGGACCCCCAAGTGGCCACTACAGGAATTGCAGCCTTTTTCTTTCTTTTGAGTTCTGGAGATTGCCACTCGGTTTAAATATTCCCCTTCACAGAGTAGAAAAATGCTGAAAAATTACCCATACTTAATATGTTTAAATATTATTATTATTGAAGGGTCTTTACCTTACAATATAAAGCTCCTTGGGGCAACTGTTGACTTGGTGCTTTATAAATAAGCCTCAATTGAATTGAAAATGTGTTGCTAAGGGGTCCTTCCCATCTGTCCATATGTGACAAGTTGATAGCGAAACTCACCTTTGAAACCGACAACCTGGTGAGTCACAGCATCAGTGCTGAAAGATGCCTGGTGTGTATCTGTGTAATAGTATTTAATGCCTAATTAGATTGGATCGATTATTCTCACATCGTTATGTTGCTCTTTTGTGCTTATTTTAAAATGAACATGTTTGATTTGTTGATGTGTTTGAAGGCATGCTTCAGGGTCACTCATTGATCTCACGCTTTATTCATATTCAAATTAGCAGTCTAATCTATCCCACTTCATCTTCCGCGTCGTGATCAATGGCTCAATTTATAAAGCCTTTGTATGGTTGTTGAGGAAATAAGCGATCCAAAAGCCGTAGGAAAATGTTTCCAGGCAGCTTGCTGACAATGACCGCAAGTGCATGCAGGTGGCACAAAACAAAAGGCACAAGATGAATAATTAGCCCATCATTTCTAATTGCTGTAATATAAATGTGTGCCACATTTACCTATACAACCCTTTCCAAGTGACATAAATATTTGATTTCCACTCGCACTAATGTGCTAATGATAGATCTTCTTACTCTACAAGTGGTAATTCAAGTCACCGCATATAAAAGTGGCTAAATGTGCTCGTCAGCGCTACACTGAAGTGTTCATCTAACTCCCAAGAATATTCAATTTCATACCAGCTATTGAATTTTAAGAGGATGCAATAATCCTCTGGTTTGGTAGAGTGTTTTCTCTTTGCCGAGAAAATTGCTGATAGAGGTTACAAATGGCTGCGGAATGATGGAGACAATTGTGCTCGTATCCCTGATCGCATTCGCTGTGCCATCTGTGTGAGGAAATTGGTTGAAGGGCTTTTAAATGCAGAGTAAATGACACACAGAAGTCTACTATCGCGTTATATTCTGTTAAACTGCATGTCTAATGATGACAGGAATGAAGGAAGATACAAATATAATCTGTCTTCACAAAACAAGCTGTTTCTTCATTAATTTAGATGTTTAACAAGACACCAAAAAAAGGTCCATTTCTCTGGTGTCTGAGGCTACAAGTACATGAACATGTTTTAGCACGGTTTCAGAAAAAATCTGTGCCTGTAAATGCACATCACATTGACCATTCATGCATGTTTGTAAAGTGCACGAAGACAGTTGGTCGCTTGTACAAAATGAAGTGGAAGAGCAACAACAAAAAAGTAAGACAGGAGATTTTCTCTGCTTGGACTGTCGCAATGATGAGGTGGAACAAAGTAGCATAACACCTGCACTGGGAGTTGTTGCGAAGCAAATATGTCAGCGTTGCTGGGCGGATTATTCACTGCTAGAGGAAACCATTGCAAAGAGAAAGGTGTGCACTTAAAAGAGGAATTTAATTTCACAAAATATTGAAGTTATTATTGTAATGTTTGGCTTCATTGTTGCGACTGACAGGCAGTGTTGGTCAAGTTACTGGAAAAAAACTTTTCTTCCCATGCAGTGAGCAACGGATGCTAATGTTTTTGTCACCTTTTATGGAATCAAACTCAAAGTAAGGTCAGTACTTCCACGCTTTAAACGCTGCACGCTCAAACTCTCTCCCACACTCGATATATTATCCATTGTTGATCTGCACACAGCTGCTGCCACCAACGTCGCACTCGCTTACGTCATTGTCATGAGACACTCTCACAAACAAAACAAATTACTTACTGCCCATCTCTGCTGACAGGACAAGAATGTTTTCATCATCGCTCACAAAAATCGAGACGCAGTGTTCACGTTTTCTAAAGTGACCCATTAAAACCTGCAGCTGACTCGGTTTAGTTGTTTTATAGTTTCCAAAAGTCACACCTTTACTATTTCTAAAATGGAAAATGTAGTGTAAACATGGTGCTACTGCTCTTGAATTGCAGATATCAACGCGCCAGACTTTACTATTAAAGTAAACGTTACTCCAGATATTTCTGTTATCCTCCTCCACACGGGCATAAAAAGTGACTAACAAGTCTGAAAGTTGTCTGTTTGTAAGAGGTGGGTATTTATTGTGTGGATGTTGAAAGGCATAGGCACAGTATTTGAGACAATTCATAGTATTTGTGCTAAATCATAGTATTAGTACTTCAGTGAAATTATAGTATTTCTGCTAAAACATAGTATTTCTGTTAAATCATAGTATTTGTCCCAAATCATAGTATTTGTGGTAAAACACAGTATTTGTGCCAAATAAAGGTATTACTGCTAAATCATAGTATTTGAGCCAAATCATAGAATTTGTGCTAAAACATAGTATTTCAACCAAATCACAGTATTTCTGCTATGTTGTAGTATTTGTGCTACATCATAGTATTTGAACCAAATCTTAGTAGTTGTGCTAAAATGTAGTATTTCTACCAAATCATACTATTTGTGTTAAAACATAGTATTTCTGCTATATTATAGTATTTGTATCAAATCATAGTAATACTGCTAAATCATTGTATTTCTGCTTTGTTGTATGTTTGCTAAATCCTAGTATTTCTGCTAAGTCACAGTATTTCAGCTAAATTATAGTATTTGTGCCAAAACATAGTATTTCTGCAATGTTTAAGTATTTTTGGCTAAATATAGTATTTCTGTTATCTTATAGTATTTCTCCTAAATTCTTGTATTCCCGAGAAGTTGTCATATTTCTGCTGAGTTACAATATTTCTGCTAAGTATTATGTTTCCTCTAAGTTATTGCAGTTCAAATTCAAATTTTATTTGTCACGTACACAGTCATACACAGTACGATATGTAGTGAAATGCTTGGACAACTGCTCGTGACCTAAAGAAAACAAAAAAGGAAAGGCTATGAATAAGATAGGAAATAAATATGAAAAATTAAAAAGGGTAAATTTAACTAGGAAGGAATAAAATATAAATTAAGGTTAAAAATGAAATAACTGTACAACACAAATTAGAATGAAGGGTAAATTTAACTGGGAAGAATAAGATAAAATATATAAATTAAAGTTGAAAATAAAATAACTGTACAACAAAATACACAATACACAATATAGAACTATATAAGAATGTATGAAGAAATCTAAATATAAATAAATATATATACACAATAACAGCAGCTGTACAAGTATTAACTGGAAATGAAGAATATAGTGACCAGTGTTGTGCAAAAACAATGTCCAGAAAGTCCAGTGTGTGTGTAAGAACCATATGTGTGGGTCAGTACTGTGTGGTGGTGTGATTGAGAGACCGTATCGCCTGCGGGAAGAAGCTCCTCCTCAGTCTCTCTGTGTTGGTCTTCAGGGAGCGGAATCGCTTTCCTGACCTCAACAGAGAGAACAGGCTGTTGTTGGGATGCTAAGTAATTACATTTTTCATAAGTTCTTATGCTTCTGCAAAGTTTTTACAATTTTTGCAACTTTTCAGTTTTTTCAGCTATTTCCAGCAGACAGCTTCAGCTTTACAGCATCCACACAGCATTTTCGCAGGAAATGCACATTTTTCTAGTTACACTAGTGATGGTCACAGCATGTTACCATGTAAAAATGTCCCCAACACCTTTGCTTTTCTGCTCCTAATTCATACTCGGTGTGTTTCATGTGTGCTAATTTGGTGTCACAGTTTCACCTCCTGTGATTTTTCTGAATAATGAGGAACAAAAAAGATGATTTATTTGGAGCATTTTGGAGTTTGAGAGGTTATCAAATAAGCAGAAGCTAAATTAGGAGGCTTTTGGAATGTCACAGTGCTTAAAGATCAGTCTTGACTTCTTTCATTTTTAGTCTGTGGTTGATAGCTCAGTAGGCAACCTCCAGAGTAAAAAAATAAAAAATAAGCCAGTGCCACAGTCCTGAAATAGCCACTTTAATCTGGCTCAAATAAGTCAATCCCAGGCTACCGTATTAAAATGCCTATATTTACAGCAGAAAAATGTGGATGCTTTGACCGAAAGGTCGGTGCTTTTTTCTCTTTTTTACCACTTAATATGACAGTGAATTAAATATGCACGTATCTGTTTCAGTGCTTTAAAAGGGTGTTCTCTGAACCAGGAAGTGATGTCACTTTGGCTGTGATGACTTCGGGGAAGCTCCACTAGCTTTTTAATAGCTTTAAAGCCTGCAGGGTGTCTGTTTTCATCAGCCCTACTGTATTTCTGGTCATCGTGTTTGAGTATTGATGATGGCAAAGTCTGTTAAAACATTTGTTTTGTAATCTCTAGAAGCCATGTATTGTTAGAAATACCAGTTTTTCCATACAGCCTTGACTTTAGATACATACAGCAAATTGCTATTACCTGAAGTAAGGTACAGGGGTTCACAAGACTGGCTCTCAAGGTTATCTGTGTAAACAAGGAGGTCTGCCTGCCAATCTGTGCCCTGCTTGATCCCTCATGCTTTCTTTGATCCCTTCCTAGCACTTTCTTTGTCTGAAGCCCCTCAGGTGATCAGGCTGCTGACCAGATGAATTTCATCCATTTTAACCTCCTATCTCTTCATTAGCTTCCAGTGCTCACCGCATATAATGTAGGCTGGCATTAGATTCATTTCCATCCGTCTCCTCTCCTGCTCTTTGATGAAACGACTTTTATGTAGGCAGCATTATTTCTGGAATATATGGTTCAAGTAAAGCTGGACATTTTCTTAATATTAAATATATTTTTATGCTTTTTCACAGAAAGCTTGGAAGATAATTTTATTATTATGATTTTATGATTATGGTCGGGAAATCATGGAAATGCCTGTTAGTAATAGGCATTTCACCTCCTTACACCTTCACTTTCAACATAATGAAATTTGTTACAATGAAATCCCAATCATAATGTTTTCCTTTTTATTTGCTCAGATATGTTGACACTACCTTGGAAAAAAAGTGTGTAAAGATGTCTGGTTTTCTCCTGTATATGAATGCACTTTATTATACGTGACATGAAAAGCCAAAAAAAAAAAAAGACTATAAATGCACTTGTATTTTTTTTACAAATGGGAAAAAATAAATCAGTGTCCTGTTTAATTGTCTAGGTGCATCTAATTTGGTGTGCGTGTGTGAGTGTGTGTCATAAAAACCTCTTCACACTGGGAAACCATCAACAGAAGATCAGTGCAATTGCTATGCTGAGCAGAGTTTCATGTGTCGCATTGAACCTATTTGCATATTGGAACAGCTAGATTTCCCTCTGGCATGATTAGTTAGTAAGCTGTCACTGCTGTGCTGCCACAAAAGAAGAGAAGCATCAGTGCAACTCAGGTACTGGCATTTGCAACATGGGCTTGTCTCTTTCTCCTCCATATGATTTGAATCAAAGTACTTAGGGTTAAAGATTGATTTGCCAGTCTGCATTCATTTAAATATCTGAACGGATCAGTAAAGTTTTAGTTAATCTTATAAACTATGGCAGTTTGTGTTGACAAGAAGAGAAAACATTTGATACTATGGCACTGATTAACAACAGCGCCAGTTCCCATCTTCACGTGTGTGATTTCAGGGAAATAAATCACTTCTTGTCAGTGAGGCTAGAACAATACCACACTGGCTCATTAACTGAGAAATAACATTAGTCAGTCGATACAGGACAGACTTCAAACAGACTGGAATGAAATCTGCCTTACAGATGGATAACATTGTAATCAATCACTGCATACCTTCAATAAACACAGGATAACATTGCCTTATACAAATGACAAATATAACCCCTCATCAATTTCCTTTGAGGTTGCTTAACAAAGATACCAGCTCCAGAGATGCTGTAGTCAGTACGTCTCATTTGTAGTATTACAGCTCACACTGCATCCCACACCACTCATATGTCAAAGCATGTGGCAGAACACTTAATAGTTAGGCAGAAAGTAAAGTCATGTACGTAAGAATTGGCGAAATGGTAGAAAAGAACTGGTTTATTTAACATGAGATGAAAAGCCATCTATCACAGAAAGGAGTAATTTGTGACCATTTAAATATGGGGATAATGGCATGCGTTTTCACACACATTCACCTGGAAGTCTTTCCACATTATTGTGGGATGTGAAAATGACAGAAGCTGTGTAAAGACGGAATAATGGGAGCTATAGTACAAAATGTGCATTCTTCCTCACCTTCACAGAGCCGGCCAATTACAGTGTGAACTGTGATTGTTGTGTTAATGAAGTTGGAGAAATTGCCATTTTCAAAGGACTTTTTTTCTTTTGACCATTATGAAGACAACCTTTAACCACAGTATAGTAATAGAATGACAATACGATTCTTGAGTTCACCAGTTTATTCTTGACCTTGAATGCAGCAGGTGACAAAATGATGTTGATTGAAAGACAAAATGCCACTTTTTAGTGCTTGACGTTCCAAAGTCAAAATCTTACCACTAGTGTTCTGCTTAAGAGTTAATACAAATTAGTAACAGATGTCGGTACTTGGCTATCATACTTTGCTGTCTCAAGCTATGGCTGTAAATACTCTAATGAAGTAAAAAAAATCAGCTGTGTTCTGTTTTTACACAGTCTTCATTTTAGAGCAACTAATGCCACAGGTTATCCAAGGTTCATTTTTAACTTTATATAATGTTCCTCTGGAATAATAGTATTTTTGAAGCATTAGTTTTTATGTTATTCATTGTATCTAATGTGTATTTTAACTTCACAATCTGTAATCATTTATAAAATGAATAAAAACCGTAAAAAATAATCTTTGAATACTAACTTACTTAAAATTAGACAAATCAGATGACATCCTGGCATTCCTAGTTTTGAAACACACACACACACACACACACACACACACACACACACACACACACACACACACACACACACACACACACACACACACACACACACACACACATATATATTTGTCTGTTTGTCTTCTTCTATAGACAAACAGAAGAAGACGGCCGTAGTGATCGATGTAGCGGTTCCGAATGACAGCAATATCAGGAAGAAGGAACACGAGAAGCTGAAGAAATACCAAGGGCTCAGAGAAGAGCTCGAGAGGATGTGGAGGGTGAAGGTAATGGTGGTCCCCGTGGTAATCGGAGCACTAGGTGCGGTGACTCCCAAGCTAGGCGAGTGGCTCCAGCAGATCCCGGGAACAACATCGGAGATCTCTGTCCAGAAGAGCGCAGTCCTGGGAACAGCTAAGATACTGCGCAGGACCCTCAAGCTCCCAGGCCTCTGGTAGAGGACCCGAGCTTGAAGGATAAACCGCCCGCAGGGGCGTGCTGGGTGTTGTTATATATATATATATATACACATACATATACATATATTGCAACTTAAACTATAATTAGGAATCATCAATTTGTTATGTTGAGACAAATATATAGTTTGCATTCACACAGTGTCTTTGAAGATATTTCAGTCCTGCCATTTATTTCTTCTTTTGTGACAGACACAAAAAGGCGCAGTTAACCAATTTCAGATTGTGTAAAAACTCCTTTGAAATCTAAACATGTAACTGCATGTAAATGAAACTGGGAACTGGATTGTATTTTGTGTTCGGATGCCATGATACACAACACTTTTCATAACCCATAATTTGGTCAAAGTAGCTACATAATTATGCTAATATGCATGAATTTGTAAATGCCAACATAATTTCTCCCTCTTTATCGTGTTATGTTTCTAACAATGTACGCTAAATGTGAGACTGGCCACAGCTGTGAGCTGCAAAGCATGTGAGACCACATTTTAAGTGCAGCTGTCCAACAGATTCGCGCGGTGCTACCTCTTTCTCTGCCTTACTTCCATTTGTGTTTAACCAATTACAGTTTTTGTGTTTTCCTCAAGCTGTGAGAGAGCAGCTTTGTTCCTTTGCTCCTTCTCGTCTTAGTTATACAAGTAGTGTTAATTTACGATACAAGCTTTCTGACTACCATCTACATATGAATGCATTTTCTTGAAGCTTGTGTTTGGGCACTGCCTGTATATGCATGCAGCTTATTAGTGTCGGGTGTCCATTGATCACCTTCATGTAGTGCAAACGCCCCTCTTGCGATTTGATTAAACACACTGCATAGAGAAAGGGATTCATTGTAATATTGATTCTTGTCTGGGCCTCCAGAAAAATTAAAAAAGATAATTATTGATGGGGGAACCTCCTTCTTATCTACAGCACCCATTGGACCCCTGTCCTTCAAAACACAGAGGTCAAACCCACTTATTTGCCCTTGTGTGCTGTACATTGCACCAGCATCATGCAGTGCTTTGCTGGGGAACTTTGTGCTCTCTATCAAAACCTGCATGTATTAAAAATTATTTTTGTAAAAAAGAGGAAAAACCAACTATCACACTTAATCAACCAACCAAGATTTAACATTTTGAAGAAAATAATAAACCTGCCTCAAAGTAAGTTATGATTTTATAAACAGACCTGTCCAAGTAGACAGGAAAGGAGGGGAAAGGCTATGCTGGAAATAGTCTAGGCTAGACTCAAACCCAGACCTCTGTTGGACCTTTGCTACATGGTCACATGCTCAACCAGGTGAGCTATAGCCATCATGATTCATGGCAAAGAACTCAGAAGCAGACTTAGACTGAAAGCCACAGATCAGAGATTTATTTTTCAGGAACTGGTTGACACAAGGGTTAAAGCTATAAATCACAATAAACTTCAAATAAGTCTCTAGTAAGGACATCACCAGTTTCTCAGAGTGAACCTTAAAGGAAAGGGTCTTATTGTGTTTTTGTAGGGTCTTTACCCTAGAATGGCAGCGCCTGGAGGCAACTGTTGTTGTGAGTCGATGCTACATAAATAAAACTGAATTGAAAGTTGGCAGACAGGTGAATGAGATCTGCAGCTCACCAGAGCCTGAAGTGCTGCAGGTGACCCTGAATCCTCGCTTAGTTGTGCTGCAATAGGCTTAGGTTGCTGGGGGTTTCCCATGATGCAGTGAGCGTTTCTTCTTCATTCACCTCTTTTTGCTTTTTATGTGCTTATACAGCGCTTTGCATTTAATCAGTTAGTATTACTTTATTAAATTAGTTACTCTTACAGTGTTGAACAGAGTGGTTTAATCTTTTGTCCTCTACCGACCAATTGCCTCAAGTTACTTCCTGTTAAAAGGGAGTTTTTCCTTCCCACTTGTTGCCAAATGCTTGCTCCTAGGGTTTTTTTTCCAAAATGAAATAAACAAAAACCGTTAATGAACGATATAAAAATCATAATTAGAGAAATGTATTTGATTTAAAGAAGTATTTTGAGGGGACAACGTTGTACATTTGCAGCATTCACTTTTTTAAAAAGAACTTTTGTTTTATTCATGCTTCCTGCTCTGTATGAATCAGTTGGGATATTCAATGGAAAATCCGCAACAAAGCATGTCTACAGCCAGCCTGACTGGGAGATAATCGAATTCAATAATAGCCTTGACTCTGCACTCTTTGGTGCTCCCTCAGTCTATTTCTATAGTCTCTTTCCATAATGCCTCCCTCTACCCCTCACTTTCTCTCTTTCTTCCTCATGTTGTTGCCAGCCTGGCGATGGCTAAGTGAACTGATGGATCCCATACAGTTTCAAAGTCTGTGTTGAATAATTCAAAATGTTTGCACAACCTATAAGGACCATCTGATACATAAATATACACTTTGTTAGACTTCATGTTTTGAAATTATTAAAAAGAAATGTATGAAAGAGAGTTCCTTTGATTTTCTGCAAGGTATTTTGCTTTAATAGAAGC
This sequence comes from Aulonocara sp. 'chitande type north' Nkhata Bay, assembly GCF_057382095.1. Lineage (NCBI taxonomy): Eukaryota > Metazoa > Chordata > Actinopteri > Cichliformes > Cichlidae > Aulonocara > Aulonocara sp. 'chitande type north' Nkhata Bay. The sequence continues at coordinate 13,711,260 of NC_141356.1, read as the reverse complement.
AAGTGTCTCTGTACTGCATGAGACATATCCTTAAGAATCAGTGTTAGCTTTCTATTTCAACTCCATTTTATGGAATTAAAACAGTCTTCAAGGACCTGCGAGGATGTATGTAAGAGGCACAGCTTTGAGCTAACTCGATGCTTACATAATGGCCACCTCATGATGCAGAACATGGTGTTGATCAATAGGAACACTGTTTCTATTAAGAGAAACCACAATTAAATGTACCTAAAAACTACAGATGCTAGCGCAACTATACTGGAAGTCAAGAGAGGTGACCCTTTAATAGGCAGTTAACATTAAATACCATATGGTTTAATCAATCTTAAGCCCTTGAGTTCTTCTGTTTGCTTCACAGTGCTTATATCTGTAAATTATGCCATTGTACATATCCTTGTTATCTGTTGTATCACTAGAATCCATCGCAATGAGTCAGGCTGACAGATGTTACCTAATTTAAATGAATCACCATAGTCAATGATGATGTACTCCTAAAAATTGCCACCAGCACCTTGCAGTCGCCTGAATGCTGCTTCACTTACATTAACATGCTTATATGTCTCATGCTGCACTAGAGCTGAAATGATGTGTCAAATGCTGCTGTGGCGTCTCATCAGCCAAGACAGTGTAAGGCTCACGCCGGCTCGCCTGCCAGCATCCAGAATCATCCTGTTGAATAATGCAGAGCCGAGCCTGCTCCTTCTCTTTGACTCGCTCATGTCTGTGCACGCAGAGCATCAAGCAAACTGCGATGCCATCAACATGCTAATTGCATGCAGATAGGTCGTAACATGGCAAACGGTATAAAGGGTACAACAGCGACTGACTCATTCATCACAAGCGGATTACAGAGCTTAGGGGGTCAATATTAAAGCTATGTGAGCATTCCATATATGTCGCCGTTAGCACATCACTGGCACCGAACATTTACACAGGTCCCCTGACAGACACACACTTACACACACAATGTTCTTTCTGAACCATAGTCCTGATTTACAGCTTAAAAGATGCCTGATTATTATTATTTTTTTTTTTTGTGGTAAACATCATGTCAAATGCAGTAAAACACACTTGATTACTGATAAGTCATCTCTTATATGGATTAAACAAAGTGTAGTGACAAATAAAGAAGGGCAGCGTTATTATGGCCATATGTTAAAACAATACAGCAACTACAACTCATTGATGGGTGACAAATATTAGCCATTCCAACATAGGAGGGTGCTGTTATACAAGAAGCTTCCAGAACAGCTTCAAACGTTCTTGTCATACATTTAAAAGGTTTTTTCAGGCTCAGGTTGGGGTTACTTTATTTATACCCGTAGATAGATTTTGAGTCTAATAGGTGAGTCATCCATCTACATATACATATTTTTACACAACAAACACACAGAACACACAACACAAAAGCATAACGACATAACGAAGAAGAAAAATCATCCACACCACATCATGTGGAAAAGAAAAGGTAGGTGGAAGCATAAAGGGAAATGTGATAAGTAAGGCAAGCTTGAAAGTCAGTCTCTGTTATAACCACCTTTTTTTCTCCAACACAGCCTCTTTAAGGTAAGTTTCTTGTAATTTCTTTAAGCAGTATTCACGATTGGTTCTCTTCTACGCATACAGAGGATCTTTCACCACTACACCGTGGAGCCACTCCACAGAGGCAACAATGCTAGTAGCAAAGAGGGTCTTCTTAGCTGTAGTCACTCATAATCACTCACAAGAAGTTAAGAGGCCATGCTATGAAGCTCAGTTCACTGACAACTTTCTAAGTCACCAAAATTGCTAATTCATGTTGCTGTATGTATAATTTTGACCCAGCAGATGTGATCACTTTTTTCTGTTAACCCATAATAAAGTCATTAAAGAACCAAACTTCATGAATGTTTTTTGTGACAAAGAAGTATCTGTTCCAATCACTCTATCAGAGAAAAATCAGAGTTTTAGAAATAACGGGACACTCAGTAGATCCATTATGTTATATTCTTTACAAGTGTATGTAAACTTTTGACCACAACTGTAAATACACATGATGCTAGGACATGCACATGAGGAATCAAAAGAAAAGAAAAGAAAGTGGAACTGAATAATGAGAAACTCTAGGACAAATGTTTTGCAGGATGGGCCACAGGTAGGTACAAGCCTGCTAAAAAGATACAAGGAGCAGAAATGGAAGGGTACAGCTAAAAACAGGGTGGCAAAGAGAAAAAACAAAACAACGAAAGGACAGGATGCAAAATAAATAGAGACACAAAATCAAAGCATTTAACAAAATGAAACTGGAAATGACTAAAATAGTGATACAAACAGTACAAAAGATCACTTAAAAATGGAAGCACCTAGAAAACATTGAAAACAACAAAATAAACCACAACAAAACCCCTAAAATCCTGACAAATATGAAGCACTGACAACAGAGGAATATAGATTATATGATTTTTTTTAAAAAACATTGTGAAAAACCACTGTTTAAAAACACAGTGGGTGTTTTTGATTAAACAACAACACAGGATGTGTGCTGGTGCCACGAAAAACTTCTGCAAACTTTTCTGTTGAACTGCATGACGTCATTGGGCTTCCACTCTATTCTTTGTAAACCAGTTACTAAAATAGGTTTTGATTGTCCAATGTTCTTGTATTAAAGGCAGTTGTAGAACCAGATCACTGCTGTTCCTACACTACAACTGCATTTTGTAAATTACCAAGCAGGCTGAGTTTTATGTGTGATTTTACGATGGTGGACAGCCTCATAATTGAGATGCTTGCATTCTGACATTAAAGTGTTCTCCAATGTCGATGCCTCCAATAAAGATAAAACATTCACGCATTACTGACATTCCAATCAGCAGCAATTTGACCATTGGGGTGATCATCAGGACCAGAATTGCGGGTCATTAACCATTTCATGCTGTGCAAACATCAATGAGAAGTCGCCTGCTGAGAGGGTGCCGTGCAGCCTAGATTCAGATTTTCTGTTATGCCCAGTCTGTTCTCAAATAAACCACCTTTGATATTGCAGTTTGAGGTTGCATCTAAGTAGCTTTTAAGCAAAGATCACAGGCAGAATTTTATTAGAATTAAATTAATACCAATTTGTGTCTTTTCAAGAACTACAGTGAGACCGTGGACTCCCAGATATGGCTACAGTCAACTGTTTTTTTTGGGGGGGGGGGGGTTTTCTGGAAAGCATAGCAATGAATAAGCCATCTAATTATGCAGGCTTGTGAGCACTTACCAATGCTTCCATTATTTTAGGCTGTTCGTATTGCAAGAAAAAGAGAAAGGGAATAATCTGAAACTGAGTATTCACTAGGATTCTGATAGACATGCAAAAACAAAGGGGAAATACACACGTTTACACCAATGGTGTTCAAGCAGTCAGAAGCTCCTGCTGTGGGTGTCGGTAAAAAATGACCCCTGCAACTGTCATCCTTCCACTTTATGGTCATTCTGCCCAGTGGGGACTAGTTCAGCCCCATTCCTTTGCAGTTTATGTCTCACTTTCAGCCCTGGGGCAGTAAGCATTGCTGCTGTGTCACTTGGCAAGAGGCAAGAGGATGTTTTCTAAAGCAAGCTTTTATGTAGCACTCCAGGGCTGGAATCTGAAAAAAGAGAGAAAACAGTACAAGAGATCAGGCAAAAAAAAAAAAAAAACACAAAAAAAGGAAAATAAAGAAATAAACTTTACCTTTTCATAAAACTGGAAATTTTACAGAGGGAATAACCATGACAAGTAAATAGAAAGCCCAAGATTGTATAGGCTTTTTGGTGGATTACCTCACTCCACGAGCTGCAGAACAACAACAGCATGAACACTCAGATACTACACTCAGTTGTAGCACACAGGCACACAGGCAGTAAATGCAGCCTTTGTAAAGATAATAATGTTCAGTTTTCATAACATTCTGCCGGAGATTCATTTCAAGTTAATTCGTACACAGCTTTTGTTGTTTCCAGAGGCTATTATTACATTGTATGTAACAATGACATTTTTAAAAGTTACATTTGAAGTTCAAATCAATACGCCTTAACCAGCAAGTATAATATAAATATATAGGATAATATAAAAATGATGTTGTATTTAAGAATAATCTCCATACTCTCAATCCACCTTATTTCCAGCAGCCGTCACCAAATAAGCTCTAAAAAACCACATTTTGTATCCTGCAGAACCAAACGACAGAGCTGGCATGCTGGAAGAAAGATGAGTCTTATAAAAGGAAATGTGGCCAGATTGTCTGAGGATATACTATGCTGTAGCACGGCAGCTAGGCACAAGGTCCACAGAGAATTGAAAATTTATGTCTTCCCAGTGGCCTTAGCCTAATGTGGGGTTGCTTTATATAAATTGCAGGTTTAGTTAGCTTTTGCGATGATTCCTGTTGTTCCTGGGCCCAGTGATTTGAGTTTTGTATAGGTTATCTTTTTATGAATAAGTTCTTGGTTCATTTGTTGTAGTTATTCTAGTTTCGTTCTTGGTTCTTTCTTCTTTATAGTTGTCTTTTTAGGTTCTCAAACATGCTGAGCTACCTGCCGTGGAGACCCCTTGTGAATAAGGGAGCAGCTGAAAGTACCTTCTTATAGCAGCTTCATTTTTAGAGCAGCAGGCTGCCATCTTCACCAAAACAAAGCTCTCATTGATCATTTGGGTTAAACGGCAGGATCTTCACCAGACAGCTGGTGGTCATGACATTGTAAATAAGGGTGTTCACTGATGTTTGCTCTCCTGGAGCTGCTGATTTCTGTGAGTCCTGAGTTGGAATACAAAAGTTGTTTACCTCTGTGTGCCTTTTAAAGCACAGATATTCATGTAACCCTGACTTCAAAGGCAAGCACACTTTGTTTGAGATCTTGAATGCATTTATTATCCATTTGTTGAAGGGTAACTTAAGTTACTGGCAACCACGAAAATGTTTTAATCAAACTATTAATTCAGTCTAAATATTCAGGGCTTGTAGTTGTGCTGCACATTTAGAAATACAATATCAACACAGTTGCTTCGATTTACTCCGATTGTTCAGTCTGACGTCACTAGCCGTGTCGGGACCTAAACTCCGCTGCAGGTCCATATATCAAACGATCACTATGGCATTACTGAGAGTTGAAAGACTGTCTAAAGTCTTTCATCTTTAATAAAATGATCAGCGTTCTGCTCTACCAGGTGTAACAATTGAGTTTAACATCCAGGCATCCATGAAAACGGAATTTATGACTTTTAACGGAGTTAGAAGTTAGCAGGGAGTTAGCTCGCTAGCTTCTATCTAACTACAATATAGCATGTCCTGACTGCGGGGTTTTGGAAACAAATTAAAACGTACAGCTCTGTTATCACTTCCAACATAAATGAAGACAGAAAACTAAACAGCAGTGACGTTTGTAGAGTTACTGAAGTTTGGCTAGCTGGTATATAATGATGTGCCATGTGACTGCTAGCGACACAGCCATGTTAGCATAATATAAACAAGCTAACTTTTTTTTCCACTCGATAAAAGTTAGCGTGAGTGTTCTCGGTGGTCAGGAACAAATGTAATCGCATGGCAGGATGCTGTAAAAGGACCAAACTTCAGCCAGGAGAACAACTGAGATAATCCATCCACAATATGAGGTTAGTCATTCATATACTGCTGCATGGGATGGGATGTAGCTACAGCCTAAGTTTTTAAAAACTGAGCTTAAATAAATGATTAGCGGTAATAAAAGCCGAGGGAGGTCAACAGGGATCACTGACTGTTTTAGGAGCTTTCTGAGATCAAATAGAAGAAAATACAAAACATTAAACATGTTAACAACACAAAAGCCATATTAAACGCAGACTACTTTAGGCCCGGAAGTAGGATTCGTCGCGTCATCACTGAACAACCGGATAGCATATTAAGCTTTTCTCTGCACTCAATTTGCTTCAGTTTTTATTTTCCTATTTTTTCTTACCTTTGGGATTTTTGGAAAGTGAACCAATATTCATCGTTCTCTGTAATCAGTTGATAGATGCAAGAAGGGAGATTGTCATCCACATGATGAGGCAGAGGCTTGTGTGTCTTTAAACACCTCCTCATTTCCCTGCTTATATAAACAACAACCCCAAACCTTTATCGGGTTTGGGGTTTTTTTTGGAAAGAATGAAGCATTCTGTCAGTCGACATGAGGATATGGGTTTCATATATGAATCAGATATCACTGTCTGTCCACATATTAGGGTTTTATATTCTCCTATCTGAAGCTTGGATTAGTTTACATTGCTTGCACTCGATGTTTTGTTTATTTATTTATTTATTTATTTATTCATATGTGATCATAAAGTTTCAGGACTGGACAAAAAAGTAATAAAACACAAGAAATAAGTGTCATCGGCAACAGTGAGGCAATAGTGCTAATTGCAATAAATGCTGTTGTAATATTCTAATAACAATATAATGCAATCATAATATTAATAAACATAAGCTTTTGGAATTTTAGGTTTTGCACCTTACAATTATTTACTGAACCAAATATTTATCCTTCCTACCTCGAAAACAGCCCATGCTAATAAAGACCCTCCCAGATGAGATAAATAACAATCTAATTATGAGAGCTTCAACTTTTTGCTGTAAGCCAGTTTGTTTACCTGTCCTGCGACATCTTGCTAATTTGGCTGAGCATTCCTCCATATTGCTGTCAGTCGTTTTGATAAGCAGCTTCCTTCACCACAGAGTATAGCCTGAGGCTGAAGTATCCACCACGGGACAGAGGAAGCAGATGGCAATCACAAACTGTGTACAATAAACTCAAAGTGATGCTTATGTTCTTGAGCTTTCCTGAAAGGTTCTGCTCTTTTGAATATTTACTGCCATTGTGTTTCTTTACTTAAAGCCAGCTCATGCATGCAGTAATAGCCTTTAGCAAACATTACAGACATCACTGAATAACCAATTTCAGACAAATGGGACAAAGATGAATAATGTAATAATGTACAGTACAAGGCATTTAAATTTCTGATTAGAATATGAGTAATATATTGTTGATACATTGCAAAGAGAATATACATACACAACTGTAGCATGTATATGTATGTGGTCTCTCGACCTAAAATATCTGACAGCACAGCATAACAAGAGCTCTGTAATGCTACTGTGTGACAATCATGCAATAATGTGCAGGATATATTAGGTTTCATCTGTGCCTTCAGGTGCTTTTGAGGCAGCTAAATCTTGTGGCATATTTTGTGCTTCTAAATTTTCAGTGATTACAGTTGAGTTGATGTAATTAAAAAGTAATACAAGAAAGAGTAAGACTTATTGCATTTGGAAGACTTGTGATATTAAAGACTGCAATTGGCATATTTAGATTTCAAATATAACCATTTCCTCCTTTTCCATTGTGAAAACATTGGATTATGTGTTTGCAGTCACAAATTTGGCCTATTTTGCCTCCATATATTACTCAAGTTACTACTGTCTTGACCTTTCACATTATATATAGCTGTTGCGAGGCGAAGTGTCCATTCTGGATTAATCCTCACCCACTGGGATCCTCTCTGCATCTGAGCTCAGCACTAAGAAATTAACTTTGTCCGAATGTCTAATGAGTCTTATAGTGTTGGCACTCATAGGTCTGCATTCTGGAACTCTTCCAGTCCTCTTAGGGGCCTGTGCAGCGTTACCTGTTGCAATACGTTTTTCAGCACTTTTCTTTCATCAAATGAGCGCTGTGTGGCTTCTGGGCTGCACAATTAATCCTGCGTTAATTGTGATCATGATTTTGTCTTTCACTATTAATTAAGCTTGATCAAGTGAGATACTGACATTTTCCAATTTGTTATGACTGCTCCAGTACATCAAATCAAGCACTCCCTATACACAACTAAACGGTCTCACCAATCATAGGTGATTAACTGGTCTCATGCCTTTCACACACACACACAAAAAAAGTTATGGCTTCAGGCAAATCCTTTTTCACGACAAAGAAAATGGAACAACATTTTTTGTACTGTGTCAAATAATTTTTACTTGCATCTGGAAATCTCTGTGGACAGGGCTTTACAGAATAAATACAAACTGAAAGGGCTGAAAACTGAAGGTATTAATAATTTCACCTAGTTTCAGATAACAAACAAAATATGCAACCATCTTTTTTTTTGGTTGGGCTGCCTCATGAGGTTATTGTTAAAACAAACCCCGTCACACCTCTTACTTTCCACTTTCTTCAAATTTTAGTCAGTCATCTCCCACAGACAAGTGAGATGAGAAGCAGACATTCACACAGAAACTCTTCATTACACATGAATACTTCGTATCACATGTCACTGTTTGAACACCAAAAGTCATATTCAGTGAAACTAAATGGAAGGATGAAGCTAAAACATACAGGAAGTATAGTCTCCTGGCAGACCACTGCACTGCTATCTTCCCGGATCCTTACCAAGTACTTTGGAGCCTTTGAACAACAGAGGTTTAGATAATATGTTAGTTTGAACCCCACTAGAGCAAATACACAGTGCTGCTTTACACTAGTGTTTGTGCGTTAAGCTTTGTGCAGTCATAACAAGTTGGGGGTACGTGGTCATTTGTATGGGGATTGCATTCACCCTCTGATGACAAACCTTGAATAGTGACAGATATAATGTTAGCATCCAGTCTCCAATGTGAAAATGTGTTCCTATTTGACTTAAATGGGTTGATAAGTGCTTCCTAGTAGGCGCAAGGGGCCATTTAATGGCATAACATATGGGGACTGATAACAGCCTAAACATGAGCCTAGATATAGTCACATGTTGACTTCTCCGCTGGGCATTTTCTCTCCAAAGTAGTGTATAGGTAAATCCTTTACTTTTCTCATTACAAATGCACAGAAGTGAGAGCATGTGGACTGGGAGGAGCATTTTAAGAAAAAATAAACCATTCCAACCTCTATGTTAAACTACTGTAGCTGTACAGATGCACTCTAGAGAAAGCCAGTTAATCACACTTAAAGTCCCGATACTCATGATGAGCCTTAGTTTTTAACCTGCTCAACTTTATTTATTTCATACATGTCACCTCACTACAGTATGCACCATAGTGATGGGGTTGAGCAATGCATAACAAAGACAGGGTGCGTGGGAAATTTATGAGGCAGCTTGCCTGGCTGTGCCTGCAGGTCTGGTGCAGATGACTCTCCAGTGCTCCTGGGAGGAATTACTCTGACAGGGCAGCAGAGGGATGCTGACTGGTTCACAAACAAACGGCTGGAAGAAGAGAAACAGAGAGGGAGAGTGGGGACGACTTTCCAGCGGTGGAATTAGTTGCCTAATTTATGAGAGTTAACTTTGTTGGAGTCAAAAAATACTTGAACGGCTCTTCAGTTACTGCTGTTGTCTTCTGTTTTAAAGGACAGTGTTGTCACTTTGGGAAATCTGCCATTGTTAGTTTTTGTTGACAGTTACAGAGGCTACATGTCCTTCTGTTAAATCCATGCAATTTTGGTCTTGACCAAGATTTTCTAGGCATTAAACCATTTTCTCAGCCATACTATGTGAGTGCACTTGTAGTCTTTTTGCATCAGTCGGTCACAATACTTGTGACTAGTTTTTCAGTATCAATCAGCTGTCACTAAAGTGCTACCAGAGTGCAGCTGTCTCTGTGTGACTACAGTTTCCCTTTTCAGGCATAAGACAATTAAATACATGAACACACACACACACACACACACACACACACACACACACACACACACACACACACACACACACACAATACGCTCTCTCTCTCACACACACATACACACTAAACACTATATTATGATTTATTCTAAGCAATAAAAGCTACGTTAGCATAATTGGCACACCTATGTAACATATGCAGGCTTTGCCCAGGAGACACTATGATAAACATAAAGACAGCTTAATTGGGAGTATTCTCCACAGGCCAGTGCCTTTTCTCAACCTTTCTGATCTAAATTAAATTCTGAAGCAGACTACCAAACAAAAAAGATACTTATTTTAGGGCCCTAGAGACACAAGCGGGTGCGATAATGCTTAAAAAACCCTACTCTGAGCACTTATTTTTAACCTCTACAGTAGGTAGTTCTTATTATATATAGATAGATAGTTCCCAGTAAAACTCATCAGATCCAAGATGTTGTATCTAGTTCTGATAGGAGCTGGGCAAAATAGATAATTTTCCCCCATTTCAGCTTCTTTATTGACTTTCTCTAAAGAAAAATCTTAGTACTTGCAGTCTGAGCCATTTATTGCTACTCATAATTATGTCTTAATGATTTCGAGTAGCTCTTATAGTTAGGGCTGGTTCAGGTAACCCTGAATCATCCCTTTGTCATGACTGAATAGGTTCAAGTTTTTGGAGGACTTTCAGCGAACACAAGTACTCCCTTGTACTTTTATGCCACTACTGCAGTCACTCAACTCTCTCCCTCTCTCCCACAGTTTGTACTTTCTCCTCCATGTCCTCTCTTTGCTGGCCAATATCAGGTGCTGAGAGATAACAACCCTGTTTTAGAGACCTACTAAATCCCCATAAGATGTTGACAGCGAGGGGATTTTTACAATTGCACAGGATAGAATACCCACATTCAGGAACACATGAGAAACCTTTATTCCAAGCATAGAAGACACACAGGTAAACAGTCTAGCATGTGCAAACAATGTGAAAAAGTCCAGAAAAACAAGGAAAACTTAAGGCATAATAGCCTGAGAACACCTGACTACTTTTAACTAAACATACTCCAAACAGAACTCTACTTTCAGCTGATCAGCTTCTTCTGCTTGTTCTAGAAGCAGACTACAAAACAGAGGAGACCGGGCCTTTGTGGTTACTGCATCTAAACTTTGGAACACTCAGCCTTTTTAACACAGGACCTCCTAACACTCAACATTGTGTCTTCTGTTTCTCTCTATTTTTATGCATATATATTTATTCTTTTTCGTTCAGTTTGCACAGCACTTTGGTCAACCTGTGTTGTTTTTAGATGTGGTAAACTGACTTCACTTGACTACAACAAGAACAAGAAAGGGGGGAAAATGAGAACTTGGGGCCATACACACAGCTGAGTAACAGACGTTCTGCTTTCCCCAACTAGTCAGGGCAGATGGCTGCATGGCTAGTCAGGGCAGATGGCTGCACTCCCCTCAAATCTACAATGGTTTCTTCCTCTCCAAAGGAGGATGGCACAAATTGTTACGAGTTGATTAATGTTGTGAACTTGAGTAAAAATAATTAAATTCTTTATCTAATTTCCCCCTTTGAAACCAGCTTTTGTAAGTTAACGTATTCAGCAGCAGCTCCTTCTATTACAGTGTATCAACACCTAAAATAGAAAATGTAAAATTATAAAATGACATACAACAGGAAATATAAAAGGACACTGGTGTCACATCACTGCATATTTTGCAGGCATCAGCCTTTCCATGACCTGCCAAAATGCTGCATTAAAGACTGTTAACCTTCTTTTTTTAACACCAGCTAGAAAGGAGTGACAGGAGAGCCGGAAAAAGAGCAAGAGCTGACAGGAGGGAGAGAGAAACAGCGACTGTGACGGAGAACACTGCATTGGCTTAATTCCGGATGACCTACAAAACAGCAAAATTTATATATTTATGTAAATAAATCTGAGTAAGGCACGGGTGGATGACAAATGTCAACTGGCAGGCTTGACAAATTGGAAACATAGACATCTTGTCTTCTAGCTGTTGGTGAACGAGATAGGGTTAATGTCACATTTTAATATGTAGTGATGATAAATTGTGTCTTTTAATTTAGTCGCCTCGTGTTACTATTATCTCATTACCGCTGGATTAACAGTGTTTAATTCATAATTAAATATTTTGTCTCCAAATATTTAGCAAGTGTGGATGTCAGAGGACCTTCATGATAATTTAATCTAATTCCTGACAAAGTCTTGATGCTCAGTGTTAGTGCTTAGAGAGTTTAAATGAGCAAAACATTTTTGCAAGCAAGCCTTAAGCCAACCCAATCTAGCATAATTAGAAGTTTATAGCATGATATTATTATAACCAATACGTTTGCTTGTGTTTTCATTTGTGATCCGCCTTTTTTTTGCCATGTTTTCTAGCAGCTAATGACTCACGTCTTTAGCAGTCTATTTAATGTTACATAAAATGCAGTGCAAACTTTTGCTAAAAGTTCAAAGTGAGTTCAACTTCATACAAAAGCTTTCTTACTGGCAGAAATGAGGTACAAAATCTAAAAATAGTGATACAGCCCTGTTTCCCAGCTATGTGGCAGATATTTTTCATGTGTCCCATTAGATTTTGTACTTAGGTTTAAAAAGCCATTAGGATTGTTTACAATCTAATTTTCCTGCTGGGAATCGTCATGCTTTTAGAAGTGAAAATAAATTGGGTTTCAGACAAGAAAAACTTAATTCAACAAGGATTTTCTGTGAAGCCATAAGAAAAGTGTTTGCTGCTTTATGTTCTAATCATCCATCTGTTTTTCTTTTTGCAGGTTTAGGTTCACAGTCACAGCTGGGCAAGCAGAACATCCCAGGACAGCTGTAAGCAGATCATCCCAGGTGCCTGTTCCCTCTGCATCTTCCAGATGCAGGATGTAGGAAGGTGCTCCCAGACTAGCTAGAGCACGCGGCAACGCCATCTCACGCAGGCATTGGGTCTGTTTGAGGTTTTCTCCCATTTGTTTATGCCTAGTATAAGGGAGGCTCCCTGGTGGCATCCGTACTGGTGCCTATCTCGCTATTAAACTATTTAGCATGCAGAGAAGCAGATGCTACTTTATACATTTAACGGCCACGAGGCACTTATTGGTTCCCCTAAACATGCACTCACCCAAAGATAGACTGATGAGGATTTTTCATTTTCCTTTAAATGACTTTAATGTTTATTGTTTCACCTTTCAGGTGTGTGAGACACAACCCATACAAACAATCACAACAAAGACTGTTTTCCAATGTGTACGCACTTTCTATTCCCTTTTAATAAAAAAAACAAGCTTGATGTAGTTTACCTTCTTTAAAGTTGGAAGGTGAAATTACCTACCATCTACTATATACTAAATATGAAGACTAATACAGGGATGCAGTTTGACTACTTTGATTCCAGTGTGTTTTATTTTCTTTGCCCTTGCTGTTTGCATCATTGTTTTATTTGACACCACTGCTGTTTTCACAATTGTCTTAGAATTTTAAAACTTAAATACATTCAAAATTAAAAAGAAAAACACAATTTAGATTCAAGAACTCATGTTATAAAAACACAGAGTTAAGACTTATCTCTTCCTCAGAGTTTTAATTCGGTGCAATGCTCAGAACTGTCTTGTTCAACAAGGTTGTGGTGCGTGTTCTCATAAAGACTGACCCTTAGACGGTCAGCTGTCCATCCAGGTTCATAGTGTTACAAGTATCGGTGATGATTTGAGGCCCTAAATTGTTTACACAGTCATGCCACAGGGATGTCTGTTCCTCATGATGACAAAAAGCAAATCCCCATGAAAAATCTCTCAATTTAAAGACCAGAACACTAATGCAAGTTGATGTAATGTCCTCTGAATTCATGGACACAAAGCTGTGTGTGTTTTGAGTGTGTGTATGTGTGGAAACACATCAGCACCCAGGTGTGTTTCTTGGTGTGTTTCTTGGCAATCCCGTCCACTGACTCTGTGCCAATGTTGCTGCTTGGCTGAACATTAAATCTACTGAAGGGCTGAGTTTATTTTCCTTGCTTTGAAGGCCGTATTTATCGTTTTCAATTATCTCACATCCATAAAAGCTGACCCCTGCTCTTGGCTGCGCGGTCTGAACCGCTGGAAAGAGAAAAAAGACCAAATGTAAAACTGTACGTTCAAGCTTTAGAGTGTGTGTCTGTTCATGCATCCTGCAGGAACTTTTATAAATGCACTTATTTTTGCAGGCAACAACAGTGGCTGGTGACACAAACGTTAAAGAGGAACAAAAACCAGCATGGCATGAAGTTATTTTACACCAGTCACCTTCTCATCTCTCTTAAAAAATGCCATTACATAGTCATATTGTGGACAATCTTGAGATTCCATCCATCCATTCGCTTCCGCTTATCCTTTTCAGGGTCGCGGGGGATGCTGGAGCCTATCCCAGCTGTCATAGGGCGAGAGGCAGGGTACACCCTGGACAGGTCGCCAGTCTGTCGCAGGGCCAACACACAGGGACAGACAACCATTCACACTCACATTCACACTCACATTCATTCATTCATTCATTCATTTATTTATTCATTTTCAGGCACAACAAATACCTATATTGAACATAAAATACACAAAACAAAAAACAAAACTTGCCTGAAAAAGGAGTGGGACGAAGAAAACTTATTAAATCCCACCCCTATACTCACTCATCAACAAAAAAAAACAATAAACTTCCCGCAGTTACGCCCATCATTGCATACAGACCCATCAACAGCCCCGGGCAGATACAAGCATCTAAGCGGCAGCTCGCAACCAACAATTAGAGCCTTCATAACTGAATACAGAATATATAAATTATAAATTGCATTACCACAGGTAACAGGCAGTAATAACTACAAGTAACAGACACACATACATATACATACATATATATCTACACACACAAGTACATATATGTACATACATACGCACACTTTATTTTTTATTTTTTATTTTGGAATCCATACCAGCAATGGTAAGAGGACAGACATTACAGAGCACACTAAAACCCATCATTGAGTATACTGTGACCAGACCAACTGTTTGTAGAGAAATTTAAATCTATGAATATTTTTGCATTGTTTCAATTGTAAACTCAGACTGTTCCAGATTTTCACACCACATACAGACACACAAAAGCCTTTACGGGTTGTTCGAGTTCTGGGTAATTTGAATTCTCCAAAGCCTCTCACATTATAAACCTTTTCTCGAATTTCAAATCTAGTTTGTAAATTTGCCGGTAAAAGTTTAGTAAAAGCTTTATACAAAATTATGGATGTATTGTAATTAACCAGATCCTGGAATTTAAGTAACTTTGCCTGAAGAAAGAATTTGTGAGTATGATCTAGATAACCAGCCTTGTGAATAATACGCAGTGCTCGTTTCTGTACTGTGACTAATGGATTAGTTGTATTTTTATATGTATTTCCCCACACTTCCACACAATATGTAAGATATGGAAGAACCAGGGTACAGTACAGAGTACGAAGTGCATCTTTATCAAGGAATTGTTTCACTTTGTTCAAAACTGCGAGGCTTCTAGAAATTTTGGTTTTTATGTGTCTGACGTGGGGTTTCCATGAAATTTTGTTATCAATTATAACTCCCAAAAATTTGTTTTCACTCACATTATCAATTGGTACACCTTCAATGATAATTGGTAATTCTATATTATATTTTAAATTACCAAAAAACATTGCTTTAGTTTTATTTATATTTAATGATAATTTATTTATGTCCATCCATTTTTTTATTAATTTTAGCTCCCTGTTTACGGTCATTACAAGATCAGTATAACCATCGCTACTGAAAAATATGTTGGTGTCATCTGCGAACAGTATGAGTTTAAGTACTTGAGAAACATCAAAAATATCATTTATGTATACATTGAAAAGTTTTGGTCCCAACACTGACCCTTGGGGAACACCACATGTAATACCAAGTTTCTCTGAATGGTAATGCCCTATGCTAACATATTGTTCCCGACCTGTTAGGTAACTTTTTAACCAGTTACCAGCTTTCCCTCGAATACCATATCTTTCCAATTTATCCAGTAAAATTGAGTGATTGATTATGTCGAAGGCCTTTTTGAGGTCAACAAAAATACCAACTGCATATTTATTTTTATCCAGTGTATCAGTAATTTCTTCTACTGCCTCAATTATCGCCATTGAAGTGGTTCTTTGCGTTCTGAAACCATACTGACCAACATTTATTATTTGATGTTTTTCAAGGAATTTTTCTAATCTTGAATTAAAAAGTTTTTCTAGAATTTTTGAGAATTGAGGCAGTAGAGAAATAGGCCTATAATTGGTAAAACTGTGTTTGTCATTACTTTTATATAGTGGTATTACTTTCGCAATTTTCATTTTTTTTGGAAAACAACCGGACTGAAATGATAAATTACAGATATATGTTAAGGGACTAGCAATATTCAGAATAACCTGTTTAACTACAGACATATTTATGTCATGATAATCCATTGAAGACTTACTTTTACATTTTAATGTGATATTTATTACTTCTTGCTCATTTGTAGCTGAGAGGAACAGTGAAAAGGGATTTGATTTTATATTACTGATATTTTCATTTTTATGACACGGGATGTCTGCTGCTAGTTCAGGGCCAACATTTATGAAGAATTTATTGAACCCATCGACAATATTACTCATGTTGTGATTTTCACCATTTGCATCAGTAAAATATTCAGGATATGATGTTCCAGAAGATCCTTGTTTAATTAAGTTGTTTAACACATCCCAAGTTCCTTTTATATTGTTTTTATTTTCATATAATCTTCTTCTATAATAAAGTTGTTTGCTCGTTCTTATCATCCACCCGCCGCTCGAGATCCATGATCCGTCTGTCCTTCTCGGCATTTTGGAGGCGTAGCTGTTTTACCTCCTCCAGAAGCCCCAGAAGCAGCTCCTGCTGTGCCCTGACTGCGGCCACGTCTCCGCACAGCGCTCCGAGGGAGGTTTTAATGTCCTCAACCTCCTCTGGTGTTGGGCCTTTCTTGGGTGGCATACTGAAGCGAGAGCACGAGGCGGCCACCACGAGGGACCCGGAAGCGGAATTTCTGATGATGGCGCCTGGCTAGGCCTGCTGGCTGATGGTGGAGCCTGGCCTAGTGCCACACCTAGTGGCAATTTGGATTATCCAATTAACCTATCCCCACAAGCTGCATGTCTTTGGACAGTAGGAGGAAGCCGGAGTACCAGGAGGGAACCCACGCAAACACGGGGAGAACATGCAAACTCCACACAGAAAGACCCCGGCCTGATGGTGGAATTGAACTCAGAACCTTCTTGCTGTGCGGCAACAGTGCTAACCACTGTGCCACCGTGCTGCCCACCAATCTTGAGATTATTTTTTAAAAATTTAATCACATTTGTTTGTTGGTCTGAAAACGTCTTGGGCCAAGGATAGGTAATATTAGTGTCGTATGTTTTTAAACGGCATGTATGAGTGCAGGGAAAGTCTGAAAAAGGCACACAGAAGGACTTCGTCTGGGTTTTAACACAAAAATCTCTTCCAGTGATGAAATATAATAGTTTAATTATTATAGCCTTGTCTCAGTTATGACCTTAAGTTACTCACTTACTCACTTTACTTTATTAAAGACACACACACGGGTCCATAGCAAATAAAATAAATACATGCAAAATACAAAAAAAGAAAAGAAAATTTAAAACAAATTCCACAATATTACACAATACAACCTAACTGAACTTAGTGTAGAGTCAGTCAGAGATGTAATTATACTATTTCTGGAGTCCTTTACACTACTGTGCATCAGATTGTGAAATATAGCATAACAGGTAGGTAGTCCAACACCAGTGTTGGGCAAGTTACTTTGAAAAAGTAATTAATTATAGTTACTAGTTACTTCTTCAAAAAAGTAACCGAGTTAGTAACTGAGTTACAAGATTCTAAAAGTAAATGGCCCGTATTTGTATAGCGCTTTACATAGTCCCTAAAGACCCCAAAGCGCTTTACATTCAGTCATCCACCCATTCACATACACATTCACACACTGGTGATGGCAGCTACATTGTAGCCACAGCTGCCCTGGGGCGCACTGACAGAGGCGAGGCTGCCGGACACTGGCGCCACCGGGCCCTCTGACCACCACCAGTAGGCAACGGGTGAAGTGTCTTGCATTTTCTTCTTAGTAACGGCAACGGCGTTGTAACGATAGAAACTGTAATTCGTTAGATTACTCGTTACTGAAAAAAGTAACGCCGTTAGTAATGCCGTTACTTGTAACGCCGTTATTCCCATCACTGTCCAACACTAACAAACATTTGGCTTGCACTGGCCCACCTTAGCAACTTCAGCATCAACCGCATTCCATCATTATGTGCCAGATTGGAAGAAGGCTTTGAAGAGTCCAACCTTGACTGGAACAGTGCACATACCAGACTTACGGTCAGCATATTAGCTTGTGCATACATTAAGTACTGGCATTGTCTAGAAATGTCCATATCATCAGACAAATCGTCAGATCGCAGCTTGTTACTTATACATCCACTATATCGTGGAGTCCATGCAGCCATGTTCTGCATGTAGAGGAACCACTCCAAAGTGTAGCACTGCAGGATGCTGCTTCACAGTCCTAATGTGTTTGTGTCCTGGACAGCTGAGGCAGTGATGCCGGAGGCAGAGCTCAGGTGTTCATGTCTGGTGATCTGCAACTGATATGACAGTGCTATATTTTGGCTATTGATTCGTCAGAATAACAATTAAAGGATTAGCATAGTAATGAAATTGATCCACTGATGTAAAGATCCTCACCTAAAGCAGGACAGTTTCTCTTTTCTCTTTTGGCTGACTGCTAAAATATTTTAATCAGACTCACCAAAATGGATTTTTTTCAGAAAGAAAAAACGATATATATTTTTTAATTATGCTCAGTTATTTTTTTTCCATCACAGAAATACCCTTGTACATTTTCTCTCTCTGTTGCCTCTCAACGGACCAGAGCAAACATTCATTTGCACCCTTCAATGAACTCAGCTTTATCTGCTGCCTCTTAAAACCTTGAAATCCAAACAAACCATATCAGTATCTACAGACCTACCCACTCCCTCGCTTCTGAGCGATAGTGTGATACTAACATCTCCACACTTTTGATGTTAATAGTAAATTAATAAGAGTTTGGATTTTAAAGTCTCATTATCCTGCTATGAGATACTCTGCTGGCCTTGGGGCACACAGCCAACAACAGTTCCCTTTGAACGGGGAGTGTATCAGCCTAACCCCCCTCTGTTAGCCATTTCAAAGCAACTGCTGCAATGGACAGAAAATGATGCCATCTGCATGTGAATGTGACTCCCACCCACTCTCAGCACTGCACATAATCTCCTTTTTATGCTGATTGTCAACTCTTGTGATTATGAATTTGAACAGTGTGTGTGTGTGTGTGTTTGTGTGTGTATCTGTGTGTATATGTGTGTGTGCACACGCAGGCGCCTGTACCTGTGTCTGTATCTGTTTATTCTTCATAGTTTGCAGAGGTATGGGGGTCAGTGCACAGAGATGAAACAAAAAATATTATTTGGCAAAAGAGGACAAAGTACACATTTGAAGAAACACATCATTGGGAAATGCTCATCCATTTATCAGGTTGGAAGGCTGGTCATTACATGCACAGTACTTATTGTTAAGCTGTTAGCAAATGTAGCTGCAGTTCTTTGGATGATGACAATGAGTTCTTGGATAATGTTAGCACTACTAACAGTTTTTTTATTTGTTTTTTCCCTCAGCAATATAAAAACTTCTAGGTCAACTTCAGAATAACCCATGTGTGGTCATAGAAATATTCAAGAATTAAAACTCTGCTGCCCGTTTAAGCTATTAGCTAACAGACGCAGACAGGGAACATGAGAGCATCACACATTAACGTCAGTGTGTAATCTGTGTCCAGTTGAATCAGAGGTGCCATTTACATTTCCACAGCACCCGTTTGGTATGGCAATTTATTCGTCACTGTTTCATGGTTTCAATACATCAAACTTGGCTCCATATGGATAAGTCATTTGGTATGGGTTGTGTGGGTGTTTATGTTCATCTGGGATCATTTTACAAGCATTTCCAGGTATCATAATGGTCTTTTTAATCTTTGTGTTGGAATATTATGCCTCACATCTTCAAACCAGCAGAACCTTTCTTCAGTGTGGCCTGTTGGTTTAAGAAGAGACACAAAAAATTAGTAATTGTGATGCACTTTTTGCATTTATTCAGGAAGTTTCTATGTTGCTCTATTCTTTACGATAATATTAGCTAAAAAGTTAAATGAGTTTTCCATTAAAAAGCAAAGGTTTCCACTGATAAAATGATTTGTGTTTGTACTTCAAATCTATCAAACATGTTGAACGAATTTGTTTAATCATAAAAAACTGTAAACAAAATATTATTTAATAATTAAAACTTACATTATTTAGACTGGGGCTTGCTGGCTTGGAATCCTCATCCTATTTGTTACCACTAGCATAAGAAATATTGATACTGATACATGGATACACAGATACAACAACAAAAAAAATTGTAGGTGAAGTGAATAACAGCCATAATTTCTTTACAGTGCAATATCAATTTTGGAAACCTTGGATCCTGGTATTCATGTGGATGCTACGACTACACAATGTTGTAGACCAAGCACACTCACCATAACCATGGATCTCCATGACTGCAATGGCCTCACCATCCCACAAAACCAAACCCACACTGGTTTTGTGGTATCCATATTTGTTTGAACAGAACATCTACAGCACAGGTGTCGAACTTCAGGTCTCGAGGGCCGGTGTCCTTCAGGTTTTAGATGTGTCCTTGTTCCAACACAGCTGATTTAAATGGCTAAATGACCTCCTCAACATGTCTTGAAGTTCTCCAGAGGCCTGGTAATGAACTAATCATTTGATTCAGGTGTGTTGACCCAGGGTGAGATGTAGAACCTGCAGGATGGCGGCCCTCGAGGCCCGGAGTTCGACACTCCTGATCTACAGGATGCACTGGAACAAGTGTGATCCATATCCAGCTATCAAACCGGGTTGAGACAAAGGTGTTCTTTCCATGAGTCAGAGCTGTTGTGGTAGAACAAAGTGAAAGATTACGAGCACAGGCCTAGAGTGATGCGTACTGAAAAACTACATATCTACCTTCATACAACTGAGAAAAGAAAAATAATCTCTAAAATGGACTCAAACAACAACAGATTGGTGTCCATATTTGTTTTGACTCTGACCTTCCATGGCGCTCATCCCCCTTCCAAAAAGTAGCTGTGGAAAACAGAATTCTTTCCTCAATCTGTCAGAGCGCAGCTTTTTGAGGGCTCCGTCTTCCTCACACGGTCACTGTCCCTGCTGGCTGTTGGGATCTGTCCCCTGAGCAATCTGCCACCCCCTTCCAGTCAAGCTATTATGGGAGAATGGGTGAGAGGCTGCCGCCAGCTATTTTCTGCTCACACTATTTAGTGCTTGGTTTTGCAGCTATTTTTCCCATTTGTGGTCCTCCAACCCACCCGCTCCTCTGGATAGGGATAGCAATTTGAGGGTGTGTTGTTTATAAAGTTGGAGCTGTGAACCTTCTCCGGGGCTACAGTAACCTCTGTCTTCTGATAATCTGCCAATTACCAAGTACTGCTCAGTGTTAGGAACTCCCCTCCCTATCTCTTCCAACACGCATACACACACATAGACACGTTCTACTGTCTCCATGGTAACCTCTTCAGGGGCTGACAGAAGAACTGTGGAGAATGAACTCAGAGATCATAATTTGACAACAACTGTGGGTCCCTTTATCCCATCCTAAACCATACTGGGCAAACTGTGTATTTTGTGTATTTTTTCATCAAATCTGCAATGTTAAGGCAGTTATACTCCTTTGTTTAAATACATTTACATAACCCAGTACAGGAAACTTCAGTAAGAATAATGTCACTCTATCTTAAGCATATTGTGTTGATAATAAATGTGAAATCTTTTGGGGGTTTTTTGGATTCTTGTGATGCTTGGTAAGGATTTCAGTGCTCTTGCTGCATTTAGATTGCTTAGTAAAGACACTACTACTTCAAACTTCTGGGGGCAAAAATCAACTTCTGTATAAAATTGATTCAACCTTCATGTTCAGAACCATTTCTAATGATTAGAGATGGGCTTCCAGGCAACAATTCAGAGACCAAACAATAGTTTGGTATTGTTCAGATGACCAGGAAAATGCTTGTTTTTTCTTTGATTGTTATTTATATTTATATTCTCTTGGTTAAAAAAAGATTGTGGTGTAACTTAAAATTTAGTCAAAGTCAAAGTCAAAGTCAACTTTATTTGTCGATTCTTCCACATGTACAGGACATACGGAGAATAGAAATTGCGTTACTCTTCAATCCCTAGATAAATAGCAAATGAACATTTAAATATATTTAAATATAAAAGTGATTTAAAAAATGCAAGTAAAATAATTAAAAAGTAAAAATTTAAATAAATACAATTTTACATATAACAAGAAAGCTATACAATATACAATATAATGGGTAAGTGACATTGAGTGTAAACCAGGCAGAGTAGTGCAAATAGGCAAATAGTGCAAATGGAGATTTAGTAGTGTACGGTAAGAGAAAGTGTAACAACAAAGTCTTATGAGGTAATGGCAGTCCAATGCTCCACAAAGTGACTGGTAACTGGTGCAGGCCAGTGAGTGAGTCAGAGAGTGTGTGTGTTTGTGTGTGTGTGACAGAGTTCAGTGAGACCGTGGAGGAGAGAGGGGAGAGGGGGCAGAATCGGGAGGGAGTTAAGCTTCCTGACAGCCTGATGGATGAAGCTGTCCTTCAGCCTGCTGGTCCTGGCCTGGAGACTCCGCAGTCTCCTCCCCGACGGCAGCAGCTTGAAGAAGCTTTGCATTGGGTGTGTGGGATCAGCCGCTATGCAAAGGGCTTTTTTTTTTACCTGATGTAAAAAAAAAAGAAAATAATTTCCCGGCTTTGGCATAAATATACACCATCTCATCTCATCTGATGTCAGCTCCATGAAGCTGAGGGATTTGATTTGGGAAATTTAAAGCAAAGAACCTAAATTTTGCCACACATCCTTGTGTGGCTGCTTAGCCCTTTAGAGCCGGTCGGAGCGGGCACGCTCTGTTTTGCGTAACTATTTTTAAATCCCGGTAGCACTGCAACCACGTGAGCTAGCGCAAAAATTTTTTTTGCATATGAAACCGGAGGAGTTGTACTTACATCTTATGCCATTAGCTTGTCCTATGTAACGGTTTCCTTCCACATAAAGCTTTGCAAAAACTGCATAGAAAGCGCTTGCAGCAACAAAAACATAATATTCCAGAAACACGCTTTGCCGATCCGATCAGCTGTTCATAACACTTCCTACGTTGGAATAGACATTTGCGCGAACTTTTGCATTTCCGCCATTACCTGCCCGAAACTGGAAGTGACGTCATTTCGCGGAAATGTAGTCTTTTTTACCATCAGGGCCTCAGGGCCTATACTGGTCTTTTTAATCTTTGACTTCATGACTTTCTGTGTCGTTTCTGGGATGCTTAGGACTCATATTGCACTGCTGGAAATAGTTTATTTTGATGCACATGCTGCTTTTTTGCAAATTTGCAGTATAATATTTATTTTCGTTTTTCCTGCAGTGTATAAAAATTGGTGTATTTCAAAAATAAAACTATGAAGACACTCAAAATAAATTTCCTGTGGTGGGAAACTATTTTGTGCAACTTTTTTGTATTTACAGTTTTGAGGGATAAGCCTCTTAAATTTCTCCAAGTAGAAATATATGTTAAAAAAGCAAAAACGATTTTCAATTTTTTTGTAGTTTATTGCACTTTTTTGCAATTTATGTAATTACTATGCACTTAATGAATACATATTATTAAAATCTGGGCTATAATGGTTGTATTGATGTATAGCAACTTGAAATGCTCCCAAAAATGGCTCCACAGCATGTAAAAATATAATATAAGCTCTGGCGGACTTGGTTCTATGGTAGGTCTTAAAGGGTTATAGCACATTGAATAAAGCGTTTGACTTTTCCCTCGTACCACCGAAAAATTAAAGCTGCAAGGTTGCTTTTAAATGTGGAAGTGAAAATGATCACAATGGGGCTGACATCGAGCGATCAGCAAGAGTGTAGAAACTCTCAAAGCACTTTGCAGGGAGCCATCCTAGAATAACCAAATTAAAATAAAAAATCCTGATATGTGGTATTTAATTCTGCGATCACACACACACACATATAGGTGTGTTTATAACTGTGAGCAGTTTCAGTTTCTACAGTATGTATTTTTAGAATGGCTTGCGAAACTAAGGTATTGTGGGACATGGAATGGATTAAAAGAGAAAACATCAGGATATGTTAACAACTGAGAATCAAAGAACCATTAAACATTGAATCTAAAATATCTCTAATTTGCCACCAAGACTTCCAGACCTGCATTATAATAACAATGATGGAAAAGTTGCACAAATTTAAAAGAAAAAAACAATTGATTGTGTGTATTTTCACATCATCATATCGCCAGTTCCCATTACAGGCCTCACGTAAGCCAAAGGCCTGACACATTACCACATCAGCCCTCGAGAGATTGTCTGGGGTGTAACAAATGTTGTCACTATTGGAAGGTCACATGTTACCTGGAGTAATATAGAGGGGAATTGTCAGGGTTGAGCTTTACAAATCACTTTTTCAGCCCACAGCTCAATGTTCAAGGTCCCTTCATTATATTTAAATTATTCCACTGGTCAGTTTTTGTTCACCCTGGGAGTGCTGTCTCTTTTGTTGAGCTCTTAAAGTTTAAAATACATAAATGACAGGACATAACATGATGGCTCAAGCATACAGAGGCATGAAATATGAAACATCTGACACTTTTGAAAGCTTCTATCTTAACCTATGCCACCGTTTAGGGGATTATGGGCGAAAACAACTGTTCATAGGCTTTTAGGCTCCTTTCAGATTACACAACTAGTTTAAGTGGGTACTCTTTCATTTACATATTGATCACATCTTGTGTAAATCTCACAGAAAGCCATTAGTAGAAAATTATCCTTATCCTTGCAAGTAGAGCAGGACTTTTCAACTAAAGATGTTGCACCTGGTCAGACCTGCTCATAGATATTTGCATCAGTGAAAAAGATGTTGGACTTTTGCTTTGGTGAGACTGAGGCATGGTCGCTGGAGATAAATATTACCTGAGATATAATGTATTTAAGCAGCTTTCTGTCTGTGCTTTGTTTGAGTAATTTGCCAAGAGTAAACACCGTCTGTTACACTGCAATTTACAAACAATTCACATGGATTTTCTAATATACAGTAAATGAGCCCCATCCACCAGAAATTTGGACCACTAACAAACAAATAATGTTCTTTACCAAATGTTGCTCATCATAATCTTTAAGCTCTTGCTGTCTGCATGCCAAGTACCACAGAAAAGATAGTCAGAGCAACTTCTGTTTCTGTAATGCAGTGAGTTTCCAAAAAATCTGGGCTAATCACTTATGAACATAGTGGATAAAAAAAAAAGTGAACATAGCTTAGCATGTAAACAGTCCCTGTAGATTCAGTCTGATAGAGAGCTTAAGAAGACTGCATCCCCTTTCATCCCCTTGGCCCCCTAAAAATATTAAATTAGCGTTAAATTTAATTATTAGTGGACCACTTTTTGCCAAATAGTAGTATATCTTCTTTTCACAATAATTAAGTGAATACATCTCACCACCCATTACACTACTGCCTATTACGGTGGACTATAAGCTAATGCAAGTGCAATTTTAAATGATTATTTACTGGTTAACTCAGATAAACTTTTTTTTTTTCATTGCCAACTTTGTTCAGTTCAGACAATGAAGACAAAGCACTGCCCCTCTAGCTGAAGAGAGAAGTTTGAATTATGACTTTGTGACAGTTTTCTTTCCGATATTATTACATTTAGGAACAGAAAGCTGAGGGGTAGGTTTTGGGAAAAACAAAATACAACATTAACCACACTTTGGAAGGCAAACCGCTTTCATCTGTAAGAACTTTCTCGACCATTTCCTTGTCGGTGAAGAAATATACTAAATGTGTACCTTGTGCACTAGAACACGGTGTCAACGAGTCCTGACCATTCCTCCATATTTGATGAGTGAGAAAGGTTGGTCTGTTCCCTTTGACTGAAATAGCTCTTTCCATTTTTTGCTTTTAGTGAAATGTCTTGGAAACCACTGGATGGCTGATAGTGGTACCAGTACCATCAGACTTACATGGGAGAGATGAGTAATAACTACAGATGATCTTCAGATCAAATGAGCTTACCAGATAACGCTGGGCAAGTCAAATAGGCATTTATCAGTAAGAGGAAAGAATTGTTAGTCCTTTCGTTGTCTGTTTTGTTCCTCCTTCCTCCTTTTGTTTAATGAACCTTATCAATAACTGTATGAGCATTTCCAAAGTTTTGCTGATGAGTGGGTGTGAGTGTTTGTACAGTGGTGTGTGTATTTGCTGCTGGGCTGGCAACAGCAGCAGTCAAGCATGAGCAGTGAATAATACACACAGTCACAAACAAGTAGTGTATTAGCAAGGGCCATTACCCCCATCTCTCCCTCTCCTATGAGCACACACATCCATGCAGACACTCAGACACAGAACAGGATGTAATGGACTGTGTTCTGCTGAGCTTTGATGGTAATGAATGTGAGTAGAAATGTGAAAACAGTATAAACTTCATAACTTATCTCAGCAGAGGGTGAGGAAAATAGGTCCATTTGTTTAATTCTGCAGCTTTACTTGGTTCTGATTGAAGTGTGGTTAACAGCAGTCATTTGATTCATGATTTGGTTTTGACTGCAGCTCCTCTCAGAACAAAATGTGTGGCCTAATTTTAGGTTTCAGTAGTCAAAATGGGATTTTAATTTCCACAAAACTGTGTTAAATAAAACCATCCATCCATCCATCCTCATCCGCTTTGTCCGGGGCCGGGTCGCGGGGGCAGCAGCCTAAGCAAAGAGGCCCAGACCTCCCTCTCCCCAGCCACCTCCTCCAGCTTATCCGGGGGAATACCAAGGCGTTCCCAGGCCAGCCGAGAGATATAATCTCTCCAGCGTGTCCTGGGTCTGCCCCGGGGCCTCCTCCCGGTGGGACATGCCTGGAACACCTCACCCAGGAGGCGCCCAGGGGGCATCCTTGTCAGATGCCCGAACCACCTCAGCTGGCTCCTTTCGATGTGGAGCAGCAGCTGCTCTACTCTGAGCCCCTCCCGGATGGCCGAACTTCTCACCCTATCTCTAAGGGAGAGGCCAGCCACCCTTCGGAGGAAGCTCATTTCTGCCGCTTGTATCCGCGATCTCGTTCTTTCGGTCACTACCCACAGCTCGTGGCCATAGGTGAGGGTAGGGACGTAGATCGACCGGTAAATTGAGAGCTTCGCTTTTACACTCAGCTCCCTCTTCACCACGACGGACCGGTGCAGCGTCCGCATTACTGCAGCTGCAGCCCCAATCCGTCTGTCGATCTCCGGCTCCCTTCTCCCATCACTCGCGAACAAGACCCCGAGATACTTGAACTCCTCCACTTGGGGCAGGAACTCATCCCCGACCCGGAGTGGGCACTCCACCCTTTTCCGGCTGAGAACCATGGCCTCAGATTTGGAGGTGCTGATCCTCATTCCCGCTGCTTCACACTCGGCTGCGAACCGTTCCAGTGCGAGCTGGAGGCCCTCACCCGATGAAGCCAACAGAACCACATCATCTGCAAAAATCAGAGATGAGATTCTGAGGCCACCAAAGCGAAAGCCCTCCGCCACTTGGCTGCGCCTAGAAATCCTGTCCATAAAAATTATGAACAGAACCGGAGACAAAGGGCAGCCCTGGCGGAGCCCATCACCCACCGGGAACGAGTCCGACTTATTGCCGGCAATGCGAACCAAGCTCTTGCAACGGTTGTATAGGGATCGAATGGCCCATAGCAATGGGCCAGACACCCCATATTCCCGCAACACCTCCCACAGGACACCCCGAGGGACACGGTCGAATGCCTTCTCCAAGTCCACAAAACACATGTAGACTGGTTGGGAAAACTCCCATGCGCCCTCAAGTATCCTGGAGAGGATAAAGAGCTGGTCCAGTGTTCCGCGACCAGGACGAAAACCGCATTGTTCCTCCTGTATCCGAGGTTCGACTAACGGACGAACTCTCCTTTCCAGCACCCTGGCATAGACTTTCCCAGGGAGGCTGAGGAGTGTGATCCCCCTGTAGTTGGAACACACCCTCCGGTCCCCTTTCTTAAAGATGGGGACCACCACCCCGGTCTGCCAGTCCACAGGTACTGCCCCTGATCTCCACGCAACATTGCAGAGGCGTGTCAACCAGGACAGCCCTACAACGTCCAGAGCCTTCAGGAACTCGGGGCGGACCTCATCAACACCAGGGGCTCTGCCACCAAGGAGTTGTTTAACTGCCTCAGTGACCTCGCCCCCGGAAATTGGCGGGTTTTAAATAAAACCCTTTTTATAATTTGTGGAAGAAATGACCTTCCTTTGTGCAGTAATTGGTAACTCTGCAATTGCAGTTCCATTAATGATTTATTTTCATTTATTTTTCTTAAGCTTTTTTTTTTTCCTTTGGAGGGCATTCACTTTGTTGCACTAACCTCTAAACGCTATTTCCACCAATGAAGTTTTACTATTCTATACCCAAGAATGTTTTGTGTTGTATCATGGGTTAATAGTGGATGGTTGTGTGTCCATCTGTGGCGCCTTCATTTCTTTTTATTTATATTATGTAGTCAGTTTTTATAAGCCCATTTAGACTTAAGGGTAAGGTATGATGTAGATCAGCCCTTCCATGTGCATAACTTGAACGTAGCGCAAGCAAAACCCCACCACAGAACACAGTAGGCACTGATAACAGATATGGTAAAGATTAAGTTTAGCATAGAAAGACAGATAGAGCTGAGAGGCAGGTGGGTTGCATAGCGGCTTGCAGATCACAGCTGTAGGCACGCTAAAGCAACTTCATGTACAGAAACTAATTAACTGAGATATCAGCTGATAAGATGCTTGAATAATGTCTATGTTCAATATATGCTGAGCAAGAGGGACATGCCCCAAATGATTTTTAGTTTACCTCATATAACTCCTTGTAATGACATGGACACTATTTTTCCTCTATAAATTGACTCAAAGGACATTAATGGATTTTTAATGTTTAACTATTTTCCTTTTCTTCTGCTAAAAGTAGGCTAAGTACAAAGAGTACTCCCTAGAGACATTCTCTGTATATTCAGCGTCTGTGTAAATTCAGATTTTCTATGAATTTTAATAGACAAAACTCCCAATTGTCTAAAGAGAGTCATACATTTTACAAGACCCAGTTTTGAAGGAATATATAACAGCGGAAGAGTCGACCTGAATCCCAGCAGCTACCAAGAGCAACATTTGTCAGCCGTGCTTCCATACACTGGAGTATTTTTGGCACTGCATAACAGTTTAATGATGGCCAGAAAAGAATAATTAAAAAAATGAAAACTTCTGTCATAAATCTTGTAATTAAGCTGTGAAGGCTGGGAAAAACCCAGAAAAGTGATATTTATTGCTGTATAATGTACAGTGCCTAACTGTGTTCTCGATAATGACAGAAATGATTTCATAAATCTGATTACTTTGGAGTGTACCAACCAGTAATTACACCATGACAAAACACAACATTTTAAAAGGAGAGCTGCGTGTAGGTAAACTAAAAACTGTAAATAAAGTATTTTTTCCCCTAAATTATAGATTACACATGTTACGGAACGAGAACAGTTTTTATTAATGATTGGGGTAGAAGTTCAGAAAATAAAAAAAAAGAAAAGAAATTAAAATGATGTCAATAAATTCACCACCAACCACACTGTTTTTAGCCACTGCTGATAAAACAGGGAAATTACTTAAGACGGCATTAGCTAAAGTGTAAAATCCATTTTTTCCTGAAAAGTGAAAAAGCTACACGATCATTTTGATGAAGAAAACAAAGTAAAATAAGCCATTCTACATTGTGGCTGTGGCTACAGTGTAGCTTGCCATCACCAGTGTGTGAATGTGTGTGTGAATGGGTGGATGACTGGATATGTAAAGCGCTTTGGGGTCCTTAGGGACTAGTAAAGCGCTATATAAATACAGGCCATTTACCATTTTAACATCAGGTCCTTGTAGTTACAAAAAATACATGAAAAAAGAATAACTCTTGGATGTGTAGACAAGCTGCAGTCAATCAATCAAAGCCTTAATCAGTGCCTACATTAAAGTTGAATATACAAGTTAATCAGATTAATATAACTTGACGACATCTATTATGAGGTGTTTTAGTAATTTTGAAATAATGAACTGATTGAAAATAACAGACTATAAACTTTCCAAACAGACAGCGGGGCCATGTGAACACAGCTGTAGTTACAGTTATTTAAAACACTAGAGGGAAGTTTAATTATGTATATTTGAGTGCAATTTATCATAGTACATAATATAGAGCTGACTAAATGGATGATTTTTGTCTTTTTCTCAAATTCCCATAAACAAACTTATTCCACCCCCAACATCAGTGTCTAACATTAATAACCTCTGAATAAAATCTCCTCCAGTAACAGTTAAAGTGTTTCTCTAAGCTTGTGTTGCTTCATTTTAGATTTTGAGTCCATTGCTCATTTGCAAATGTTTCCAGATCACTAATGACCTTTGGTTTCCCTGCAGCCCCTAGGTTCTTTAAATGCCACAACAGATTTTCCACTGGATAACCGTCTGGGACTGAGATGGCCATTGGAGGACAATCCAGAAACAATTTCTGAGCCGAGCTTCAGTCCACTCAGATGTATGATTGTTCAAGCCTATCTTCCATCAGCAGAGCGTATAGCTTCAGTAGGTGTAGAAATGTTCACTTTGCAGCTGCCCTGCACATGTTGTAACCGAAGAGTTCTACTGCAGCAGTTAATGTTAACAACAGTGGCAATAGTTTCTAAAGGGAGAGGAGATCATTACTCACTCTTGCTCCGAGTTTTCCTGCAGTGGCTGGGGATTACAAGTGGTAACCTTTTTCGTTACAAGCCCATTGGACCCTTAAATGAAAAGGAAAGCTGCCCTCAGCCAATTGGTTATAACATCAATTTTGGTGTCACATATTTCACCGGTCCTACCTTGCCTACCACTTCAGCAGAGTGGAAACACTAATTGGACTTCATGATGAAATATCTGGAGAAGAGACATGCACAGTTGTCCAATGTACTTGCCCCAGAGCGGTCGACACCTCTGAATTCTCAGTCACATCCAATCTTGGGGCTTGCCATTTGGGTGTATCATCCTCCACACCACTTTCCCCCACAGTTCTCTCAACTATTCTCCCGTCAATATCTCACTCTTCTCTGTGTTGTTAGATCAAACGCTGCCCAGTGGGCATTTTTCACTACAACCTTGAAGTATAATCAAGGGCTTACTTTGGTCTGGTGCATCACAGCTAAAGACATTACATAAGCTATCCGACATCATATTTTATTCAGCCCTGTTTCAAAATCTGAATAACAATATCGAACAGAGGAAAATAGCTTGTGCGTGAACATTTCAAAGAAATGTGCGTAAACCATACTGATACAAATGAGCTGTGTACCAACAAGGGTCATTAACCTCATCTTGCTTTCAGTCCACATTCTGTATGAACAAAATTGTATACACACACACACACACACACACACATACACACACACACACACACAAGCTCTATAATGGGCTCTGCGGTGAGCAGCTCTGATGGTGATGAATGAGAGTATTAACAGCGTCTAATTAGCAGCTAGCCACAATAATATGGTGTGTTCATGGGAGTGAAACAAAGATTGTGGGCTCATGAGGGCCAAATGCTCTGGCCGTCATTAATTTTCTCCTCTTTTTATTTATGTTGTTTATGTTTTACAATCTAGTAATGGGAGCAACATATCGCATTAGGTCTTAATAAGGTTACTACAAATGGGTTTATGTTACTTTTTAACATTATATATTTCATAGGTGTTTTAAATTCATTTAAGTTTTGTGATAAAGCAGTGATGACACACTTCCACCCATTCAATCTTACTGCTTGACTGGGGTCGGCAGAAACCTGTGTTATCAGTATAATGTCACTGTCCTGGATGCACTTTTCACTTTACCATTGCACTCTTGTCCTATTTTGCAATAAAAATAAAAGTAATGTCCACATCTCTGCTCCTCAAAATTGCAACCCACTTTACCATTTTCATTTTCTTGTACACAATCAGCTGATTTTAGCACAACTGTGGAGGAATTCATGTCTGATATTTCTTCACCGCCTTCCTGTATTTCTAATGTCTTTCATTACTGCATCACTAAAAAATGTGATTACAGTTACAGTGCAGGAGGTTGCAACTAACACTGACTATAGCTAACCCTTACTTCTGAGTGTCTGACAGTTTGTTAAAATTCTGCAGCTCAAGTTTAATCACCACTTGAAAGCTTAATTCAAGGTAAATTTAGTGAAACTGGAAGGACATAAATAAGTCATCTTGTCTACTTAGATGCATTTATGTTTTACTCCTACATGGTTATTACTGCTGCCAGGGAGGTCACTGCTACTGCCTCAGCAGGAATCCATATGGTGAAAATACTGGCATGAACATTTCTTCACATTTTCAAACTGTCAGTGATGATGTTAACAATAGTGATAGATTGCAATGTGATACTATCTGGATGGAGCCCAGATTTAATATTATGCTGTCAGTTAATCTATATGTAAAATTATATCCAATCAAAAAGGTGAGATTTTTGTTTCATGTATTTTCTTAAGACACCTTTTCACTTTAATCTTTTAATCTGTTTTTTGTAACATATTTATAGGTTTTTAAATAAA
Source organism: Aulonocara sp. 'chitande type north' Nkhata Bay (assembly GCF_057382095.1). Lineage (NCBI taxonomy): Eukaryota > Metazoa > Chordata > Actinopteri > Cichliformes > Cichlidae > Aulonocara > Aulonocara sp. 'chitande type north' Nkhata Bay. The sequence goes on along the minus strand of NC_141356.1, from coordinate 13,678,746 downwards.
TTAAAAGACTAAGCAAAATGAATTTGAGTTCTCACTTGTTTTGTGTTTTAATAATGAAGTGAATTTAAATGCAAATGCCAGCAATGGTGGGTGTGTATTCTCATCCCAGGCCATCAATTACTGCTGTTTTGTCTAAAGCTGTTATTGTCACAGAGATGCACTCAAAGTGGCCTTCGTGTTGGTGGACACAATGTCCAAGGCAATATTCTATAATAGTCCTGCTGGGTACATCAGTCTGCTGCTTTACAAACTTCCTCCTCTCGCATTCTCTATCACTTTGTCATTCAAATAGGAGCTTTGTGTTTTGTACTTTGTTTTATTCTGGTTAGGTTTTGTAACACAGGAATAACCTTGTACATGGAAATTGACCCTTACATATGCCACTTCACCAAATCAACACTGTACATAAGAAATAGGGAGTTTTAATGTGACGCCAAAGGGTTGTTTACCCATATTTTTTACTTACTATACTGCTGAGTGACTGTCTGCTGCTCGTCAAATAAATTTCATTGCAATGTTGACCCTGTGCTAACTTGCATATGACAAATAAAACTCAAACTGATATCAGTATGGACAAGTCAGGAGTGAGAGCTACGTCAGTTGTCCCTCAACTGTCATAGCGATGGTGCTAAGAGACGACGTGCACATGTCGCTGAGATGCCAGTGACTTTGACAAAGTGGCATTATTTGATGCCCTGAGCATAAAGATGGGTAGCTGTAAAATTATTTTGAACCCTTTTCATGGACAGTTATACAATTGATTTTTTTTCCTTCAGAAAGTGTCCGTACTCTTTGTTTGACAGTGCATTCCAACTCGGACTGATGCAAAAGATTGTCTAGTTTTTTTCCTCATCTATTTATAACAGGATACAATATTCTGTTACATGAAAAACAAAAACAAATGAACAAACAAACAAAAAAAAATGCATCACACAGAGTGCCTAAATATGCTAGAAGGAACTGTTAGAGTTGGTATTAAATGTCTCATAGGACTTTCAGTTTCACTTTATATTAATATGTTTTCATATTTTTAATACATCTTGGAAAACACGGGCCAATGATGCCTCCAGTGAGCTGCAGCTTTTAAAATTTTATCTGCAGAATCTAATGTAGAGAGCTGTCAACGCCACTCTGCAGAATCAAGATTTTTAAAACAGCATCTGACAGTTATTTTATTTTATGTTATTTTATTGAAAATGTAAGACTGCAGACAATCAGAAAAAACAACAAAACATTTAACCACCTGGTTTAAGTAATCCTAATGCTCTAATTTTATTTGATAGAAGTATAGAAGTATTTTTCATTCAAAGAGTTGTAACAGTTTGTGTTGAAATGTTCTGTATATCACAGAACATTTCAACACAGTCATAAACTGTGATGCTATGAGGCATTTGACACCAACTCTAACAGTTCCTGATGCTGCACCAGTCGTAAATGCAGGCAGCCTAAATGTGTTTGCCTTGTCACAGTTGTTGACACTGCAGACTTCTGCAGACTGCAGAGAGACATCAAAACATCAGAATTCAAAAAGAACAGAAAAAGGAAAAGATAAGACAACTTATATGAAGAAAAAAAAAGACAGAGGGAGTGTAGGAGACGCAAAAGGAAGCAACAGAATGGCACCCACAAGGATTTTGGCTGTGCGATAAGACTTTGCCTTAATAATGTCCAACAGCAAGCGTTTTGGTGATCACACCTTGCTGTCTTATCTACAGCTCCAGAAGAGAGGAGACATTTATGAGTGTCTACAGGTGTGTGCTTATATGTACGTGTATGTGTGTTTGTGTGTGTGATAAAGTGAGCAAGAGAATTATAACAGTAAAGAGAAAGAGAGAGAGCGAGAGAGAATGGTTCATAATGTTTATTATATTTTGATATTTTTTATTGTACTGGTCTGCAGAACATATCATCAAAACTGTTCATACAAAGCATCTGGAAAGTATTCAAGTGCTTCACTTGTTCCACATTTTGTCATGCTACATTTCAAAATAGATTAAATTATTTTTTCTTACCTCACAATTCGTGAAAAAGCTTTGATTGAAATCATTGCAAAAGGGACATGACACTCAAAATTGCATCCTGTTCCCACTTATCATCTGTCAGATGTTTCTACAACTTGACTGGAGTCAATTTGTCTATGTGAGGTCACACACCGACAATGCATGTCCCACACCAAGCCAAGGATCCAAGGAATTGTCTGCTGAACTCTGAGATGGTACTGTATCGAGGCACAGATCTGGTGAAGGGTACAGAAAAATTTATGCAGCACTGAACGCCCCAATGAGCACAACAACCTAAATGGAAGAAGTCCACCAGGACTCTTCAGAGAACTGGCCACTCAGCCAGTGTGAGTGGTGAAAGGCCCTAAGTGAGGGAGGTGACCAACAACCCAATGGTCACTCTCACAGCGCTCCAGCATGTGGAAATAGAAGAACTCTCGAGGACAACCATTCCCTCCTCAAATCAGACCTGTATGGTAGAGCCACAAGGAAACCATTCAACAGTAAAAGGCATATTAAAGCCAATCTGGAGCATTCTAACAGGTACCTGAAAGATTCTCAGACCATGAGAACCAAATTATCTGGTCTGATGGTTGAAAGATTGAACTCTTTGGCCTGAATGTAAAGAATCATGTCTGGAGGAACGAGGTACTGCTCATCGCCTGGCCAGTACCATGCTATGAATATGTTTGTCGGCAGCAGGAACTGGGAGACTAGTTAGGATAGAGGGCGAGGTGAATGCAACTATGAAAATGACATACATTCCTCAGTTAAACTTCATTTAAATATATAAAATATTCAGCTTTAGTAAATCCAACAAAATTTATGCAGATTTACTCAGCATCAATCAAATACCTCAGAGCAACAAAATGTTGCTTTGCTAGATCAACTGTTTTTTACTTTATGTAACAAGTATCAGTCTTGTTGAATGAACTAATACACAGTCAGATAATATTACATATCTCAATCTTGTTGTTTCGATTATTTAGATATAAATATAAATTACATTATTAACACATCCAAACAAATGTAACATTTTTACTGTAATTGGCAACAGTTAACATCCAACAGTATTGTTTTAACTAGTTCCTCATCCTTCAACACCTTTTTAAACCCATTTCTTTGTTTTTTGAGAATTAATTAAGGGTCATTTTGTGCTGAGGATGTTTAGCACTAGAGATATGTTGTAAATGCAATATGTGTTGGTAGAGCAAAAACTTGCCTGTTTCCATTATTACTTTCTGTTCTGTGGAGGGGTGAATTTAAGTGCTAAAAGAGGTGAATCAGAATTAAATAACATGAACATTTCACAGTTTGTGAGCACAGAAAAACTGTAGAAAAATGTAGAGCTTATCAAAGACGCCACATTTGAAAAGCTCTTTTGAAACAAACAGTTAAACTGAATCTGTTCCATTAAATCGAGTTTAACCTGTACTGTATTGTAAGACACACTAATTATTTCCTGCCTCAATGTTGTACTTCTATAAATGCTCTAAAAATCACAAGTGTAGTAACTTTTATGCATAGACATTCCATTCAGTACTGTGAAATTAAATACATTCATTTTTTTACAGTCAATATTAAAACAAACTTTCAAAAATAATTGATATTTTTAACATATTTAACATAGATTGAACAGTAGAAGGGAAAAACTGGGTTTGTGAAGTCCCACCCACAAGTTTAGCATTTGTAGGTGTTGCTTTTTTGTTCTGGCTGTAAAACTGCATGCTCATTTGCCAACAATTTGTCAATCACCAGTCATTAGCCAATGATAGTCCTCCTTTCCAAAACACAATATGACCAAGATTTGCAAAATGAACTTTGCAGTTTGTAAAATTTGCATTTAATATGACCTGAAGTGAGTGACTGAAACCATAAATCCAATAACAAAGTGTTTACAGAGGTCCAATAGTTTCTGCAGAACCAGAAATATTTTATGCAATCACATGTAAGCGACTTCCTTTTACAGAACCAGAAGCTGCAGCCATCTTTTATTCTATCTATGGTGGTAAAAATTAGTGCTGTCAAAATAAATTTAGACAACAGATAAAGTATGTATAGTACTGTGCAAAAATCTTGGGCCACCCTTCATTTCTTTTTTATTTTGCTTCCAGTGATCCAGACTTTCTATTGACTTTTAAAAGTGATCTTGAGCAATACTTTTCCAGGCTTTCTGAAATTTTTTCAAAATGTTTTTTTTTTTTTTTTAATATATATATATTTTTTATATTGCCTGTATGCTCACTCAATTTCAGCCCAAGGGATCACCCAGTGTTGTATCTACACATAACAGATCACTTATTTGTAACTGTATATGTAGGTACTTTGTAATAGCAAAAAGCAGTCTCAGACAGTTCACGTTTTGTTGAAGAATAAAGTTGCTGATACCAAATATTGACTTTCAAGGTCATTAGAATTGTGCAAACTGTTTTTGTCTTATATGCATTTCCATGTGTGGTTGCACATTTTAATAAATACTTCCTATTTCCCTAGCAAAAACAAATAAATGAGTGGTTCACAACTTTTGCACAACAGTTTCCAAAACTAAACATGTTTTTAAAAATTACAAGCAAACTGAATTAGTTACCTCTATTTTTGTAACTATCCTAAACCTAACACTAAAGGGTGCTGTCCTCTTGTTCAACTTGTCCCAAGTGCTTGTTTTTGAGAGTTTGTTTCATGGATGATGATTTGTGTCCATCAAGATTCCAAAATATCTTCAAATATATATTTGCTGGATACCTTAAGTTTAAACAGCAGACAGCGCTAGACAAACCACTCAGGACTACCACAGCTTGAATGAAGACACAAACAGATTTCCACACGTGCTCTCTTTCTGTATGATCACTTTGAGACAGTAAATTGTACCTGGAGTATTCTACAAAACACAGCATAGGGCTAAGCTAGCTTTGCTAACTGTAAAATTATAACAGTTTAATAACTAGTTATACTCATCACTCCTGCTTAAATTAATAAGTATTTAGGTCTATATTTATTCACATGCATTGCTTACCCTTGATATTAAGGATGCAAAAAAAAATAGTTTTGCAACTGGTAGCTCTGAAGATGTGTTAGCTTAACAAACTTCCAACGCCTTTTCCCGCTTGCTTTAATTTGAACTTTTGCCGGGTGTGGAGCATGTGCAATAGTTACCAGTGACAGTTACAAGTATTTACTTCTCATTGGGTAAACACATATAAATTTAGTTTATCTGAATTTTCTTTGATTCAAATCCAACCAACAAGAAGGAATCATTTATTACCACAAAACATAACATATTTATGGTATTCAAGCATTTTTATATCTAAGTAATCAAACAAGTGCCTCCATTGATGGTTTTGAGTGTATAAAAAAAAAACTGAATTAAATTTGAAGGTTTTCAGCTTTCAGGAGCCACGTAAGTGGTAAGATAAAGGAAAAAAATAGAGAGCTAAGATTATTTGGCTGATCTACAAAAAGATGCTAGCAGTTGGAAAAGTTTTGAAAAAAATGGCCAAGAGTGTTTTAGAAGTAAAACATATTTGACTGAGAGATGTGAAAATGGGCACAGAAATACCTTAAATGTCCTCGTCTGTGGGTGTGCGTATATACACACACTCATATACACACTGCAGCCCTGAGTGTCACTTATCAGAGTGCTGTTAAGCTTCACAAGAGGTCTCTATCACACAAAAGGTGAGCCTTCTTAACAGCTTAGTACTCCATATTTAAAATACTACATTATGCTTCTCACTGCAAACTGATTCAGAATAAGTGTCAGGGTTTAGGTCAGGATCATGAGTAGGTGAATATACATTGCCTGTGTAAAATATCCCAGCTCATAAACAAGTATACGAAGCAGGAAAGATTTAGTCGACTCTATAGCCAGGTTGAGATAGTCCCAATAATACCTTTTGTTTGTGTGACATTTAAGGCTCCTGACAATACATACATTGTTTATCCCCGCCAACTGCTTGCTCTGTGACAGATAAAAAAAAATAAAAAACAGACAGCTCAAGGCGACTCTTGCCAAAAAGATTATGACTATAGCTGTTACCTTGGGATAAAATGTTACTTCGTAAAAATCTAAATTTAAGTTTAGCGAAGCTGCAGACCAATTTTGCAAGTCATGTAATGAGGACATTTATCTTTGTCTTTGAATAATGAGCGATGGATTAACAACATTTGGCAATGTCACCGGCAGTCTGGGCAGATATACCAGTCCAAGGAAAAGAGTCCAAGAATTTTGTGCTATACACACTGCGCAATAATACCGTTTGTTTCATGTTTTCTTTTGTTTTTTGGTTTGTTTTTTTTAAATAATTATAAGAACAGGTCTGCCACTTTGAAAACAAAGAACACAGCGCTACGATGTTAAAAACTGTATTGTGCTGCAACTTTGCATAAGAAGGTAATAATAAATGAGCAGGGGTTCCCGAGTCCTTCTCAAGCTTAAGCACTTCAATTGATTCTGAGAGACAGCCATTCCAAGCTGAACTTAGATCTTCTGCTAACTCTTTTGTTCTAGAGAGATGACAAAATAAACAACTGAAGTGAACATCCACATTCTGGTATGCACCTCTGTTAAAGAATTACTAGAGATGTTCTGGGCAGTAGCGCAGATTATCTAACAAAAACAAAGCTGGGTCAGCTTTTAATTCTGGACAGGTGAATGATCATAATATATGCATAATTATTATTTAAATAGTCCATAAGAAAAAGTAAAACTCAGGAGTACACCCTGGGACCCGACTAAAATGTATCTCTTATTCTCTCTTTCTATTTTTTGTCATGCAATTTCAAGTAAAGGATAATCTCGTTATAAATTCTGCTGTCCCCGGGCGATAGCCAGCCTTTGAAAACCCAATGGACAGACACAAAAAGTACTTGTTGTTCAGCTAAAAACAAGTCTGTTTGTGGTGTTCATGGCAAGCGAGTTTTAACCCGACAGCAATGATAAGCAGAATCACCCTCAGTGGACGAGTGCAGACGGCTGGGTTGTTGCTGAATGTTGAAATATGACCCACAAGCAGCGTGCGTGACAGTAGAGGTCAAAGGACTTGTTATTCTGATGTCATTTAAGGTTGCATAAAGCCTCAGAGAGGACACAAAAGCAACAGATCACTGATGATCTGATAAAAATATGGCTTTGGCAAAAACACCATTGTTGTCTTTTATGGACGCTCCAAGAATTCATGCCACTGTCTGTAAAACCTTATATGTGGACACTGGAAGTGGGCCATTGAGAAACAGAAAAAGATTAATGCAGTGGGATGAAAGAAACATGGAAATGTCACACTGTGAAGCCGCTGGTGGTCGACTTCTGCAAGCTGCTGACTGAGAAGCTGTGGGTTGTGTGGGTATAAGATTTTTGTAAAAGACATCAATGGGAAAAGCACAGCTGTGGGGTAAGACGAAAAAGGAGGTCATGTAACGGAGAGCCTCACTTAATAATTTTGGTCATTACTGTGGTGACTACTTGATTTTCTTAAGCAACACCTGATTAGTGAACTAATGAGTGAATGAACTCTCATGTTTACATGTTTACATGAGCATAACATCAGCATCCTGACAGAAAAGCCATGGATTTTTCTTTTAAAGCAACAAAAATAGATTTTTAATTTATTGTTTCTCATTGTAGTCTGTATGATTCTTCATATCTAACATGCACACACACTCACAACGATAGCATCTCCTTCCAGACAACTCACATACAAAACTACTTTAACACTTTTTTTTGGCACACATGTAACAACTGTGTCAGGATTGCAGACAAGGTGAGTAAAATTCTAGCCCTACTATAGGTAAAAACTTCATAGGGAACCTTTAATTCAGGTTGAATTTAGGTGTTTTTTGACTATTATCTCTCATCAGCTCCCAGATCACTGCGAGTATGCTGACTGGATATCAATAAGTAGCGTGTTGTTGTTAGGCCACAGCACTACATGCACTGTTGCCATGTCTAAGCCACTTGCTTGCGGGTATGACTCCAGCCAGCAGTCAATCACTAATCAATGGACTAGCAGGGCTATAAGCAGTGCATACATAGATGCCTGTCACATCTTAGCTTTGACAGTTGGCTGTTCTGTGGTTTCAGAGTTCAAACAAACTGACAGTTATTTGAGGTGCTCTGATGTTTAAACAAACGCATGCTGTCTGTTAATGCAAATTCACAGAACACCTTTTTTTCAGTTCTCTCACATTTCACTTAATTGGATTTCCGTCTTCTTTTCCTCTTTGCTCCTTAAGCAATTTGTCAGCGTAAAAGCTTTCAACAGTATAATTGCACAGACAAAAGTAGCTTGGGCTCCGTGCTCATACGGAGGATTGATATCCATGTGAGTCATTTTCTGTTTACTGTCAGGTTGTGGGCTGAGAAGTCTAGGGAGTTATTGTAAATGTCTTGCATGTGCATGCTGACAGGCAGGGGTGGAAAGAAGATGAGCAAAATAATGGCTAAATGCTAGTGATGTGATAAAGGGTACGGAGGTCAGAGCAGAGAAAATCCAAAGTAAAACTGAGGGGGTCAAAATACAGAACAAGGAAAGGACTAAAATGGTTCTTGTCAGCTTGCAAAGTTTTTTTTTTTTATTTACTGTTATCCCTACATTTTCTTCCACATATCCAAGTGAGCAGCTGGTATAGGGTGAGAGGTGGGGTATTTAAAAGTAAATGGTAAAATGGTCTGTCTAGCACAGGCCCACCGCTGGAACGAGACAATTTAAAAACACAGCAAAAGCATTGAACACCAAGTAGGCAAAGTTCTTCTTGTTACTCATGCATAAGGGAGACCTGCCTGGAGCCAAGTGTCGTTCCACCACTTGACCTCCCTCAGACTCTCAGCCAGGTTCCCCATAGCATTCATTTTATTGTGGTTCCATGAATATGCATAGGGTCATCAACATATAACATCTTACATAGGTATACATGTGAACAAAGAATACTGTGTGTGTGCGTGCGTGCGTGCGTGCGTGTGTGGGGTCAGAGTGTGACCCCATAAAGACTTCCCTAAACCTGCTGGTCTGGAAGTCCAACAGTTCATCTAAACAAAAGGCACTTAGCCTAAAACAGATACAGCCACGTTTATCCTACCATAAAACAATAAAACAAGGTACGACCTCTTCCCATGCTCCCAGGATGTAGGTGTGCTTTGCAACCTGCTAAAGATCACACATCCTATCACTACACAATTGATTATACACCTCATATATGGCATATATGGCAATCAACAATACAAAACCTAACAGCCTGTATTTATATAGCGCTTTACTAGTCCTTAAGGACCCCAAAGCGCTTTACATATCCAGTCATCCACCCATTCACACACACATTCACACAGTGAAAGTATAGTACTTACAAATCTTCATGTAATCTTTAAGGTGATTTAACAGAACATAATATATTTTTTGTATGGTTGCTGTTGGCAACCATACATAGAACAACCTGTGCTGCTAAATATATTCACAGTATTCATTCACTGTGTCTTTAATGATTTGCTAGCTTGGGTTAGCTCGTAGCTGACTTGCTAGCAGCTTGGCCTCTTCACCTCCCTCCAGCACCGTCCTGCTCAGTGTGTGGTGTGTTTGCTATGGCACTCCTTGGCCTCCTTCAGTAATAATGATATTGTAATAAATATAGTAATAAAAAAGTGGAAATTATAACTTGGTGTTAATATAAAGATCACAAAACTATACTATATGACAATTTAAGATTTGTATGTTTGGATATCTTCATCTATTTCTTATCCTTCTATTCTTCTTCCATCTGCCTCCTCCACTACTGCTGTCGCCTCCTTCATCTCCACCTCATCCTCTTCTTGCTTACCTCAAGCCTCCTGAACTGGAGTCAGAGCCTGCACTTCCCAGATAAATAGCCACCAGAGTGTTTGAGGTGGTTTAGTGGTAAAAACATAACATATCGCAAAATACTTATTTGTCACAGCTCTTTCCCCCCCAAATGTATTGCTAAGTGTTGATATTATTAAACTATGTTTAAAAATATTATATACAAAAACATTTTTATACACAAATAGTAGTAGAAACATACAGTTATGAGGAAATTCAAGATGGCCAGCCATGGTCACTATGGGGCACAGAGGGTTAAACAAAATTCTCCTGTTGGTAATTTGGCTGTATACACCCGTGCTTGTTATTTGGGAAAATGTATTTTGAAGAAAAAAAAACAAACAAACAAAAAAAACAAACAATACACAAACTTGTAGAAGGTCTGTAGGGGTGTTTAATCTCGACCAGGGTCTTTGAACTCTTCCTCGGCATGCATTTTTAATTTCTCTTTGATATTTGGGCTGATTGGGACCTGATGAATGTAAAAACAAAGAATTTCCAGGGGTTTTTTCACCTTATTTTTGTTTTTAAGAAAAATAAGAGCCACAAATGAGGATATTCGTTTAAAATTTTGATAGAACAGTGTCAGTATAATGTCCTCGTAAGTGGATATCAGGCCCTTGTAGAGCAAAATTGAGTATTTTGGTCTAAATAACCCAAAATGTGATGTCCACATATGTGGACGCCAGGTCCTAGGAGGTTAAGCATAAATTGTGCTGTTCCGCTCTACCGTCACATGTCCATCCATCAGTCTTTTTGCTGCTAATCCATGTCCATGTGGGGGTAACATTTTAAATAGAAACGTCTCTCTCCTGACATTTGCTGCACCTCTATCAGGAGGACAACAAGGCCTTTCCAAAGCCAGCCATTAGACGAAATCTCTTTCGCATGCCCTGGAGTCTATTCCCAGCAGTTCTTTCAAATTTGATTGAATATATAAATGGTAAACACAAAATACAAAAACAAAATTCCAGTACCACAGGCAAGAAATGTCTAGTTCTATAGTTTCCAAGGAAAGTAAATAAAATATTTGTCCATCACAAGGCTAGAGAGCACAAGCATTTTTGCTGATTTGAAGGTGCTTTATTCTGTGACTGGTTTGCAGGAAGGTAACGTTGTGTGTGTGTCAGCTGCAGACTACATTCAATTTTATTCAAAATGTCATGAATAGAATAGAATACAATAGAATTCAACTTTATTGTCATTGCACATGCACAGGTACAGGGCAACGAAATGCAGTTTGCATCCATCCAGAAGTGCTTTAGTGATATAGATATATTACAATATATATTAGCAATAATATAGATATATGAGTATATTACAGAAATGGGTCTATTATGGTATGTTATAATGTACACGGTATGAAGTATGTTGTGAATATTCTATAACTATAAGTATGTACAGGCTGTAGTGAGTACAAGCTATGTACAGGCTATGAACAGGATATAAATATGAAAAACTATACAGAATATGAAATAAATAACTTTACAGAAATCTGAGATATACAGCTATACAGAAATGGGAACTATGCAAGTTGTAAACAGTTGTAGGGTTAAAAATTATCGAATGTACAGAATGATTATTTACATAGAGCTATACAGTAGTGCAGTTAAGATAAGTGAGATATAATTCCTACAGAGGCTATATAAAGTGCTAGTGAAAGGCTTTGTGAAATAACTTGTGGACCAAAGTGCAGGATGCAAGAGACAGGGGTTTAACATTACCAAGCATTTAATACTGATAAGTCTAGAAAATGGAGTGATCAAAACTAAGGAACACAAAATTCCAAAATTCTCCAGTAATTTAAACAAAGGAAGCGCAGAGAATACCAGCAATCTTCCACTATGAGAGCACACAATATATGCATGAGACAAGGAAAGAGGAAACAGGTGAGGAAACCATTAGGAAGAGAGAGAACGGGAAGTAAACCATATACAATATGGAGGGAAACAGAACCTTATAAAGACAGGAAGTTAAAAAAAAAAAAGGCCTGTATTTGTATAACGCTTTTACTAGTCCCTAAGGACCCCAAAGCCCTTTACACATCCAGTCATCCACCCATTCACACACTGGTGATGGCAAGCTACATTGTAGCCACAGCCACCCTGGGGCGCACCAGCAACCTTCCGCGAACTCCCAACTCTTGAGCCACGATTGCCCCAGTAGTAGCTAAAAGGGAATGTGTTTGGAGACAAAATGACAAAAGAGATGAGGCATAAAGCACTGAAAAACAACACTAATAAAAAGTAAATACCAACAACAACACAGAGAAGCCCAAACCAAAGAAAACCTAAAATGCAAGACTTGAAACAAAAGTTATGAATCATTTCTAAATGACAGTAAGAAAAGAACCCAATCAAGAATCACTTCACAAAACTAATAGGAAACATTAATTCTCAAAAACTCAAGCCATTGGTCCATGACTAAAATGGCTAATGAACTGCATTTAGCCTAACTGTAGTTTTTTCCCCTCCTTCAGCTAACTACAGGCTTTATAAAAGAATATCTTGAGTTCAGTGCTGACATTTATCAACTTGGAGTCTGTCTGATGCTCAGCTTGAGACAGGGTTATGCATATTGGGCCAGCATGAGCCTTTGGTAAAGTCAAAATGCATTAATTAACTTTTATCTGCAGATTGAGCTTCATGAGCAATTGTCTTTATGCTCTCTGTAGGTTTTCTGAAGATATCTGTTGATCTCCATCTCAACCACACACATACACACAAGGAGAGAACAAATGAGGCAATGAGAAAGCGAGAGAGAGAGAGAGCGAGAGAGAGAGAAAGAGCAACTGAAGAAAGATCTTAATTAAGATTAGGCAAGAGCCACTACTGTGTGTCACCAGCTGGCTCTGTGTATCCACTACATGACTCCATTTTTTCCTCCCCTCTTCCTCCTTCTGTTTCTTCAATCTCACTTTTTTTTTTAAACCCACGGGTTGACTTTTCAGTCAGGTTCTCATTGATGTTGAGAACACTTCGTCTTTTGTGGATATCTAGCATCCAAACATTCATATGCACGGAGAAGATTGAACTTCTTATAATCATCTTATAATATTATAATGCTAATTTTAATACTTAAACAGCAAAGACCACTGAGTATACTTTCACACTGGAAATTTCTGTTCTCATAAAAATGTTTTGAGGGAATTTCATTGCACAGAAAACACACAAACACACACATACACCCCGAGTCAAACTTGACACAGTCACATAGTTGCTCTGCACCTGACACCAACTCCGACTTAAAGCTGCTAAAAACAAAAGCTATGCAACCCCACCACTGTGCTCCCCCTCACTGTTCTTCCAGGAATATTGTGGGGGAGGAAAACACACACACACTGCACACACACACTGCACACACAGTACACAGAGCTGTCATTGCTTTCTTCAGGGCAACTAAGAGAGAATAAGCAACCGGGTGTGTGACAGATGCAGTGAAAGGAAAGATGGATTGGGGCAGTTGTTTTTGTTTCTTCTCTTAGAAAACACTGCTTGTACAGTATGGTGAAACTAGGCTGCTGCTCACTGGTGGTTTGGCTGTTTGCTTTATTCCATTCAAGCAAAAAGTTGCGGTGTTGCGCTTCCTTGGTGTTTTTTTTAATCACGTCTTTGATTAAAATCCAAAAACATCAGGATGAATGAAAAACTCAAAATCTTGTAAAAGCATAACATTTTGCTTTTATACCTCTGCCACAGAAGGTAGTTTCTCTATATTATATTTTCCTAATATGAAAAGCCTGGATTTCATATAACCACATACAAAATACTGTAATTTTATGAATATCTCAAAAGAGATTGATGGGGAGAAATAACAGTTTTTCAGTCTATGAAAGAAAAAAGAAACACTCGATTCCCTGATGGTCAAACTTGTGCGGTTATTTTCATGATGAACTCACACTGGCGCATTTCAACTTTCTATAGAATACACTATATGTGGTGTGACAGGAAAATTAATTTAAAAAATTGTTCATTTAGAGAAGTTTGTCTCTTGTATCTGAATTTCAAAGCAAAACAGGTGGAACTGGGGTTTTCTGTTCTAAAATCTTGCAGATTTCCAAGCGTTACAAGCCAATCAGTTCCACTGTGTTTCACTCATCTTCTCTGCCTTCTCCTTCTTATGCATCTCCCAGGTAAAACGTTTCCACCTTGGGGATTGAATGTGCTCATCTCTCATGGGCTGATTTAAATTGAAGGTATCCAAATGCAAATGGGAGCCCCCAAAGGGGACCAGACTTGAAGCATGGAGCCCTACTGGTCTATAGTTAATGAGAGTAACTAAGCCTAATTTTATTTTATCGTATTCACTATTTTCTCTCTCCCCGGTCCACTTTGAATGGTCAAAGGTGGGCATGCAATTACAGTTGTCCTTTAGAATGTTTTAACTAATACATAAAGATTATCCACATGCAGGAGACCAGAGAGCAGCAATGTTTTAACAAAGAAACGTATTGGCTATGTTAGCTAGCAGACAGAAAACTAGTTTGACATTACTAGAACACCAGGGATATACTCGGGGAGTTGGTTTGGTGTCAGTATCATACAGCTGATCTATAATCTGTTGGAAAATTGTTGGTAGAGCTTGGGTAGATTTACCCCGTGTTGATTGCTTTTTCACTTTCTTATACTCTTTTTTTCACATTTTCCTTATTTGCAACAGATGGTTTTACACCGTTCATAGTAAGTGTTAAAGGAACATGATGGTGACATGCTGATTACTTGATGCAGAGCAGGTGTGACGGCCAAAGAACCACCCACATCCAGGCATCAGCACTTTGTGTCTTCACTGTCCTCTTTCCTCCTACTCTTAATATAGAAATCAAAATCATTATGCCATCTTGAAAGATCTCTCAATTTCTAAAACACATTTGGAGGAGAGAGGAGTGAGGTGAAAGGAGCTTTGCTGGTAGAGCTATAATTGAGGATGAACAGGTGCATGCTTTGCAGAATTGTTCTACCCACGATGTAGACAGAAGTGTGCTGGGATGTACAAACCAATGTGACAAGAGGACTCTACAAGTAACTTGTTTTTATTTGGTTTTTTTTTTTTCAAACCTTCTTTGTTTTACCAATTGTGTCTTGTTAAAATACAGATCTGTTCATTTATTTCACGTTGTGTTGTAAATGTAAAGCATGTATTATTATTATTATTATTATTGATCACTGGCTTTCTTCCACTCCTGTCTTTGTCCCCTCACCCATCACCATAGCACTTGCTTATAGGAGGTCATAGGATTGTTGGGGTTTTCTGCGTTTTCTCTGTATTATTGTAGGGCAGAGGTGGGCAACTCCAGGCCCCGAGGGCCGGTGTCCCTGCAGGTTTTAGATGTGTCCTTGAACCAACACAGCTGATTTAAATGGCTAAATTAGCTAATCAACATGTCCCGAAGTTCTCCAGAGGCCTGGTAATGAACTAATCATGTGATTCAGGTGTGTTGACCCAAGGTGAGATCTAAAACCTGCAGGACACCAGCCCTCGGGGCCTGGAGTTGCCCACCCCTGTTGTAGGGTCTTTACCTTACAATATAAAGCTCCTTGCGGCAACTGTTGTTGTGATTTGGCACTGTATTAATTTTTCACAGTAACAGTAGATAGCATTATAGTGAATGTCAAACAACTATTACAACTCGTAAAATTCTGTATATAATATTCAAACACTGGTCACTGAATAAATTAAAGCATGCTGGAATGGAAATAAAGAAGATGAAAATATGTTAGCATGAGGAGACATTTTAGAATCCTTTATTTAGTTTTGGTCATAAGGACAAAAGTAACTATGAAGTTAAAAAAAAGATGACAACAAAAAGCTACCTAACTTTTTAATAGATAAGGGCATCTGCTGAAAAAAAAAATCAGTTAACAGATGTTTAGGTTCATCAAATGCACTAGCGGGTCGGACTCAGGCGCAAGCAGCGGGTCACGTTCACAGTTCTTAACTTCATTGAACACTAAGTGCTATTTACAAAGTGATGGATTTTGGGAAGGGCTCCACGGGTCGGTGGGGAAAGGGGTGGGTTCTCCACACTCGCGGGGTCTCAGCCACTCCTCACACTCCGCTCACACTCACGCTCAATCTTCCAAACAGCGGGGAATAGGAAGGGTCCAGGAATCTGAAGACAGGAAGGGAAGCAATCACTAAAGGTACATGATATAGGGCATGAATCTATAAGCCGGGATTCTCACTAACGTGGTAATTCAATATTCCAGCGACGAGAGGCTCTGAGCTGCTGCCTTTAGTAGTGTCCAGAAACAGTGATGAGCTACAGGTGAGTAATTAGCGGCAGGTGTGTATGCCAAAGGCAGGAGCCCGAGGTGAGCTCCGCCCCGGCCGAGTGATGCAGGAGCAGGAGGGAGGGGAAAAGAGATCAAAACAAAAACACATGCAGCCTTGCAGGGCTGACCGGACAGACACAGGGACCACGACAGTGTTAATAATATCAATGCACACCACTGTGTGTTTCATTCTCAGTGTCCTTGTATTTACCATGCCGACACAGTGACAAACAGGGATGCTAAGTAAGCCCCATCACTAATTTGTGGTTTAGTGCTATGTCAATGAAGTGACTCAAATGTAGTGTAGAGCTGTAGTGCCTCTTCACCTCACTGTGCAATACCTTTTGTGCAATACTTTTGTAAATAGTCAACGGTGCAAAAACTCAATACTTGAAATGTGCAATTCACTTGTATTTTTATTTTTATTCCTATTTATTCTATTTATCCCCTTCGTATATTTTATTTATATTGTCTCTGTATTTATATATATATATATATATATATATATATATATATATATATATATATATATATGTGTGTGTGTGTGTGTGTGTGTGTGTGTGTGTGTGTGTGTGTGTGTATTATATATATATATATATATATATATATATATATATATATATATATATAATATTCTGTAACTCTGTAACTTCTGTCGGTGCTGTGCTTTTTTGGAAATCGAATTTCCCAGAGGAACCCACCCGAGGGATTAATAAAGTTCTATCTAATCTAATCTAAAAAAAATAGCTGATGTCAAAGAAACACCTGCCTTTTTCCAGACAGTCAAAATGTCATCTGTGAAGAATATGTACTGAAATAGCTTTTGGTATGGTATGAAAAAAACCATGAAACCTTTTGAAGAACAAGGCAACAACAAAACCATTTTCATGGAAATTATTATGATTTTAATCAGTTTTACTTATATTCGGTAGTGCCAGTTCACAACAGTCCCCTCAGGCACTTTATATTGTCAAATGAAGATCCTACCATTTCTGAAAGGAAGCCCAAATAAAGAGTCAATCCCCTATGAACAAGCATTTGGCAACTTCCCTGTTAAAAGACATGAAAAGAACAGCTCACTGAAGGTGAGCTAAAGGGAAGGCTACAAACAGCAACACAAGGTATGGGAGAGGGTAGATAAAAGTTGGCAACAGTGCCATATAAACATACTGGGAGTTAAAGAGCTGAGTGGAGAAGTGCTCACTGCATCATGGGAAGTCCCTATGCAGTCTGAGCCTGTAGCAGCACAACTAAGGGATAGTTCAGCATCACCTGGCTGAGCCCTACCAATAAGCTTCATCAAAAATGAAAGTCTGAAGCTCTTAAAAGTACCGAGTGCTTTTCTTCTGAGCCCAAAGTGGGAGTTGGTTCCACAGGAGAGCTTCGAGATTCTACTTTTAGAAACTCCAAAAACCCAAACTAAGCTTCCACTCTGACACTATCATGCTCCACTGGCATAATATTGTGGGATGTTTAACATATGATGCAGCCTGATCAAACTTAACTTACTACATGAGGATTACATTTTCAATCTGACCTGTATTTGTAACATAGTAACTGTGATATATTCACAACCTTTAACGTATTGATTTGTGTTGCTGGACACAAATTTTCTTCAAAGCAAATTCCTGAATTTATTTTGTGTCCCCGAACACTTCCCCCCCTGTCAGTCATCTCTCATATATACTGACTAAAAGGCAAGGGAAAAAAATCTGGATTTGGAGGAGGTTGTCTTGACTTTCATTCTAAAGAAAATGAATCATACAGGCCACAGTTATAATTTTTAACATATCAATTTTTAATATGTTATTAATTATAACTATTTTGCTTTGTTAGATACAGATATTAAAACCTACTTGGTTAGCTTTAACAAAATACAGTAGTTTGGTTTAAAATGCAACAGTTATCATGTCTTTTAAAACATTGTTTTCCTGGTTGCCTTTGTGACATCTCCCTGCTTTCTCTACAAAAAAAATACATCCCCCTAACCGAAATATATTTCCTATTGAAATGCATTACTTGCAAATTCATGCTCAGTGACTTGAAAAAACAAATTTATTCTTCTGACTATTTCATGAACTGCCTTGAAATCGGGCTGCCTTTTCAGTACTTACTGCAGTATTTTGGATCAGCTGAAGGAATAGCTGCAACTAATTCATGTATATGTACCTATATCTTTATATCTACAGTAGATCTAGACAGAGATAGATAGAAAAAAAAATCTTCTTCCCCTCTCGCCCCTGCGGGCAGTCTTTATCCTTCTATCCTCCATCCTCTGGTTCTCTATCCAAGGCCTGGGAGCTTTAGGGTCCTGTGCAGCATCTTAGCTGTTCCTGGGACTGCGCTCTTCTGGACAGAGATCTCGGATGTTGTTCCTGGGATCTGCTGGAGCCACTTGGTAGTTTAGGTAATCTTGGTAACCGGCTATAGAGGATCCAGGTTTCAGGCTTCATCATGATTGCATCTTTCAGGTCAGTTCCTCTCAGACTCAACAATCCTTCTTCCACCGGCTTGATATCTCCCCCCTGACCTGTCGTCCTGGCTCCCCCTTGCCGTAGCATATGTGTTGTACCTCGTTAGTCTCTTGTCCAGAGAGCAGTCCCTTCTTCTGAATGTTGGAATCTTGTAATCATACTTGCTTTCCTTAGGCAGTGTTATTAGAAGGCATAGCATACATTCTCATTGCTATGCAGATGATACTTAGCTCTTTCAATGAGGCAAGATGACACACACCAATTACTGCTTCATTTTGCCCAAATGACAGATGACTGTTCAAACTTTTATTTTACTTTTATTATTCAATAATTTGTCTTACAAAAATATTTATTTTTAAATTCATACTGAAAGATTTGATTTAATAGATTTAAACTCGAATGCATAAAAAAAAATCTGATTTTCAACATTATCAGTAGGAAACTAGTAGGTTACATTGAGTTAAATCAAGCATAAGTCATCACCCTCTTGGATTTCTAGAAAACCATTTGCAAACTTAGTCTTTCTGCTAGTTTCTATGGCGTGTTGCTATTGTTCTGCCATCAGTCTCCACCCTGTATTAGAAAGAGAGAGTGAAAGAGAGAAAAGTGGGTGGGGGTGGTGGGGGGTAAATTGCTAGGTCCTTTGGTTAAGAACATAGCATCGAGACTACATTTAGCCTCAGAGACAGTATGATGGGGAGATAAATGAGTGTCATATCCAATCTTTCTTTTTATTCATCTAAATAGACAAAAGCACATCTTACTAACTTCTAGTCATTCTTTCATATCATTCAGAGTCAGGGCCTCACATTCATTGAAAGTCAGAGAAAAAGCTGTGCTGTGACGCAGTCTGCCTTGTCATGCAGAGACCTTGTACTGTGTAAACTATTTAAAGGAAATTCAAATATTTATTCTTTTTAATCATACAGATTAAATATTTTCAGGATTATTTTAACTTTTTTTTCCATGTAATATCAAAATTCCATATAAATAGCATGCTTGTAGATGCACAGTGATAAGATAAAATGTGTTTTTGGGGTAGCTCATGTTATATTTCAGCCCAGTCTTGGATCACAAAATTTGCTGTGTTTACATTTGTTTATCTATTCATGCTATCTGGCTCTGCCTTTGTGCTGAAAATACAAACAACATGACAGAGCACTCCTCACCATGGTCATGGTAGATGACTGCCCCTCCCTGAGCCTGGTTCTGCTGAAGGTTTCTTCCTGTTTAAAGGTTTTTTTTTTTCCTTTCCACTGTTGCTAAGTGTTTGCTTATAGGGCATCATTAGATTCTCTGGGTTTTTTCTGTATTTTTTTTCTGTATTATTGTCGGTTCTTTACCATACAATATGAAGTGCCTTGAGGCAACTGCTGTTGTGATTTCAGATTTTCTGAATAAAACTGAGTTAAGGTGAACGGAATTGAAAGAGCAGATAATGAGATTTGTCCATGACTTTGGATAATAGTTTTTCAAGAGTGATCAGGTCTATTGGCTACTGTAAGTACTTGTCCAATATTTGTTGTCTTAGATTGATTGCAATTCTGAACTCAGTTGTATATTTTGTTTCCCTTTGTGAAGTGGTCACCTTTTTTTTTTTGTCATAGTCTGGTTGAAGCAGACTGTGTGCGTTGTAAATAGTGGACCCAAATGCAGATAAAACAAGGTGTGGAAGCCAACTTAATATTAACTGAAACTGGTAAACCGTACAAAATCAAAAGGCAAAGGCAAAACTAACAATTACCTAAACTGGATGGGCTAAACATAAAAACCCTAAAACAAGAACATGGACCTAGAACCTGACACGAATTGATGAACCTAGAAACATAGCATGACATGGAAACAAAGCAGATGATCGGACAAGGGATGAGTGGAAACACACAGAGTAAATATACACAGGAGGTGATCAGGGGAAGTGGAAACACATGGGGAAAGAGCTGATTAGACTGAATGAGATGAACTGAATGAAACTAAACACAATGAACATGGAACACCAGACCTCTTCAAAATAAAACAGGAAACATAATGAAACACAGACATGACAACACAAGCTTGACAACATAAGACATGAAACACATGATAGGCAAGGAAGACTTAAACACAGGGGGTGAAGACATAAGGGGAATCTAAGAAACAATGAATTATATATGGCAACCTAGGCATAACAGAAATTAACTTAGATAACCTAATGAACTTAAACATAAACCATAACCATCAAAATATATAAAAACTCAAAACCAAAATCATCACAGGACTGCTGGAAGGATGTAACTACCTTTCATCTGGCAGGTGAAAAAGTAGCTTGCATGCTTAAAAGTTTGCCTTTGATAGAACCTAGAACTCCTCTGTTTCCAACTAGGACATAAGTCTTAAGTGTAAATTATCCACTGAAAAAGTGAGAGCTACATGACTGGTGTGAGACCTGTATCCATGGTGACTTTGCCATACACTATGCACGTAACAACACCTTGGGGGAGCGATAATTGCTGCTTAGTCTGTAGGTGCCTTTAGGAGCCATGAGCACCTCTGACTGCTCATTTTGGTGGTTAAAACGAGCACATTTCCCAGCTCAACCCAGCTTTTTCTTAGGAACATTCACCTGTTTCAGTTGTCAGTCAGTCACCTGCCTTCTGTGTAATTACTTATATCATTTGGTCACTGGAGTATCTGTAATTATCTGCTCTTTATCCCCACCTCTAAATATTAATTTCTGCACATAATTACAGAAACATTGTCACACAGGCACTGCCGCTCAGCTCAGCTCAGCTCAGTCTTGTAAGAGTTCACGTCAGTTACATCAGGCATGGAAAACCAACTTTTCAAGTGGTAACCCTCCCGAGGTTTTTTCAAGGACACATTATGAAATCATTGAGCATCTCTAATGAATTTGTAATTAATTAAACAAGAAAATGAAAGCTAGACCTGTTTTAATGACACGAGAATATGTGCAATTTTCAAGGATTTTGTGATGATGATAAGCATTAATGGACTGACATGCTAAAAATCTTGTAACAGATATATTATCCTGCTCAGTTTACTTTTTAAAAATGTTTAGCTAAAATAATTACAATATATAGTACTGTGTAAAAGTCGTGAGCAGCTCCTATTTTCTGTGTGTTTATCAGCAGTATTTTTGCACCAACAAGGTGATTCCTAAAACTCTATTAGCCGAGCTATTAGCACACAAGCTTGTCTTTGAGAGCCCTGACTATACTGAGGAATAAATGTGGTCATAATAAACTTTCAAGCTAATTGCTTGAGTGCTACCCTAGGCAGCAAGAATCAATCAGTCAGTCAATCAAATCATTATTTTAAAAGTAACAAGTGTCATAACACATAAAAACAAATGAACATAAAATCAGTGAAAGCCTTTATCTTTACATTAAAAATGTTGACCATTTCCCATTCGAAAAGGAAACAGCTTAATAAGTCTGACCTCTGTTTAGCTCATCTTATATATTTGGTTTGATCATGCAATCAAAAATATACATATATACTATAAATAAATATACCTGTAATACAGTTTCATCAAACTTTTAAAAATGATTAATATTTGAATGTTTTGTTTTTTTCAAACCTTCCATTTTATTCCACAAATTCACACCAAAGATTATGCTACACAGATGTGCTGACTTTATTTATGTATTTATTTATGTTTAATTTGCCTCTCCCTCTCCCTTCAACTCATATCATTTAAAAATTATTTTCTGGTAACAAAAAATATTTTAAAAATATACAAATATTTAAATATACATGCTCGTCCTATTATATGACCAGCTTTAAATCAGAAGCATACATTGTTACATGTTTCAGCTTAAACATTATGAATTCATGTGCTCCAGATATCCAACCTTATTAACTATCCTTATTGCTCTTTCTTGTAATTTGCATAGTGACTGTAAAGTGTTTTTGTATGTCTGTTACTTGAATATCCACTCAGTAAATAAGTAAGTAACAGAAAATTTAAGTCTGAACTTTGGCTAAGTCACTTTAAAACCTCCGTTCTGTTTATTTGTTTATTTTTGCTTTCTTCCCATACGGTAAAAAAATACATTTTTCCTGGCCAAAATATATTTCAAATATATGGTAAATATATGTTGTATTTGTGATGCTCAAAAAATATATATTTTTGAAATTGAAAATATATTTTTTTCAAACCAAAATACATTTCAAAAGATATTTCAGGGTGAAGAAAATACATTTCCAACCTTACCTTGTATATCAAAGTATCCTTTATTTAAAATGTATTTAGTGCAATAATGATGATGATGATGATAATAATAATAATAATAATAATAATAATAATAATAATAATAAAAGTAACAACATGTTTTATGTACATTTGCAAAAAACAGTTGGATACAAACAAAACGGAGTCAAAGGTTTAGCAAGAATTAGGTTGTTTATTCATTTGCTTACAGTACTTCACATTACACAATATCTCACTATAATGTAGCGTTCACTTGACTTTGAAATTATCTGTCAGTGATACAGTAAACAAGATACAACAACTGCTATGTACACTTTAGTTTTTGACAATATATATACAATATAGTACTTAAAGGAACACACAAAGGAATGGTTTTCTAGAGTTAAAAATGCAGCGTCTTCTTTCTAGATCCGTACGTTAATAGGGCTCTGGAGCGTGATCTTACCAGATGGGGCGTAGCCAGGATTTTTGGTTGAGGCGCCATATTAGCAGGCCAAACAAATGCTTGCTGTGTGGTCGGTTGTAATGTTAGATTGCACTACTGGTAAAGGAATAAGCTTAAAAAAGTCTCTCTTTTCATTGTTTCCTCAAATGGAAGCATCATGAGGGAGCTTATGTGTTGGATGTTACCAAAGGAATGCATCTAGCCTGGATAGCAGCTGTGAGACGAGCTGATATTCAGTTCTCTACCAGCCACAGATATCTGGTATCTTGGTATATTGGTGTGCTTTAGTATTTTCATTCTGGTAAGTTCTAAATAAGTTCATATTACTCTTTTTATTTTCAATGCGCTCTGAGGTCATAGCAAATTAGAACAAACATGCAGGACTACCTTTATTTATAGAGTTGCTAATTATTTGGCATTATTGCAGCAAACCAGCCTATGAAATGAATGAAACAATCCTGACTGGGTTCCAACACTACACATGGGGCACTACAGTAGTTTTTTGCTAGATGTAATGTGACGCAAACCATGCAATCTAAGAGCTGCATCTTAGACTCCACAGGGCTCAGTTAGCATGTTAAGTGCTGAAGTTCATGATAGTACAATTAGAGAAAGAGTGAACAGTGGCTTATGTTTGCAAAGTTGCATCTGAACAGAACATGGGACTTCTGGAACAATGTTCTTTAGAAAGATCAAACAGAAGTGGTCAAGTTCAGCAATAGTGGGCAGCGCCAGATGTGTCAAACCAGCATATAAACACAAACGGCTCATACCAGCTGTCAACCATGACCATGGAAAGGTGATTATTTGGGCTTCTTTTTTTTTTTTTTACTGCCACATATCGACCCTTGCGGTCACAGAACCAAAAAATGAACTACTCTGTATACCATCTGTCTAGTAGCTAAAGCTTGGTGGAAACTGGATTATTTAACAGGAGAATCATCCCAGCACCAAATCTACAACAGACTGACTGACCAGACCTCAACCAGACTGAAAGGTTGTAGTGAGACCTCAAGACAGCTGTGTATAAATAAATGTCTGCAAATCTCAATAAACAGGACTGCAGAGAGTCCTGTGAAAACTTTCTTTTTCACATGAGTGTATGAGTCTTGTCCAAGGTGTACCCAACTCTCGCCAAATGACTGGCGGGAAAAGCTCCAGTTCCCCCATTCTGGCTAGGAATTGCTTCCCACAAAGCAATGTGTCACATGCAAAAATTGAAACAGCAGCCCCTTCCAAATCTGTCCCTGGCACCATCTCTCATTTCACTCCATTTGCACATTCGTGTGGCGGGACTACTGCAGTGTTGTTTCAGAGGAACCAACCAGGCATCCACACAGCAACACAGTGATGCGCAATGACTGAATCACTTTCTGTGTCAGTAGCGGACATTTCAGGTTGTCTTGGTAGCCTTTTAATAACAAAAAAAAAAAAACAAAACACCCAGCACGCCTCTGCGGGCGATTTATCCTTCAAGCTTGGGTCCTCTACCAGAGGCCTGGGAGCTTGAGGGTCCTGCGCAGTATCTTAGCTGTTCCCAGGACTGCGCTCTTCTGGACAGAGATCTCCGATGTTATTCCCGGGATCTGCTGGAGCCACTCGCCTAGCTTGGGAGTCACCGCACCTAGTGCTCCGATTACCACGGGGACCACCGTTACCTTCACCCTCCACATCCTCTCGAGCTCTTCTCTGAGCCCTTGGTATTTCTCCAGCTTCTCATGTTCCTTCTTCCTGATATTGCTGTCATTCGGAACCGCTACATCGATCACTACGGCCGTCTTCTTCTGTTTGTCTACCACCACTATGTCCAGTTGCTTAGCCACCACCATTTTGTCCATCTGTATCTGGAAGTCCCACAGGATCTTAGCTCGGTCATTCTCCACCACCCTTGGGGGCATCTCCCATTTTGACCTCGGGACTTCCAGGTTATACTCAGCACAGATGTTCCTGTACACTATGCCGGCCACTTGGTTATGGCGTTCCATGTATGCCTTGCCTGCTAGCATCTTGCACCCTGCTGTTATGTGCTGGATTGTCTCTGGGGCATCTTTACACAGCCTGCACCTGGGGTCTTGCCTGGTGTGATAGACCCCAGCCTCTATGAATCTTGTACTCTGAGCTTGTTCTTGTGCTGCCATGATTAGTGCCTCTGTGCTGTCTTTCAGTCCAGCTTTGTCCAGCCACTGGTAGGATTTCTGGATATCAGCCACCTCCTCTATCTGCCGGTGGTACATACCGTGCAGGGGCCTGTTCTTCCATGATGGTTCCTCGTCTCCCTCCTCTTTCTTGGGTTTCTGCTGCCTGAGGTATTCACTGAGCACTCGGTCAGTTGGGGCCATCTTCCCAATGTATTCTTGGATGTTCGTTGTCTCATCCTGGACTGTGGTGCTGACACTCACCAGTCCCCGGCCCCCTTCCTTCCGCTTAGCGTACAGCCTCAGGGTGCTGGACTTGGGGTGAAACCCTCCATGCATGGTAAGGAGCTTTCTTGTCTTTATGTCAGTGGCTTCTATCTCCTCCTTTGGCCAGCCTATTACCCCAGCAGGGTACTTGATCACGGGCAGGGCGTACGTGTTGATGGCCCGGATCTTGTTCTTACCATTCAGCTTACCAATATATATATATATATATATATATATATATATATATATATATCCAACAGCAGGCCAGGAATTCCTTCTTTAGAGCAGAGTTCACGCCAGCCTCGTCTTCGGCAGACAAGAAAGAGCCTCCCATCTTCTTGTCCTTCCGCTGGCCCATCACTTCCCAGCCCGGCTTGCGTTCTGCACCTGAATCCATCATGCGACCACCGCCACAGCTCCCCTTGCGTCGGTGTCCTGTAAAATAACAAATAGGGGCCAGAACAATGGTCCCAGAAGCGGCCCTGGCTCATGGCCATAGCGACCCTCTCCCAATCCAGCTGCACCCAGTAAACAACAGTAGAGACCCTACTCACAACCTCTGCCCTGCTGCCAATCACACGCGTTGTCTCTTACTGTTGCCGTTCCATGAGGTCAGGACTGGGTCGCCGCGTCACGCTGGCCATCTCACATTAACCTTCCAGTCTGGGGCCTCTCTCCTTCAGTGCTCAGCTAGCCTGTTTTTAAAAGGTCTTTACACAGCTGATAGGCCACCTCTGGACACACCCCTGCCTCAGCAGGTGGCCCCTATCAGCTAATTTGTCCCATGTGCAGCCAGTCCACAGTGGATAAAAACCATGTCACATAAAACACTAAAAACCATGCAATAGAAACAGAATATAACCATGCAAATAAAACGACACTCATAAATAAACACTAAAAATCAGAATAAAAACAATATACAAGATAAATACAAATTCTGTGTGACATAAAATTTTCTGTGGTCATCATTTTCTGTGGTCTTTGGTTACCATGTAGATGCAAAATAAAGTGCAAACTCTCTTTCATGATCAGGGTGGTGTGCTTAAAAGATTTTTTTTTAAAAAGAAAAAGCTGCGAAATCAAACATTTGAAGGTACCCACTGTGGTGATGCCTCGTGAATAAGAAAAGGGAGCAGTTGAAAGTAGCTTACACTTAGTTCCTGTTTCCACTGGAGAAAGACAAGGTGGTTTTTACTTAATTCTTTAATAAAAAGACCACAAATATGAGTCCACATGGAGTTACACCCATCACTTATTTGAAGAGTGTAGGGAAGAGACTGGAATTGGGCCAAAATTAGAATGATTGTTGTGATTACAGTAATTACCTAGAAAGTTAAATTTACTGATCACTCAACTTTTGAGTGGCTCATCTTTAAACATTAAGATTCTCACCTTAAAGGGCAATTATGACTTGGAATCAATCTAGAAGCATCTCTCCAAGAACATTATAAAATCCAACCTGAAGTGGTTGCACAGGAAGCTTGGCTCAAGGGTGACACTGAGGACTCACTGAGTAGATAGTTACAGGCATCAGAATCTTTGGCCAGATTTCATTGGTTGGAAAAATGAGTCAAGCAGTTTTTTGGTGTTTTTTTTTTTTCTTTCTTTCTTTTTTTCCCCTTTATGGTCAGTAAGAAGTGTCATGGTCCCTCAGTGCTCCCAGGCTAATTTAATTGGGTTTATTTTCTGTTTGTCTCTCTGCCTTAGTTTTCTCTCCCGTCTCTCCATCTGTGTTTGTGTGTTGTGGTATATGTTTGTGGGTGGAACTCCTCTCGAGTTCCTGCCTCTGGCTTGAAATACCTGTGGCAATCACCCAGTCATTGTGTGCTTCAGTTTACTGTAAATAAACCTGTAAATAAACCTACTAAACCTAGACATCCAAGCCTTGTACATGAGTCCAACCCGCCTATTGACTGCTATAGAATGATTCAGCAATAAAATGAACTCTAATCCTGTTCACAGGAGGCCCAGTTGGACCAGAAAGAGCGGTCGTTCTGCCACATGACTAGATCGCCCAGGAGATCACAGTAAAAGTAAAAGATCACGCAGCCATCTCATCCTCCAGAAAACTGGTCTCCATGTTTCTCAGAGCCGCCAGAACAATCCTTGCCAACTCCCAATGTGCTCACAGGTGAGTTGAGCAACTACGCAGGATTTATCACTCAATGGTCACTGATTTCAGACAACCAAAGAAAATGTATGGAAGTGGCCAAAAGTAGAGAGCACAGAACGGATGACAGCGGGTGGAGCTTGGCCGGACTTACCTCCGAGTGCAGAAGAAGGTTAACGGCAGGTGAATGCTTTTAATGTGGCCAAAAAGCCCATTTCATTGCATCCTGCTCCTTGGAGCCGAAAAGACTTGCTTGTCAGTAATGGTCGGGGAACTGGCAGGTAAAAATCAGAAAGACTCTTCCCTACCACGACTCATGAGTCCTGCAAAAGTTTCAATAAACACCTGCTCTCAAGCACTTCAGGCCTTAATAGACTCAGAGGCAGAACAAAGTTTGTTGTGTTCTTCCAGGCCTTCTCTACGTTCCCTCTACGGTCCTTGAAAGTTATAATATAATTGATCTCATTAAAAAAAATTAACAAAATTAACAAAAACTATTTTCCAATCTCATGAAAGAACAGTGTCAGACCTGAATACACTCCTTGAGTATTATGTTTAAATGGATCATGTTTACATTTTTACAGTTCCAGCAATGATGTCTTTGACTGCTTGATTGTAGTTTGTGTTAATTACTACAATCTACATTCACAGGACTAATCAAAGGTCCCTAGTTCATGACTGGGAGGAGATACAAATTCCTTGGAGGGTTATGTCTGGTGAAAAAAATATATATGACCAAATCATGTAGAAGCATTGCTGTGCAAAAAAAGACTTATTCAAAAGATACTATTAATTATAACTAAAAGGTGCCTCAGGGTAAGACATTGGGTTTGTTCAGCAGGTTCATGCATTAAAAACAACAAACTGCAGACATGCTAACTGTAACTGAAGTATTTTATTAGTAACAGTAATGGACTGGTTTTATTCAGCAGTTTTCTTCTCTAGCAGACAAAATGAACCAGCCACATAACCTCGTCCTTGTCTCAGTAAGAGGGTCCTGGGTTTGAAAGCACTGGCCAACTGGTTTTGTGTCGAGTTTGCATGTTCTCCCTGTGCCTAATGTACTGTGCAAAGTTATGTAAATTAGATCAACTGATGATTCTAAATTGGCCATGGTTGTGCATTTCAGGTGAATGGTTGTCTGTCTTTGTGTTAGCCCTACATTATTACTAGTCATCTTTTCAGGCTGTACACTACTCCTTTGACAGTCATGACCATCATGACCTTGATGTGGATTAATGGTTAGAAGGATGGATGGCAGCACAAACCAGGAACCAGGCATGTTGTTTTTGCTACGAAATATATTTTGTAAATTCTATTAAATCGCTCAATGAAACCCGCTGTTGGTTTACTGAAGACAGTCCTACTAGAAATTAGTGGATTAATTTGATATCCATTATATTTGTTATGGAAAGAATAACATTTAGACTGAAGTCGCAGGCAGACTCGTTTGAGGAATACTGGTCGAAATGGTTGAACTATATACAAGAGGGAAGGCCTGATTTTCTATAATCTCGTATTTCGTGCCCCCCTTTTTTATTTATTTATTTTGGGTTTTATTTTTGTTTTTCCCACTGTTGTTCTGTTACTAAATTGTACTTTGTATCCCTTGTATAAAAAAGAAAACCAATAACACATAAATGGAAAAAAAAATCTTTCAATGAACTGTTCTTTTAGAAGGGACAGCAAAAGAGTCACATGTCAAAAGCCCACAGTTATGGGAGTCTGGATAAAACCTCGAGCAGCCTGGGATGACAGAGCAAGTTTAGAACCACGTTGTTGATATCTGTTATTTCTATTATAGGATTTATTTAGCTTGCCATGAAAAAGAAATCCCCGGCCATGTTGAAAATAGTTACGGTACACTCATGTGATCTTAATGAAGATGAGCTACACTGAACTGATTAAATTAGAAGCAGTGACTTGAGCTGAAGGCAGCTTACTAGGAAAGAGTCGAGGCATTTGACGATGTTTATGGGGTTCAACAAAATCTAATTGTGTTTAAGTTGATGTGTCAATAATTCCAGAACCCTTTGAGTAATTGACATCCAACTAATCTTTTGGTACAATATGATCAAAGGGCTCTGTAACCCTCTCAGTCTTTTCCACAGTAAATCCATTCCACTTATGCTGGCTGCCTGAATGGTGCAAATGTCAGTATTTGTTTATCTGGGTGGACTATGGTGACAAGCAAGAAGATAGAATAAAGACATAAGAAGAAAGGGTGAAGTGGAATACTGTTTTCTATTTTGTGTCAGTTGACTGCCTCTCCGTGTTGATTTATAATGTGCTCAATCAAATGTTATTTAGTTTGGTGGGGGTATTAAGAAACTGCAGAGAATGATTATCACTGTGAGTAGCTTCTTAAACTAATTGTTTATTCATTTACAGAGGGTGAATAATGGGAGAGAAAAACACCAGAAGACAGATGAGCATCTCTCCTATGCACACAGAATCTCACACAAAGATTGGAAACCAAAGCCAACAAAAGCACAGCAGATGCAGTAAACAGCCACAGACAAAGAAGAGGCTGCAGTCAAACAAACATTTTATTATCCAAGATATTATGCCAGTCCATTTTTATGTGTGTTCCTCAAGCTCAGGTCCTCTAACAGAGGCTTGGGGTTTATTATATAATGAATTCTTCATTAATTACTGTCTTCCAATTGTGCATGCGCACATGTACAAGCCGGTTTAATGGTTTCATGAACATGATTAAGAAATCTTTTCTATTTTTTTTAATAATACAAGCTAAGGATGTTGTATGCTGCAAATAAATTGAGCAGTGGCTCAACGATTTGAATTCTTTGACCTCAGCTTACAAGGTCAACATTCATTACATTTGTGTCTTTACGGTTTATCTGCACAAAGTGTGACTTGTCTAGTTCAGTCACTTGTGGGAGAGTAAGGCAGTTGAAGCAGAATCTTATCGCTCGAGCATTTAGCGGCAGAATTTAACAGCAATTAAAGCTGCAAAACTTCTGCCACTTAAGCTGAAGTGCCAGACATTGTGCTAAATCTACAAAGTTTTTAATTCTGCGTAATTTACATCAGCCTTTACTGACTTTTAGTCTTTGTTTCTACCTTTATTCCAGTAATGCTGTGTGTCTTGAAAATATACTATTAGCTCTTAATCAGTGGAAGACACTGGCATCACTGGTAAGGATGTCTGTGTCTTTCAGCTGCTGAAGAGCAATATCAAGTCCCATAGGGTACTAACATGCTGGTGTTTTTTTTAACCTGCACAGAAGATATGATCCACACATCAAATACAACTGTATCACACAGACTACCACTGATGATGTATCAGTTGATGGTGTAAATAGATACTAAATAGAGGTGTTTTGCTAAAAAAAAACCAACAATAAAAAGAAGCAGTAAGACCTTTTTCCAGCCTTTACTCTGTGCTGAATGCCTTCTAAAGCTTAAAGCTGTCTCAATTTCCAAAACAATGATCTCTTATTCATAAGACATCTCTAATGTCTTATTTTCTCTAAATTCTCCAACTGAATACCTCAGAGAAGTTAAACCCATGTTTTGTTTTTCTGAAAAGTACTTTTTGTCTAAAGACTTTCCCCTTCTGACATTCTTTGTAACTTGATTTGTAAAACAGTGACAGGGAGAGGGATGCCCATAACACAGTAATGCCACTCGGTCACTCTGCCTCAATCATGAGATATTTTGGTTTCGTTACTACTGGATGGCTATCATGACCTCTGTTCAATATGGAAAGTTGTTTTTTTTTAATCAATAACTTATGACTTACTACTTAGAAGCTAGGCCTGTTCTACAAAGTCCTGCTTTATTATCTATTTGACTCTAATGGACTGTTATTTACAATCATCCTATTATAGTTAATAAAACTTGAAACTAGGACCTAGCAACTGAGTCCATGAACCCATTAGGAAAATATTAACTGAGGTCAGAGAGCAGGTGGCATGTACGGCCATTTCCCATAGCTCTTATCTTAAGATCTTAGATCTTATTTTTGCAACCAGAGGAATAACTCTCTCTCTCTCTCGGCCATTTGAAACAGTGAAGTTTTAAGGTACTTAAGCATTTGCTTCACTTTTTAGACAAATTATATCTGTCATTTAATGCTACGCAAGCCATAATTTATTAGATCATATAGTATATTCTGTTTTAGACATAGCTGGTAGAATGAGATTGATATTGAGATTCCTTTTTTTTATGTCCCAAGTAGAAACAAAACAAAACAGTTCTTATGTTTGTTTTGTTAATTATGTTGTTTATTAGTGGTATTACTGGCAGGAATATTTGTATTATAGTCCCTGGATGCCTATTAAACAGTCTTGATGAGCTGAGAGTAGAGTAACATAGTAACCACACAGTTAAAAGCCCCTTATCTAGTAGGATTCGTTAACAAGCAGTCAACCAGCAGTGAGGTATAAGAAGCAAACAAGGCCAAACCCATAAAAAGGATAGAACAGTATGAATGAAGGTACAAAGACAATCTGGCCAATCAAAAACATGATTGATATCTACGCAGCATACTAGATAAGTAATGAGGGAATGAACAGCAGGTGAGGTGGTTGTCAGATGGAAGGAACACAGTTAACTGCAGGGCACGTGGGAGTGGCTACATCTGAAACCACAGGAAACAGAAAAGTAACAAGAAGATGAATTAATGAAAAAAAGCTTAGAAGCTTTGGGTGTCAATACTGAGGAAAAGTTCAGTTTAACAATATATTTAGTATCAGTTGCTACTAGCTCTGCTCTTTTAAATCTCAAATGTATATCTCCATCATAATTAATTATGTGCAAGTGTTATATTCAAAGTATTTCCCAATCAGTCATTGGTACATAATTACACATTAAATACTGTCATTGTAGTAAGTGATTTTTGTAAACAACAACTGGACAAGAACAAATGGCAAATCTCTCAACAGTCATTAAAAAGTCTTTAGTTTCGGAGTTTTCAAAAGCCTCTGTCCAACAATATGTTTTAATCTCACAAGCAAATCATTTTCATCTTCCAAGTAATTAAGTCAAAGCATTTTTTAAAACCTTGCATAATTTCTGCCGTCTGAAATGCAAGGATCATAAAGACGATTTACAGTCTAAATAAACAGCTGGAGGAACAATTTGCAAATAATTAGGTTTATGATATGCATATAAAAACAAAATCTCAGATTGAAAGAAGTAAATATGGGCAAAGGGTCACCAATCTGCAAAAAGATGCAAATTATAGAACAATTTTAGACTAATGTTGCTCGACATAAAATTGCAAAGACTTTGATGACATCATGTACTGTAGATCAGTATTGGATGGCCATGATTTTCAGACTTGGATGGCAGTGCATTCAAAAACAAGCATGATTATGTCATAGAAACACTGCATGGGCTCAGGAACACCTCCAGAAATCACTGTCTCTGAACAAAGTAGAATGTGCCATCCCCAAATCCAGGTTAAAATTGCAAAATAAAATTGCAAGGAAGCCTACGCAAACACGATCCGGAAAGGCTGCTATCTTCTCCGAGCCAAAGCTCATTTGAGGCAAAGTGGAAAACTGTTCTGTGGTCAGACAAATCAAAATTATGAATTCGTTTTTGTAAATTATTTCATCCTAAGGACTAAAGAGAAAAAAAACATTCAGCTCTTTCATCAGGAAAAGGACCATCAATGCTGAAAGGTTTACATATGCTTCCATCCAGATCATATCATTTTCAGGGAAAGCCTTATTCTGCGTATTTCTGCAAGAAAGTGCTAAACCATATACTACAGCTATCAGCAGACCAGTGTGGGTGCTGAACTGGCACGCCTATAGTCCAGATCGTACACCATCAGAAAAGATTTGGCATATCATGAAACAAAAAATATGACAAAAATTACTGAGGACTGTTGAGCAGCTAGAATCCTAAATCAAACAGAAATGAGACATTTATGTTTGTGGACCTAAGGGTGGATGTTACTCAGTGGTATATCAAACTTTTCAAACAACTTTTTTGACACGTGTTGCTGCCATCATATTCAATATATAAAAAACATGGGTTTATGAGATTTACACATTCTTGGATTCTCTAGAATTGTATTTTACTGTATGTGATTAAAATATTAAATATAGATTTGATTACATGTTTAAAATCCACCAGGTCTGTACAGATGTTCTCCAGGTTTATATGATTTTTTTAATTGTTTGGGTTATAATCCATCCAAAGTTTATTTGGCCAAGTTTTCAAATGAGGCATGATTATTGCTGCCCTTTTCAAAATAAAAACTCTCTCATCACTCCTTTGATGAATGAAGACATTCACTTTTTCAGCTGAGAATGTATGACAGTGAAGTAATAGTTTTATCTGCCATTTGCTAGAGCTGAATGACTGTCTACTGTTAATTATTATTATAGAGACACATAAGGTGTTGTCATAGTGCTAAACACTTACTTTAACTTAAGTTGGTTGTGTTTCTCTGTTAATTGTATTAATCAAAAATTACATATGTAAAGTCAGTATTGTAGGTTTTAGATCAGATTGAAAGAAGTAAATATGGGCAAAGGGTCACCAATCTGTAATCCACCTTAAAAAAGTCACAACAGCTACGCAACATAGTAGGAGCTCTGCCCTGCATCAGTTTCTATAAACGTTTAAAATTTGACAATTTACTATTATTTACAGTAACTGGCTTTCTAAATTGAACATTTCTAAGAGATCACCATTAAGTAACAGCTCATGTAAGTAACAGCTGTGCCAAGACTTTCCACAAGAACATCTACGCAATAAACGTAAGAACTCATATAGTCGCTTGATTAGTCCATACTTTTTCATTAAAGTTCAGTGGTTTGCACAATCTAATTTCAGTTAAGGAATATTGCTCGGTTATAGAGCTGGAAGCTGCAACTTTGATAGTACCCACTAAAGCAGCATGTGGTTCTTATATATCTCCTGTTAACAGCCTCTGCACCAGGTTCCCATTAAACACGGGCTGATCCCAGGATTCCTCACTCTGCTCTGCGTATTAAGATTATTGCACTGTGAGATCACCAAGAGACATCTTAAATCTTCTGAAAGCTAGTTTTGTTGTTGTCTCGGAGACTCCATTATCTCTGAATTAGTCTCTCAGTACCCTAAAATCTTGAAACTTTAAGGAGCTGCAACACTTTGGGAGTATTTATTTATTTTAGATTCTCAACCATCCATTTATAAAATTCAGGGTCACCAGGGGCAAGAGCCAGGGTAAAACTTGGGCAGTTTGCCAAGCTGTTGCAAAGCAAACACATATGTTAAATTCATTAGAATTACAGATTAACCAATTAACTCCACGCATATCCTAGGAGAACATGCAAGCTCCACACCCCAGACTGAATTTGAACCCAGGACCTTCTTGATGTGAAGTGCCTGTGCTAACCAGGTCAGGTCAGAGTATGAGTTGTTGAGGTCATATTACCCAAAACAGCAGGATTTTCGATGCTGTGTTGCCATTAGAACTGCCGGTATCACTGTGGCTGAGCTCTATGAATTATCTTTTATTCAGAAAAAAAAATATGCTAGAAACATTCCTCATAGATTTAGGTGAATATTAATATTATAGCATCATGCAGTTGCTGCAGATTTGTGAGCTGCACATCCATGATATGAATCTCCCATTTCAAGACATCCCAAAAGCACTCTAGTGACTGTGGAGGCCATTTGAGTACAATGAAGTTATTGTCTTGTTCAAGATCCCAGGTATGTTACCTTGCTGGAAACAGTCATCCAAAGAGGGCTACAATACACAGGTAAGCTCAGTTGATACCAAGAAGACCAAAGTCTGTTGAGAAAATATTACACCACCACCACTTTGAGTACCGACCCTGGTGTTGGGGTTGTTACTCAAAAAACCCTTACTTGCTACTTGTTACTTTTTCTTAAAAGTAATACAGTATGTGACTTAGTTGTTTGCTTGAGAGAGTTGCATGCCCATGTAGGGTTTTGAGGCAAATTTAACTGACCCATCCAACTACCAGCCAATAACCTGCTTCAGCACAACATGGAAATTCCTGTCAAGCATCATATTGGCAAAATGAACAGGCAATACACGAGTGGTGCACAGAACGGAATTGACAGGGACACCCGAAGGGCTAAACACCAGCTATTGGTAGACAGAGCAGTCCCAAACTGTTCATCGCCTGGACTGACTATAAGAAAGCCTATAACTCTCAGTACTCTCAGTATGAAGCGCCTTGAGGCGACTTATGTTGTGATTTGGCGCTATATAAATAAAATTGAATTGAATTGAATTATAACTCTGTGCCTCACACATGGATCCTTGAATGCCTAGAATGATACAAGATCAATGGGAACCTAAAAGCCTTCATCAGAAATTCAGTGGGGATATGGTGAACAACACTAGAGGCCAACATCAAGCCAATTGCACAAGTTGCCATCGAGTGCAGGATTTACCAAGGAGAAGCTCTGTCCCCACTGCTGTTCTGCATGAACCTGAACCCCTTTATCAACTATGGAATGGAGCAAATATCAGCCACCTCCTCTTCATGGATATCATCAAGCTGAACAAGACATTGACACTCTGAGACTGCACACAAAGCGGAAGGAAGGAGGCCCAGGAACTAGTAAGTGTCAGAACCACTGTCCAGGATGAGACAGTGAACATCTGTGAGTACATCAAGAAGATGGCTGATAGTATGCTTAGTGAATACTTCAGGTGGCATAAACCCAAGAAAGAGGAGAAGCAGAGACATAACAATCATGGAAGGATGGTATGGGTATGTACCACCGGCAGATAGAAGAAGTTGTTGACATCCAGAAATCCTACCAGTGGCTAGACAAAAGTGGACTAAAAGACAAGCACAGAGGAACTAATCGTTGCAGGACAGGGACTCAGGGACAGGCTCTAAGCACAACATCCAGGCTGGGGTCTAGAGGGGTCTACCACACCAGGTGCAAGCTGTGCAAAGATGCCCCTGAGACAATCCAGCACATACCAGCAGGATGCAAGATGGTCGCAGGCAGGGAATACATGAACACCATAACCAGGTGCCCGGCATAATATGCAGGAACATCTGTGCTGAGTATGGCATTGAAGGACCACACCATCCAGCCGGCCGAGTTCTTCTCGGTTCACCGCATGGACAGGATGGGACTCGGGGAAGTCAAGGGGAGGCGGCATGTGTTTAATAGTGAACAACAATTGCTGCAACAGCGCGAGTGTTGTTCCTCTCACACGCTCCTGCACACCAAATCTGGAACTGCTGTCCATCATGTGTCGTCCTTTTTATCTACCTCGGGAGTTTACATCGGTCATTATAAGTGCCGTTTATATTCCACCACAAGCGGACACGGTCAGTGCCTTATGCGAGCTGCATGAGGCACTCACACAGCACCAGACACAACACCGGGACACCGCGCTTATTGTGACGGGGGACTTTAATAGTGCCAACCTCAAATGCGCAGCGCCGAACTTTCATAAACATATCACCTGCCCCACCAGAGGTGAAAGGACACTGGACCACTGCTACACGACGGTCAAGGACGGCTACAAGGCACAATCTCACCCTCCGTTTGGCAAATCCAATCACGCCGCCATCTTCCTCATGCCAAAATACAAACAAAGGCTGAAACAGGAAGTTCCGGTTCAGAGGAAGGTCGCGCGCTGGATGGACCAATCGGTGGCCGTGTTACAGGACGCACTCGATGACGCAGACTGGACATGTTCAGAAACAGCTCCGATGATGACGCCAACGTGTTTACGGAAGTAGTTGTGGGATTCATCGGGAAACTAGCGGATGATACCGTGGAGATAAAGAATATCACAACGTTTCCCAACCAGAAGCCGTGGGTGGATAAAACCATCTGCAACACTCTGAGATCCCGCACCGTTCCCTACAACACGGGACTCGCGACGGGGGACATGGACCTGTACAAAGCCGCATCATATAACGTGCGGAAGGCGGTGAAAGAGGCGAAGCAGCACTACGGGAGGAAACTAGAGTCACAACTCCAACAGAGTTACTCTAGGAGCCTGTGGCGGGGATTAAGGTCAATAACGGATTATAAAGCACCAACAACCGGTATGACGAACGCGGACGTGACTCTGGCAGACGATCTGAACACTTTCTATGCTCGCTTCGAGGCTGCAGCTAAAGACACTAACGATGCTAACGCTAGCGGCGCTAACGGCTGCAGACAGGAAGATACTGCCAGCACCGGAAACGTGCTCATCATCTCCCAGCATGACGTGAGGAGAGCCTTTAAGAGAGTGAACACCAGGAAAGCAGCAGGACCAGACGGCATCTCAGGTTGTATCCTCAGAGTCTACGCATACCAGCTAGCACCTGTGTTCACTGAGATATTCAACATCTCTTTGTCTCAGTCGGTGATCCCCACATGCTTCAAGGAGTCCATCATTGTTCCTGTCCCGAAGACACCCCACCCTGCTTCTCTCAATGACTATCGCCCTGTAGCCCTCACCTCAGTAGTGATGAAGTGCTTTGAACGCCTGGTCAGAGACTTCATCATTTCTTCACTACCAGACACACTGGACCCACTACAGTTCGCTTACCGTCCAAATCGTTCCACAGACGATGCCATCTCTCATCTCCTCCACACATCACTCACTCACTTGGACACTAGAAGGGGGAATTATGTTAAAATGCTCTTCATAGACTACAGCTCTGCATTTAATACCATAATTCCCTCCACACTCACCACCAAGCTGGAGCATTTGGGACTCAGCTCATCTATGTGTCAGTGGATCTCCAACTTCCTAACTGGCAGACCACAGGCAGTAAGGATGGGCGGACATGTCTCAGCCTCCATCACTCTCATCACTGGAGCCCCCCAGGGGTGTGTTCTGAGCCCCCTGCTGTACTCTTTGTACACATATGACTGTGTGGCCACTACCAGCTCCACCACCATCATTAATTTTGCTGACGACACCGTCGTGGTGGGCCTGATCTCTGATAACAACGAGACGGCCTACCTGAAGGAGATTAAGAATCTGGAGAACTGGTGCCAGAGGAACAACCTCCTTCTAAACGTCAGTAAGACAAAGGAGCTGATAGTGGACTTCAGCACCAAGCAGGAGAGGAACTACCAGACCCCCATCATCAACGAGTGCCCAGTGGAGAGAGTGGACAGCTTCAAATACCTCGGAGTTCACATCACGCAGGACCTGTCATGGTCCTGTCACATCAACACCGTGGTGAAAAAGGACCGACAGCGTCTCTACCACCTCAGACGCTTGAGAGACTTCCGACTGGCCTCCAAGTTGCTCAGGAACTTTTACTCCTGCACCATAGAGAGCATCCTGACGGGAAACATCTCAACCTGGTTCGGAAACAGCACCATGCAGGACAGACGAGCTCTACAGAGGGTTGTGCGATCAGCTAAGTGCACCATCTGCTTCGAGCTCCCTGACCTGCACTCAATCTACAACAGGCGGTGCTGGACCAAGGCCAGGAAGATCGTGAAGGACCTCAGCCATCCCAACAATGGACTGTTCTCTCTGTTGAGGTCAGGAAAGTGATTCCGCTCCCTAAAGACCAACACAGAGAGACTGAGGAGGAGCTTCTTCCCACAGGCGATACAGTCTCTCAATCACACCACCACATAGTACTGACCCACACATATGGTATTTACACACACACTGGACATTCTGGACATTTGTTTACACTAGTGGCCACTGCACAACTACACTGCGTGGTCATCTAATCTAATCACTTTATCACAAGTCACTTAAATAAATCACTTTAAGAATATTTGCACTGCACAAGACACTTACACATGTGGATTGCACAACCCTGGACATTATATTTCTTCATACCTTTTAGTACTTGTACAGCTGCTGTTATTATTCTATATTTCTTCATATATTCTTATATATTTCTATATTGTGTATTTGTGTATTGTGTATTTTGTTGTACACTTATTTTATTTTTAACTTTAATTTTTATATTTTATTTTATTCTTTTCCTAGTTAAATTTACCCTTCATTTTAATTTGTTGTTGTACAGTTATTTTATTCTTAACTTTAATTTTTATATTTTATTCCTTCCTAGCTAAATTTACCCTTCATTTTAATTTTCATATTTATTTCCTGTCCTATTCATAGTCTTTTTTTCTTTAGGTCACGAGTAGTTGTCTAAGCATTTCACTGCATATCGTACTGTGTATGACTGTGTATGTGACAAATAAAATTTGAATTTGAATTTGAAGTCGCAAGGTCAAAATGGGACACGCCCCCTAGGTGTCACGACTGGGGCAGCAGTCGAGTGAAGGTGAGAAAGGAGGATCCAATAGCAGACAGTGGCGGAGGTGCAAGTGGGTTTTATTTACAGTGCACAAAACCAAGGTATGGGCAGAACCGAACATAAACCTAAAGTGGGAAAACTAATACAAAAAGGAGGACACGGAGCAAGGAGCAGAGAGACATGGAGAAACACGGAATAATGCTGAGTATGCTAGGTACACAGAGGTACACAGACAACGCGACGAGGAGCACAGGCAGACACGCAGCATAAATACACACACCAGGTAATTAGGAAATGGCAGACAGGCGGGGACACAGCTGGAACTAATGGACATAACGAGACACAAACCTACAAAGTAAAATCGGAAACTCACAGACTGTTTTACATTACCAACTCGGGGACACGAACAGAACACAGAGGAGAGACACAGGTAGGGATGATAGAAACACACAACTCAAACCCTAAGAACAAATACAAAATTGGAATAAACTAGAAAAATGATAATAATAAACTTAAAGCGCTGGGTCACCGACCCAGGACCATGACACTAGGGTGGTTGAAAATGACCGTGCTAAGATCCTTTGGGACTTCCAGGGCAGAAACACTGATGATGGTTAACCAACCAGACATAGTAGTGGTGGATACCAAGCTATACCAAGTGACAATTAATCCAGGAAAAAGGAAGATGAGAACTCAAAAAGTACCAGGGGCTAAAAGAGGATCATGAGAAGATGTGCAGGGTGAATGCAACAGTGATCCCTGTTTTAATTGTAGCACTCGGGGCAATTTAATGTTTAAATTTAACATTGTTGGCTGCAGTGCAGTCATGCCTACTGGGCTGCATTGTGCAACAATATAAAAAAAAAACCTAAGGCATTGTAGGGCATTTAAAAAAACATCTTTACCACCCTTTTCTTTTGTTTCTTAGTTTTCTAGACGTGAACCTAATGTGAGGCTCGATTTTTGTGATTTAGATCAATTTGGATATTTTATCGGATAAATGAATGATCCTCCCAAGATGGATACATCTTAACCCTTGTATGGTGTTCGGGTCTGTGAGACCCGTTTTCAGTTTTTTTCAAAAGACAAATTAAACAATCAATTATTTGTTCAACCTGAAATTCATTGGCTTTGGCTTTTTTTCTGTGAAGAACATAAATCCGAACAAATTTTCAATGACTATATACTGTACCTCCTCCCACGCATTTGCATTACATACAAGGTGTTCGGGTCCACTGGACCCAGGTCTAACAAAAGTGTTGAAAGTGTAGGTCCTGTGTTCCCACACTCTGTCTTCCTCCTTTCTGGTGCTGCTGATAGTGTTTTTGCTCCTGCACAAAGTTGCAACATTATTGAAAATTCAACTATCAACACCGTCTGCTCTTACATCTCGCACATTTTACCCTCTTTCTTGAGGTATCCAAATTTTATTTTCTCATAGCCTGTCCCACATGAAAATTAGGGGCATAATACTATAAATAAGACTTTGCCAATATGGTTCCTTATCACAACTGATCAAGATGGCCAAAGGATTATCTGCTGCGATGGCCTTGCAATTGATTTTGGAAGAGAGAGGAGCTTCTGATGATGATGTCGAGGAAAAGGTTTCAGAATATGAGGATCGCATTTCAGAGAACATGAGGGCATGAGTCTGACAGTGACTTTGAAGAAGAGGATGAGGTTGAGCACCATTTCATAACAAAACGAAGACAAGTACCCCATCAGTAGCAAGCTCCAGGACCAGAACAGGCCCATCAGACAGCAAGTGAAGAAAAATGAATGTAAAAAAATGGTGAAATTGAATGGTCTTCTTGCCCAAGAAATGAGCCAGCCTGCAGAGTTGCTAATGTAATAAGGATGCAACCAAGGCCAACACGGCTGGCAGTTACTCATGTGCAGGACATCAAGTCTTCATTTGAGATTTTCAGCCAAGATTCCATCCAAAAAATTATTCTGGATTGCAGTAATCTAGAAGGAAGGTAAGATGGACCAAATTGATCTACATGCCTACTGTGGGGTTCTTTTCCTTGCTGGAGTTTTCAGGTCCAAAGGGGAATCCACAGAATCTCTGTGGGATGCAGAAACCGGCAGAGAACTTTTCCGTGCATCAATGTCTCTGGAAAACTTCCACAAAATTTCCAGGATTTTCCGTTTTGATAACCGAGATGACAGACCAGCTCGATGGCAGAGAGACAAGCTAGCTGCCATCAGGACAGTGTGGGATTAGTGGGTGCACCGCCTCCCCCTGTTTTACACCCCTGGGCCTAATGTCACCACTGATGAGCAGCTGATGCCATTTAGTTGTGAAACATATTGCTTCATGTGTAAATGTGTTGTCTTTCCACTCACTCCACTTGATTATAACTGATTTTATTTTTTATAACACTTTATTAAAAAAAACGAGAAGCACATTAATTCATAAATTTGATCTAATAAAGGTAAAGGGAAAAAATGAACCATGTTTGCTGTTCATATGGCTTGTAATTGGGATGAAGTAAACATCTGTTGAGTA
Organism: Aulonocara sp. 'chitande type north' Nkhata Bay; assembly: GCF_057382095.1. Classification (NCBI taxonomy): domain Eukaryota; kingdom Metazoa; phylum Chordata; class Actinopteri; order Cichliformes; family Cichlidae; genus Aulonocara; species Aulonocara sp. 'chitande type north' Nkhata Bay. The sequence goes on along the minus strand of NC_141356.1, from coordinate 13,636,289 downwards.
ATTTAACATAAAATTGTTTGATAGTGTTAATTTGGAAAGCCAAAACTCTAGCGGGTCCACCAGACCCATGAACACGGTTAAGACAAGCAGTCAGAATACTCAAAGTCCTTCAACAAGTCGTTTTCTCACTGAGTGCTTCAGCTCATTATCCATATTTGTCACTTGGTCGCACACACTCCAAGGCAAGTCTGCTCTTTGTCAGCTGTTTGACACGTTCTTCACCAGTGGGAATGCTGGTACTCTTCATTTCCATGGTGACGCTGAACATAACAAGTTTGCTGTCTTTCTGTGTCTATGATCAAGAGAGACTAAAAAAACTGATATCATGTTTGCAACAGACACACATGTGGGTTTCTGTGCATTGTTTCTATGCATGACTTTCTTGCTCCTTTCCACTCATACGTGAACACAGATGTTAAAATACACAAAGTCACAGTAAAACAACACACAGGCATGTTTTTAATTACCACTAATAGCCAGCATGCACACACTTCCCTTGTTAGCTGAAGTCTGAGTAGTTTGTGGGGAGCAGCTTAATGATTTTTAAACAGAGGAGGAACACCAAAGTGAATAAGGAGCCAAGCAGAAGACCCCGACACAATTTCTCTCATTGAGCTGTGGAAACATATTGTACATGTAGCAGGGTAGAGTGTGACAAAAAGAATAAACACGTAACTGTATATTTCTTAAATGATTAGCACATATGAAACTGGCAGGGAGGGATGTGTCCATGATGATCCTTAAATGAACAATGCTGTTTTAGTTATGACAAAACAATTTCCGAATAAACATGAAATGATAATGATTTACTTTGAGTTAAGCTTCACACAGAGATGTGCACTTCCCAGTGGGTTGGTTCTTATCTGTGACTCACAAAGGCTCGTTGTCGAAGCAGAAAACATCTAAATAGTTTCCAGAAAGTTATTCTGTAAAAATAACCAAACCAATATTGCTGCTGTTTACTTATTTACTGTAAGCAATTACTAAAGAGTTAATTGACAGACTAGGTAATTTATTATGACCAAATGCATTCACGCTCTGAGCTACTGTGTTCTGTTCTTCTCAGTGTAAACTGCTGTATCAATCCTCTCTAAAGGAGAGAAAGAAATACAGTCTCTACCTAGTATGCAAACAGTAATTAGCCTGTATCACATGACAGTTTGGTGTTTCATTTCTTATCTTGGTCAGTTTCAGAGGAACAGACAGATTACCGCCTTATCTATACACAGTCTATGTCATTAAAGGCTTGTCTTATACTTCCGGTACTGCTTCAGCATAAAACCAGTGTCACAACAAATAAAATGAAGCATCATCTCGTAGCATAGCATATACACTCTCCCTGCATGTGCAGACACGTTTATGAGTCATTTACTGCATATTTTGTGAAATTATATACAAATATATGCATATTTAATCTAACGTTATAACATTTTAGGGTTTTTTTTCTGAAGGTGCTTCTCCAAAATACATGCAAATTTGAATTTCCTTTAAACAAATTATCCAGAATGTTCACTGTTAATTGTTTGTAATGTGTTATAACGTGGCCAGGTTGCTCATATTAAAATAGAAACATGAAATATTTTATAAGACAGATGACAGCAAGACAACACAGTCTTATTTGTCACTTAATAATTTTCAATCCAATCCAGCCTAAGCATGATTGAAATTATAGTAAGACTATCCTTTTCAGGTTTGCATGTTTCTTTGTCTTTTCCCTAATGTATTCCGGGAAATGTTCCAGCCCACAATGTAGCCCACTGACCTTTGCTCAACTGCAATGTCCAACCTCTGGCCTAAGCTCACAAATATTAATTGGCAGCACCTGCATGTTTGATATGGATACATGAGGGAATTCCTGGATGTGGTCAGTCTCGTTTCTGAAATTGTCATACTGCCAGAAAACCATGACTCAAGATTCAGACTCAGAGAGACCGGTCAGCAGTTTGCAAAAGACTTTATTTAACAAACCGTGGAATGAAGGAACCATGGCAAACTCACACCCAGGGATTCTGCAGGGAAAGAAAGAAAAATGTTAACAGGGATTCCGAGGCAAATGAGACACTTTCAGAAAACTGAAGGTGAGACTGTCTTATGTTTTCCATGGGGGTTTCCAAGTCTTTCTACATGATTTTCCCGGGAAGGTAAGTGGTTACGTAAGGAGTGGGCAGGCATATGTTTTTATAGGCAGAAACTCTTACAAGTGCAGATACCCTGAGGAATGGGCAGGCTTGAGACAGATGACAAGGAACCGAACTAGAAGTGAGCAGCTGAGGTGGAGAGAGAAGATAATTACTTGCTGAGAATTGAACCCCACAACTAACGAAGCTGATTACCACTGCAGGGGTGATGATGATCTGGCAGAGATATGTTGCCTGCGCTGCCCTAAAGTACAGCCAAGGAAATGCAGGCCAGGTATGGACAAAGAGTACCAGAGGCAGAGCTCTGCCCAAGAGTGGAACCACTTTAGTCAACTTGAGGAGGAAAAAACGAACTAAAAAACCTGGCTGTGACAGAATGTATCTAGAATAGAATAGAATAGAATAGAATAGAATAATCCTTTAATTGTCCCACAAGGGGAAATTTGGTTGTAACAGCAGCTAAGAAGACACATGTACAAACAAACAGTACACAGGACACAGAACAGAAACATACACAATTTTTCTTACATATTTACATTTTTACATATGGACAATGGTTACTATAAACAGAGTACTGTACAGTTATTAAATTAAATAAAAATAACTACAGATAAGAGGCAAACCAGGTTTTAGTGCGAATCAGTTAATTAACTTATTGCAGTTACAGTGCAGATGTAAACATCTATGTTTGTTGGGAGAAGTTCTGATTGTACAGTCTGACAGCTGCAGGGAGGAAGGACCTTCAGAAACGCTCCTCCGTGCATCTAGGATGCAGCAGTCTGTCACTGAAGGAGCTCTGCAGTTCAGCAACATTTACATGCATGCGGTGGGAGACTCTGTCCATCAGAGATGTTATTTTGGCCAGAGTCCTTCTGTCTCCCACCACCTGCACTGGGTCCAGGGTGCATCCCAGAACAGAGCTGGCCTTCCTGATAAGTAATAACTGTTATTTTCCATCTTATGCTATAATCTTTTTGAAATTTGATGTTGTTGCCTTGTGTGAAATGTTTGATGGCCTAAGTTTAAAAAAGTACTATAAACAAGAATTATTATTTCTATTGAAATGTTAGGTGATGGCTGCAATCTAAGTGTTGTATTTGTGACATTCTTACTTTGAATTTAAGATAAGATAGAACTTTATTAATCCCTCGGGTGGGTTCCTCTGGGAAATTCGATTTCCAAAAAGCACAGCACCGACAGAAGTTACAGAGTTACAGAATAGTATATATATATATACACACACATACACACACATATATAAATACAGAGACAAATATAAATAAAATATATGAAGGGGATAAATAGAATAAATAGGAATAAAAATAAAAATACAAGTGAATTGCACATTTCAAGTATTGAGGTCTATTGCACTGTTGACTATTTACAAAAAGTATTGCACAAGGTATTGTACAGTGAGGTGAAGAGGCACTACAGCTTAGTTGTTCCCCCCTCCTTTGTCCTCCTGTTTCCCCTCCCTCTCCCCTCCAGAGAGGAGTTAAACAGTCTGATGGCGTGTGGGACAAAGGAGTTTTTAAGTCTGTTAGTTCTTGTCTTGGGGAGAAGCAACCTGTCACTGAACAGACTCTTCTGGTTGTTAATGGCCGCGTGCAGAGGATGCCCAGCATTGTTCATAATGTCCATCAGTTTCTTTAATGTCCTTTAGCTGTATTATCAACTTTTAGGATTAATATTAATTGTGCTTCAATCACAGATGCTGGAAGCCTTGAAAGGTTAATCTATGAGTGAACACCAAAAAAGCAAAAAGGGAAAAAACAAACAAACAAACATGTAGAGTTTTCAGTCTCTGTATGTTTTGGAGGAGTCCTGATTCCAAATCATTATATAAACTTGAATTCACCTTCTTTCAGCTTTTGTATCACAATCATGGACTGGGGTTACTATCTGTGACATCCTGTTAAAAAGCCGTGATGTGCAGGGTACATCAAAAGAAATGTTACCAGCTGATGGCGCAGCTGCCATGAGAGGAGCAGACACACTCCGATGTGGGAAGATCAATCCTAATCTGACAGTCATTCACTGCATGAATCACCATGATGCTGTCAAACATGCTACAGAGGCAACAACTCATTTTCTTCTTCACATATTTCGCTCCACTTATTGACTCTCTGGACTAGTTATTTATTCTTTTTTTTTTCATCTATAATGGACCAAGGGTTATCTCCAGATATATGGAGAGGAGGAGTTACATGCCAATGATGGAAGCCCCTACCCAAAGAGAACAAGAGAAGCTCAGACGTCCATCCTCAACATATCTTGATTTGCAGACTGACTGTAGCTCAAATATTAATTTTTTATTTATTTGGCTGACAGCATGCTGTATCTTTACATTTCCAAATGATTTCATGTAAGTTATTGAAGTTTGCATGCCTGACCATATGATGCTATGTGCGAAACAGGGATTTATTTCTGGCAGGGTACGTTTGTATTGTTTGGTCTGACTGCTTATTCTGTGTCTTTAAGAAGGAAACATGACACTAAGAAAAAATAAAAAATAAATTGCTTTATTTTAAATAAAGAGGTGAAAATATTTTTGCAAATGCAATAATTGTGTTTAGGTGTCACAAGTGTTTAAAAAACAAACAAGCACACAAAAATCTGATTATTCTTTTTTTTTTGTGTGTCCCGTTTGGATCTTTAGCCATCAGAATTGTTGTCTTAAGGCCAAGAAAGATGCCAAGCGGATTTATTTTACCAAGTGGATCATCATGGCCTTGCCATATTGGTCCATTTGATTGACCTTTATTATAATTATGAATTTATTTTATTTTCAGTTGCTACAAACGGGACAGACATGACTGGGGGATAGGACAGGGAGAAAGAATGAAAGAAAGAGAGGGAGAGAAAGAAAACCAAAGGGGAGAAGAGACGGTGAGAAGGGGGGGAAGAAAGAGAAAAACAAACAAACAAAAAGATAAAACACCTGGATCACCTGTATGGAGAAAAAAAACAGAAGAGAAAGCAAACAACAAAGAGCAACATGATAAAAAAAACAGCACCATCACAATAAACTAGCTAGCAGTAGATATCAGTAGATACTAAATAATAAACGATATTGTGCAGCACGCAAGATAGACAGCGCACAATGTGCTTTGAGGCAGCAGCCAAGAAAGCTGTAGTCCGCGTCTGTGAATACCCGTGTGTACACCTGTGTGCATACCTGTGTGGATCAGCATGCTTGCATTCCAAAGGTTTCTCCATGTAACGATCTGCTAGGGAGTGTGGGGGAGCCACAGGGTATGAAGCAGGTATGGAGGAGATCAAAACTCCAGACATCCAGAGGCCCCCAGAACACAAGAGACCATGGAAGACCAACAGAGGGGCAGCCGCGCCACTGTCCCAGTAAGAGCTGAGGAGAGTCCCAGATGAGGGCTCACTCAGCAGCCGCGGAGCAGAAGCCAGGAGGAGTTGCAGTGACGCGCCCGTGAGCTCCGCCGGCAGCCAGCTGTGCCTGAGTGACCGAGCCCCAGGCCGAGAGGCCGGGGGCACCCCACCTCTGAAGTGGCCCGAGCGAGCCCCAGGCTCCAGGCCCCGATAAGCGGCCGCCAAGGAGTGAGCCGGTGTGTACCTGGACGCCCACCCCCAGACACAAAGAACCACCAACGCACCGATGTCTGAGGGAGTCCGCCACTGGCAGGGGAAGTGGTGGTGGATGGAGATAGGCCTCCAAACCTTGGAGGGCCTGAGATGTCCCAGAGAGGTGGTGTCTCTGATTATTCAATGACAGGTGGAACAACTGACAAGCAACTGACAGGTGTAAAAGGTTTTCACTCCAGATTTGTGATATCCCATAAAGGTATGCAGCTTAGTTGGTCCAATATCATAATTTTTTAAATATACATTTGCAGTGTGTAAAAAAACAAAAAACAAAAAAGAACAACATTCTCAATTATCAAGCTAATGCTAATACAAGTTAATGTTTCATAGCTGTTGGACTGTGAAATTTCAGAAATTGAAGATTAAGGATTCAAATGTACTTGCACATTTGGAGTGGGGCATCTGTAATTCTTCACAGATTTAAAGTCTTTGAGATAGGGTGGCCAGAGACATACAGTGTAGTCAAAAACAATTTCATTTGTATACAAACCAAACACCAATTTACAAACATTCTTTTGGAGACACATGCTGTTATGTCTGTACATTATAAGAATGTTCCTCCATCTCTGCATTCCAGTAATGCATGCCTGCCACAGTTCAATACCAGGCAGGTATTTTTGATTTCATTTGAATAATAAAGATTCAGTAGGTTCTGTTTAAATAAATCAATACATAACTCAAAAGGCTTTACAGACAGATTTTTGTACAGTATGAAAATCAATTACTAGAGTTAAAGAAACACTTTTGAACATGTTACCTTGAATTTAAACTGGGTCAGTGACAAAATAATGTTATGTGGCGGTGCAGTTTAACTGTGGATTGACTTGAATTCAGAACTACCGGTTTCAGTCACCCACTGCTTTTTAAATTGGCTATTTAATCTTTAAAAAAAAAGATAGTACAGTGTTAACGGGTATTTTTAAACAGCAGCACTTTGCCATATATCTCTAACTTTGTCTAACCCATTTAACCTTATAAATTGCAGGATTCCTCCTCACTGCATTAGTAATGAAAATTTTAACACAAATCTCAAGTAATCAATTTTTACAGCTTTTCCAAGTGATAGATACAGAAGTTCAGCTCAGTTAGGTATATTATATTTATTATATTCTTTGTAGATTAGGCTCTACAGCTCCTTCATGCCAAAGTGATGTATAACAGCAGCACTTGGAAAAGCCAGAATACAATCCATTATCATGACCAGTGACATCTCATTATCAGATGTTCAGCTCATTGGATGTAGCGTTACGCTAACACCTTCAGCTGCCACACCACTCAGATTCATTTCCACTGGGCCAACCCCAACTGTGAATATATTGCTTTCCATGCACAGTGAGTCATTCTGGCTAATAGCATATGCCAGATAGCTTTAGGTTAATGTCAGCAAACAGCTTTAAATAAGAGAACAAAAACAGGTTTAGTGTTTCTCTAAATGGCCACGACTCTCACCTTTCTTAGAGCATAAAAAGAAATCATGCTGAGGCAATCGACTGTCACACACTGATTCAATAATTGTCTTTAGGAGAAGACAAGGAGTCAGACAGAAATGTACTCTTGGCATGAAAGCTTGAATCTCTGTCCGGGAGCTCCCAGCTCAACTCTTCTTTCCAGCCTGGAATCCCATAAAGCCAGGAAAGTCCAAAAGAGGCTCCTTTGGCTCATAGTAGTAGGCCAGACAAGAAGCTTGTGTGTCTTTGTGGGTGCATGGGAACCTCTACGATAACACTTTCTTTTGTATGTGTGCCCAAAAGGTCTGAAGAGGATAAATGGAACCAATTACTGGTACTTAACCACTCATCGTGGCTCTTCCTGTAGCCACATGGCTCTATGACAACAGTTACACACTGACACTTCACACTTACACAGATCTGGAATTAGTGGCCCGAAAACCATCTTCCTGTGAGAATTGTCTTCATACATCGGCTGACGCTTGTGGCTGCTCTCTGTTGTGTAGCTAATTGAAAAGTGATATTTTTATTCCATATTTAATAAGAAATAATGTTATCAGGTTCCAGACTCCATACTTGAGGACAGATTATCAGACAATAGGCCCCTGAGCCCAGACACACAGTTTTTAAGCCCACCTATCCCTTTTTTTCAGAAACACAAAATAAAGACTGCTTTTGAATTTCCTTCAGCAGGTGATGCAGTACATTAGGTAGTAGTGCAGCTGAACTTTAGTATTTTGTTTATACTGTAAATGAAGATGTGCTGTCTAACAGCTGTCCAAAGATTTCTGCCACTGTTCCGTCGTTCGCCTCCACAGGTTTCCTATCTTTTTTCATTGTATTTATTATTTTTAGAAGAGAACAACCAGAAGAGAAGTATATAAACAACATGCACATATAATATGTAGTAATACACAATCCCATGATAACATATAAATTGCTGTTTTGTTTAGCAGTGCTAAAAGTAAATGCATCTCTGCAGGTACAAGGTATTGTTTTAGTGAGAAAGATACAGACATAGTGTGATGAAGAGAATAAAAAAGATATCATTGCAGTCAGTTACAACCCTGTCCTGCCCTTCAGCAACATCTAAATGATTCCACAGGCTGCGTAAATATTGCAGTGTTTCCTGCAACCACTGGGGGTTGCTGTTTCAGTAAGAGATTAAATGGCTCTTCAGGCCAAGTAACACAGTAAATCTGCATTGCTCTGCATTGTAATGAAGAGAAATGTATGCATATCTTTCTTCCTAGATTGTAACATCAATATACTTATTCTTGTTTTGATGTTTCTATTTTATCTTTGATGTTAGTTGAATGTGCCAAATATTAGACAATGACATAATAATGTCAAGTCATGTCATTGTAGTTTTTAGGTAGTTCATTTTCCATATCTGTTGCAGTCTTATTAGCTCGACCCCTTTACAGTTATATCAGCACTGTTTGACAGTGATGACATATTTTTATGGTTACAGCACATCCACTGACTGAACTGTGCCAGCACTGTACGTTACAAAATGATCCTCTAATCACTGTTACTGACAAATACAAGATGAATTTGTCAATATCAAAAATTGTCAACATCCGTCTTTTGATATGAAAAATCCAACAAATATTTAGAAAATTGCAAAAACAAACCCCAAAACATCCCTTCTACTGCAGGGTATGTGACATTTGCATATCTGTTACTAATGTGGAATTTATGCAGATTTTTATAAAGCTACACATAAAACTGAAAAACATGGAAGGACAAAATAACTAAGTAATAATTAATTGCAATTAAGAGTCTTCTTCTTCATAACTTGAATTAGCCTGAGAAGTTTTTTTGTGTTAGCACCATGAAAGGTATATTTACCTGGTGACTATACCTGTAATAGTGCCACATGCACCTCCCACTGACCATTTAAATTAAGGTTACTGCCCCAGACTGCTGTATGGTGAGGCTTGCTTCAAGACGCAGTGGTGTTTAAATTCTGTATTGATCCTTTTACCTACTTTGGCCACAAAAATAGATATGAAGATCTTTATGCATATCTGCATCTATGTAAATAGAAAAAGATGAGGAATTTTTTTTTCTATCTCTTTTCCTAAGAGCCACCAAGAGCTTTACTGTACCTCAAAAGCAAAACTAATTATTATTATAGTTTGTTTTTCATGCTATAACAGGAAGAAAATAAATAAAGGTGCAGAAGCAAATTGGGATGAAAACAACGTAATGGAACCATAAATAGAAGAGAGAATGACTGACAACAGAGCGTTAGTAAGCTGAGGAAAATTGAAATGCAGATGACTTGGTATTCTGTTAAGCTCTTATACTCTCTCTACTCTTGAAGCACCATCTGCAATTTCACTCTCTCTTTACACTTCTCTATAACATGTCTTTTTAGTTTTTTCCTCCCTTTTATCTTTCCCTTCAGTTCCTTTTGTATTCTATCTCGTACTCCAGTCTGTGTGCCCTCATTTTTATCAGCACCACTCTTTTCTCCTTGTTCTTGTCTCTCCAATCCAAATGCAAGTGACAATGAATTCCCTCCCTGACAATGAGCCGTCTAACCTCAGGAGCAGCAGCAATCCTCAGCCATGAAGAAGGGAAGATATCGCTCTTCTCAAATCTTATGATACCTACTGTCTGTGTTTGTAACACTCAAAGCACAAGGTTCTTCCTACTGTACACTTTTGTAAAACACTTTTAAAGTACTTCTAAATGTAACAAATGCAATTCGTTAGCAATAAAAATGTATATGATCTGTATGCTTTCTGGTATGTTTTCTAGGGTAAGATTTTTGGATCTTCATAAACCTGAGCTCCTTAGCATGGACATCCATGTGTCTTGGTAAAGCACAAAACACTTTATGCTAACATGCTGCTACATGTCTATTTTAAATCGATGTATTGTTACCTCTATCTCTACCTCTATTTATATAACTGTACAGTAGCAACCAGCAGTCCTACCCTTTACTCAATGTGCAATACCATCAATCACATCGCACCTTATACTGCACTGAACCTACTTCTTACACTGAACCTGTAGATATGAAATGAGGCACTCACACAAAGGCCATGCCAGTGCCTGTGTTGGGGGTGTTAAGAATGGTATTTAAAGCAGATATCTCCATAAAATACTCACTTTTTCAAAATTGTCTTTCTGTATGTAATAATTATAGAATTTTAAAATGATTAGATTTTCATTTTCTATTTAATGGGGATGCATTACAAAATCACCTTTCATTATGTTGACGGAGAAGGATAAACCTGGCCAAGATCATCCAACAAAATTAATAATAAATAAAAAAAAATTTCAATATTTCTCTGCTTCTCTGCCACAAACTCAATACTAAATAGAACTCCTGGTCCAATTGTATTTTAAATTGTAAAAGTAAAGCAGTTGCTGCTCAGACTTTCTAATATATCTGAAAAAGTACAGTGCAGTTCTATGAACCGAGAACCTCTAGTGAATGTAAATGTATGTAAACTGAAAACATGGCACTGGGAAACAAGGAAAAAACAACGGGTCATTTTATACAGCGTGTTTGGGGGTAAAAAAAAAAAATTTGCTCTAACAGTGCCTGACTTGCCTGACACAACCACGCACAAACAAATGTGGGGTTTGAAAATGCAAAAACTGCAAACTTTACTCTGTTAAGATAAGATAAGATAAGATAAGATAAGATAAGATAACCTTTATTAGTCCCACACGTGGGAAATTTGTTTTGTCACAGCAGGAAGTGGACAGTGCAAAAGTTATGAGGCAAAAATTATTGTTATTGTGTATTCTTAAACACAAATCATCAGGAAAGCTAAGGCTGCCTATAGGAGGAGGATTGAAGATCACTTTGCTGACAACGACCCCAGAAAAATGTGGCAGGGGATCAATCACATTAATTCAATTCAATTCAATTCAATTTTATTTATATAGCGCCAAATCACAACAAAAGTCGCCTCAAGGCGCTTCATAGATACAGAGAAAAACCCAACAATCATATTACATTACCAACTACAGAAGCAATAACCAGGCAACATCTAGGACTGATGCCTCACTGGCTGAGGATCTAAACCGTTTCTTCGCCCGCTTTGAGACGACCAGGCCCTCAGCTGCCACACCACTTCCACCCGCCCCTAGCACTGGCACACTAACACTCAGGGAGCATCAAGTGAGGTGTGTTCTAAGGTCAGTGAATCCCAGGAAGGCGGCAGGTCCTGATGGAATACATGGAAAGGTTCTCAGAGCATGTGCTGACAAACTGACCGGAGTCTTCACTAAAATCTTCAACCTTTCCTTGTCATCAAACACCGTCCCGCCCTGCCTCAAAACCTCCACCATCATCCCCATCGCCAAGAAGACAGCTGTGGCCAGCCCAAATGACTACAGGCCTGTTGCACTTACGCCTGTAGTGATGAAGTGCTTTGAGAGACTGGTCTGTCAGCACATCAGGGCCGGTCTGCCTCCCACTCTGGACCCCCACCAATTTGCCTACAGGACAAATCGATCCACCGAGGACGCTATCGCCATAGCGCTCCACACTGCGCTGAGTCACCTGGAGCACCGAGGAAGCTATGTGAGAATGCTCTTTCTGGACTTCAGCTCAACATTCAATCACATCATCCCGGAGATCCTGGTCCAGAAACTGTCTCACCTGGGACTCTCCACCCCCATCTGCCTCTGGATCAAGGACTTCCTGACAAATAGACCACAGTCTGTCAGACTCGGCCCCCACCGGTCCAGCACCATCACACTCAGCACCCGGTCTCCACAAGGATGTGTTTTGAGTCCCCTCCTGTTTACGCTCTACACATCCGACTGCTCCCCTACCCATCTCTCAAACACCATCATAAAGTTCGCGGATGACACCACAGTGGTTGGACTCATCTCAAGGGGGGATGAGTCGGACTACAGAGATGAGGACAACAGACTGACTGAGTGGTGTTCAGTTAACAACCTCCAACTGAACACCACGAAAACTAAAGAACTTATCTTGGACTTCAGGAAGGGCAGAGCAGACCCGGCCCCACTTTACATTCACGGGAACTGTGTGGAGAGGGTACACTCCATGAGGTTTCTGGGCGTGCAGATCTCTGATGACCTCTCCTGGACTGCAAATACCACGGCGGTGGTTAAAAAGGCCCAGCAGAGTCTCCACTTTCTGAGAGTGCTCAGGAGGAACAACCTGGAGGAGAGGCTGCTGGTGACATTTTACAGAGCCACCATAGAGAGCATCCTAACGTACGGCATAACAACATGGTATGCAGGGTGCTCAGCTGCGGACAGGAAAGTACTGCAGAGGGTCATCAACACAGCCCAGAAGATCACTGGCTGCTCTCTGCCCAGCCTGGAGGTCACTGCAAACTCTCGGTACCTCAGCAGAGCTGGCAATATCATCAAGGACCACTCTCACCCCAGCAACCAACTGTTTGAACTATTACCGTCAGGCCGACGGTACAGGTCACATAAAACCAGGACAAACAGATTCAGGGACAGCTTCTTTCCCAGAGCTATCACCGTAGTAAATAAGCACAAAAACAATTGAACCTATTCCATACCGTCACTGTCATTATATTATGCTGCTATTTATACTGTCATTATATTAATGCTGCTATCCTGTATATATTGTACATACTATTGTTTGAGTACTTACGATTGTTTTTTTTGTACTTTTTATATTTTACATTTATATTTATTATTGAAACTTGCACCAAGGGAGTGGCACTCCAATTCCGTTGTACTCTGTACAATGACAATAAAGGCTATTCTAAAGGCTATTCTAAATAGATTTCCCATCACCATGTTGTGGTGATTTTCTCTTTAATTGACTAAAATCTGTTTCAGTGTTCTTCATTATTTTGTGAACAAAGCAGCAATTTTTAGCGTAGGTGAAGAAACCATCTGATTAGCTACTTATTTGAGGACTTGACCGAGCTCTGTGCAAGGTGAAGTTGATAATTGTGAACAAAAGCTGTGTTTCTCTCATTACAAAAAGGCTCCAGAGGTTGTGATAAAACACAGTGCATCTTTTCAGCGGTGTGATTTACTTTATAATAGAATCTGTTAAAATTCAGTTTGTAACATTTTTATACTTCATTGTTTACGGGGCGTTACTCTGACTGATGCTAGTCATTCAGTGATTTATTGTAGTCATTCAAGGAGCAACAGACAATTAACGCTCAGCTGATCTCATGTAGAGCTGGAGAACAAGCACAAGAGTATATGTAAGTATGTCTTTAAGCTGTAAATGTCCCTTGTGGTTTTTCTCTTAACTAAGGACTCCTCTTTGGTACCTTCAGTGGTCTTTCACAGTATTGCTGTCCTGCTGTTTTTCTCTGCTCGTCAATAAATATGTCTTCTATCCAGTATGCATATGGTTTTTCTTTTTCTTCAGCTGTGGACTCTCTGTTTACTCCGTTGTCTTCACCAAAGCAGAAAGAAGGATCCCATATTCCCTCCTCATGCATGAAGGCCAGCTCTTTATCAGTCACCCCTGTGGAGATGGAGAAAAAGAAAGATAGATTGGAGGAGGGAAAGTTTTATTGTGTTTGTGTGTCCGTGCTGGATAAACAGACAAAAGAAACACAGAGTGAAAAGCTGTAAGTAATACATAATTGCAATATCTGAAAAGATAATGGAATGGAGAGCATGCATGGCAGCACTTGTTAGGCAACAATTTATCTTTCATCAGGCCACAAACAGACTTCATGAGGACATTCTTATGTTGCGTTACATTTCAATCAAACATGCACATACTCACTGGGATTTGGTCGCTAGCTTTACGCTAAAGGTTGTGTTTTTAACAGCTTAATCAAGAGAGATCCCCCAGATAATACTTTCCCCCTGAGAACAAGGCTTCTTCAGAGCATTACATTTCACATAATACACAGAAAGTCACAAACTGCAACACTTAAGGTTCTTGACATTGTCTTTCATTACTTCCCCTCTGCACTGCTTTCAGTCCACCTGTTTGACAGCTTGATGTGGATTTATTAATCCTGGTTTCAGTGTGAAGAGCTTCTGTGAGACCTGTGACCTCATATGTTGAGGTCATACATCAGCTCTACACACACACAGCGATGGGGATTTCAACTTCTTTTGCTTTCCTTGGTCACCTCTCTGCACAACTTGACTCTTACCAATTCCAGTTCTTCACATGGACAACTGAATTTTTCACTAATATTAAAAAAAGTAAGATTGAAATGTTCAGTATGAGCTATGGCCCAGAGCAATTCTCTACTCAGCTAGTTCTCACTGAATCATGTACACTCTCATTCTCCACTTACTGTCATGTGTTCTGCATCATTTCTTTGGTCTCTTGATGGCTTCTCTTTGTGCTGCTTTCTGACATGATCTTTCTTGTCTGTTGAAATGCCACAACTGTGACTCTTGATATCTCTATTATTTGTCATTTTTTAAGCTGCTAGGCACTCGATTCATTTAATGTTACTCTATAGTTATGCAATCTGGGCAAAGGGGAATGACAGCTGTATCTATGCTTTGCTTTAAGCGCAGAAATTTGAATATCAATGTTTTAAGTGGTTGAGGTTAAGATTTAGAAAACTTAAATCTGGAATCTTAAATCTGCATTAGACTTTACAAATAATATTTTTTCTTGACAGATAACAAGTGACTGACATTGCTGATTGGCTTGTACTGTTGCATGTGTAGGAGGTGGCACATGTTCCCAGCCAAGACGGCATAGGAACAGAATTATTAAAAGAACCCTCCTGTGTTCAGTAATTTTAATAAAATTATCTCCATGATCAAGAAAAAGCAATAATTTGATTACTTTGAACACTCATTATCTGTCATGGTCCTGGGCCATGTGGGCCCAGTATTCTTAGTTTTCATGTATTTTTGTATTTCGTTCTTTATTTAGGCCATGCTTCCTGGGTTGATCTGTTACGTTGTTCCTTATGTGTTTTCCCTTCGTGACTCTTACCCCCTGTGTGCCCCTCTGTGTATTTATGAGCCCTCGTCTCTCTTTGTGTTTTATTCTATGTTTTCCCCAGCCCGTTATGTCTGCGTTCTCCCCGTGCTCTCTCTCCTCCTGTTTGAACCTCTGTGTACTTCCTGTTTTACTTTGCCCATCTCCCATCAGTGTTACGTTCACTCCTGCCGTGTCTTGTTATGATTATCAGTGTCACCTGTGTTCCCCGTGTGCATCCACTTCCCCTGATCATCCCTCATGTGTATTTAGTCTCTGTGTTTCATACAGTCTGTCTCGCGTCGTCTGTGTTATCTCCCCTACCCCTTGTCATAGTATCCCAGCCATAGTTTGTAGTTTGCAGTCTAAATCTCATTAGAGTCATAGTTTCCCAGTCTATGTTCAGGTTTTCCCTCAGTTACTTTGTTGTTCTTTTCCATGAGTTTTTCAGCCATAATAAAAGGCTCGTTTTGGTTGGAATCCACTCCTGCATCCTCGTTTGTGTTCGCACCTGGGTCCACCACACACCTTTCCGCACGGTCTGCCTCCGCAGACCTTGACAGTACGACGCGAGCATGTCGGACCCAGCGACTCCGGGCAGAGACGTAATCTAAGCGGTGGAGTCGTTATGCTACCAGTGGAGCCGAAGCTCTAGTGAGGAGGAGAGGGAGGAGTTACTTTACTCGTTGGGGACAAGCGTCACGGTTTTTCCCTGGTTATGGGAGGCGCTACCCCCTCTGATCTCGGACTTCCTCCGCACCATCCTCCCAGCCTGCCCTCGGCAGCATCAGCGGTCCGGTGTGCGGACTGCGTCACCACAGCCCCGTGGCCGCGCAGTCTCCCCTCCGCCTGCTGTAAGCATACAAGTCGGCACGCTGAAGTTCGCCACGCCACCACACTCCTCTACGCTGGCGCCGTCCCTCTACTCGCCGGTTTCCACTTCGCCGTCGCAGCTCAGTCGTTCACCCTCACCGCCTCGACCGACCTACCCGTCTTCCGCTTCCTATCTGGCACGGATGTGGTCAGAAGACGAGGAGCCGGTCGCCACAGAAATCAAAGTTTCATCCACGACCACCTCAAAGAGGAAGCGGCGTTCGCGTCGCCGTCGCCCAGCGCTACGGCATGTTTCGCCCTCCAACGAGCCACACGAGGATGCGGGGGAGGTCATGGATTTCGACCTGGAGGAGCGGCAGCGTGCAGCATGCGCTCAACTGGATGAAGAGCTCCGGTGGAAGCCGTGGCTAGCTCCTGACTATGAGGAGATCTTCCGGGGAACCCGCCTGGCTCTCGGGGGTCCCCTGAGCTTCCAGGAACTCTCATCTACCGCTCCATCAGCACCCAGTTCACCAGCCTCTGCGACGCCGCCCGGCGCGCATGAAGCGCCGTTGTCTGGTTCATCGGGAGCTGCAGTCAAGAAGAAACGGCGTTCGCGTCCCCGTCGCGCTGCGCGACAACCGGAGGTGAGTGAACGCACTCTCCCATCACCAGCCTCCGTTGAAGCCGTAGAAGAGGAACTAGATTCAAGTTTACAGATTCAAGGGTCACCATTAAAGGAGACACATAGTGTGGAGGCGGCGGACTCCAGTACTGTGACTGATGTGGTCAGTTCTTCTGGCTTCCATGAACAGGGAGTAAGACCCACACAGACTGTAAATCCCAGCACTGGAGAACCTCAGCCTGTGTTCTCGTCACCGCCACCAGAACAGGAGTTTGACGGTCCAGCCTCTGAGCCGACCGGGGAATCCCCTGTTCCGTGTCTTTCTTGCAGCGAAAACAATGACACTATTTCAGAGACAGCCAGTGCTAACTGTAAGCTGAGTAATACAGTGCTAACCGGGCCGCCGCCCAGAGATTTTGCCCCGAAGACACCCGTAGACAGACCTAGTGATTTGGCAGGGACCTCTGGTGTAATACTTAGAGGGAGGGAGACCTCCACAGACCTAAAAGCTAATTGTGTGACAAGAGGGGGGGAGGAATTTCCTCCGTTGTCCGTTGCTTCGCCTGGGGTTCCATCTAAAGCTGAGTTGCCTGTGGCTAACGCCTCCTTTCCTGAGTCTGCTCTGCTCACCTACGAGGTGCTTAAAGTAGACACTTGTGCTTTCACAGCGAGTGAGGACTTTTTAGAGGAGGGTCATGTCGCAGAGCATATAAGAACGGAGGGTGAGACGAGGTGTGATCATGTTTTGCCTGCTGCTCCTGTGTCCAATGAACTTAAAAATAAGAATGCTGGTCATGACCTCATGTTGGGACTTAAAGGTGACAACAGGGATTCTAATCAGGGTAACACGAACTGTGAAATGTCCCCACCTAAATTCTGTTTTCCCCACAGTCGTGAGCAGGGTGTTTTTGGACTGTTTACCTCCATCCCTGCCGCCTCTACTCAGAGGATTGAGTCTGAGACCAGGGGATACAATTCTACTATTAATGACCATGTAGCGTCCCCTCACGGAGTTACTTTGACACAGTTCTCCGAGGTTTCTGTGAGCACATTATCGGACAGGGTTTTGAGTCCCAAGGTTAATGTTAACACCAGCACACAGCCGGAAATGTCACCCGTCTCGGCCATGGTTGCTAGCACAGCATTATCCGTACCCATTTCACCATACACTCTACATAACACCCTTGAGTTACAGTCCACCTCTAGCGTGGTCCCAAGTCAATGTACCACTTACCACTATCAGACTGGTCAATTCTCATCACCCAGATCCATATCTGAATATCTCATGTTCACCCAGGGACTTCCCCCTGGAGGTTTAAGTCATGTTTTTGTGGGTAATATAGTAATCCTTGTTTTCCCTGTGGCTGACCCTGCTTACCTGTGCCATAACGTTATGTCATTGATTGAGTCTGAAGGGCGGAATGTAGACACAGGGCTTTCTGTTTCTAAACCTATTATGTCAACTAACATGAGTCTTGCAGTGACTGGGCTGGTCTCTGCCTCAAGACATCTCACACCTGTTTGTTTCTGGACTGATACCTATAAGATGTCATGTGAACGCAGCCGGCCTATTGCCACGTCAGCTGGAGGGCCCCAGGAGCCCGTCCGGCCTGTTGCCACGTCAGCTGGAGGGTCCGAGGGGCCCGTTCAGCCGCCTGTCTCCGCTGGAGGGTCCGAGGGGCCCGTTCAGCCTCATGCCTCGTCAGCTGGAGGGCCCGAGGAGCCCATCCTGCCTCCTGTCTCCGCTGGAGGGTCCGAGGGGCCCTTTCAGCCTCCTGTCTCCGCTGGAGGGTCCGAGGGGCCCGTTCAGCCTCATGCCTCGTCAGCTGGAGGGCCCGAGGAGCCCATCCAGCCTCCTGTCTCCGCTGGAGGGTCCGAGGAGCCCATCCAGCCTCCTGTCTCCGCTGGAGGGTCCGAGGGGCCCGTTCAGCCTCATGCCTCGTCAGCTGGAGGGCCCGAGGAGCCTGTCCAGCCGCCACCTGCGGCCGCCTCGTCGTCGCCTGGTCCTGCTTCAGCCTGTGCTTCGTCTGGTCCAGCTTCATCCGAGTCTTCGTCCTCGCCTGGTCCAGCCTCCGCCTGTGCTTCTGCTACGCCTGGTCCAGCCTCCGCCGGTGTTTCTGCTACGCCTGGTCCAGCCTCCGCCGGTGCTTCTGCTACGCCTGGTCCAGCCGGTGCTTCTGCTACGCCTGGTCCAGCCTGTGCTTCTGCTACGCCTGGGCCAGCCTCTGCTTCAGCGTCGCCTGGGCCAGCCTCTGCTTCAGCGTCGCCTGGTCCTGTGCCCTCCAAGCCTCGGCCGGTACGCCTGACACTTGGGAGCCGCCGCTGCCTTCCGCGCGGCCGGCCTCCTGAACTGCTCCGTCGCCTTCGTCGCCGCCGCTGCCTTCCGCGCGGCCGGCCTCCTGAACTGCTCCGTCGCCTTCGTCGCCGCCGCTGCCTTCCGCGCGGCCGGCCCCCTGAACTGCTCCGTCATCGCCTTCGTCGCCGCCGCTGCCTTCCGCGCGGCCGGCCTCCTGAACTGCTCCGTCGCCTTCGTCGCCGCCGCTGCCTTCTGCGCGGCCGGCCTCCGGACCGGCTCTGTCACCTGTGCCGCCCGCCTGGTCGGCCCCCCGACCATGTGACCCGTGTACTCTTGTGCCTGTGGGCTCTGGGTCGGCCCCCTGAACTTTGTTTTGACTTTGGTCTTGTGCTCCTGTGTTTTCTGTTGTTTGTTTTTGTTTCCCGTTCTGGTCCCTCCGTCCTGGTCCCCCGCCTCCCGCCCTGGGTGGGTTGTTTTCTGTTTTTGTTTTGTTTCTCGGGTTTGGGCTGTCGGGAGCCAGCCCTTTAGGGGGGGGTGATGTCATGGTCCTGGGCCATGTGGGCCCAGTATTCTTAGTTTTCATGTATTTTTG
Source organism: Aulonocara sp. 'chitande type north' Nkhata Bay (assembly GCF_057382095.1). Lineage (NCBI taxonomy): Eukaryota > Metazoa > Chordata > Actinopteri > Cichliformes > Cichlidae > Aulonocara > Aulonocara sp. 'chitande type north' Nkhata Bay. The sequence goes on along the minus strand of NC_141356.1, from coordinate 13,616,853 downwards.
TATTTCGTTCTTTATTTAGGCCATGCTTCCTGGGTTGATCTGTTACGTTGTTCCTTATGTGTTTTCCCTTCGTGACTCTTACCCCCTGTGTGCCCCTCTGTGTATTTATGAGCCCTCGTCTCTCTTTGTGTTTTATTCTATGTTTTCCCCAGCCCGTTATGTCTGCGTTCTCCCCGTGCTCTCTCTCCTCCTGTTTGAACCTCTGTGTACTTCCTGTTTTACTTTGCCCATCTCCCATCAGTGTTACGTTCACTCCTGCCGTGTCTTGTTATGATTATCAGTGTCACCTGTGTTCCCCGTGTGCATCCACTTCCCCTGATCATCCCTCATGTGTATTTAGTCTCTGTGTTTCATACAGTCTGTCTCGCGTCGTCTGTGTTATCTCCCCTACCCCTTGTCATAGTATCCCAGCCATAGTTTGTAGTTTGCAGTCTAAATCTCATTAGAGTCATAGTTTCCCAGTCTATGTTCAGGTTTTCCCTCAGTTACTTTGTTGTTCTTTTCCATGAGTTTTTCAGCCATAATAAAAGGCTCGTTTTGGTTGGAATCCACTCCTGCATCCTCGTTTGTGTTCGCACCTGGGTCCACCACACACCTTTCCGCACGGTCTGCCTCCGCAGACCTTGACATTATCTGTAAAGACTGAACCACTTTGCATGATTTATTCTGGTTTGAAATCATGTTTTTCATGTTTTTTTCCCCCCAAGTAGAAGCAGTTTGTCCTTCACACATTCCTCCATCTGTTGTCTCAGAGGAGCTTTTAGTGCGCTTTTGGAGTTTGTGAATAATCAAAAACATCGCTCCTGGTTGGTTTGCCGAGTGTGTGTAATTTTTGTTGGAGAGCATGCATTGGGAACACTTGAGAGAGACAGACAGTGTAAGAGAGAAAAAGAGGTTGATGGAGGGAAAGAGAATGTAAGGCCAAGCTGCTGTTTGGTTAGGCAGTGAAGAGATATTTTCTACAGTGTGTTCCCTTTCCATCCACAGGGGCCAACTCTTTATCTGCTTCCTCTGTGAGCAGGCAGGAAAAGACGGTGGTATGAGAGAAAGGCGATGGACACAGTTACCTGAAAAAAGACTGGAAATGGTGGTGAAAGAAGAACAAGGCACATCAAGGGGATATGGACCTTCTTCCTTTCTCCCACATGTTGAGAACAAAAGTACAAGTTTATTGTATGTGCACATTGCATTACAAGAAAAGCTACTGTTTTCTTAGAGTAGGACTAGCTTTTGAAAGAAGAAATAATCTTTTCTCTAAAATAAACAAAACAAGTTTGATTCTCAAGCAACAAAATACCAACAAGCCTAACTCAGTAACTCACTATCATTATATTTTTTCATTAATGTAGACAGTCATTAAACAGGTATTATTTATCCACATGCAGTGTGTTTGCCTCATTTAAAAGCTGTTTTTTAATGGCTTTAACACTAATTTGGGCAAGATCGGGATAGACAAAGCGTTCAACAGGATTTGGCAGCGTGGTGAAGTCGTAATGATTTAAGATAAGTGAGGTTGATTGTATGTCAACAATTTGTATGCGCCTGCTTTAATATCAACTTGTAAGAGGCGATTCAAGAGCAGCCCTGCAAAGTCCATGGTCGCTCTGAGTACTATCATCTTAAATTGGTTAATTCTGTAATCTTGTAGGTACACTGATGTCTCTATTAGTTCTCTTCTTGAAGAAAAACTTGGCTGAGGCTAAATTACATATTGTACTTAATGAGCACATCTGAAGATTTTTGCCAGCTTATTTGGAGCAATTATATTACACATCTGTAACTTGCAGTTTCAACAAATAAGATTATCTCGTCAGAATACATGTTGACTTCAAAATAAACGTATCTCATCATAAAAAGCACACTTTACATTTTGGATTCCAGCACTGAAATTTTAGTATTCCAGGGTATTACATACTGATTATTCAAAACAACTTTGTGTCTCCCAGATATGCAATAGGTGTCCTAACCAGCAATCCACTGGCTTTATGGTGACAGTTAGATATCTTCTAAGTCATCACATATTGGCCACGTGTGCTTCTTTTAAGTGCGATGTTTCTAAAAAAGGTTAGATCCCATATTTAAACACACATTTGTACACAACATATAACCAACCACACTTATCCTAAGCCATTACTGCTATCCATATCCACTATCCTGTCTACATTATTTTAAAATAAAGAAAAATATTTGTAATACTGATATTGGTGCTGAAATATTAAGTATATTTGCATTAATCTTTTTTTTTTTAAATCTTCCATGAAAAAGTAAAATCTACTCTTGTCACCTAACCTGTGATCGCCACTTCTCGCCCATGAGGCTGTGTTTTAGCAAAAGTGTTCCACTGATATTTCCCTGCTTCTCCTTTGGATCCTGAATACACAGAATGGGATTACATAAATAGTAAGCATTACAGAAAGCCTGCCAAACCTGCCTATGGTAATATAATAATAGTTTAATAAAAATCTGACGAAGCTTGAAAATCAGATGACAATCGTGAATCTCTTCAGTCTATGTCAGCTTCTCCTCACACTTTCCTGTTTTTATCAACATATTCTCTCTTTCTTTCTCTCTGACTCACTATGGAGTGAAGAAAACAGATTTGTACTTGGCACTTTGTTTGGAAGATAATTACCTAGACCTCTGTAGTCTGCTCACTGAGCCTGTCTAAAAAAGATATACTCTCACTCACACACACACACACACACACACACACACACACACACACACACACACACACACACACACACACACAAACAAAAGGGAGAGAGAGGATCCATCCTCAGAATTAGTGATGTCGTAACTATGGTGGATCTGTTGGAATGCCTGCTGTTGTGTGTGTTTTTCTGTGTGTTCAAGCACTTTTACATACAGACACGTACACACTGCCAATGTCCTCGTGTCTTGTAGACTGTGACAGAAAATATTCGCCCACCTGCTCCTCTTCATTATCCAAAATGCAGAGCTGTAGATGTAGGGCGGAATATCTGGCCGGTTACCTTCCTCTTCTGTCTTTCTCGCCTCTCCCTTCCTTTCATTTCCTCCTCTTTGTTCCCCCTCTCCATTTTGTTACAGCTCCATCTGTTTCCCTTCCTATTCCTTTTGGGTTACCGTTTGTAACTACTCCCCCCCCCCCTTGTGCAGTGCATATTCACCTAATTTTTTCCCCTTTTGGTTCTCTCCTCCCCTTGTTTCCTCCCTTCTCTTATTTCTGTCACTCAGTATTTTGACTCCACAGTCGTATTCAGTGTTTTCTCCGTCTACTTTTCTCCCTTTATTCTGTTTTCTTGCAGTGCTGTCTTCTACATTGCATTGTTTCCTCTCCTTCCCACCCCTCTTGTCTTTCTCTTATTCCATTATCTTGTCTTCTTACCTTCTTATCTTTTCACCTCCTCCCTTCCCTTTTTGGTCTTTTTTATTTCCTCTCTGGTAATATTCTTAAATACATGTTCTTTAATATTTCCTTCATTTTTTACTCTCTTTTCTTCTACTCTTTATTAACTTGTTTCCTCTCCTTTTCTTCCGTGGTTCTTTCTCATCTTAATCTACTTTTCCACATCTTGCTTCTTGTTTCTTTTAATGTTCCATCTTTGTGTTTCCACCCGTCTCCTTTTCATCATTCCTTCGTGTCGCCCCTTTATGCTCTTTTGTCCTCTCCTCCTACTTTTCATCTCTTCCTACTTTTCTTTTGGTTCTTTTTATCCATGTTTCTACTCCTTCCTGTTTCTCTCACCTGTTCATTCTTCTCTTCTCCTTTGAATGCTTTCCACGTATTCAATTACTCTGGAGTTGATTACATGCTTAAAATGCGACACTGAAGGGCAAATGGTTACTTTCAGAAGGAAATCTAGGGGTGTCCTGCTTACGATGCTGCAAGGTTTCTCCCCTGCTTTTGTTTTGTTTACATGCTTTAAGAGGCACCTGTCCTGCTTTATGCTGTGAGGTGTGTGGTGTAGCAAGAAGAGGGAGGGAGGGAGAGAGGGAGGGAGGATTCTCCATAGGAAGGATGCGGCAGTCTCTCTGACCTTGCACCTTTCATTACAGATAACACTTTGGTGCTCAGTTGGTTACATTGTGCTATTTAAATTGGATGGTTTTACTGAACATGTTATCAGCTGACTGATGCATACCTTCCCAAGCGACCTCTCTTGATGTTTCATTTGCCCTTTAGTACACACACACACACACACACACACACACACACACACACACACACACACACACACACACACGAGATGCCATGTTTTAAACAAGCACAAAATATTCAAACAGTGATGAAGCAAACTTTGGTTTGGTCCCTCTGTTAATTAGTGCTTGTCAAAGATGAGTAAAAAAAAAAACTTTAAGAGTGATTTTGCATATTTTGCATATTGATTTTGCATATTTTAAAGTATTTGTCAGACATGGACGTAAACCTTAGATGAAAGGAAGTGCTTGGATTTTGACCTCACATTCTTAAATCTACAGGTGTAGATTGTGCTATGATGATAAAAATACCCCTCATGGGTATCAGGGGACTTTCTGATATCGCAGATCGAGCACAATCTAACCCCTTACCTTAACTCATGTTTACATAAAGGCTTCCTCCTCACAAAGCATGTTCTAGCTCCCTTTCTACACTAAGTTTCTACATGATGCAGAACAACACAATCACAATATTTGATTTCATTTTATTACACTTAAATTGACTGTGTATGTAACTTTGAAGGAAAAATCTGTAAACAGGTTGCAGTAATTTTACAGTGAGTGGCAGCTGGATGCCAGTAAGTTACTGTACACACTGTACAAGTTCATAGTAGTTTTGCTGTTAATGAAAGTTACAGTCTATCAATATACCAGCAAATATAGTTTAGTCTTCTGCAGAAGACATTGACACTATGTGTCAGTTATTGAAAATTCCCATCCCTTGATTCCTGGTGTGTGTATTTATAGTGTGTGTTACCTTGTCCTCGTTGCTGGTTCGTCTGCGTCTCTCCGTCCGTCATTCTATGTTCACTCGCTGCATCATTCTCTACATCTCCCTGCATCTCCGTTTGTGTCTCAAGGTTTCCGGTTAGCTTTATTCTTAGTTTTTTCCAGTTTAGGTTTTACTCAGTTCTTTTATTGCCACCCTCGCCTTTTGTTGTATGTGCACACTCCACATCTTGGGTCCGTTAATAATCCACACGGTTTGCCCGGCTAACCGTGACAAATATATAATTGCATGTAAGGAATATTTGAGTTCTTACTTTGGCCCCTTTAAAATATCACATTACCTTTAAAAAAAAAAAAATCATATATTTTCTTATAAAAGTTCATACTATTATGACCTCCAGTATAGTCAGATAAAAAAGCTCTTTTTCATTGGATTGTTGTATAGTTTTAATACTGACACAATCCTGAATAACTTAGATCAAGCTGTACTTAAAATGAAAAATCCCTTAAACATTATCTGACTTGGTTTATTGACAGCATAATTGTACTGAACTTAGAATATTTTTAGGCTGAATGCAAATGAAAAGCCTTAAAACAGACTGAGGAAGTCACCCAGATAAGTGAAATGGGATTTTTTTTCACTGAAAACAAAACTGCAACCTTCTGCTTAAAACCCAAACTTACCGTTTGTAGAGAAACTGCTGTTTTGAAAGCTCATTAGCTCATGAAACATTTGCTGGTTGCTGCAGACACTCAAGTTTTAGTTTTATTAGATTTGAGTACTGAATTTGACAGTACAGATTGATGTATTTTATTCACTCACCTCAAATACCTGGTTGGTGTTTCCAGAACAAAGTTGGTTTTATTTTTACTTAGGGTCGGTCTTCTGCTGTTGATGTTGGAATGTCACATTCATCTTCTATGAAGACCTGTGGAGAACCTCAGGAGTCTGTCCTTGGCCCTCTACTCTTTTCTTTATACACATTATTTCTAGGATAGTCATTCACAATCATAGTTTGAATCATCACTTTTATGCAAATTACACAGCTCAGCTGTGTCCAAAAGGAGATAGAGACAGTTATACATGCTTTTATCTTCTCTAGGTTAGAAAATTGAGGTCATGTACTGTGTGCGGCAGGCAGGAAGTGAGGACCCAAATGGAGACAGGGAACTCAAAAACAGCTTTATCGCTGATAACCAACATTAACTAAACTGGGAATCAACTAGGCCGGAAGGCAGGCTTGGCAAAAGTAACGCAATGAAAAGCGGAGGAAGATGCAAACACTAAATATAAAAGCGAAACACAGCTGTCACTAATTACACTGACTTGATGGGGAGAGCAAAACAGAACATGACGCACGCCAACGAGAGACTATCAAAGTAAAGCAGGAAGTATAACACAGAGACGTGGACCTGACACAGAGACAGAGGCATGAACTGTGGGAATAGAATTTTCAGCTTTATTCCATTGTGTTGCCAGAGGGTTATGAATTTCTGATGTGCCTTTGTGAACTTCTGTCCAATATCACTTTGAAATTTTGACATTTAAGAAAATATGAACTTACAAAAATAACTCCAAATGATCAGTTTGACAGCTATTCACACAGCCTGTGGAAACCCTCATATTAAGATTTTGGAATCAAATTAGGCACTAAAACATTTTCCTGTGCAATATCCAAGAAACATTGGCCAAATGGGGAAAGAACTTTGTAAAGACTTTGTTTAGACTAATGCAGGCTGTGGGGTGATAACTTTAGTACCTCCAAGCATTTGAGGGCTTGTCCTTGATTGTAGGTGAGTTAGACTTAGTGCGCTGGTTTATTCATCCATCCCACCCGTGTGGTGAAGAGCCTTGGCATGAATTATTCTCATTTTCATTTCTTGACATTGAGACCATCCCTTGTGAACCTTCATCTGGGACTTTTATTGAAACTGCTGCAGCAATGGGAATGACACTTTATCATCAGTAATTTTGAGAATTACTCAAAGTCAAACTCAAGTACATCCTGAATGAATTAGATTTTTTATTTATTTTTTGGTGGGGCGAGAATGTACCCAGTTGCCACTTTGGGATTTATGTTCTTAAGTAGATCTGGCTGTCGCTGCTGAAAATAAACACTGAAGATAATGAGGGCTATGTTTTTTTTGGGTTTTTTTTAATAAAATGTGTGCATTTCTCTTTTTCTCCTAATTACTTGTTGTAAGTGAGCCGTAGTCCTTAGCAAAATAAAAATACCCAAGCAATTATCCATCTTGTTTACAAAGTGAATGTCCCATCAGAAAAGCTAATTGCAATTTCCAGCATAATAAAAAAATATTTTTTTGAAAGAGTAATTGCTATTATGGCAATGTATGTGAATTATGTGTTAAAGTGCATAATACACAACACTAGAATAAAGTCAAATTGTTCTCTCAGGTCCAACTTCCTGGGCTGAATAACAAAACCAATCCAGAGGAATAAAAAAAATTTATTCGACTAATGGACATTTGAGGCTCACTATAAAAGCAAGGAAATCTCCAGAAAAAGCAAACTACCAAAATTTACAGCAGAAGTAAACAAAGGATGGCCCAAAAAACAATGTTTGGTCCCCACAATTGTTTAGTTGTTTATTTATTTTTTAAAAGCAAAACCTTGAAAGTATAATTATTAATATTAAAGCTTAAAGTTAGGGGTTGGACAGGTGGATGACCACACACCAACTGGAGGTGGTAGTTTCTTCTTCTCACTTCAACTAATGTGTATATATATATATATATATATATATATATATATATATACATATATATATATATATATATAAAAACACCCAGCACGCCCCTGCGGGCGGTTTATCCTTCAAGCTCGGGTCCTCTACCAGAGGCCTGGGAGCTTGAGGGTCCTGCGCAGTATCTTAGCTGTTCCCAGGACTGCGCTCTTCTGGACAGAGATCTCCGATGTTATTCCCGGGATCTGCTGGAGCCACTCGCCTAGCTTGGGAGTCACCGCACCTAGTGCTCCGATTACCACGGGGACCACCGTTACCTTCACCCTCCACATCCTCTCGAGCTCTTCTCTGAGCCCTTGGTATTTCTCCAGCTTCTCGTGTTCCTTCTTCCTGATATTGCTGTCATTCGGAACCGCTACATCGATCACTACGGCCGTCTTCTTCTGTTTGTCTACCACCACTATGTCCGGTTGGTTAGCCACCACCATTTTGTCCGTCTGTATCTGGAAGTCCCACAGGATCTTAGCTCGGTCATTCTCCACCACCCTTGGGGGCATCTCCCATTTTGACCTCGGGACTTCCAGATTATACTCGGCACAAATGTTCCTGTACACTATGCCGGCCACTTGGTTATGGCGTTCCATGTATGCCTTGCCTGCTAGCATCTTGCACCCTGCTGTTATGTGCTGGATTGTCTCTGGGGCATCTTTACACAGCCTGCACCTGGGGTCTTGCCTGGTGTGATAGACCCCAGCCTCTATGGATCTTGTGCTCAGAGCTTGTTCTTGTGCTGCCATGATTAGTGCCTCTGTGCTGTCTTTCAGTCCAGCTTTGTCCAGCCACTGGTAGGATTTCTGGATATCAGCCACCTCCTCTATCTGCCGGTGGTACATACCGTGCAGGGGCCTGTCCTTCCATGATGGTTCCTCGTCTCCCTCCTCTTTCTTGGGTTTCTGCTGCCTGAGGTATTCACTGAGCACTCGGTCAGTTGGGGCCATCTTCCCAATGTATTCTTGGATGTTCGTTGTCTCATCCTGGACTGTGGTGCTGACACTCACCAGTCCCCGGCCCCCTTCCTTCCGCTTAGCGTACAGCCTCAGGGTGCTGGACTTGGGGTGAAACCCTCCATGCATGGTAAGGAGCTTTCTTGTCTTTATGTCACTGGCTTCTATCTCCTCCTTTGGCCAGCCTATTACCCCAGCAGGGTACCTGATCACGGGCAGGGCGTACGTGTTGATGGCCCGGATCTTGTTCTTACCATTCAGCTGACTCCTCAGGACTTGCCTGACCCTCTGCAGGTACTTGGTGGTTGCAGCTTTTCTAGCGGCCTCTTCATGGTTCCCATTCGCCTGCGGGATCCCCAGGTACTTGTAACTGTCCTCTATGTCTGCAATGTTGCCTTCTGGTAGTTCAATCCCCTCAGTTCTGACTACCTTCCCTCTCTTTGTTACCATCCGACTACACTTCTCCAGTCCGAATGACATTCCAATGTCATTGCTGTATAGCCTGGTAGTGTGGATCAGTGAATCGATGTCTCGTTCACTCTTGGCATACAGCTTGATGTCATCCATTTACAGGAGGTGGCAGACAACTGCTTCGTTCCGTAGTCGGTATCCGTAGCCAGTCTTGTTAATGATCTCACTGAGGGGGTTCAGGCCTATGCAGAACAGCAGTGGGGACAGAGCATCTCCTTGGTAGATCCCGCACTTGATGGTGACTTGTGCTATGGGCTTGGAGTTGGCCTCTAGTGTTGTACGCCACATCCCCATTGAGTTCCTGATGAAGGCTCTTAGGGTCCCATTGATCTTGTACAATTCTAGGCATTCCAGTATCCAGCTGTGGGGCATTGAGTCATAGGCCTTCTTGTAATCAATCCAGGCAGTGCACAGGTTGGTCAGTCTGGTCTTGCAGTCTCGGCTGACTGTTCTGTCTACCAGTAGCTGGTGTTTTGCGCCTCTGGTATTCTTGCCAATCCCTTTCTGTGTCCCGCTCATGTATTGACCCATGTGCCTGTTCATCTTAGCCGATATGATGCCTGACAGGAGCTTCCATGTAGTACTGAGGCAGGTTATTGGTCGGTAGTTGGAGGGGACCGGTCCCTTCTTGGGGTCCTTGGGGATCAGGACCATCCGACCTTCGGTTAGCCATTCCGGGTGTCTCTCGTTAACTAGCAGCTGGTTCATTTGTGCTGCCAGACGCTCGTGGAGTGCAGTCAGCTTCTTTAGCCAGTAGGCGTGAACCATGTCGGGCTCTGGTGCTGTCCAACTCTTCATACTTGAGACCCTTTCTTGGATATCTGCCACTGTGATGGTTACTGGACCCTGTTCAGGGAGGTCGCTGTGGTCTGCCCTCAGATCCACTAGCCACTGAGCATTGCCGTTATGGGTTGCGTCCTTCTCCCATATGCTCTTCCAGTATTGCTCCGTCTCCGGCCTTGGTGGTGCTGTTCTCGTATTGTTCCCTTGCCACTGAGAGTACACCATTGCTGGTTCTGTGGAGAACAGCTGGTTTATTCTCCTGCCTTCTATCTCTCTGGTGTACCTCCTCAAGCGGCTGGCCAAGGCTATGAGTCTTTGCTTGGCAGTTTCCAAGGCCTTAGGTATGGACAGCTTGCTGTATTTCTTATGCACCTTCTTTGTCGCACCTTTCTGCAACTCCGTTACTTGGCTAACCTCCCTCCGTGCTACTTTGATCTTGCCCTCTAGCCTCCTTCTCCATGGAGGGTACTGCCCCTTGTGGCTGTTCAACTTGTAGCCAAGCATCTCACTGATCACTGCTGCCATATTGTAGATCAACTTGTTAGTGTCGGTAATCGTGGTTGTAGGTATCGTCCGTAGTGCTGCATTAACATCATCTAGCAGACCTTCTGAGGGTACTTCACGTAATCTTGGTAACCGACTACGGGGGATACAGGTTTCAAGCTTGGCCATGATCCTATTTTTCAGGTCAGTTCCTCAACGATCCTTCTCCTATCGCACTTGGGGCTATGTACCCAATCTCGGGTGGGGGTGATGATATCTCCCCCCTGACCTGGCGTCCTGACTCCTCCTTGCCATAGCATTTGTGTTGTACCTCGTCAATCTCTAGCTGTGAGAGCAGTCCCTTCTTTCGAATGTTGGAACACTGAGCTACTAGTTGTTTCGCCGTCATTGTGGATGTTGGGTATCGAAGAATCCATAGGTCCCGCATCCTATTCATGTAGCCCCTTCCGCCGGGGTTACTTGCGTAGTAGCATTCCAACAATGCCCTGTTTTCGTCTCTTGCCCACCGATGCCTTCTTGTTCCAGTAGCCCACTTTTCGTCAGGGTGCCCTGGTTCCTCAACACCTGACGCGGACCTTGTTGATCCGGGCGACGTCCGAGCCGGCATGCCTTCATATTTATCTGTCTCGCTCATGTCTGCGATAGGCTTGCTTAGCATAGGGGGTCTAGCCTTAGGACCCTTACTGGATATAGACGCCCCAGGCAGGAATCAAACTTGCGATCCTCTGTTCCAAAGGCGTGTAGTCTAACCACTACGCTATCCAGCTATATATATATTTAATAATTATCCTAAAAATTAAGATAAAACTGGGCTTCATAAAACAATAAGTAGTGGTTTTTCTTACATTGTTTTAATACAGTTTATATTTAATCAGCTGTGGCTGTACTTGAACTCTCACAGTTACACTGCTTTTCCAGAAATGTAATTTTAGCTACACATATAGCCTAATCAGATTTCCTTTGTTGTTCCATAAATGAAGTTTCATTATGTGGAAACATTACGACTAGTTTTATATTGTCACAGAAAGAGAACTGATGACAATTACATCCCAAACTTGAATCCTCCTTTTATTAGAGGTGGAGGCAGTGTATGATGGGATCTCCTTCTCTCTTACACATATATACGGAAACAGAAGTTTTTTGCTCACACATAGCTGGACTACACAGCTCCTGACAGACTTGCATGTCTGAGAAGCACACTGTTAACAGGACGCAAAGTCTGAGTCACACTGTGCAATGAGCCCCAGGCCCACTCAAACATACAACTCATCATCACACCTCAGTAAACACACACACACACACACACACACACACACACATAATCCCAGGAGTGTTACGGCAGCTCAGTAGGTTAAAGCAAATAGCAGGTACTCATCAAAGGATGATGGGATGAATCTGGCTCAGGACCCCTCGTGCGTGTCATCCTTGAACTCCCTCTCATACAGTGAGGAGTGACATGCTGTCCCTCCTCACTGTATGCTATCCAATATATCTGAACTAGCATGAAAAACAATTTTTTTTTAAATCTCACAACCTCAAAACATTCTTGATCCTCACCCTTGAAAAAGTCTAGATTAGGAGATATTCAGAATTCTCAGCTGAAGATTTCCTGTGAGTATTCATTTCTTTGGTGGATGAATATAAGCAAACTGAGCTGTTAGTTTCACTTTGTGTTTGTATTCTTATTAAGTGTATCTATCCCATTTGCTTCTTCTTGAGCAATGGAAACTTTTTCAATGCACAAAAGAATGGCAATTGGAGCTCTCTTCTGCTTTGCTTGAGGGGAGGCTTCCTTGGATAAAGATTAGTCAAAGATTATAACACCATCTACTCATGCTCATTGCCCTTTCACCCTTATGCCTCTTCTTCAAGAGCCTCTGTTTCTATCATTAACTTCCAGAGTGTGTAGATATTTTGTGCATGTATGTGTTGTGAAATGTGTGTGCATGTGTGTTTGTATGTGTGCCTGTCAGTGTTGGGAAGGTTACTTTTAAAATGTATTCCATTACAGATTACAGAATACATGCCCCAAAATGTATTCTGTAACGTATTCCGTTACGTTACTCAATGAGAGTAACGTATTCTGAATACTTTGGATTACTTAATATATTATCATGCTTTTTACAACAACGTGAATGTACTATTGCTGTGTGATTTATTACTATTACTGAAGGTCCGCAGCTCCGAACCGTAGTAAAGGGACCTCTCTCTAATACGTCGGGTTCGTGTGGGGCTCGTAGCCGAAAACTAGCTTTACTTTGTTGTCTGGGTCAACTTTGTTAGCCAGAGACAGAGAGAGGCGTTGAAAGGCTGCTCCAACAGAACTTATTGTTTCGGAGGAAAACACGAACACGGTGTACAGTCGAGTCTAAATAGCTTACTTACAACTGGGCTTGTCAGGCACTCTTCTTGGCTGCAGTGGTTATTATTATATTTACATGCTTCCAGCTCCCGTTTTTGCTCGATGACACCTCGTACTTTTCCACTCTCCTTTTTCTCCCTCCTCGCTCACAGACACATAACGGGTATGGCAGTCCATTCTCCCTGCAGCACGGACTACACTGCCCATGAGGCTACATTCTTTAGAGCTATGCTTGTAGCATTCTGCCTATTAGCTTAGCACAACAACAACAACAACAACAACAACAACAACAACAACAACAACAACAACAACAACAACAACAAGGCACACTCTCACCCAGGAAACACAGTCGCAGAGAGAGAGAGAGAGAGAGAGAGCGTTGCCCTGTAACCATGGCAACCGTAACGCTGCCGCCTGGAACAACAGAACGTAGCTGTCAAACAAAACCCAAATAGTCCTGACCCGCCACAATATGAAACAGGAAAATACCACCGTGTAACCCATTTATTTCAACAAAGTAACTGTATTCTAAATACCACCTTTTTAAACGGTAACTGTAATGGAATACAGTTACTCATATTTTCTATTTTAAATACGTAACGGTGGTACATGTATTCCGTTACTCCCCAACACTGGTGCCTGTATACTTAATAGAACAATAACTGCCTGCTGACTGGTTTAACCAAGACATCTTGCAGTACAGTGAACGTCTGCAGACCCTCGGACACATACGCTTCCAGCAGAGTGATTGATTACATGTCAGAGGTGTGAGTAAATTTGCAGATTTGTATTTTTTGTTATTGTGTGTGTCTGTGAGTGAGATAGATTCTTGAAATGGTTTATAGCTTTCATGGCATTTAAAGAAAGAAGAAATAAGTCAGAGATAAAAAAAAAAAAAGCAAAAAAAAAGCTATATAACATCACAAGAAATGCAAATGGACATTACTACCTGTGGTGAAAATCGAATCAATATGGAGAGCCACCGTCTCCATGTTTTTACTGTCCCTAATGTTTCATTTGACAGAACCCACACAGAACTGAACCGTTTGAATAGCACATCCACAACAGGGTGAACTGATGCAACAAAAGGCAAAACTACTTTTGGTGCATTCATTTCATCAGAGAAATGTCTTTTAAAAGTTCTAAATGCCTGCGTATTTCAAACTTTAAACAAAATACATGAGTTATTTAGAATGAACATTCATAAACTGTCATAAACAGAAAGCAGGAGGATAAAAGACTTTCAACATTCAAACAGATTTATTATCTATATGAAGAGGACATATAGGAGAATTGAAGTCATGATTCTCTCGCCTTACTGCAAATAAAAAATAAGAAGAATTAAGAACTGAGACAGATAAAGGACACTCTAGGGAAATCTATGACAGTCAAATCTATGTATAATAGTGCACTAGTGCAAGATATGAATAAAATAAATAAATAAACAGAGCAGCTTGTGAGTCGTACATGGACAGATTGCAGTCAACAACAGCAGCAGTGGTGCACATAGTTGCAGTAAAGTGCCAAAGACAGTCTGCAGCATTAAAGATATGAAAGTAACTGGTGTGAGAGTGTGTTACAGTGCAGGTAGAGTTAGTGGGACGTAGGGCAGAGTTTTGCACTATGCATGTGACAAATAAACCTTGAACCTTGAACCTAGTTAGCTTCATCACTGTTAGTGTGAGGGCCACTGCAATCATGTCATCGAGCCACAGGGACATGTGTCACATGATACTTTGTCCAGTCTATTCTCTGTCCCTCCTCTGTCCAAACCATCTCAGCCTTGTCTCGCTAGAACTTTGTCTCCACAATGTTCACGCTGAGTGGTCCCTCTCATGTACTTATTTCTGATTCTGGTCAACCTGCACTGAATAAAATAACATGTTGGATGTACTTATTTCTACACTGGACATACAGATGTTTTGCTTTAGCGGCAACTTAAACAACTGAGTTAATTTAACTTTAAAACATGAGGCAATTGTGTTAAATACACCCAGGATGCTTACATAAATCCAAGAGATGCCCAGCCTCCTTTTTCAATGTGGTCACTCCCAATGCAAATCTTAATGTCTTTAACTTTGCCACCTCCAACTCAACTTCCTCGCTCTTCAACCATAAAACCACACATTATGGTATTTTAAATCATCTACCATCACTATCTCTACTCCTTACAACTGCCCCCCTCTCATTAACACACATGTATTCTGTCTACTGACTTCCATTCCTCTTTTCACAAGTGCATACCTTCTACCTGCTCCCTATTCTCACTACAAATCATAATGTCATGTGCAAACATCATAGTCCATGGAGACTCCTGTGTTACCTCATCTATCAACTATCACAGCAAAGAAAATGCACAAAGCTAATCTTCAATTTCCAAAAAATAATTAAGAATTTGACCTGCTGTATGCTGAATAATGGAGGAAATAAATAACAAAATATTATCTGAATTATATTTGAGATATCAGCACAGGGATGTGTGCTTTTTGTTGTTGTTATATATTTTCCTTTTAATGGCCCTTAGGTATAAGGCCATATTCATATATTCTTTCATATTCATATTTAATGCAAGAAATGAAAGAATCATTAATTTGTTGCTAAAAAAATATGATATATGCAATGTAATGTGTGTGTGTGTGTGTGTGTGTGTGTGTGTGTGTGTGTGTGTGTGTGTGTGTGTTGTAGCTGCATGACTGAAAAGCAAAAGGCTGTGCACATTGCCTTTATGACATGATAGCAGAAGAAAACCACCCACAGAGATTAGATACAGTAAAAAGTAACATACTGAGGGTATGTGTGGCTCTATGATAGCATCATATATGCCTTTGAGGTAAAGGCACATTTATGTTGATACGTTTACTGAAGGGAACCATAAGATAATACGTTTCAGTTGCCAGGATGCTTATCATAATGGTTTGTGTTATGTGTGTTAGAGCCATTATGACAATAGTGTTGCCAAACAGCCTTCTGTTTATCATAAATATGTGAAATTGCACAATAAATAAATGGAAATAAAAACAGTTCATACAAAATGTTTTCTGTCATTACAAACAGAGAAACATAAAAGGGAAGTGGAAGGAACCCGAAGCTCCAGGAGAAAATCCACAAGGAATGTGCAATCTCTAGACAAAAACAACTTTATTTAAATACTGTGAATCTTGCAAGGAAACACACACACAGGCGCACACACGCGTGCGTGCGTGGTTTTCAGAGTGGAAGTTGCTTTGTTACTGTTAATCCAAACAGATTTGGACCAAATTTCAAAGACCTACTCTTCCAACCTACAGGCAGTAAGCCTATTTTTACGCATACTCACAAGAAGCCATTTAACAGCTGCCTTGTAGTCCCAGTGCTCTACTTTTGGTTGCTAACCAGCCCTTTTTATCTCAACTCACTGTTGTTTTGCCAGATGGTCCGGGGGGGGTGTTACATGATCATACTTTTTAAACTTTCATATTTTCCTGTCCTTGAATGGCTGTTTGACATCACATGTAAGTTCAGTACCTTTTCCCTTTCATGTGTGTTGGATCAAAAGCCAAGATTTCAAATGAAACAGAGAGCTGCAAGTTTGTTCTTGGTCTGGTGCAGCGATGTGACAGACACACTTAGAGCTGTGAACGTTTGTGTCTCTGTACAAACGTGTGAGTGTGTGTCCCTGCTTGCCTGCATGTGAGTGTATCTATCAGAGGGTGAGTGTGATGGTGAGAGAAGGCAATGCAGAACATAGACTAATGTTCTGACACTCTTACATAACTCTGACAGAAAGCCAGAGGACAACAGTAATTCTACGTGTTGAGTGTGAGTGAAATTGTGTGCGTTTGTCAGCAGGATAGCCAAGACAGTGCATGTCCTTGAGCACTGGGATAAATCTTTCATCAAAAAAGAAGAAAATCTGTGCATCAGCACCTCCAACACTCAAATATTGAGTCATATCACTTTTATTTAATTATTTGAAACAAAAACTGTGAAAAAAACAAGGAGTTAATCAATTTATTTTTTAAAGTCAGACTTTTCTTCACTGGCTTATTGTAAAGATGGGACTCCAGGAAATAATTGCCCCAGGCGAACAAACCATCACACATATTGTTCAGTAAAGCAGTGTACACTTTAAACTTCATATTAAACAACAAGGACATATCTCTGCCAGAATAATGGTTGATTGCTTCCTGTGGGCTGGGAGAGATACTGCAACAAGTATCTTGGGATCTTGTTAACAAGTGACAGGAATCGGTGCAGTGTCAGCAGTTATGCTGTGTAGTAACTAATAGAAAATTTTAGATAATGTCTTGGTTTTTCTATCAGAAAGTTCCCAAAGGCTTCATGAGTGGCTTCTATTAGTGGCCTTAAAGCATTCCTCTGGCATCTGTCGGTCTTACACTTACTTGTGTCTGTAACAACATGAAGGGGAAAAGGCTCAGCTGTAGGCCAAAGATTACAAAATACCTTATCAGAATGAACTGATGAACATAATATTTGTCTGTTGCATACAAATGTACCGATGGAGGATATTCTCAGAACTGGGGATTTAGTAAAACCTGTAAGGATGTAATGTTGCCTTGGTTGTCTCTTGTAAATGCAGTAAATGCAATGCATGCATCACAACTTACATTTGACTCTACTGAAACTTCTTTCTCAGTACAAAACTATTGTGATTCGGGAGCTGAGCCGAAAGGCAAAGTTTTAGATTTACCAGTCAATCTACGTTCCAGCCCTCACCTATGGTCATGAGCTCTGGGAAGTGACTGAAAGAATGAGGTCATGGATACAAGCTGTCGAAATGAGTTCCTCCATACGGTGGCTGTGCTCAGCCTTAGAAATAGGGTGATGAGCTCAAACATCCAGAGGAAAAGGAGCCAACAGAGTGGTTTAGGCTTCTAATCAGGATGCCTCATGTCTCCCCTTGGAGGTTTTATAGGCATGGCCTGCTAGGAGGTGATCCAATGGTAGAGACAGAATTTGCTGGAGAGATTGTACAGCTCATCTAGCCTGGGAACAAGTAGAACATTTTTTTCTGTCAAAAAAAACCTGATTAAGATGGACTGAATGTAAGAAGAAGATAAGATAAAGATAATCTAACGGAAATTAACATGATTTAAGTTATTTAACCTTCATTATGATAAGCTCACAAGTTGTTCAATGTAGATTTATATTTTTTGGAACAAACAAGTATTAGTGATCTCATCCTGATCTCAAGAAGAAACTGAAAATGGTTTATTAAGCAATTATTAAACTATTATTACATAATAAATTTTTTCAAAATTCAGTAAATTGTTAAAATCATTATTTTAACTTGTACATCTTTACATTGTCATCATTAAAGGCTGAAATGGCTTAAAGAGAGAGGAAAGTCATAGATAATATGGAACTTGACCTTGTGATTTAAATTCATTCTGTCAGGTGTATTAGTCTGTACTAATATTATTTATAGTACAATGCTTATTGCAAAAAAAAAAAAGCCACAGACTGTGATGGAGCACCAGTTTTGCTTATTTTTTGGACCATGTTGACTGTAACTTTTCCACTTCACCTGTTGTTTACCAGATCTTCCTGATAACGCTGTTTTGTTTTCTTCTTTTTAGACTCAGCCTGTAAATATAAAAGGCATTGGGGATGGGGATGAATCAGATTTTTTATTTTTCCAAAATACGCCCCTGTCCTTCATGGTTTCTATCTGCTTCAGACAATCTTATCATCATTGTTCCATTATTACCTCCTCAGTGCTTTCTCCAGAGTGGCCCTATGTCACATCTTCTGTAATCCCAAAGAACGCTTTTTCTCCAGCTTTTACAATGTGGCACGTCACTCAAATATGAGTCTCTGATCGTGGTCCTGCAAAATACCCCAAACATCTAATGACACATGCAAATTCCTTTTGATGGTGATGATAAAGTTCAAAACGGTTTCACCAAGTGGCATAATTTCAGCTCTTACACGACACTTTTCCTGTCTTTTAGGTGTGAAGGTGAAGATGTCCCGTACACTCCTGGGACATGTTTTGGAGTCTTTGTCACAGAGAAAGACTCTTAAAACAGTCAAAGTAATTGAAGGGTTGCCTGACATCCCATTTTCTTTGAGTTGTTATAAATGACAATCATTTTTAGAATATGAGAGTGGCAGCAGATATACTACAGGCACACTGGCACTGCTATCAAGCATGAAGCCAGACAGTTCAGATTCTCTGTGGTCTCCACCAACAGACTTCATTTACTGAACGAGATATATCATGTGTTCTATAAATCAGGAACTCAGAGAAGTACTGAAATTCCATAATTACACTGCAGTTACTCAATAACATATAAGTACTGCCCAGGTTCAAAGAGCAAATAATTGCTGTTTTATTAAGTTGATTGCTGGTGATGAGAGTTGGGTCCCTGGCTACATCCCAATTTACCTCGGCGTGTCTGCACTGTCAGTCAGCGAGGTGTTACGAACTTGTATGTCCGTGTGTTTGTTTGTGCAGGTGCTGTGTTTTTGTCTATGTTAATTTAGCTGTGCCAGGGCCCTGTTCCGATTGGTGCGTGGACTTACTGCCCCGGCGTGATTGGATCCAGCTGGAGGACCCGCCCAATAAAAGGAGGCTGGAGTGCTACAGCGGGAGAGGTCCTCGCATTTCTCCTCATCACCCAGCAGTAGTCCTGTGGTAGCCGCTGGCTGCAGTATACGTGCGAAAATTGTGGAAGTGGAGTGGGTAGGGGTGAGCTGCCGTTTATTTTGATCACCCGTTTTCTCCTGTTTTTGAGTTGGTTAAGGAGGTCAGACTCTGTCTTTATTTTGACTTTATTTTGGTGAGGTCAGGGGTGCGGGATTTGTGTAGGTTTGTTTTGTTTATTGTTTTGGCCTTGGCTCACCCTGAAGTGTTGACACTCCCGTTTTGGTTCTCTTTATTCACCTTGTCAATAAATCACTTCACATCTAACGGATTTGTTGCGTGTGACTGCTTGGGTCTTGGGGGGGGAAGCGAGTGCCTCGCTCATGTTATGGCCTGGCCCTAGACGGGTCGTAACAGAGGTAAGACAGAACAAGAGAGAAAGAAAGAGTGGAGATAATGATAATATGATGGGGAGGGTAAGAGGATTGAACGGAGGATAGGGAAGTGTGAGACAAATGAAGAGAAGAGGAAGAGAGGGACTGGTTTGCAGAAAGAGATCAATAGGCAGAGGATATGGTGCATGGGAAAGTAAAATAGATGACAAATAGATGCAGTGTCCGACTTTGGTATCTTCCAGCTGCGGTGTCTCTCATATTTGGTGCATTGCTTGATACCTTAAGAAATTCAGTCACGCACACGCAAGTAGAAACTAGTCCTGTAAAAACTTGTGAACACACTGTGGCACAGGCCCATTCATACAGTCATCCAATCCCTAAAGGGTTGCTCTAGTCTACATAGGAGATAAGGATGCTAACCCTTGACGGTTCAAAATGGATTAGACGCATCTTGATTGTGAGTCAATTTTCTCTGCGCTGTAAGCCTTAATGTGTGTTTTCAGCACCAGTGCTTTGCTTTTAATGGTTCCTGACTGCTTTCTGAATTTAAGGATGGAATTAAGTTATCTAAAGGGAAATAGCTCAATGAAAACATCACTTTGCAGTTGGTCGCTGCAGAACTGTCTGTGTGCATGTGTATACACGTAGCCATGCGTGCACTAAGCCTTTGAAGAGAGTGAACAAAATAATGCAGTAGCATTAAAGCATCAGTAATGTGGGTATTTTCAAAATCCCAGCACTTCACAGCTCTTGGTTCTGTCTATTCAACTGTCACAGCTGACAAGACAACAAATGACTTTTTGTATTTCCCAGAGTTCAAACTTTACGTAAAGGCTGTGGTTATCAAAGATTATGACTGTTTCGCAGCAATGCTTTGTCAGATTTGCTCAGTTAAAGGCTTGCATTAAGATAATTTTAATGTCTCATTCTGACTTTTACTTGCAACAGCAATCAGATGGATACAATTATAAGACAGAGCCAGACAGAAGCATCCATAGAAGAAATTATTTTTACTTTGCATTGGAAAATCTGAAAAGCTGAAATACTACAGATGTTGCTGTGATAACAATAACCTAATAATTCATCTAAAGGTCTTAAAGAAGCAGAACGTGATGTCACTCATTTGTTTGCAAGATGCTGTTTTAAGCCTCTTGCTCACCATTTCAGCTTTTTGAAACAAGAGTTTCAAGAGTGAGCTGCTAAGGTGATCAGACTCTTATAATCTGCTACAAAATGAGTGTGCACTTTCACATATTTTCAATCACAATGTAACCCAAATGCACATCTTGCTTTATTGCTCTTCTGGATTCTAATGGGGACCATCATTTACAAAACACACATTGTGTTGTATTCAGTATCACTTCAAACTAGTGACTGAAGCCATAAACATATCAGGAAACTGTTTACTAAAGACATGAATTAAAAAGAACTGAGGGCATAAAAAAGTAGTTTTTGTAACCAGAGTAGCACAAGATGGAACATAAGATGGAAAATGTTTGGCTTCTTAGAAGTCAAATGTGGCTTTGTTGCATAAACTCAACAACACTAGTTGCTGCTGCACAGGAAACAATAATGCCAGTGAACACAATGCATCAATGATACTTGCTTACGTGCCAAAACAAAGTTCATTAGCTGCATTTAAATGGGATTTCTTCTCACCATTTGTCCCACTCTACTTCTCCCTTTAGAAATTAAAAAGTTGTAATAGTGTTATGAAGAGACAAATGAAAATGTATTTTTAAGTATCTTTATCCGCCCACTTTGAAAATATTAGCAAATTTGTCCTTTTCTCCCCATTAAACTATGCCTTTTATTTATTTAATTCCACAAAAATGCATTCTTTTAAACAAAGGAAGAACATTTAGGAAACCTATAAAAAGTATAACAGGGTCTTACCTGCAGTATACACACATTTCTTTTTAGCCACCAAATGAGGTTGGAGAATGTTGAAGACAACTGACGGTAGCCTCAGTAAATCCAAAAGCTAATGAACCTATACAATAAAATCTGAATTTCATATAGCAAACATTTGCTTTCTAGTCATAGATTTAGCAACTGCCACTTCACACACCTACCAGTAAAAAACAAACAAAGAAAAAAACATCACTATTGGCTTTTTTTCCACACAAAGAGAGGTCTAAGCTGCAGGCAGACAAGCTGTTCACAGCATGCTATGATTGTGGATCACCCATGTAAAACACCTCTTTAATTACAGATTGCATACTAGTATTTAGTATTTATTTATTTATTGTCATTGTCAAAAACAATGAAATTGCGTTTGGGGCTTCCATACAACCCAAAAAAAAGAAGAAAATAATAAATACCCCTTAAAACCCAAGTGTACATATTTAACCCAGTGTGACTCCAATGCAATAAGACAATCCTTAGCAATAATGTTCGTAGAAATTCAGACAAAGACCTGAGAAACATGACAAAATACAACAATGCAACCCATTCAATATTATTGTACTGTGAGATATGATATCAGATATGATATGATATGATATGATACTACCTACATAAAGCAACATTGCTTGAGTTAAAGACATTCCACCTGGCAGCTTCTGTCTCAATTTTGTGTTAAACTGGAGTACATAATGGCATGTTACACAACGTACCAATTAGTAATACAAGTTGCAAAGCATATTGCTTAGAGGACATATGACAGCTATGCTTTACAACTGTGCTGCATTTGCTTGGCTCCATGTGCCAGCTGTTTGATCTAATTAAGAGGCTGTTTCAAACCTGTTAGAAACCTTATTCAAACTCAGCTTATAGAATCACAAATTTCAAACAACATTTATGTCCTTGGCTGTCCTCCCATGTATCACAGCTCTGCGTTTTTTGTTGTTGTTCAAGGACAAACTTATATTTTTTTTCTTCAAGCTGCTGTACTCCTCCAACACACACACACACACACACACACACACACACACACACACTCTCTCTCTCTCTCTCTCTCTCTCTCTCTCTCTCTCTCTCTCTTTCTCTCTCTCTCATTTAATTGCAGAACATCCACCTTTAATTCGTGTTATGGCTTTTCCCTCTAAGTTACAACAGTAATGAGGCAATTTCTCACTCCCCCATTTGCATGTGATGTCACGTCACCACTTATAGAACAGAACAGAGGTGGGGAAAAAATATGGCTAATCTAGGACAAAATCTGTCAGGGTGTCATTCAAGCTTCTAGAAAATGTAGAACCTCCACAGATGGATGATGAGTGGGCATGTATGTATTCTCACAACATTTCTAGTGTGTGTGTGCGTGTGTGTGTGTATATTTATGGAAATATGTCAGTGAATGCGTGTATGTGTGAGAGAGATTGGTCACATCCCCATGACTTTGTGTTTGTGATGATGAGCAGGACACAGTGGGGAGCTGCAGCCAGCTGTTGTGACAAAGTTATAACTAGTGTTTATCAGGCCAGTCAAAAACTGCTCCACCAAATGAGCCAGCCAAAGGTATTTTAAGGCATTAAACATCTCATCCATTAAGGGGAAAAAAAATCCACATGGTACAGAAATCTTTATCTCACTCTACCAGCTGTTTCATAGTCTAGCAGTTCCTCATTCCCAATTTTTTAAACCTGTAACGTCTCATGTAAGGTTCATCAGTGCCATTATGCACCAGGTTTTAGAAAAAGTCAGATGGGTTTATCACAAATATACTTGTGAAGGGCCCCATAGCATGTACCGAGAGCTATTTTTTCAATTTATCCTTAATCTTGTGAATTTTATTTATATAGCGCCAAAACACAACAACAGTGAATACAAATACAAAACTAAAAATAATGTCTGCATTATTGTGTAACTTGACACATGGCACTCGTCAGGTGACTCAATATCTAGATTCCAAAAACATTTTATCCTTTTCTTCTAATGATGCTCCGCGTTACACTTTTACATAAAGACACATTCATAGCACATCATATGATGACCTTTCAGTTGGTTAATTTGTGTAATTATGGCGGTATTCTTACTTTATGTGACAGCCTTGAGCGGGGCAATAGCATTAAGGCGTTGACTGACATCAACTGCTTGTTGAATTATACTTTATAATTACTGATTCATTCAATCATCTGTGTAGGTTCTCTGACAAAATGTGTCTGACAGATCATGGTAGTACTTTTTAAACACAATAATATGAATTTTGTTTGATATAATGGTAAAATACTTTTTTGCAGTGTATAATTTCAATTTTTTGAAACATTTACCCTGAAGAAGGCGATAGGGGAATGTAGTCTTTACTTCATCTATTCTATGCCTGTGAACTGTAGTAGGAAACCAAAATGCCTGATACCCACACCTAAGATTCTGTCCAATTAAAAAATTAAATTAAATTAATATATAGAATAAAATAAAATGAAAGTATGGCTCTTGAATTCTGTTCAGGTCTTTTTGCTGTGAAATGTTGTCAGTTAAATTGTATCCAGCTGAAAGAGGATAGTTTGCTGTGTATGTGAACATTTGTTTAAATTTCTGTGTGAATTTGAGCATATATATATATATATTCCATCAATGAATTAGTTGGATATGAACCTACACATTTGTGTGTTTGTATCAAGTCCACCAACAGTTCCGGTAACTTGAACTTCCCAAAATGAACGTCAGAAAAATGATTCTCATCTTTATTTGAATTTGCATTTCCACATCAGTGCTAAAGCTCAAGATGATTAAACAAATTAGTACACTTGCATATCCCAAAAGATAGCCCACATAGTACCCTTTCTTGTGATCCAAGATGGCGCCGCGTATGGATGCCCTGGTGCTTCAGTGCGTTACTTTTGTCTTGTTTTTGTGCATTTCTTCTGTGTCTGGGCACTCCTCTGGATATTCTTACACCAGAGAAGAGCTCCTTAACTGCAGGACTACAACGCCTGTGGATTTATTTCCAATATTTGTCGCATCTGCGGCAGATTTACTGCTGACTCTGATCAGGAAAGTGAGACGTCGAAAGAGAGGTAAGCGAGCCGGCGTACTCGTGCGTTTGAGGAAACGCAGACTGAGAACGGCCCTTCCTGGGATCTTCCTTTCTAATGTACGCTCACTCTGGAATAAGATAGACGAACTGGCCCTGATGAGAAGCATGAACAGAGACTTTGCCTCCTCCTGTGTCTTATGTTTTACGGAGTCGTGGCTCAGTGAGGACATCCCGGACTGCGCGCTCAAGCTGGAGGGCTTTCATCTGCTGCGCGCGGACCGGCAGGCCGCTCTCTCCGGTAAAACCAAAGGTGGAGGTGTCTGCTTCTACATCAATAGTGGCTGGTGCACAGATGTAACAGTGATTGCCCAGCACTGCTCTCCCTCTCTGGAATATCTTTTTATTCACTGCAAACCGTTTTATTCTCCGCGGGAGTTTGCTTCATTCATCCTGGCCGCTGTTTACATCCCGCCAGACGCGGATGCGCAAGCAGCTCAGTGCGCACTCGCAGAGCAGATTCTCCACACGGAGCGGACATACCCGGACTCTCTCATCATTGCTCTTGGGGACTTTAACAAAGCCAATCTGAGCCATGAGCTTCCGAAATACAAACAGTATATTAAATGCCCGACCAGAGAGGAGAGGACATTGGATCACTGCTACAGCACGATCAGCGGGGCCTATCGTGCGGTGCCGCGCGCTTCACTCGGACTTTCTGACCACGTCATGATCCACCTAATCCCCGCGTACAGACAGAGGCTGAAGCTCTCCAAACCTGTCGTGAGGACCAAAAAACTGTGGAGCAACGAGGCTGTGGAGGAGCGGAGGAGCTTCGCACGTGTTTGGAGACCACAGACTGGGACACAATGAAGGCTGCTTCTAACAGCTTGGACGAGTTTACGGACACTGTCACCTCCTATATCCACTTCTGTGAGGACAGCATTGTGCCATCACGCACCAGGGTGAGCTATAACAATGACAAACCCTGGTTTACTCCTAAACTCAAAAAGCTGTGGCTGGAAAAGAGTAAGGCGTTCAGAAGCGGAGACAGGGACTGCTACAGAGAGGCCAAGTACAGGTTCACTAAGGAAGTGGACATTGCCAAACATCAGCACTCTGAGAAGATGCAGCAGCAGCAGATCTCAGAGAATGACTCGGCCTCTGTGTGGAAAGGTTTTAGGAATATTACAAACTACAAGCCTAAAACCCCCCACTCCACTGATGACTTGCTCTTAGCCAACACCCTTAACGACTTCTACTGCCGTTTTGACGAGCCATCAGGCAGCCTTCACACCTCCAACGACCCCAACAATAGAGGCACTTTGGACACTCATTCCCCCACCTCTCCCCCCTCCATAGAGCCATCACCACCTTCAAACTGTTTACCTGCAACACCCGCCCCCTCACCCCACACAAAAGAGGATTTCACACCACCTCCTCCGACCACAACTCTTCATATTCATGAAGCAGATGTGAGGAAGCAGTTTAAGAACCTGAATGCTCGGAAAGCTCCCGGCCCAGACGATGTGTCTCCTGCCACCCTCAGACACTGTGCAAACGAGCTGGCCCCAGTGTTTTCTGGCATCTTCAACTCCTCACTGCAGGCATGTCATGTGCCTGCCTGCTTCAAGTCCTCTACCATAATCCCTGTCCCCAAGAAACCAAGGATCACTGGACTAAATGACTACAGACCCGTGGCTCTGACATCTGTGGTCATGAAGTCATTTGAGCGCCTGGTTCTCTCCCATCTCAAGACCCTCACGGCCCCCCTCCTGGACCCCCTGCAGTTTGCATATAGAGCCAACAGGTCTGTAGACGACGCCATCAACATGGCCCTACACTTCATCCTGCAGCATCTGGACTCCCCAGGAACCTACGCCAGGATCCTGTTTGTGGACTTCAGCTCTGCCTTCAACACCATCCTTCCAGACCATCTCCGAGGCAAGCTTTCCCAGATGAATGTGCCTGATCCCATCTGCCGGTGGATCACTGACTTCCTGACGGACAGGAAGCAGCACGTGAGGCTGGGAAAGAATGTCTCGGACTCCCGGACCATCAGCACCGGCTCCCCTCAGGGCTGTGTTCTTTCTCCTCTGCTCTTCTCCCTGTACACCAACTGCTGCACCTCCACCCACCAGTCTGTCAAGCTAATCAAGTTCGCAGATGACACCACCGTCATTGGGCTCATCTCTGACGGGGATGAGTCTGCCTACAGGAGGGAGGTTGAACGTCTGGTGTCTTGGTGCAGCCACAACAACCTGGTGCTGAATGCCCAGAAGACAGTGGAGATTATTGTGGACTTCAGGAAGCACACAGCCCCACTCCCCCCCATCATCCTGACTGACACCCCCATCACCTCTGTGGACTCATTCCGCTTCCTGGGTACCACCATCACCCAGGACCTGAAGTGGGAGCCCACCATCACCTCCGTCATCAAGAAAGCCCAGCAGAGGATGTACTTCCTGAGGCAGCTGAAGAAATTCAACCTGCCAACACGGACGATGATGCAATTCTACACTGCAATCATCGAGTCCATCCTCACCTCCTCCATCACCGTGTGGTACGCTGGAGCCACTATCAGGGACAAACAGAGACTGCAGCGTGTTGTGCGCTCTGCTGAGAAGGTGATTGGCTGCAGACTCCCATCTCTGCAGGACCTGTACACCTCCAGGACTCTGCGGCGTGCAGCCCGGATCTCAGCTGACCCTTCTCACCCTGGACACAGTCTGTTTGACCTGCTCCCCTCAGGCAGGAGGCTCCGGTCCATTCGCACCAGAACCTCTCGCCACAAGAACAGTTTCTTCCCCTCTGCTGTTGGACACATGAACAATAACCACATGACTGTCCCCGCCACTAACACATGACCCTACGCTGTGTCACTGCATCATTTCATGTCTGGCACTGATCACCACCTGCACTCATGTATATATCTTTCTACGTAGCACTCATAATTCTTATTCTCATGTATATATCTCATGTATATCTCATGCACATATCTTTCTTTCTACATAGCACTTTAATTCTTATTGTCTGCACTGAAGCACCGCAGCAATTTCCTAATGTTGTAAACCTCAACATCTGGCAATAAACCCATTCTGATTCTGATTCTGATTTCTAAGAATCCAAACCACTAAACAGCGGACAGACAAATCAGTACTACAGGTCTGGTTGGAATAAATAGACATGCCAGTTCTTTGGCAGAAAGCAGAAAAACAATCAGTGTTAAGATTGATGAGTTCAGAAGCTATTTTCTGTCATGTTGTTGTGTATATATATATATATATATATATATATATATATATATAGAGAGAGAGAGAGAGAGAGAGAGAGAGAGAGAGAGAGAGATCTAGAAATCTAGATCTAGAAAGTACTTCATACTACATTTGCCTTGATCATATTAATAATTTGATTTGTCACACTTTAAGGATTTAATCTCAGTGTATGTTCACTCTAAAAAAAAAAAAAAAACTCAATGCAGAAACATTGTTGTCATTTTTGACAAACATATTGTGATTTCACCAGCTGTTTAATCAGTTCCTCAACCTTTGCAACAATTTTTGTTTATCATTTTTAGAATCATTCATTCTTTTTTATTTTGTTTTTAATCAACATTTTCTTGTGGACCATTATTTTCTATTTTAGCATTATAGTATAATGTTTAATAGCATTTATTTGGCTTTTTAATGCATAAAATTATTCTTAATCATTTTTGTCTTGTTTTACCACATTTAATTCCAGTTTTTGATTTATTATTCTGACTTTTTTTTTTGCACAACAGTTTTTAGTGCGCATGAGTTTGTAAATCACTTTTTCTCACATCAATAACTTGTAAAGTGATCACTTGTCAGTTTGCACAATGATGTGATTGCTGCAATCAAAATATTAACCAAGCCACAGCATAGGCAGCGGTTGCATTACTGTCTCCATGCATGTTAATCAGAAGCTACATTATCACAAGAATACATTTACAAGTCAGGAAAGGCAATTATGTAAAACATCAGCGAATGCAGACTAACATAGTCACCTGTTTGGACACACAAACATATGTATAATCTATGGTTGAAATAAATATGTTGCTTGATAAAATGATCACAATCTCAGCTTCAGGGAAAGTGTAACAGATGAACTCAGTACTAATTAATTTCTTGGTTTTTCTTGCATTCCCCTCCCTTTCTATCTCCCCATCTTTCCTCAGGTGGCTTTCCTCATTCATTTCATTACATTCAGCTGGCCATATTCTCTCACTCTCTCTCTTTGCCACCTTCCCAGCCCAAAGGCATCTTCTACACTACTCAACTCAGAGCTCATAACTCCCCTAATTGAAACCGTCATTGCCTTAATTGCTTTAATTAATCACCTTTCCTGTGGTAAAGCCTTTGTGGGAATTTGTAATAGGTGCTGACATTGGCTGCTTGCTGAGAGTGACAAAAGAGTCAGACAATAAATATCTTTCCTTTATCAAGAGAATGGAAAGCTGGATAGAGGAGTTAAAGGACCCGGAGCAAATGTTTCCCTTCTGAAGTTCTAATATTCTTCATCAAAATAAGTTTTAAATGGGAATATTTATGCACAACGATCTGTTTGACTCCACTGATTCAGATTCCTGAAACACAGCTGTGACTCATCCTTGCAGAGTATGCTGCAAACACATTTCTTTGCTCACAAAAATCCCTATGTTTGGAGAGCTGGATGCTGTAATTTAATATTGCAATGTCAGGTTTTCTTTTTTCCACCTCTGAGACTTTTTCTGAACTTTGATAACAACATAGTTCAGCATAATGACTCAATAAAATTGTATTCTGACTTAGCAATTCATAGGAAAAGTTACACTTTAAGTGTTAAAGTGTAGCCTGACAGTTTCTCTCACACAGTTATTGAGGTTTCTGAGATATTGGTAAGTTATGTTTAATATAAAACTGAATGAAAGGTAAAGGACAGCTAGTCCGTCAATAGGAGAGTGCCAACAATGACAGGAGTGATATATATCTGAGGTGTACCAACAATACGATGGGTTAGCACATCTATACGTCCATAGATGGACTGGGATACTTCATCAGTGATGGCCATCAGGTGTTTGGGGTCTGGCAACATCAGACAACTCACTCAGGTGACCCAGTCATAGGTGATCAGGCTCAGACTTATGTCCCAGCAACATAGGCCCACAATTTGGACCTTTTGATCCAAAACCACCTACAATTATTTTGGCTCACAGTATGTTCTCTAGCTCCTCATTCCTCTTTGTATTTCAGCCATTTGCATCAATTTGCTTCTTCCACATCCTAGGGAACTGAGGGAACTGTAAGCTTACCTACAAGGGCCTGTTTGGAAGAATGGAAGTTGGTGCTACTTGGTCTGGAAACTTAAACTGCTTGCCCAAATCCATGAAGAGAATAGTCTGACTGATGATTTCGAGTTTGGCTGAGGCTTCACTCCAGCCCTTACAAAGGAGACTGTCCTTTGGCCACAGAACTGCTTATTGGTGGCCACTGCATTGAAGATGACATTCACCAAAAACTTCAGCAACTGGTTATAGTGTGAGTGACAGTCGTCCTCCCCAAGGACTATTAGACAGTGGGGAGGATACAGTAGAATACAGTAGAATAGCCCTTTATTGTTATTGTACAATAAAAGGCTATTCTACTATTGTACAACAAAATTATGGGTACTCCATGCCAACTGTGAAGGAATACAATATAAAAAGTAAGACAGCAGGAATAAATAACAATCAGGAGAAATATATACAATCAAAAGGAATAAATTCAAAACGAGGGAAAGGCACACATTAGATAACAAAATGCTTTGAAGTGCAAAGGACTTGCTCTGACTATGGAGTCTGTACGCAAGTAGCCTGCTCTAGCGTACCCTTTGGGCAGAAAGGGCATGTGCTCACTTTTGCCTCAGATATGCAGGTTTCCTGGACTGGGTAGCACTCTGAGCATAAACCGGATACACTGACCTTCTGCACATCAAATGTCATCACAGGTCAGCCTCACCCCTAGTTTGTCTTCCTGTTTCATCAATGGCCCCTGATGCTGTATGCCTGCTGGTCCTGACCTCCTCAATGCTTGCTCTCTCCTCTTGGAGGATTGGATTGGATTTTTTTATTGCCCTGTTCCTTGTTGTATCAGAGCAGTGAGTTGGATCTCAGCCCTGCACGTCCTGTCACCACTGTGCCCAACAAGGGGTTTTTATCTAAGCCGACAGTCTGTCACTTCCATCCCCTCTTGAGCTCACCACTTCAGGCCTGCCTGCACCTGTCTGATTTTCAGATCTCGTTCATACAGCTCTACTGCTGCTATATCCGCTTGCCATTGTTGATAGTCCATTATCTGAAGTCAGCATCTTAAAGTCCACCCTACTGGGGTGCTCCCACCCTCACTCCTTTCTGTGGAAACCTTTGGGTATGTTTCAACGGGTTGATCTGTAGCTTAAATGGGTTCTTCCTCACGGAAGATGCAGGTTTGGCTGCCAACCCCTCCTACCCTTGATATCGTCTCCCCATGCTATCCGGTGCCGCTCCAGTAGTCCTCCACCAAGCTATTTTTGGTCATTACCTAGCCTGTTCCTGGGGGTGATTGGCTAAGCCAGATTAATAAAAAAAAAATAAAAAAAAAAAAAAAAAAGTTGAAAAAGTTGTATTTGGGAAAAAAAGTGCAACCAAAGCTAGACTCCAGAGAGATACTAGAAAAAAAGAATAATAATACATAACAAGGCTTTTTTTTAGTTCCCCTTAAAAAAGGAAACACAAGATGAATTTCTCATCAAGAAACAGGAGAAAGAAACAGAGCATTTGTAAAAGTAATTAACATGGGTGAGAACACTAAGGGAATCAGGGAAGACTGTAAACTGTATATGAAAGAAGACAAAACAAGAACTAAACAAAATAAGTACAAACAAGTCAAAGCAGTAACTACACTTAAAAAGACTAACACTCATACTGGAATAATAAAAAAATCAAAACAGGAATCCAAAAAGAATTTATACTTCGTGAAATTTGAAATAACAATAAAACCCATTCAGAAATACATATCATTAATAACCAAAAATTTCAGTTTCAATATCAATTACCCAAAAAATCCCAAACCTGGGAGGCCTGGGACCATGAAATTGATTTTCTTTTGTTAAGTATCAGGGGGAAAGAAAGAGTACAAAGTAGAAACTATTCAGTATACTATACTGAAACCATGCAATAGTCAATGTGTAAGACTTGGACATTGTAGTGGGATTAACAAATATTACTGTACAACTTGCAGACTTTATGGTTTGGTTATTTCAAAGTTGTTTTCTTTTACTAATTGTTTGCATTTTTGTCTGCTCTCTGTAGGGAACATCAGCTCATGTGATTCGTTACAGAGCAGAGAGCCTGACACCCACTGAGTATTGATCTGTCTAAGAAACATCACATCGAGCTGTTTTTATTCAAGCTACTTTTCCCTAAAAATACATAAATGTTTTCAAAAGGATTAACAGTTATTTCTGTGGATTATAATGCATAACAACAAGGATGATGTAAGATGAAATAAAGGGCAACTTTTTTATTGTTTTTGTCGTTTGGTAGAACGGGGGAGTGTATGAATGTATACATGTTGAATACAATTAGTAGATTGACCTTGACATCCCATGTAGCCTTGCATTTAATTGCATTGCCCCTGTTTCTCTTTTGTAGGAGCACCTTTGAATTGATTCCTCTGTTTTGATGTCTCTTGCTATTTTTGTTGCAGCCATCCGTCCTCATGTAGGATGCTCAGATCTCTGTGAAGCAGGAAAAAAAATGTTGATTTGAGGAGAGTTTCAAGGCTCAGCTGAGAGTCTAGGAAATAATTGACTCAATAATAGGCTTTAAATTTGATTTTTCTCATAATCTCAGATGTTGCCCGATCAAAATGCACATTTATAAAAAAGAATGCAATGCACCATTTGAAAAGTTGGAACAGGACCATGAACCAGTCCAGTCCATAAATGTCTAGGAACTGAGCAGACCAGTTGCTGGAGTTTTTGGAAAGATATTGTCCCATTCTTGGATTCTACCTGCTCAAAAGTCCTTGGTCATTATTGTATTTTTCATTGCATGCATTTTGAGTTTGTGAAAGGTCTCAGCTACGCACAGGCTGCTATAGTACCTCGTCTCTTTTACTCTGAAACCTAGGCGTCATAAAAGCTGCAGTATGCGGTTTGACATTGTCTTAATAATATGCTATATAGGAACCAGTACATTTACCATTTAGGTTTGTTCTTATTTCTTACACTTATGTTTCAGATCAGCAAAGTAATTCTAATTTTATTATACAAAGATAACCTGAATAAATAAAAATGCAGTTTTTAACTGATGATTTCCTTTGAATTGAGCATAGTGGAAATCAAGTGCAAATCTTATAGCTAGTCTGCTGACCTACCCTTTGGGAACAGCATTTTGCAATGTAACCAGGATATCTGATTAAACACATGGATTCATTGACCAGTCACTAAAGGCAGATAAATTCAGGCAACATGAAAAAATGTTACAATGAATAATTACATAGATTATTAAATAGATAAGCTGACCATAGATAAAGAATAAATGAATACATTTAGGTAAACACAATTTCTCTCACTCTTCACATACCTGCATGCAACCAATGCCATACTACAAGCAAAGCACATGCAAAAAGAAATGGAAGGCATGAGTCTGAATATCACATTTATGAGTCTGCATGCACCCAGCCCAGACATTGGTAACAGCTACTTCAACTTTTAGTTTCAGGCCAGAAAGAAAAACAAAAATACTGAACTCAAGTTGGTACTGCAGAAGACGAAATATGGGATGAGCTATTCTGATGTGGAGTGCATCAATATTGTAAAATGAGAGCAGATGATTTTTTTAATTAAAATATGAGAAGCTGTTATTATTTGGCTTAGCCAAGTGTGTAAATGAATAAAAGGATTGCCTTCAAGTTAACCATTTGGAGTTTCTATTTTTCTTCTTGGCTTGACTTCCCACTTTTGCTCTTGTTCTCCACAAGTCAGACTGTCCACTTTCATCATTCATTTTTGGTGTCACATGGCCTGTGGTGTAGACTCTGTATTTCTAGTAGTTCTAAAGACAAAAAGACAATCGAACAACAGAATCAAGACAGAAGTCTCCTGAAATTTGAAGAAAATGGATGTCCTTATTTTGAAAGTATGACTATTTGGCCTAAATAGTGCATTTACAATGTACCATGTAGAAAAAAAAAAACTTTAGTTTTTTTTAAAGTTAGGTCAACTTTTGAATTTTAATTGGAATCAAGAACCAGTTTGTGTGGAGAACTGGTTCCCAGTAGTTCAATTCCTTGGAATTGTTAGTCTTTTTATTTATTGATCTCACTTATTGGTTCCACTTGTGCTACAATCAGCTGATGAAGAAAAAATAATACATTTAGGTAAAAGCAATCTCATGTTTGTGTGCTGGAGGAAGAAAAAAAAATGGCACAATTTACACCATGAATGTGGCTGTTACTTTAATCCTTATTACACAAAAGCGTGAGAGCACAATGGCAAAGTGCAAACTGCATCCAAAACAGAAACATCCATATTATGGTGCTTACACAACTTTGGCTGTTTACAAGCACTTGTTGTCAAGGTGGACGGACCTGACTCAGGTGCAGACTCAGAGTTTTGAAAGAGATGGTTCGCGATTGTATTTACAATTACAGAGAAGCTCTGAGCCATCCTTAGTGGCAGGAAAACTTGGTCAACGAGCAGCAGCAGGTGGATAATCAGGACAGGTGCATAGGCCAAAGGCGGGACCCCATAATGAGCTCCGCCCAGGCAGACATGAGAACGAGGCGAGAGAGAGAGAAACAATAACATCATGTGGCCTGGGGTCCGTTCTTCGTACCTCGCTAAGTAAGTTAGCTGGATTTGATTGTTGACGATTTCGCGTGATCTTGGATCGTTCGGTTCTCCGAAGCTCATCTGGGACTTGCTGTCATAGCAACATATCCGTAAGCGTAAACCTGCTCGTAAACCTGATCTAACAAGATTAGATTGCGGCCACTCAGGTATGTCCGCTTCATGTATACGAAAGCAACAGCGATATTTTACCACTGTTTTTCCATAAATAAATATTATCAATGTAACTAAAGATAATGCAGTACTTGATCCTTTTATTGATTTCACACAGATACATGCAGGTCATTTCCTAAAAAAAGGGAAATGTACTATTAATCATTCTATTTCATGTATTTGATTATTTCAGATGTAATTCATATTTTAGAGTAGTAATAGTAAATTACTTCATGTAAGCAAGATGAGAGACCACGGCTATAAAAGCGAAGGTGGATTTGGGAAGTCTGTCGCAGCCATGTCCTGTCCGTATACGCGAGCCACCCATTGCGGAAGGTGCAAGATTGATAAGGAGAGTTTTCAGAATTCAGCGTATATTGCGGGATAGACAGGATCCTTTAGCTCAGCGCGACAGTGTGCTCATAGAGAGATATCGATATTCCCGTGAGGGTATTATTTACTTAACCAACTTGTTGACGAGGGGGTGCAGGACCACCACCTGTCTTTTTTTGCTCTGCCCTTTTCTTGGTTGCTGTTATAAACAAACAAACAGATTATTTCAGGGTCTCTTTTCAAGAGACTAAAAGCAATATAAGTGATAAATATTACCATTCTGTAGAATGTTCTTATATTTCACTTTTACTTGTTCCCATGTTCTAGTGGGTCCTGTCGTAGCTCTAATGTGAAAGAGGATATATCCATCCATCCGCTTCCGCTTATCCTTTTTCAGGGTCGCGGGGGGGTGCTGGAGCCTATCCCAGCTGTCATAGGGCGAGAGGCAGGGCACACCCTGGACAGGTCGCCAGTCTGTCGCAGGGCCAACACACAGGGACAGACAACCATTCGCGCTCACATTCACTCGCACATTCGAACCTAGTGGCAATTTGGATTATCCAATTAACCTATCCCCACAAGTTGCATGTCTTTGGACGGTGGGAGGAAGCCGGAGTACCCGGAGGGAACCCACGCAAACACGGGGAGAACATGCAAACTCCACACAGAAAGACCCCGGCCTGATGATGGAATTGAACTCAGGACCTTCTTGCTGTGCGGCAACAGTGCTAACCACCGTGCCACCGTGCTGCCCTGAAAGAGGATAAGAAGAAGAGTAATATAATATAATAAATTTACCCTACCGCCTACTGGTGTTGGCCAGAGGGGCCGATGCAGCGATATGGCAGCCTGGCTTCTGCCAGTCTGCCCCAGGGCAGCTGTGGCTACAACCGTAGCTTGCCTCCACCAGTGTGTGAATGTGAGAGTGAATGAATAGTGGCATTGTAAAGCGCTTTGGGTGCCTTGAAAAGCGCTATATAAATCCAATCCATTATTATTATTATTAAATTACTTACGAGTTTAATTTGTCAGCAACTTTCTGCCAGCACTCTCTCCTTGCTTTTGCAGCCTTTGCAGTGTTCCCTTGCATTTTAATTAAACTCTGAAACTCCTGAAATCCCTCAATCAAGGGTTCTTCCTCTGCTGCCGAAAAATACCGAGCGCGCTCCTTCGACATTTTCGCCGACCAATCAAAGGGTTGCCGATCAATGTTTCTACTATCGATGTGTAGCCCCTGTTAAGCCACCCAGTGATCTCACATTACTTCATCCAGCTGTACTAATCGTCAACAACAGGTGTGTTCGAAGAACCGGAATAGCGAGCTCAAAGTTAGCGCGATGATTTGATCTTGGATGTGTCATTTGATCTTGGATGTAGTAAGCGAGGTACGAAGAACGGACCCCTGGAGTGAGCCAGCCATGGAGACACAGGGGCCACGACACTACAGACAGCATGTTAACACTAAGCTAGCCAAGAACCCAGAGTGATGTTAAAGCTTAGTGAATGCTGACCTCAGCCCAGCAGTTAGACCTTAAACTTCAACAGGTAACAAAGGCAGTGACTCATATGATTCACTTATTCATGTGTCTAAAGTGGAATCTGTCACAAACTGAAAGCAGGGACTCAAGCGCAGAGCAGGTTGACGTATCAGAACACGATTTATTTACACACCAGTGCAATACTATATACAGTGACGGGGGAAAGTCCAGGATTCCAGGGGATTAGGGGAAGGCTCTCTCTCTCTCTCTCTCTCACGCTCGCTCACGTCCTTACATCCGACTCACACACGTCCGTACCGCGGGGAGGTCACAGGTCCGGGAAGATAAACTGGAATAGGGAAGGGAGAAATCACTCACAAATCACGAAGGTAGGGCGTAAAGGTATAAGACCAAAAGAAAGACTAACGTCAGTAGCTCAATCATCCAGCGATGAGAGGATCTGTGACCCAGCCTCAAATAGTAGATCGGTAATCAGCTGATCGCCATCAGCTGATCGCCAACAGCTGTGTGAGCCAAGGGTGGGAGCCAGCTGTGAGCTCCGCCCAGGCAGAGAGGTAGGGGAGAGAGAGAAAAAGCAAAAACACAAGTGTAGCCTTGTGAGGCCGGCTGGGCAGGCACAGGGACCATGACAGTACCCCCCCCTCAACGGGAGCCTCCCGGCGACCCACCAGGCTTACCTGGATGCCTGCGATGGAAGTCCCGAAGCATATTCTTATCCAGAATAGCCGCCCGAGGCACCCAGGAACGTTCCTCTAGCCCGTAGCCCTCCCAATCCACCAGGTACTGAAAACCCCTGCCCCGGCGCCGGGAGTCCATGATGCGGGAGATGTCGCAGACCAGCTGACCACCCACAAGGCGGGGGGGCGGCGGGGCCCTGGCGGGAGGACACAGCGGGCTGGAGAGCACAGGCTTGACCTGGGACACATGGAAAACATTGTGAATCCGCATGGTACATGGCAGCTTGAGGCGAACGGACACAGGGTTGACAATGGAGTCTACGGGAAAGGGGCCAATGAACTGAGGTGACAGCTTCTTAGACTCTGTCCATAACGGCACAAAACGGGTAGACAGCCATACCTGTTGACCGACGGAGTATTCCGGGGCTGGTGTCCAGTGGCGGTCAGCGAGGGCTTTGTTGCGCTCCTTAGTGCGGAGTAGAGCGGCCCGAGTAGCACGCCAGGCCCGGCGGCACCTGCGGAGGTGAGCCCGAACAGAGGGGACAGAGTGCTCACCTTCGACAGCTGGGAGCAGGGGTGGTTGGTAGCCCAGGGATGCCTCAAAGGGTGACCTGCCCGTGGCAGCGGAGGTGTGGCTGTTGTGGGCGTATTCAATCCATGGCAGCTGTTCACTCCAGGTTGATTGATTGTGGGAGGCAACACACCGGAGGGCAGCTTCCAACTCCTGGTTAGCCCGTTCGGACTGTCCGTTGCTCTGCGGGTGGAAACCGGAAGAGAGGCTGACCTTGGCTCCCAGCGCGGTGCAAAATTCCTTCCACACTCGGGAAGTGAATTGTGGTCCTCTGTCTGAGACGATGTCCTCGGGGATCCCGTGGAGCCTGAACACATGTGAGGTGAGGAGCCGAGCCGTCTCCAGAGCAGTAGGGAGTTTAGGAAGGGCGACAAAGTGTGCGGCCTTAGAGAAACGGTCGATGATAGTTAGTATAGCGGTGTAACCTGCAGAGGGAGGCAGTCCAGTGATGAAGTCAGGCAGAAGACGGCCCGACGGCGGTTGGTTTGACCGCTTGTTCTGGGCGCAGGTCGGGCAGGCGGACACAAACTCCCTGACGTCCCTCGCCATGGTGGGCCACCAGAAGTAGCGTCGAAGGAAGGACAGGGTGCGGAGGACCCCGGGGTGACATGAGAAACGGGCAGTGTGAGCCCACTGGAGTACCTGGGAGCGGACCGCCGAGGGGACGAAGAGGCGGCCAGTCGGGCCGGTACCAGGATCCGGTTCAGTCTCTTGTGCCTCCTGAATGAGGGATTCAATCTCCCAGGAAACTGCTCCAACCACCCAGGCCGCCGGCAGAATGGGTTCGGGGTCCGACTCCTCCTCCGTGGTGGAAAACTGCCGGGACAGGGCGTCTGGCTTCACGTTGCGAGATCCTGGCCTGTAGGTGATGGTGAAATCAAAGCGAGCAAAGAACAATGCCCACCTGGCTTGCCGAGAACTGAGACGTCTGGCCGAACGGATGTACTCCAGGTTCTTGTGATCCGTCCAAACAATGAACGGGTGAGCAGCTCCCTCCAGCCAATGTCTCCATTCCTCCAGGGCGAGTTTTATGGCCAAGAGTTCCCGATCCCCGACGTTGTAATTGCTTTCTGCGGGCGAGAGACGGCGAGAGAAGAAAGCACACGGGTGAAGCTTACCGTCCTCTTGTTGCGAGAGAACCGCCCCCACCCCGGAGTCAGAAGCGTCGACTTCCACCACGAACTGCCGTGTGAGGTCCGGTTGCCGGAGGATGGGCGCCGAGGAAAACCTCTCCTTGAGCTGGGCGAAGGCTCGCTGAGCGGCAGGATCCCACTGAAAAGGAACCTTTGGAGAGGTGAGTTTAGTGAGAGGGAGGGAGAGCCTACTAAAATCGCGAATGAATCTCCTGTAGAAATTAGCGAATCCCAGAAAACGTTGCAGTTGGCGGCGATTAGGAGGAACAGGCCATTCAACCACCGCACGCACCTTTCCAGGGTCAGTCCGTAGATTTCCCCTCTCAACTATATAGCCCAGGAAAGCTACTGCAGGCACGTGGAACTCACACTTCTCCCCCTTCACAAACAGCCGGTTCTCCAAGAGGCGCTGCAGGACCTGTCTCACATGCACCTGATGTTCCGCGAGCGTCTTAGAAAAGATGAGAATATCATCCAAGTACACAAAGACACAGCGATTAACAAAGTCACGAAGCACCTCGTTCACCATGGTCTGAAAAACCGCGGGAGCGTTGGTGAGGCCGAAGGGCATAACAAGGTACTCAAAGTGCCCCTGGTGAGTATTGAAGGCCGTCTTCCACTCATCCCCCTCCCTGATGCGAACCAGGTGGTAAGCGTTGCGCAGGTCCAGCTTAGTAAAAACAGTCATGCCCTGGAGCAGCTCAAAAGCAGAGGAAAGCAGCGGCAAAGGATACCTGTTCTTGACAGTGATCAGATTAAGGCCCCGATAATCGATACACGGGCGCAACGAACCATCCTTCTTGTCCACGAAGAAGAACCCAGCCGCAACCGGGGAGGAGGAGGGACGGATCAAGCCCGCAGCAAGCGACTCAGAGATGTAACGTTCCATAGCGACCCGCTCCGGCTGGGAGAGGCTGTACAGGCGGCTAGACGGCAACGGAGCCCCCGGAAGGAGATCGATAGCGCAGTCATACGGGCGGTGGGGGGGAAGGGACCGCGCCCGATCCTTGCAGAACACGCCTCGCAAGTCATGATAGACCCGCGGGACCGCCGAAAGATCCGGGGGGCCGGACGGCGAACCAGAGGGCAGAAGCGGAACGGGTGACGTGGCCGCCCGAAGGCAAGACATGTGACAATTCACACTCCAACCTAGGATGTCACCCTTCTCCCAGTCAATGTGCGGGTTATGGTGCACCAGCCAGGGGTGACCGAGAACCAGCGGGGTGAGCGGAGCCGTGAATGCAAAAAAACAAATCCTCTCCGTGTGATTGCCCGAGAGAGACAGCGAAAGGAATTCCGAGACATGAGTGATATCAGGCAGGCGGTGACCAGAGAGCACGTGCACGCGGAGATGGCGCGACAAGGGCTCCAAGGCGATGTTCAGTTTGGCAGCGAGCGAGGTGTCAATAAAGTTCTGCTCAGCCCCAGAGTCAATGAGTAC
Organism: Aulonocara sp. 'chitande type north' Nkhata Bay; assembly: GCF_057382095.1. Lineage (NCBI taxonomy): Eukaryota > Metazoa > Chordata > Actinopteri > Cichliformes > Cichlidae > Aulonocara > Aulonocara sp. 'chitande type north' Nkhata Bay. Next base: position 13,576,531 of record NC_141356.1, on the reverse strand, counting down.
TGAAAGCGAGTGAAAAACAGATTGTACTCGAAGTTTGGCAGGTAAGAGAAGTCTGGGGAGAGGGTTTTTACTAGACAGATCGCCCACCAGCACCCTCACAATCACTGGTGAGTGCGCCCTTTTGCCAGTGTCGGGCACGAGGAGACAGAGTGACCCTTACGGCTGCAATAGACGCACTCACCGGCGGCCAGACGGCGCTGGCGCTCTGCAGGCGTCAGCCGCGAGCGTCCAAGCTGCATGGGCTCCTCCTCATCACAGGTGTCGGAGTCGCGCGGCCGGCAGGAGAGGCCCCGTGATACTCCAGTGAGTCCTGTCCCGTCCGTGTGTGTGCGCTCTGGTGTGCGCGCACGCGGTCATCCAACCGGACGCACAGAGTCATAAGCGCGTCTAGGGAAGAAGGCAGTTCACGAAGCATCAGTTCTTTCTTTATTTCTTCGTTAACATTAGAAAGCAAAGTGCTCTTAAGAGCCTCCTCCCCCCACATTGTCTGTTCAGCCAAGGTGAGGAAGTCAATAGAGAAATCAGCCACACTCCGCTTGCCTTGTTTGAGCGCGAGCAGGCGCTGGCCGGCTGTGAGCGTGGTGGATTTTCTGTCGAATACGCCTTTGAACTTATCCAGAAAGTCAGAATACGTTATTTCAGGGTTGGCGTGAAGCACAGCTTGAGCCCAAATCAGAGCGCGATCCTGGAGTAGCTGAACTATATATGCAATCTTATCACCATCGTTAGCGAAAGCTTGCGGTTGCTGACGAAACTGAAGGGCACATTGAGTGAGGAAGCCAGCACACTTATCAATTTCTCCGGAGAAAGCTTTTGGTGTGGGTAGAAATCTGTTAGATTGGATAAGTGAAGAAGCAGGAGGTGTGGCACTTACTGCGGAGGCCGAGGCTTCCTGGAGAGGAGCGACGGCAGGTGGAGTTGCCGGCAGGGGTGTTCGTTGGGCCACAGCCTGCGTGAGAGCAGCGATCTCGCCACGGAGATGAACAAACATCTGCTCGTGTCGCTCCAGCATAGCTGCCAGGGTGGCGAGAGTGGGAGTGGAGGCCGCCGAGTCTGCTGAGTCCATTTCCTGGCTGGATGATTCTGTCACAAACTGAAAGCAGGGACTCAAGCGCAGAGCAGGTTGACGTATCAGAACACGATTTATTTACACACCAGTGCAATACTATATACAGTGACGGGGGAAAGTCCAGGATTCCAGGGGATTAGGGGAAGGCTCTCTCTCTCTCTCACGCTCGCTCACGTCCTTACATCCGACTCACACACGTCCGTACCGCGGGGAGGTCACAGGTCCGGGAAGATAAACTGGAATAGGGAAGGGAGAAATCACTCACAAATCACGAAGGTAGGGCGTAAAGGTATAAGACCAAAAGAAAGACTAACGTCAGTAGCTCAATCATCCAGCGATGAGAGGATCTGTGACCCAGCCTCAAATAGTAGATCGGTAATCAGCTGATCGCCATCAGCTGATCGCCATCAGCTGATCGCCAACAGCTGTGTGAGCCAAGGGTGGGAGCCAGCTGTGAGCTCCGCCCAGGCAGAGAGGTAGGGGAGAGAGAGAAAAAGCAAAAACACAAGTGTAGCCTTGTGAGGCCGGCTGGGCAGGCACAGGGACCATGACAGAATCACTGTGACAATTGTTTTGTGTTCATACTTAAATCTTGAGAGAAAGATTATATATGTGTCATTTTTAGGATATAGATTTGTGTTGGTGTGTTTTGACTGTAGCCTTTAGGTGTATATTGTTAAATGTTAATTGTGAGACATTGCATTTCACATTGTTTTACAGACATTTGACCACATAGCATGCAATTAATTTGCTCAGATGTAATGTCTGATATCCTGCTTAGCAAGGGTGGTGATTCTCAAAGCAAAGCCAGCGAGAACCCAGAGAAGTAGTGACAAGTGATGTCAATAATGGAATCGGAATACCTTCTACCTTCCCATCCCTACTTTTAAATATTTCTTCAAGGCCAGAGGTATTAAACATTTAGATGGAGAATTGTTCTGTGAATATCTTAATCACATCTTAATTATTGTTTGTTTTTGACACTCCATTATATTTTATACTGCCCAGTTGACTTTGGAGTAAAAGTGAGGCCCATTTGACTAAGGCCCAAAGTGAGCATTATCCTTAAATAAAAGTAGATGGTGCAGTGGAAATGTGAATTTTCCAATCATAACTCAAAACCTCATAGATAGTGTTTAAAGTGAAGCACAAATGTGACTGCTGCACACACGCAGCCAAATGATCAGCATAATGATGCTGTTAATAAAACCTGAAACAAAACCACAGCCAAGTTTCCCATGATCAAAACCAGTTCATAACTCTATACACTGAAAAATTATTTTGGCAATTGGAAAATAGAGCATTAGGGATTATGGTGGAGGAGACAGAATTTGCTGAAGGTTTCATACTTTTGAAAAATCTCTTTAAAAAGAAATATGTTAATCCTCGTTGGGGTTTATTTCATTGATCTTCTCATCTTGTTTAAGCCCACTGTTATAAACTTAAAAATTGTGTTTGATATTTTTTATATATATATATTTATTAGGGGTGCAACGATACACAAAATTCTCACAAAATACACAAAATGTAGAAGAAGCTATACTATACGCTTCTTCTGAGGTATATTCTCAGCAGCATATTAAACATATCAGGTCCCCATAAGGAGAATCATGTGCTAACGGCTGTCTAAATGACTCGGGTAAAGTTTGTAGCATGCGTGTAGCATATATATATATATATATATATATATATATATATATATATATATATATAATTAGTATTTACTGGGAAAGTAAATAATAGGTCAACAGTTGACCTATAATAAAACCTGTCCATACAGCCATTGGTCTATTGAGACCAATGTCAGGTCTTTGCTAGATTTGTTCCTATTTAAGAAAATGACTTGAAATTCTTTTGTCCTCCATTTGTTCAGTTTAGTTAAATAATTTAAGGACACACTGCCAAGTTTTCGGGCAGTAGTGGTTTGGAAATAACCTTATTACCTACATTGTGCCAGTGCAACTGTGTTATCTTTGGCATTTTGCATGTGTAGATTGCCGTTTGGGTTCAAGTTCTTTATATTGTGCTTCATTGCTACAGTTCACAGGTAATTTTATTTCCTGGACCATTTCCAGCTGCATCCACAGAATAAATATGCTGCAGCATCTTCGTGTACCCATTTGTCCTTAGGGAATGATTGTCAAGTAGTTTTTTAAATTTACTTTTATGTACTTTTGGACACAGCTGAATACCGATAACATTTTGAGAAAAATTAACTGCATACAAAATTGAACTTAACAACACTTCATCAATAGATAGTTCAGGCAAACAACCTACATAAATGCGCAGGTCTCCCAGATATGCAGAGGGTTTCAAAACCATGTCTGTTTAACACACATTATCCTCACTTTTCCCAGGGGGAGTTTCCTGCTACATAAAGGGCAGGTCAAGGCACAGCAGGAAGGTGAAATAAATGACATGTGTATTTCACTGTTTTCACCAACCATGTCAAGACGGGTGCCATACATCATTCCACCACAGTGACATTTTAAATTGGTTACGTCAAATTAATCTGATGTATCATGGCGCCATGCTGAAGGCTCAAATTGGTTTTGTGGCCTGTTATGAGCAATGGGTAGGGATTTGTCAATGGAAAATTGTATTTAGTAGTCAGTATAATCTTTTAGTGATATAAGTTTGCATATGGTAGAATACTGCATGTAGTTATTTGTATTAGGAAATGTTTAACCATGTATGCTTAGAGGCATATAATCAATTGTGTAGTGACAGGATGTGTGATTTTCAGCAGGCTTGGTTCACCCCCACATCCTGGGAGCATGGGAAAGAGCTCGTACCTTGTTTTATTGTTTTACGGTAGGATTAACGTAGCTATGTCTGTTTTAGTTTAAGTGCTTCTTTACATTTAGATGAACTGCAGGACTTCCTCACTGTGTTATCCAGGGTGAGGGGGGGTCACCCTTCTCCTGACCAAGGATGTACCTTTTGTGCTTTATGACCCTTTGATCAGCAACACACACACACACACACACACACACACACACACATTGGAACTATAAAATAAAGACCGGGGCAGTCTCTGAGCGCGAGTCCCTGAGCCCTCACTCTCGTGCGAGAGCTCAGAGCTGCCCTTGCTAAGCAACAAGTAAAACTGTCTGTGTTTCTCTTCTCTGAAGTCTTTACTGAAGAAGTGTTTTATAATATTTTCCCTAACAGGATTCATCAAGGGTAGCTTTTAGTTGTTGCCAGGCAAGTTCTGGCATACTTTCTTCCTATCCTTTTATAGCACAAGAAGCTACACGTATGTTAGCTTAGCATACTACATCATGTATGGATGCATGGAAAATGCAAAAAACTACTTTAACATTAACACAAATGTACTCACTGAAATGTGGAAACAAGTTGAATTTTTTTTTTTAATTTCTTAAGCTTTATTTTCATTTTTAAATTGGAAAACAAACAAAAACAAACAAACAAAGCAAACAAACAGAAAGCTCACAACTATGGGACAGAGCAATTATCAACAAATAACCACAACATGGCAGGCCATGTGACGACAGAAGCACTCGCAGGTGCACACTCTCTATCTATGCCTTTCAAGGATAACCTCAGACATCCGAAAACCAAACACAGAAAATACAAGCATAATAATAATAATAACATAACAACATTGATAATTACAGAAAGAATTTTAAAAACAAACATAGAACTAAAAAAAAAGTGAGTGAGCAAAACAGAAAACACAGAACACCATCATGTGAACCCCTCCAACCATCCCCAACAAGTTGAATTTGAGCTTAAGGTGACCTATCCAGTTGAATTTGAAGAACTCGACTTTATTTTGAATAATTAGCATTGCAACTATAGTCTAAGGAGCATGGAAAGAAAAGCATTCGGACTTTTTTACGTTTCCTTGAAGACGTTTCACATCTCATCTGAGAAGCTTCTTTAGTTCTCAAATGGTGAAGAGTTGCAGATTTTAAGCCCTATAGGAGTCTCCCCAAGAGGGTCATGTACCCCCTATTGATCCTCTACCTAGGTGTGGGTCACAATGAGCCAAGGTTTTGGGTGAACCCACTGTGAAGTCTAGGCTAGCCCAGCCTAGACCGAGGCTTCACAATGGGTTCGCCTGAAACCTTGGCTGATAGTGACCCACACCTGTTTTCACACCTTGGCTCGTGTGATTAGGTAGAGCATCAATAGGGGGTCCATAACCCCCTGGGGAAACTCCCATAGGACTTAAATCTGGGATTCTCCACCATTTGACCTTAGAACTGAAGAAGCTTCTTGGATGAGAGGTGAAACGTCTTCAAGGAAACTTCAAGAAGTACAGATGCTTTTCTTTCCAAGCTCCTTAGATTACAATGACCTGGATGACTGAGAACCTTCACAGGCACAACCAAGCGCTTGCTGATTTGGGGGTTGTCCGATTGTTGGGGTTTTCGCTCTGTTATACTGTTATAAAGCGCCTTGAGGTTTGTGATTTGGCAGTATACAAATAGAAGAGAACTGAGCTGAACTGTATCAAAACTGGTAGAGATGAAGTTGAAAAGGTTCACAAGAAAAATAAAGCACAACAATATTACATTCATTTTAGTCTGTAGGAGGGCTCCTCAGTAAATGTAGCATGGTTAACAAGCTTTTAAAATGACACCAGACTTATTTTAATAGGAAATTTGGCCCGGGCCGCTGTAGGAATCTTTTAGGAAGGAAGTGGTTACGGGGTTTTTAGCAATCACTTAGAGAGTGTATAGCTATAATTCACAATCCCTGAATAAGATTTAAATTCCTTGCTGCATTTATTCATAAAGCAGTAGGAGATGAAGGGTTGACTTTCCCACAACATTCTCAAATCCACTGTTATATTGAGGAAACACCTGTCACCAGGAGAGAGAGGATATACACTGCTGCATATTCTACCACTACAAGCGTGTATATTCAGGCAACATGAATGCTGATCAGAAATGACACAGTTCACTGATCCCTATCAACACCTCTAGCCATGTGGAAACTACAGCCAAAAGCTGTATGGCAGTTTAACACTTCTGAATATTCCTTGCCATTTGGGGCTGGCAGTTTATTTTTTGACAATTCCTGAAAATGTGACTGCAGGACATGTCGCGGCACGTCTGGCAGTCCAGTTATTCAGATCAATTAATACCATGTCCCACACAAAAGTCTTTAGTTTAGTTTTTTTATTCATTGATTTTTGCCAAATAGGCCTCAGTATCTGGAAGCTTTAAAAATCTCACCAACTTTAATTTTCATTATAGTGACAGTGCTGGTATCCACAACTACCTGTAGTCTAATTAGTCTGTCTGTAGGCTTGGCAAGTATTTGTAAAGAGAGAAAAAAATGTAAAGAACATTTATACCTCAAATATTTACTGGGATATTAGCTCAAATTTATCTTTGTACAAATCTCTATGAATGTGCTAAGCAATATGAAGACAACCTAAGGAAACCATTGATTTTATCTCAACAATCCATTTGGACTGCTACTATTTTAATGATGATGATCACAAGTGAAATCCACCAATGCACTCTCATTTTTAAACCTGAATGATTGAGCATGCATCGAGACAAAATAATGGGTTAAATCTAAAAAAAAACAAAAAACTGATTAAACGAGAAATTGATTAAACATATTTGAGGCAATTGGACATGTTTGTATCTCAAAAATACTTTTTGCCCAGTTTATTAGTTTTCAAGCTACCATCTGAAAGTGATGCAGTTATGAATCTACATATCAATATAACTAACAGGGATTTCTACTCCACATTGCAGTTTGCTTTTTATATTTATTGATTGATTGCCTGACATAAAGTCTGTCGTTGTTAACCATGATAAAAGCACATGTAGATAAACAAAAGCTTTACTCACAGAATTTGGGTAAAAATCTAGAAACCTGGACTGATGCTTTCAGCTTCTGACTCCTATCATAACCAGAATTCTGCTTATTCTCTCCTGGCTATAAAACAAATAAAAAACAATTCAACATAATGTCTCTGAAAACCTCTCTAGGCAAGGATCTCTCATTAACAGAGAGGGAAATATAAACTTTGTCATTTTTTTATCAGTATATGTACAAGTAGAAAAGAAAGAAGCAGGGAGATAGAAACGGAGACAGGTTGAGGTTAAGACTACAACACACACACACACACACACACACACACACACACACACGGGAAGGAAAATAGGTGACACAAAGGGACTTGCCTTGAGTTATCAAAATGCTAATGTAATACAATGGACAACACTGGCTATGGATTTTTTTTTGGTAAACTGGTTCCTCACTTACGGTGTATCTGTCTGTCTGAGGCCAGTGGTGTTAAGATTGAGAAAGAGGAGAGGACAGCGGAATTGAGTGATAATACGCTCCATGTTAGTTGACCTTTTTCTTTCTCACCAGCTGACAAACAGCAGGAACAGTCTGTCAGGAGGAATCAGAGTTCGTTTGAGTCAAAATGCTGAGCAGTATGAAGACATTACTCTCCAAAATAATAATAATAATCCTGGCACAGATATTGGGAGTGAATATTGAGGGATGTGTGCATCGAAAAATAGGACATTTTGATTAAATCAAGTGATTTGTGAGTTTGATGCAAATGACTGTGTGAGTGTACACATCATTACACGCCTCCTGCTTAAACCAGCCTTATTCCATTATGTGAAGTACCTGCTAGAGTCCTTTAAGGTGGCACATGGCATCTGTCACACTTAGTATCCTGGCTAGAAGAAAAAGGCCTTAAGCCAGCGGCCCCCAACACCCGGGCCACGGAGCAGTACCGATCCATGAGTCGTTTGGTACTGGGCCGCACGAGTAGAGGCTCAGGTGTGAAATTTATGTTTTTTATCGGTTTATATCAATATGTTTTTATAGTTTTTATCGTTAACTCTTTTCCCTGGGTCTTTTCCTGTATGTTATGAATAAAACTTTCTTTTTTTGGTACTGGTTTTATTTTGTTGTATTTATCTGCGACACCTTAAAGGCTGGTCCGTGACAGTATTGTTCGACATAAACCGGTCCGCAAAAAAGGTTGGGGAGCGCTGCCCTAAGCTATAACTTTCTGTATTCAAAGGATACAACCAATCCTAGATCAGACACGGTAATTTGAAGTTGGATGTTCCCTTTTGTGTTTGCCACATTTACCTCCATCTCATCCTATCCCTAGCATCATCTTCTCTCACATTACATGTCTGGATTTTCTCTTCTAACTAATGTTAGTTAGTTACTGGTAAAACTTGAAGGGCTCAATTAGGACTCCTACCAACAAGAGTAATATTTGTAATGTATATAAATATACATACATATATACACACATGTTTTATTTTAAAAAAGGAGCACTTTCTGGCAAAAGTATGCTCAGAGTAAGTAAAGAAACTGGCTGCTTCTGATACTTTTTGATCCTCCTAAGAGGAGAAAGTTAAAAAGATGCAAAGTCGGGTGAAAGAGTTGTGAAGAATTCCATGTCCCCTTATTTGCAGTCTAATAATGCAGATTTCAGTCAGGGAGATTGCTTCTGGCCCATGATTTTTGATGCCTCTCATTTTGTCCTGATGTTTTCTGTCTTGTGTTTGTCGTCAGTGTTGTGATCAGTATTTGAAATGAGCCGTTTTCAATTTCTGTGACAAATGAAAAAGGACAAAGAACTGGATTGAAAATTTGCAAAATTCACCTTCTTTTCTTTGTTTTTTTGTCAGTTGTAGGAAAAACATAGATAGTGGGCTTTCTCCTTTTGTTTATTTATCATAACAGAAACATTTCTATCTACTGCACACTTGCAGATAAATATATATATATATTAAGATATTCATAACACAGATTTTCTTGTCTCCTTTGATAAAAAGGGTTTGAAAAACGCACACGTCATATTCATGTATTTAAATGGGTTTTTTTTCTTTTCAGAAGTTGCTATGCTACCATTTGTAGTAGTTCTTGGATCAGAGGTTTGAGGTAATAACAAGCCACCAAAATAGTGACATAAACAACAACCACCCACACACAGAGAACCATACATACTCTACATATTCACAGTCATACTGCATTTAGTTGTTAGAACAAGCAGTGCAAATTGTCCATGTGTGGTTGAAGTGCAATTTAAAAAAAAAAGTTATTGACAGAGACAAACATCATGAAATAGAAAAAAGAAAAGTTGAATGTCCAAACTTGGGTTTAGGAGCACTTATGCAAATATGTGATGTCTTGATAAATCGAGCAGATATTCGAAGTTTACACAGCACCATTCTCGCATGAAAATATCTTAAAAGTTTATTTTGTGACCCAGAAAAAGTAATATTTCAACCTCCACCACTCTGTGTTCCTCTGCCACTGCCTCGTTTGAGTTTTGGACGAAATGGATTCTGGGATATTGCATTTCGGCATTTCGAGCTGTTTGGAGATCAAAACAGCCAATCAGATTTTTTTTGCATCCAAGTCTGTGATTGGCTGGTTGTGTGGCACAAATATAACGGTGTACAGAAAGAGTTGAGCGCGCACGGCAGAAATATTGAGAGCGCGAGCAACACATTGCGAGCAAGCGCAAATGCAAAAACTGAGTGAGAAGGGCTGCTATTGTGTGTGTGTGTGTGTGTGTGTGTGTGTGTGTGTGGATAATAGGAAACACTGAAATACATTTTTTGCACGCAGCAATGAATTTTGTTCACTCAAATTTAGCTTTTCCTCACTCAAAATAAATTTCTCCTCAAAATGCAACACTTGCACCTGCAATCTTTTTTTTTACGTGCGCTGATAATAGTGGCACAAAAATAAAGCCATACTATTGGCCCCCCACAGAGTTCATTTGCACCCACCGATACGAACATGTATGCAGAGGTGTGACATTTTAAAATGCTGAGGATGCATGATTATAGCAGATGAGCAGAGATCAGATGAACCCTTGAGAGGTTTCCCGTTGATTGAACCAATTTCATGAAAGGATGGTCAATCACTCACTCTTAAGTTGCTTCATTACTTTTGTTGTCCTGGCAACTGAGCATAAAGAGCCTCTAGAAGGTGTTCAAAGCAACATGGAGATTTCCATGTAAATGGCCTGTATTTATATAGCGCTTTACTAGTCCCTAAGGACCCCAAAGCGCTTTACATATCCAGTCATCCACCCATTCACACACACATCCACACACTGGTGATGGCAGCTACATTGTAGCCACAGCCACCCTGGGGCGCACTGACAGAGGCGAGGCTGCCGGACACTGGCGCCACCGGGCCCTCTGACCACCACCAATAGGGAACGGGTGAAGTGTCTTGCCCAAGGACACAACGACCGAGACTATCCAAGCCGGGGCTCGAACCGGCAACCTTCCGATTACAAGGCGAACTCCCAACTCTTGAGCCACGATCGCCCCACATGTGATGTGCAACTGCAACCTACAAAGAATTCAGTTTGGATCCTTGTGGCTTTGACATTTAGGATTATTTTCTCAACTTAACTAAAGCTAATAAAGCAGACCACGTAAAAGATCTTTGATTTTAGAGTAGAAAGTTCATACAAAACCTTCTTCAGTCCCAACAGAAGTAAAAACAGAACACAAAAACACATGAAACAAGCACTTGAAAACACAGGCAAACCAGCAGATGGCTAAGATAGAAATCCCCAAACCTAAAACCAAATTTGTGGAATTCCTGTTGAAAAAGCTTGCATTTACTCAACTGTGATATTACACAAGAACAAAAAAAAACATTATTTTATTCGGAGACTTGTATGAAATTATATTATGTTATGTTAAGGCTTTAGGAAGTTGTCATTTTTCAGGCAAAACTGCTTAGGGAAATCACTGATATAGTCACATGAAAAACTGCCCCAACCCAAAACAGCAAATTTACCTGCACTTTATAGAAATTGTTTATTAAAATCCATTAAAAGTGATTGGGACTTTTTTCCTTTTTCTAAAAATGCGCTGGTGGGATTGACTCTCCTCAGGGAAATACACCTTTTGTCGGATTTGGGCCAGGGGGCACAGTATACAGACAATTAAGATGAATATGATTCATGGTTTGTGTCGGGAGAACAAACATCATTACTGCAGGTATACCTGGTCGATCTATTCATCTTCTGCTCCGTTTTTTTCAATGTCCCGCTGCTAACCAAGACCTCAAGCTAGTTAAACTCTGGCACTTGAGGCAAATACTAAGGCTACCTGAGGCAATCTAGAAGAGAAGCAGACCCATAGATTTTGTTTCTTACCATAGATGCTTCATACCGCAAACCACTGCAGTGCATGCTTCAGGTCATTGCTTGACAATATCATGTTGTCATGGTGACCCTTATTCCTCTAAATTTCAACCTCTGTCCTGTTTTTATTTGTTAGAGGAATTGGAATTGGAGCTAGAATGCCATCTTAGCAAAAAATAAATAAATATGACTATCATAAACAACTGTAGATTTGTATTTTCTTAATAAGCCCTTTGTCACTGCTCATTCTTTTGCAAAGTCCAGTGACTAATGACTTTAGATCTATTTTGAGGAAAATGTTCTTGCACTGCACTAGAGAGACTCTGACAGCCACACTTTGCTTTGGTGAGATGGCATAATAAACCAAAGCAGAATTGACAGCTTGAACAGAGAGGCAATGTTTCATGCACAGCACGACTGCAGCGCCCTACAGGAAAACGTTGAAATAAGAGAATCACCTTGCTCCTGAATAGGGGGAATCTTATTAAAGGGGGGTAACATAGAGGTGAAGCAACTGTAGGAGGGAAAGCAGATGAGAGTGAGGATAAGAGAACAGGTTAGAAGGGATGGATGGAGAAAGCGTCAAAACCTAATACCCTAACACTCTTTGAACATCTGTCTGCTTGCTCCTAAAATCAGGGAAGCAGCTGCAGCTCATATGCTGATTAGAGCTGTAATCAATCACTCATCACACTGTGTGTGTGTGTATGTAACCCATGGATACATATGTGCAGTTGGAGCAGTAATTAATAAGAAAATTCAGTCGGTTCAAGTTTAGGGCCAGATTTAGAAGCCTTCAGGAGCTATAATCTTTACTGGTCTTGATGGTAATACAAATGTATGATCATTTTAATCAATCTGAAAACACAAAGTGATGGGAAAGTCATTTTAACAGAGACTTGATAGCTTCATCATTTTTATCTAGATGCAATATTGACCTTGACTTTCTCTGCCTTTACAGAGTGCCTTTTATAACCTTTGTTATAGCCACCAGCAAAGCTCAGATTTGCCTTTACTCCTGCTATGACAATAAAATCAGGTCTGTTTGAATGAACGCAGCTATTAGATTTGGGGGAAACTATACAAATGTGGTTGTGTGTTTGGTACAAGCACAGCACCTCTCCCATCTGTTCTCACAGCAGTGCATACGTCTGATTCAAAATTCTTTGTTATCATTATGTCTTCGTGTGATGAAATTGTGCCTCTCAGTGTAGAACATACAGTTTTAGAACACAGAAAAACACACAATAAATAAATGTACACAATAGGGAAAGGTCGTAAACAATAGGATGTGGAATAGGCAAATAATTTTAAATAATAGTGCTGTATTAAGTGTGGTAAAGCGCAGTTGTCTGGAGTTCATAGCTATAGGGAAGAAGCCGTGTCTCAGTTCAGCGGTTCTTGTTTTTAGAGTCCTATACACTCTTTGAGAAGGCAGAGGGGTGAACGGTTTATTTCCTGAGTGGGCAGACTCTGTAGCAGCGTGGTTGCCCTTCTTCTAGATATGGTTAGCATACACTGAGTCCAGGTTTTGGAGAGGATGACCCACAATCTCCTGTGCTGTTTTCACTACTCGGGCCAAGTCCTTCCTGTCCTGTTTTTGTGCAGACTGTCATACTGAGACAGAGAATGCTTTCTGTAGTGGAACTGTAGCAGTTTGTCAGCAGCTAAGAGAAAGGCCTGGCCTGCTTGAGATTCCTCAGGAAAAATAGCTTTTTGCTCAGTCTTCTTCACCAGGTGAGATGTATTCAAGGCCCAGGTCAGGTCAGCTGTGCTGTGAATATCCAGGAACTTGATGTTGTTCACCTGTTCTACCTCCTGCTGTGCCTTTCTGGACCTCCTGTAGTCACAATGACCTCTTTGGTCTTGATGGTGTTCAGGACCAGATTGCTTGGATCAGATGCTGGACCTCCTCTCTTTGGTGGGTCTGGTCATTATCTGATATAAGACCCACTATACTGGTGTCATCTGCAAACCTCACAATGTTATTAGTGGAAGAATGGATGACTGTATAGGCATGTGCCATATTTGTTCATTTGTTTTCATCAAGTAAACTCTGCCTTCAGTTGATCAAAAATGCCACAATCAGTATTCATTTTTTTTATGACAACTCACCTTTCTTCGTGTTTTGTCAGACACAAAAGGAGGTGGTGCTCCAGTCAAACTGAAATGTTTTTTTTCTCATTAGATAGGCACTGGCCTGTCATGATTATAAATATACTGAAAAGAATTTCATTATATCTGACAGGACCAATTGAAAGCATGCTTCATCATGCAGTAAAAAATTGTTTTCAAGATTAGGTCTTTCTGTCACATCCTTGAATTGTTTTTTTGTTTTTTGTTTTTTTGTTTTTCAAAAAAACTGAAGTGGACAAAAAGGCTTGGGTTCCTCTGAATGCTGTCTGCAGTACACACAGATACCACTGAAACACAGAAAAATGTGTTTGTCCAGTATTGATAATGCGTATGTATTCCTGAGAGGTGGCTGTGGTATTTTGATGAAAGTATTTATATTAAGTTTGACTGTGGGTGAATTTGCCCTGAGTCATCTGCCACCAAGAAAACAATAAAGATAAGCAAATCATGTCAGCTCTTTTCACCTCAACATATATTTGGTTAGACACCAAAATTTACACAAGTGGCACAGTCAGGATATTGAAGTGAGATTAACACCATACTTACAATCATCTATATTTCTGAAACATTTACTTTAAATGGTTAAGTGTTACCAGCCGCAGTTATAAAACACTAAAATAAAATACTTTATATCTAGTTAGAGCAGTTTTAAATATTTTTTTAGATATTACAGTGATATACTTCTCAACAGTTTTTCATATTACTGTCTTTAACACCAAAGTGCATTTGTGTTTGTTGGGGGAAAAAACGTGTTGATGTGTGTATAAATGTAAGTTTGCACGCTACTCCGGTTTTCTTCTTTGTCTGGGAAACATATTGCCAAAGGAGACAAACAAACTCATCTCACGCTGTGCCCACATGGTAACCAGGGAACAGAAACGAAAAAGAAAAAAAATATAGAAGCCGAGACAAGAAGCTGAGCGAGGGGATGCAAACAGATGCTCAGGGATGAAGAGAATAAGGGATTGAGGTGAGGAAACAAGACTGTGTACACTCACCTAGATGGATTTCAACACATTCAGTGAATGGCTCTAAGGTCTCTTGTTTAACCAAGTTATAGCTATGTATGAATTTGCAAAAAAGACAAAAAAGGAAACAAACAAAAAAACAAACATGTGAAGTAACTTAGAATTCTGCAAAAATACCTTTTAACCAAATATCTACCGAATGTCAGGCATGTCTAGAGGAGTCAACTCGATGTGACAAAAAAGGTCTGAGTAATCAACACCTATGCCCTGCTGGTCATTAGATACTCTACTGGGATAATAAACTGACCAAAAGAGGAGATAGAAGCCAGTGGCAATAAGACAAGAAGGAGGAGGAGGAAGGCGGCCAAGGACTATTGAGTGTCAAAACCACTATCCAGGATCAAACAATAAAAATCCATGAGTCCATCAGGAAGATGGCCACAACTGATTGCACGCTTAGAGAATACCTCAGGCACCAGAAGCGTGAGAAACAAGAGGAGCAAGAAGAGGAACCATCATGGGAAGAGAGGCCCCTGCATGGTATGTACCACCGGCAGAGCACTCAACCAGGTACTGAGTGTATGCTGAGTGTGGCCTGGAAGTCCCAAGGTCAAAATGGGAGACGCCCCTTAGGGTAGCTGAGAATGACCAAACATACTTGGTGAGTGGCTCCAGCAGATCCCAGGAAAAACACCTGAGATCTCTGTGTCATATGTACAGCAAAGATGGTAGACAAGCACCTTAAGCTCCCACACCTCTTGTAGGGGATCCAAACTTGAAAATTAAAGGCAACTTGCGGTGCGATTTTTTTTTTTTTCAAATACTGTTCGATGTCTGTTCAAGTTATGATAAACAAATTACCTTACTACTGTTTAATGATATGCTCGTATATTGTTTTGGGGTTTTTTTTCCAGTTAAAGATCCCAAAATCCTGACTTTTAGGCATTGTCTATGAAGCTACTTTCAGCTGCACTCTAATTTAAAAGGGGTTGCCATAGCGAGTAGTGCCAGATGTTTGATGTTTTAAGCAAATGTGTAAAATGCTACACCATTTAGCCACACTTGAGGAGTTCTCTATGAGTAACCTATTGAAGTGAGTCTTGATGCATGCTCAATCATCCAGGTAAGTAAATCTCCAAAAGTTGATTATGGAGGCAGATGAAACCATGGTCTCGTACGATGTTACATCTCTCTTCTCTTGCGTCCCAGTCACGGAAGCATTGGAGGTAGTTCGTAAGAGATTACAGGATGACCCAAACCTCAGCAACAAGGACCACTCTCAGCATCGACCAAGTGTGTTTGCTTTTGGAACTGTGTCTTCATTCCACTTACTTCACATACAAGGGTCAGTACTACAGGCAGAAACATGGGTGTGCCATGGGTTCCCCAGTTTCACCCATCGTAGACAATTTGTACATGGAAGAACTGGAAAAGAGGGTTTTGTTATCCTACCCTGGAACACCACCAGATCATTGGTTCAGGTATGTGGATGACACCTGGGTGAAAATCAAAACCAGGACGTGCCACAATTCACAGATCACAATAACCCAGTGGACCGACACATCAAATTCACAAGGGAGGATATGAAAAGTGGCAGGTTAGCCTTCTTAGACTGTGAGATTTCCATCAGTAATGGGGGACATCTAAAAGCTGATGTGTACTGGAAACCTACGGATATGGATCAGTATTTAAGGTTTGACTCTCATCATCCACTGGAGCACAAACTTTGTGTCATCAGGATGCTACAACACAGCGAACACCATCCCCACTGACACTGCGGCCAGGGAAGCAGAAGAACAGCACATCAAGAAGGCCCTGACTAAGGGTGGTTATCCCAGCT
Source organism: Aulonocara sp. 'chitande type north' Nkhata Bay (assembly GCF_057382095.1). Taxonomy (NCBI): domain Eukaryota; kingdom Metazoa; phylum Chordata; class Actinopteri; order Cichliformes; family Cichlidae; genus Aulonocara; species Aulonocara sp. 'chitande type north' Nkhata Bay. Next base: position 13,560,368 of record NC_141356.1, on the reverse strand, counting down.
GGACTTTTGTCAAAGCTGGGAGGGCGCAAAAGGAAAGCTCCAGCCGATCCAGGAGAGAAGGACAAGCAGTGCCTAAGCGAAAACCTGTAGTGATTCCGTATGTGTCAGGAGTATCAGAGCAGTTGCAATGCATTTCTTTCAGGATTTATACATCGGGGAAACCAAACAACCTCTGGTGAAGTGGATGAGATAACACAGAAGAGCTACCTCGTCAGGCCAGGACTCTGCAGTCTATTTACACCTACAGGCCAGTGGACACTCTTTCAATGATGAGGATGTACACATCCTGGACAGGGAGGAACGCTGGTTTCACCGTCTTGCAATGCTGTGATTCCAGCCATTCCCCAACTCTCTGTGAATGGTACTCATGGCCATTGATCAGTGGGCATTGATCAGTAGTTGTTGATTAATGGTCATCAGAATTTGCATAATTATGATTAAGGAACTGACCTCCCAGCCCCTTCAGTGGGCTGGTTTCAGTCATTATGCAAATGTACTGTTTATAAGATTGGGGAAACCTGCAGTCAGCTGAGACTGAAAAAGTCACTTGGATGAGTGACGAAACGTTTCTCCCACTAAAAACGCTACGTCCAGATGATCAGAATCAACTTTTGGAGACTATAGAAATGAGATTAATAAAAAAAAAAAGAAATTCAGAGCAGGACTGGATAAATTTTAGGAGAGTGTGTTCCTCTCAGCCATCTGTCCTTTGAAAGGGAACCAGTCTGTTTCAAACTCTGTACTGGAGCTATGTGGTTCACTCCTGGGGCTTTTTACATGTGTATGTGTGTTTTTGTGCATTTGCATGAACACGAAAAACTGTGTTCCAACATTCATGCATGTTGTTTAATTTGTTGTCACAAAAGGACTTTAATCCCTTTCATACTATAATCCTTTTGATTCTGGCGCCTAAGTGGCACAATTTAGAAGAAAAAGTCGGCTTTGTCTCCCACAAACACTATTAAATTAACCATTGGTTTATGTCCACTTGTTTTTGAAAGCCACCATTACAAAGTGACACACACACACACATACACACAGAGAGAAGTGTTTTTCTATAGTTACGAGGACATCTGATTGAGTTAAGTCACCACAGGAGCTTTAAATCCATAATCCTGTGATCTGTGATCCAGTAATCGGATCCATGCTATGTAAATCTTCTAGCACATTCCTCTTAATGACGTCAAATCATTGTTTCTGTAGTTGCAGTTTTGAGGGCCTGTGACTCTGGAATGTTCTCAGGTATGGCATGAGGGGGATTAAGGACGACACATATGCAATAAGAGGGAAAAAAGAGCTGTGTTAATGTGAATAGCTGTGTGTGCTATAGTAAGTGTTGTATGTAGTACTTCATTTTTTCACACTGCAGAAACTGAAGCTTTGGCCATGTCCACACTAATAAGTTTTCATTTGAAAACGCATCTTTTTCTCTCAGCTTTGGCCTTCCATCCACACTGAGACAGAGTTTTCGGTCAAAGAAAACAGAGCATTTTGAAAACGCTCTCCAAAGTGGATACATTTGGAAACACAGTTTTTGCGTCGCAGTGTGGACAGCGAACCCGGAGCCTTTTCGAAAACGATGACGCATTTTAGTCATGTGATTCAGTCATGTGACCAATTAAACTAAGATAGCAGAGGGCATTATACAGCAGTTGTTTTGTTTGCTCTGAATTTTGACAGTCCTATTAAAGATTAATATCTGTTTGTACATGCTCCAGGTAGCTTTTCTGCAAATTCTCACTCGCTTTTGCAACTTTGTACTTTTGTGTTACTCAGAGAAACAATTCCACCTAATTGTTAGTCCATTTAAAAAACTCTGTGTTTTTCCTCAACATTTTGCCGTGACCTTTAACAGAGCCGGAAAGTAAATAAACGGCAGACAGAAATGAGGCAGGTCAAATCGTCTTGAGTTGCACGCATGCGCAGTACTGGAACGTAAGCATTTTCAGCTGTTTCAGTGTGGATGAACAACTCTATGAAAATGATAGTGTTGACGTGGAGCGTTTTCAGATGTATGTGCCATTTTCAAATTTATCCGGGCTAGTGTAGACGTAGCCTTTGAGTAACTTATGTGTAGTGCGATTGTTCCAAAATAAGAGTATGCTGACTGATCAAACACAAGAAGTCAGCATATTAGTTATGTAAGTATCAACAGAAAGGGAAGAAAGAGACAGAGGATTATAACAAAATAAAAGACCACAACACTAGGTGATGAGCAGCATGGTGTCATGGTAGTAAGGACTGTTTTTCCTCACAGCAAGAAGATCCTGAGTTCAACTCCACCTTCTGGCCTGGGCCTTCCTGTGTGGAGTCACGCATATTCTCCCCATGTTTGCATGGATTGTCTCCAGGTACTCTGGCTTACTCCCACAGTCCAAAGACATTCAATTATTGGAGTTAGGCTGATTGGTGATTCTAAATGTCCCATATGTGTGAATGTGAGTTTGATTGTCTGTCTCTCTGTGTTAGATCTGCTGGTATTGTGTGACTACTTTTGAGTTCATTGAGCAAATTCAGAATTAGCTGCCTTCCTAAGCTACACTTTTTAATCACACCTTCATCTGGTGTTCCAAATAAATTGACATGAGTACAGGAATGCCTCACTCTTCCAGCACGCACTCTTAAATCCCTGCATGCCTCAACAATAAATGGCTCCATATAAAGCACAAAAAAATAATAAATACATTTTTAAATATATTCAATAAATATAAATGTTTTAAATACTGGCACAATTATGACTAAACTGCATGCTACAAATATAAGGAAATAAGTTTGCTAGCTTAATTTGAATATTGCCCTCCTTATATTTTGTGCCTTAAGAAAAGAATTCCCAAAAATGCATATGCAAGAGGCTTAGTCTCATAAAGCTCATCTTTCCAAGCTCTGTTACCCAATTTTCTATTTGTAAATACCAACCAGTACTTTTACATGCCGAAGCCCATTTGTTCTGGCACAGCACGTTAGTAAATCTGACCCTAAGTTCACAAGCGCATGCAGCAGGAACATGGGCTCTGGCAGCGATATCAAAAATGGCAGCACTGCTCAGGTTAGTATAGACCCGACTGCTTTAGAAAGGCAATAAAATAAGAAAGAACAGGTCCAGGGTGACTCACACTTTGGTAAACCGTACATACACACATACACGCACACATGCACACACACACACACTACCCATCGAGCCTCCACCTCACGTCTATAGCTGACAAAATGTCCCACTCAATCATGTTGTCTTTTTCTCCCCTTCATTGTCACTGCTCTGCTACAGCATTGCAGACACAAAACACACTTAGTCTCTCTCTCATATACACACCTTTCACTCGCTCTCCCCTCTTTTCTAACCCCCGTCATCAAAATGCAAGCAATCTCTGAATCCAGATATGACCATTTTATTCCATACAGCAATCTCATAATTCATACATCTCCAGCTAAGCTGAAAGCCGGCGTATCGAAACTACAGAAATTGCTTTGTATATTTGCATTTGGGAAAAGTTGAGGAATTGTAATTGATTAGGCTACCATTCTAGAAAACGTACAAAGTGTCAACAGTGTTTAGACACAGAGGGGAAATGCACACAGCTAATCAGTCACTAAAGCATAAAAAGCTCTCTCTATTTTGATGCCATTTGATGATAAGAATAGGACTGTTGTTTTCTTTCTCCATTTGGGTGAAAAATGTGTCCGATTTAATGAAATTCTCCTCTCATTACCTTCTGCTATCTTGCCACTTATCTAGTCACTCAGAAATTTTTATGTTTGCTCTGTTGACAGCCATGGCCAATACTTGCACTCTCAAATCACGCACAAATCTGGGACAGAGGAGGGGCTTTAAGCGCATTAAAGATCCAACATACAAAAAGACCGTTTCATTGTGCTGTCACTGGATGTCAGGAAGACAGTCAGCTGTTAAAATAATAAAAGAAAAAGATTATAGAAGCTGACAAGAAATTTTATAATCCGTTTGGTTTGTTCTTGATGCTACAGTTGCTTTTATTCATAATATCATCGTGTTGTATGGAAGCAAAGTGTCTGTCCACTTGCTTTGAGAGCCTTCAGAGCACCAAATGGCTATTATCAATTCTAATCACTCTAAAAAGCCTACAGGTGTCATTTTGTACCTACTAGTAATCCTATATTATTGATCCTGATCACTCATGAAGAAAAAGTTAGGCAAATTATGGAGGAAACCTTACTTTGGGCCTAAGATATAAAATCTATATTACATACTCCTCAGAATCAGAATGGGGTTTATTGCCAGATGTTGAGGTTTACAACATTAGGAAATTGCTGCGGTGCTTCAGTGCAAACAATAAGAATTAAAGTGCTATGTAGAAAGAAAGATATGTGCATGAGATATACATGAGATATATACATGAGAATAAGAATTATGAGTGCTACGTAGAAACATATATACATGAGTGCAGGTGGTGATCAGTGCCAAACATGAAATGATGCAGTGACACAGCGTAGGGTCATGTGTTAGTGGCGGGGACAGTCATGTGGTTATTGTTCATGTGTCCAACAGCAGAGGGGAAGAAACTGTTCTTATGGCGAGAGGTTCTGGTGCGAATGGACCGGAGCCTCCTGCCTGAGGGGAGCAGGTCAAACAGACTGTGTCCAGGGTGAGAAGGGTCAGCTGAGATCCGGGCTGCACGCCGCAATGTCCTGGAGGTGTATAGGTCCTGCAGAGATGGGAGTCTGCAGCCAATCACCTTCTCAGCAGAGCGCACAACACGCTGCAGTCTCTGTTTGTCCCTGATAGTGGCTCCAGCGTACCACACGGTGATGGAGGGGGTGAGGATGGACTCGATGATTGCAGTGTAGAATTGCATCATCGTCCGTGTTGGCAGGTTGAATTTCTTCAGCTGCCTCAGGAAGTACATCCTCTGCTGGGCTTTCTTGATGACGGAGGTGATGGTGGGCTCCCACTTCAGGTCCTGGGTGATGGTGGTACCCAGGAAGCGGAATGAGTCCACAGAGGTGATGGGGGTGTCAGTCAGGATGATGGGGGGGAGTGGGGCTGTGTGCTTCCTGAAGTCCACAATAATCTCCACTGTCTTCTGGGCATTCAGCACCAGGTTGTTGTGGCTGCACCAGGTCACCAGACGTTCAACCTCCCTCCTGTAGGCAGACTCATCCCCGTCCGAGATGAGCCCAATAACGGTGGTGTCATCTGCGAACTTGATTAGCTTGACAGACTGGTGGGTGGAGGTGCAGCAGTTGGTGTACAGGGAGAAGAGCAGAGGAGAAAGAACACAGCCCTGAGGGGAGCCGGTGCTGATGGTCCGAGAGTCCGAGACATTCTTTCCCAGCCTCACATGCTGCTTCCTGTCCGTCAGGAAGTCAGTGATCCACCGGCAGATGGGATCAGGCACATTCATCTGGGAAAGCTTGCCTCGGAGATGGTCTGGAAGGATGGTGTTGAAGGCAGAGCTGAAGTCCACAAACAGGATCCTGGCGTAGGTTCCTGGGGAGTCCAGATGCTGCAGGATGAAGTGTAGGGCCATGTTGATGGCGTCGTCTACAGACCTGTTGGCTCTATATGCAAACTGCAGGGGGTCCAGGAGGGGGGCCGTGAGGGTCTTGAGATGGGAGAGAACCAGGCGCTCAAATGACTTCATGACCACAGATGTCAGAGCCACGGGTCTGTAGTCATTTAGTCCAGTGATCCTAGGTTTCTTGGGGACAGGGATTATGGTAGAGGACTTGAAGCAGGCAGGCACATGACATGCCTGCAGTGAGGAGTTAAAAATGCCAGAAAACACTGGGGCCAGCTCGTTTGCACAGTGTCTGAGGGTGGCAGGAGACACGCCGTCTGGGCCGGGAGCTTTCCGAGCATTCAGACTCCTAAACTGCTTCCTCACATCTGCTTCATGAATATGAAGAGTTGTGGTCGGAGGAGGTGGTGTGAAATCCTCTTTTGTGTGGGGTGAGGAGGCGGGTGTTGCAGGTGAACAGTTTGAAGGTGGTGATGGCTCTATGGAGGGGGGAGAGGTGGGGGAATGAGTGTCCAAAGTGCCTCTATTGTTGGGGTCGTTGGAGGTGTGAAGGCTGCCTGATGGCTCGTCAAAACGGCAGTAGAAGTCGTTAAGGGTGTTGGCTAAGAGCAAGTCATCAGTGGAGTGGGGGGTTTTAGGCTTGTAGTTGGTGATATTCCTAAAACCTCTCCACACAGAGGCCGAGTCATTCTCTGAGATCTGCTGCTGCATCTTCTCAGAGTGCTGATGTTTGGCAATGTCCACTTCTTTAGTGAACCTGTACTTGGCCTCTCTGTAGCAGTCCCTGTCTCCGCTTCTGAACGCCTTTCTCTTTTCCAGCCACAGCTTTTTGAGTTTAGGAGTAAACCAGGGTTTGTCATTGTTATAACTCACCCTGGTGCGTGATGGCACAATGCTGTCCTCGCAGAAGTGGATATAGGAGGTGACAGTGTCCGTAAACTCGTCCAAGCTGTTAGAAGCAGCCTTCATTGTGTCCCAGTCTGTGGTCTCCAAACACGTGCGAAGCTCCTCCACAGCCTCGTTGCTCCACAGTTTTTTGGTCCTCACGACAGGTTTGGTCCTCAATGGGTCCCTGTAAATAAATATATAATCTACATTGAAAACCCTCGGAAGGACCGATTTCTGATGTTTAAAAAGTAGTTTGGTCCGATCCATCACAGAAACATCCATACCAATGTGTTTGTGGCATCCAATAACTGAAACTGCATGACATCCAATAAAAAGTTGTGCATGGGTTAACTTAAAAAAATTGTAAAAATATCAGGCAGTGTTCTTCATTTCTACCACTCAGTGGCTGTAATACCATACATACAGGTCTAATCAGGCTGCACATTATTTTCCAATTAACATAGCTGTTCTGCTCAACGTTTATCTACACTCTAAAAACTACAACTGACATTTACTTAAAATTTTTGAGGCAACACTTTTACACTTAAAAATATTGAGTAGATTGGAAACCAGTCAAATCTGTTCAATATACTTGATCAATTCAATAACTAAAGCTTAAACATATTAAGTTGAAATGAATAATTGTAGTTGTTACACAAACATGAAATAATTGGGTAAATAACACTGAAATACTTGGTCAATGTAACTGTAACTTGGTCAATGTAACTGAAATATATGTATATATATATATATATATATATATACATATATATATATATTAGGGGTGCAACGATACACAAAATTCACGGTTCGGTTCGGTTCGATACTTTGGTGTCACGGTTCGATATTTTTTCGATACAAAAAAAAATGTTCATGCCTTTTTAATTTGTCATTTATTAAAATTATAAATATATATTTTAACACAAAAGTACAGTTTTTAAATTTAACCCTAACCCTTGTGCGTGTTGTTTTTTAGCTCGTCATATTGCAGCCACAGAAATTCTTTTGTCCATGAAACCATAAAGCTGCACTTTCTTTTTGCCTTATAGTCTGATTTGTCATAACTTCTCCGTTTTGTGGTAAGCTTTTCTTTGGCTGTCACTTCTTCACCCTGACCTGTCTTATTTGGCTCAGCAGAACTAAAATATATATCTGTCTGTGAAGGTTCTCAATCATCCAGGTCATCGTAGTGAAATATATATCCTGCCGCACTCACATAAGCTCAGCGATTCTCTGCGCGATCAACCTCTCACATGTTTAAGCTGCGGGAGATTTCACTTGTCATGTTTGCATAGTAAGCTAACAATTAATAAGACGATGTCAGAGGAATTGGTGCACAAATTATCATCACTCACAGATCAGTGCTGTCGCTCTCTATACACAGTTCGCGCAATTGCAAAGTGAAAGCAAAAAAACAAGCGCAAATTCAAACACGATTTCAATATGTCACATATTGACAGTGGCTCACCCAATGACATAATTACCCAGCTACATTTCTGAAAGAATGCAAAAGCATTGACATATATTTTTCCTTCCTACAATAGCCCGACAGGCAGGGGAGAGATAGCCCCGGGATGTCGGGCTAGCGATATTGCAAGCCCTGTATCTGATTGAGGAATCACTCATCTTTGGAAAAGAGAGTTTATTACAGAGAAATGTCTCTTTCCAAAATAAAAGCTATACTATCCGTTTCTTCTGGGCTATATTCTCAGCAGCATATTAAACATATCAGGTCTCCATAAGGAGAATCCTGTGCTAACAGCTGTCTAAATGACTCGGCTAAAGTTAGTAGCATGCTTGCTTTTTTTTGTCTGCTTCCACTTGTCTTTGCACTAGGATGATGTCGGTGTAAATGTGCAGTCATATTCGTTGTGTTCCCACTAGTGCTTTCAGGTTAATCTCGTTGAAATAACCTTAACGCCACAACACGGCAAATCTCCGTTAACGAGCTACCCTATACAGAGGGGCTAGACGGCCAACACGTTAACGAGCTAACTGCGCTAACACACTAGCTCCCACCCATGTAATTGAGCATTGCATGGCACATCCAACATACTGTTTTACTTTAGTCCATGACTCGCTTACCTTCAGGGTCATACGTCACATGAAAACCAAAATAATTCCAAACGCCAGATCTGAATGAGGGTGGGGAGGTCCACTTCTGTCTCGCTAGCTTGCCCTGCGCTCTTCCTTCTGACCATGCTGTCTGTGTTGAGTGCTCAGTGAATCTGCGTTCGACTACTCCGCCTAGGCTGCACTCTCGAGCCTAGGCGGAGTAGTCAAATGCAGATTCACTGAGCGCTCAACACAGACAGCATCGTCAGAAGGAAAGTTGATAAAATAAATTACAAATTTTGTATTGTTCTTTTTTTTTCTCCCCTTTGGTTTTCTTTCTTTCTCTCCCCCTCTTTCTTTCATTCTTTCCCCCTGTCCTATCCCACAGTCATGTCTGTCACGTTTGCAACTGAAAATAAAATAAATTCATAATTATAATAAAGGTCAATCAAATGGACCAATATGATGATCCACTTAAAATAAATCCTCTTGGCATCTTTCTTGGCCTCAAGACAACAATTCTGATGGCTATAGATCCAAACGGGACACAAAAAAAAAAAAATAAATAAATAAATTGAAAAAAATTGTATTGTTCGATACATATGCGTACCGAACCGAAAGCACTGTATCGAACGGTTCAATATCGATACGAATATCGTTGCACCCCTAATATATATATATATATATATATATATATATATATATATATATGGTCAGTTAATCCAAAATTTTGTTCCATTTACTTAATATTGTAAACTGAACGTAATCAAAATTGTACTTAATATTAAATATGGTAAATGGCCTGTATTTGTATGGCACTACATTTAGTCATCCTGAGTGTGTGAACGACTGAAGGATTCAAACACACATTCAGGATAACTTAATGTAGTGTAAAGTGCTTTGGGGTCCATAGGGACTAAGTGATGGCATGCTACATTGCAGCCACAGCTACCCTGGGGCACACTGACAGAGGTGAGACTGCCGGACACTGGCGCCACCGGGCCCTCTGACCACCACCAGTAGGCAGCAGGCAACCAGTAGGCAACCGAGACTGTCTGCCCCGGGGCTCGAACTGGCAACCTTCCGATTGCAAGACGAACTGCCAAATCTTGAGCCGCGATTGCCCCCTAACATTCAAATATGAATGTTCACTGGTAGTCTAAGTCTAAAAAACCAAACAAACTAATATGTAGTTGTGTGTTTCATAATACATGTATGAGAAATGACCACATGTTAAACATTTTTCCAAACAAAAATGTAATTTTCATAAACATGTTCAATAACTCGAAATAAACAAGCACTAAACAGACAAGAGCCTTTTCCCTTTTAGCTCAAAGCCTTACATACTTGAAGGATAAATGGCAAACCAAGAGAGCAAACACAAAAGCTCAGAGTATTTAAAAAACAAAATGAACAAAACAATGAAAAAGGATCATGGTAGACAATTATTCGTGTTTTATTTACACTTTTCAGTTGTAGATGTTGACAATAAATAATATTGATTTGAAAAATTAATGATTTTAGTACAAGATACTGATGAGTATAGATACATATTTCTCAAATATTTTGATTAAATTTTAAACAAAAATATTAAGTACATGCAAAAAAGGTATTCTGTGAACCACATACTGAATTTTTTGTCTGAGATAAATGTAAATAAATACCTTAATTTAATACAAACACATAAGTTAACATTTTAGACATTTATTTCAACTTACCAAACTCACAAAATTACTAAAAGGATATTCATAGATTTTATCAGGCTCATCTAACTTATATTTATAGTGATATTTACTAAGCCTCTGAATTAGTTTTTAGAGTGTATAGAATGATATGGATTAGAGTGTATCATCTAAATAAAAATTGTACATATCTATATTGTTGAACAATAATATTTCATTAATTCTCAATTTCTAACTACAGAGCTGGGAAACACTGAGATCTCCTTGAGAATGTCCTCTCCTGAGATTTACTTCACTTTGTCTCGAGTCCCAGGGTGCTGTGGTTTTCTAAGGGTGTGTCTTGAGTTGGAAACCACATGGCTCTGTGATATTGTAGCCAGGCTGACAAAAAGTCAGAGCTCTTTTGAGCCAACCATCCCTTTAACGTTAACTAGTAATGACTTCATGAACTTCTTCACAAATAAAATTTCTATCATTAGAGAAAAAATGACCAATAATCATCCCACAGATGTAATATTATCTACAGCTACTCTTAGTACCATTGATGTTAAGTTAGACTCTTTTTCTCTAATTGATCTTTCTGAGTTAACCTTCCTGCCTTCTTGGGACCTTTTTGTGCCACTGCTATGTGTTAAATGGCTGCCATTTCCACTGTGTTCAGTGGAATATCACCAAACTTGCCACAGGATAGTTTTTACCTGTCAATGTTAATATTCCAGTGTGAATTCCTTAAATCAGCCTAAAATGGCTGAGCAGCAGAAATCCCCACACCCATCACCCTGGGGACCATTTTCTGCCCATTGACTTCCATTATAAACGCTATTTTTCAACCCCAAATTATCATCATATGATTTTATTTTTTCTTCTTTTCTTGGATGTCAATGAAGACTCAGGGCCTTGAAGTTTTAATTTTTAAATTGCAAAAAAAATGCAAAAAAAATAATGGCAGGTCAAAATGTATGTTGGTGCCAATCTTTGGTCCATCTAAAGGCCTACTTATAATGACAATCACATATTACTTCAACTGGTTTTTTGTGGAAATATTTAGTTTCGTTTTTTGGTTTTTGGGGCTTATAACACAGGGCGCTCATGTAATAACACTGGGATTTGAAGGGTTAAAACAACGAAAATATAATTAAAACTTTACATGAATATTTCAGGGAGAAGTAGTTTTACAAGGTTGGCTAATTTAAAGTGGAATAAAATATGGATATATGGTCTTTTTATGGCGTGGCTGAGAATGGTCCCTAGGGTGATGGGTGTGAGTTTTTTAAAGGATGGCAGGAGGGTTAACTTCAATAATTACTTCCTCCAAACCATCAACGTGTCTTTTAGACCCCATTCCTACAAAACTGCTCAAAGAAATCCTGCCATTAATTAATTCTTCGATCTTAAATATGATCAACCTATCTCTAATAATTGGCTATGTACCACTGGCCTTCAAGCTGGCTGTAGTTAAACCTTTACTCAAAAAGCATCTCTAGACCCAGCAGTCTTAGCTAATTATAGGCCAATCTCCAACCTTCCCTTCATATCAAACATCCTTGAAAGAGTAGATGTCAAACAGCTAACAGATCATCTGCAGAGGAATGGCTTATTTGAAGAGATTCAATCAGGTTTCAGAGCTCATCACAGCACAGAAACAGCTTTAGTGAAGGTTACAAATGATCTTCTTATGGCCTCTGACAGTGGACTCATCTCTGTGCTTGTCCTGCTAGACCTCAGTGCAACATTCGATACTGTCGACCATAATATCCTATTAGCACGATTAGAGCACGTTGTAGGTATTACAGGTACTGTGCTGCAGTGGTTTGTATCATATCTATCTAATAGACTCCAATTTGTACATGTAAATGGAGAGTCCTCTTCACACACTGAGGTTAATTATGGAGTTCCACAGGGTTCAGTGCTAGGACCAATTCTGTTTACACTATCTAACCTTAGGCAGCATCATTAGAAGACATAGCATACATTTACACTGCTATGCAGATGACACGCAGCAATTTAACTCATTGGTGTGTGTTATCTGGCTTCATGGACAGATAACACACACCAATTAGTTAAACTGCAGGAATGTCTTAAAGACATAAAGACCTGGATGGCCGCTAACTTTCTGCTTCTTAATTCAGATCAAACTGAGGTTATTGTACTCGGCCCTGAAAATCTTAGAAACATGATATCTAACCAGATTCTTACTCTGGATGGCATTACCTTGGCCTCCAGTAACGCTGTGAGGAACCTTGGAGTCATTTTTGACCAGTACATGTCCTTCAATGCACATATTAAACAAATATGTAAGACTGCGTTCTTCCATTTGCGCAACATCTCTAAAATTAGAAATATCCTGTCTCAGAGTGACGCTGAAAAACTAATTCATGCATTTATTACTTCCAGGCTGGACTACTGTAATTCATTATTATCAGGATGTCCAAAAATCTCGCTGAAAGACCTTCAGCTAATCCAAAATGCTGCAGCAAGAGTCCTGACAGGGACTAGAAAGAGAGAGCAGATTTCTCCTGTTTTGGCTTCCCTTCATTGGCTTCCTGTTAAATCCAGAATTGAATTCAAAATCCTGCGCCTCAAATACAAGGTCTTAAATAATCAGGCCCCATCTTATCTTAATGACCTTGTAGTACCATATCACCCTATTAGAGCACGTCGCTCTCGCTCTGCAGGCCTACTTGTTGTTCCTAGAGTATTTAAACGTAGAATGGGAGGCAGAGCCTTCAGTTTTCAGGCCCCTCTTCTGTGGAACCAGCTTCCAGTTTGGATTCAGGAGACAGACACTATCTCTACTTTTAAGATTAGGCTTAAAACTTTACTTTTTGCTAAAGCATATAGTTAGGGCTGGACCAGGTGACCCTGAATCCTCCTTTAGTTATGCTGCAATAGACGTAGGCTGCCGGGGGATTCCCATGATGCATTGAGTTTTTCCTTTCCAGTCACCTTTCTCACTCACTATGTGTTAACAGACCTCTCTGCATTGAATCATATCTGTTATTAACCTCTGTCTCTCTTCCACAGCATGTCTTTATCCTGTCTTCCTTCTCTCACCCCAACCGGTCGCAGCAGATGGCCGCCCCTCCTTGAGCCTGGTTCTGCCGGAGGTTTCTTCCTGTTAAAAGGGAGTTTTTCCTTCCCACTGTCGCCAAAGTGCTTGCTCATAGGGGTCATATGATTGTTGGGTTTTTCTCTGTATCTATGAAGCGCCTTGAGGCGACTTTTGTTGTGATTTGGTGCTATATAAATAAAATTGAATTGAATTGAATATCAAAGTATTCACAATTTATTTGACAAGAAAATGTCTGAGTTACATCTTGTAGGTTGTTCTAAGTAATTTTGGGAGTCTTTGTTTCCAAATAGTAACTCAACTGTTTATTTCTACAGAGATTTTAAATAGTCTCTGTGTTAAAAGTTTCATGAATTAATTTATATTAGAGAGAGCAGCAGCATTTTGGGCCCAGCTGCAAATTAAACAAGAGAAAACGGCTGGGGAGAGGGTGTGTCTGTCATTGCAGGGACTCTTAATTCTTTAATGTCTTCTTTTGTCCTCTCCTGGAGAGTAAAGGCTTTGTTCCTGGACTTGAATAGCTCAATTTTTCACTATGATTTGTTTTCAATGCTCCAATAAGTGCTCTCCTGAAGGTGATTAGTTTTCATTCCACAAACACATTAAGTTATCTTTTTTAGCTGCCTCTTGCAATTCTGCTGTGGTTGCACGCTTCCCAAAATGACTGTGTCAGATGTAGAATATGAATGAGCTCTACACATCCAAACATACACAGAACAGATTGTTACAAAAATTGGTGTCCTAGAACAGATGCATGCTTATGTATTATGGGTTAGTTTATTAGCTTGTCAGTCCAATTAACAACACATTTGGACACCGTGACAAATAAGGAGCCTTCTGATCTTGTTCTGGGTCTAGACAGATGGCCAGTACAGATTTATCAGGTAATGTTAAGTATTTCTATGTGTAGTCTCACCTCAGCGATGGAGTCCCTGACAGATAAAAGTCACTCTGATCATAGCAAATGTTGAAGTGAATGACTCAGACTCTGGCTGCTTCCTGTGGTGTGACTTTATAGATGAAGTAAATGAGCAGAGACCACTGATACACACTGAGACCTGAGTTTACAGTGAAGCAGAATCCATTCCTGTCTATAAGACAGAAAGGGAATGCTGTCTAGGATTCTACCTATCCTAATCTTATCAGTGTTTCCTCTGAGTGTTACTCAGTTTCAGTTCATCCGTATACTGTACAGGTTTGACTGACCCCAGCTAGTCCCAGATTTGGAGCAAAGAGTGCTTTCTCTTTGTTCTTTCTTATTCATTACCATCCATTTTTTAGTCTATAGAGAGACACAAAATATGAAAGGAATATAATGCTGGATTTGGCAAGTTTACACTTCAGAATAGAGCTCAGCATCTATAGCATTCAGGGCTTAGGAGGCTAATCAAAGTTTCACCATTAAGAAGTTTAGAAATTTATCAGCCACAACATTAAAACTGCTTAGTTTAAATTGTTCTCATTCTGCAAGCTCTGAAATGTTGGAGCAGATATATGGGACCATTATGGATGTTCAGCGGTGACTGGCAGCAATACATTTGCAGCAGATTTGTGGGTTCTGATGGATTATGGAATGTAACCATAAATCAGGCTTTTCTTGAACTTCATGCTTGATCAAATTAGGATCCATGGATTTGTATCCTTGTGTTTCCCGAGTTCCTGTTTTTTGTAATTTGGTGGGTGCATCATGCTCAAAAAAAGCATTTACAAGAGACAGGCAAACAATACCAAAATGGTTAGCCAGTAGCCATAGACTCCCACAACATGCAGGCAGAAGAAATGAAGGAAGTCCTACGTCAAACACAAAATACTTTTTAGCAAAGAGGAGCTGTCTGTGCTCGTGGCATACTGGTGTTTCCAGAAGCAGAGAGGCAGGGAGGTGAGTGATCCAGGAAATCCAAAGCTCCGGGAACAGGAAAGCAGGTGAGTCGTTGCAGGAATGACCAGCGATCTGGGGAGCTGTGGAAGTGTGGAGACTGTGGCACAGGGAGACAAAATATTATCACTAGGAAAAAATCAAACTTGAGTTCAGACATGGAGGCCGATTTACCACAGAGAGTAGGAGATGATCTGGGGACCAGTGGAAATCCGTGCTGGCCTTAAATGCAGGACCGCTCATTGCTGCTGATGGTTTACAGATGAGGTTGGGCCAGCACTGTCGGCACACCTTGCCCAAACAGGCAAGGCCAAAACCACGAAAACACAAGACACTTCCCCGGACCATGACACCAGATTCCTTCATGCACACACACAAACACACACAGCATTACACACAGGTTTGAAGCTTGTGTCCTGTATTCTACAAAATCTGTTTTATGTTCCATTTTATCTTTCAGCACATTTTGATGACCACTCATTTGTCGACTTTATGTGATTGTGTCTTATCAATAACTCACTCTCACTCCATCCCAAGTGCTTTAGGCTCACTTCTCTCTTTTGAGATTTAAAGGCATCTGTAAGCGACATCTGAAAGACTTCTTGAGTCATTCAACAACATTACAGGCTCTTTAGTGTGAATGGGGGACATCTCTCTAAAAGAATGACCATTATTCTGATGGAAAATGTCGCCAAGAAATAGTGGCAGGAGCTGGCAGGATGCTTGACTCTGGACACATTTTGCTTCCTAGGAGGTGTGAAGATGAAAGAGAGGAATGAGTGTAGAGATAGTATCATTACTGGCTAGTTCACCTTGAGGTGATGCGAATTCCACTATAAATCCAGAGACTGTTCTCACCTTGTCCAGGTGCTACAAACTGCTCCTCTAGAGTGGTGCACAGGAATCGGGTAATGTTTGAGGAAGCTGTGTTTGAAAGGCTGGACAGGCCACTCTGTGGCTTGCCTTGAGTTGTTCTGTAGTCCAACAGCTGTATTTGTCAGCTGTATTGGTACAAGTGTTACTTAGATATCTGGCGTCTTAATGGCTGTTTAAAAAGGTTACAGTGAGAAACCCCTCAACGCTAACTCACACAAAAAATCTATTATTCCATAGAACAATAGAATAAATAATCAAGAAATAAAAGAGAAAAAAACAGCAATATACATTTAGCATATTGGATAAATTTTAAATGAATGAAGTTAAGGTTATGTTTAAAGCTATTAACTTTGTATTTTTTAAACCGATTTTTTTTTCTTGCCTGAATATGATTAAGGTTTTGCTTCATCTGACATCTTTGAATTTCATGTTCTAATCCACTGGTGCAATATGCCACAGTCCAATCAGGAAAAAAAGACTTATGGTTCATGGGTGATTAAATTAATTTCCTGGTCGGCACAATAACAAAAGAGGAAAGGAAAGCTGAAGCACTATGTTCAGGAGCAAAGATTCATGAACCATGAAGTCATGAACTTTTAGAGAAATTATCTAGCAACAACAACCCAACCCAGATTTTGCATGCACTTGGACTGGACTTTAAATGGACTTCCCAACTCCAGTTTACCAATTCTGTGCAAACCCCAGTTTAAGTACATACAAGAAAAGGCAGAAGGTAATTTACTGGAAGATTCGAGGTGATTCAGTGGGTGTCATGTGTCCTACCTCCTGCATGCTTCTCATCCATCCCCCAAGGAATGTTTCCAGTAAGGAGAATGCATTACAGGGGGGCAGGATTTTACAGTAAGAGCATAGATAGATAGTTTAAAAATATATAAACATAGGTTATTTGTTAGAACTTTAAATATTTAAATAAAGATTTAAATAAATATAATTAATGTTTATATTAAGAAAATATTCAACTGCTTTTCACAAACAGTAGGCTAGAGTGAGGAAAGCCAATAGCTCTCTTTTTTCCCCATGGCTGCAGTCTGTAGCTTGGTGATTATCACACTGCCAGAAATTGATTTTTTTGAATAGTAGGCAAAGCACTGCTACACTGGGCTGAGAGGTCCTGTCAATACAAATCTTATTGCTACATTGACAAAGTGATATAATTTCATTAAAAGTAGAGGACTAGAAGAATGATGCAGTTTCTCCCAACTTTGTTTTTACCCAGAACAAGAAACAAGACAGAATAAAATTAGACACCATAGCTTTGAAATATTATTTGTAGCTTAATTAGCAAGAGTCTTTAGTTTTGTTTTATTTGGTACTTGAGTGTACCAAATAAAACAAGATGATAATGATAACAACCTCACGTAATTACCTTAAGAATAAACCTAGTTTTTCACAAGTATTACCACAGACTGATAAAAAAAGCTGGAGCCTTTCACAATTCAGAGATAATAAGAAAGCATTTAAAATACAATTTGTGGCTTTTTTTCAGCTTGTTTTTATTATATTATAAAAGAACTGTTAACCATTTGGATATTGGTTTAAATAATGTAACTTTAGGTAATGAGAGAGTACCTTCATGAAGAGTATGATTGGGGTGGCTGTAGCTCAGGTGGCAGAGCAGGTCAGCCACTAATCAGAAGGTCGGTGGTTCGATCCCAGGCTGCATCCTGGCTGCATGCCAAATATCCTTGGGCAAGATACTAACCCCGTGTTTGCCTACTGGTGGTGGTCAGAGGGCCCGGTGGCGCCTGTGTCCGGCAGCCTCGCCTCTGTCAGTGCGCCCCAGGGCAGCTGTGGCTACAATGTAGCTTGCTATCGCCAGTGTGTGAATGTGTGCGTGAATGGGTGGATGACTGAATGTAGTGTAAAGCGCTTTGGGGTCCTATGGACTAGAAAAGCGCTATACAAATGCAGGCCATTTACCATTTCACCACAAATTTACAAGTGGCGTTGCCACAGGTAGACTTCTGAAAATGGAAAAAGTAGCATCAGTGCGAGTACCAGAAGTCAAATTATTAGGAAGAAGGTGTTTTCTCAGCATCAATTCAGTTCAATTCAATTCAGTTGTATTTATACAGCGCCAAATGACAACAACAGTCGCCTCAAGCCGCTTTATATTGTAAGATAGACCCTAGAATACAGTGGGGCAAAAAAGTATTTAGTCAGCCACCGATTGTGCAAGTTCCCCCACCTTAAATGAAGACAAAGGTCAGTAATTTGCACCAGAGGTACACTTCAACTGTGAGAGACAGAATGTGAGAAAAAAATCCATGAATCCACATGGTAGGATTTGTAAAGAATTTATTTGTAAATCAGGGTGGAAAATAAGTATTTGGTCAATAACAAAAATACAACTCAATACTTTGTAACATAACCTTTGTTGGCAATAACAGAGGTCAGACGTTTACTATAGGTCTTTACCAGGTTTGCACACACAGTAGCTGGTATTTTGGCCCATTCCTCCATGCAGATCTTCTCGAGAGCAGTGATGTTTTGGGGCTGTCGCCGAGCAACACGGACTTTCAACTCCCGCCACAGATTTTCTATGGGGTTGAGGTCTGGAGACTGGCTAGGCCACTCCAGGACTTTCAAATGCTTCTTACGGAGCCACTCCTTTGTTGCCCGGGCGGTGTGTTTTGGATAATTGTCATGTTGGAAGACCCAGCCTCGTTTCATCTTCAAAGTTCTCACTGATGGAAGGAGGTTTTGGCTCAAAATCTCACGATACATGGCCCCATTCATTCTGTCCTTAACACGGATCAGTCGTCCTGTCCCCTTGGCAGAAAAACAGCCCCATAGCATGATGTTTCCACCCCCATGCTTCACATTAGGTATGGTGTTCTTGGGATGCAACTCAGTATTCTTCTTCCTCCAAACACGCCGAGTTGAGTTTATACCAAAACGTTCTACTTTGGTTTCATCTGACCACATGACATTCTCCCAATCCTCTGCTGTATCATCCATGTGCTCTCTGGCAAACTTCAGACGGGCCTGGACATGCACTGGCTTCAGCAGCGGAACACGTCTGGCACTGCGGGATTTGATTCCCTGCCGTTGTAGTGTGTTACTGATGGTGACCTTTGTTACTTTGGTCCCAGCTCTCTGCAGGTCATTCACCAGGTCCCCCCGTGTGGTTCTGGGATCTTTGCTTACCGTTCTCATGATCATGTTGACCCCACGGGATGAGATCTTGCGTGGAGCCCCAGATCGAGGGAGATTATCAGTGGTCTTGTATGTCTTCCATTTTCTGATGATTGCTCCCACAGTTGATTTTTTCACACCAAGCTGCTTGCCTATTGTAGATTCACTCTTCCCAGTCTGGTGCAGGTCTACAATACTTTTCCTGGTGTCCTTCAAAAGCTCTTTGGTCTTGGCCATGGCGGCGTTTGGAGTCTGACTGTTTGAGGCTGTGGACAGGTGTCTTTTATACAGATGATGAGTTCAAACAGGTGCCATTCATACAGGTAACGAGTGGGGGACAGAAAAGCTTCTTACAGAAGACGTTACAGGTCTGTGAGAGCCAGAGATTTTCCATGTTTGAGGTAACCAAATACTTATTTTCCACCCTAATTTACGAATAAATTCTTTACAAATCCTACCATGTGAATTCATGGATTTTTTTTCACATTCTGTCTCTCACAGTTGAAGTGTACCTCTGGTGGAAATTACTGACCTCTGTCATCATTTTAGGTGGGGGAACTTGCACAATCGGTGGCTGACTAAATACTTTTTTGCCCCACTGTAATACATACAGAGAAAAACCCAACAATCGTATGACCCCCTTTGAGCAAGCACTTGGTGGCAGTGGGAAGGAAAAACAGGAACAAGAAGAAACCTCCAGCAGAATCAGGCTCAGGGAGGGGCGGGGCCATCTGCCGTGACCCGTTGGAGTAAATTCATGACTAAACCAAAGGCTTATAAGAACCAGTGCATAACACACAAAACCCATTGTATCCAAAAAATGACTGGACAGTCCAAAACTGGCTGCAACATCAAAAGATCAATATATCAAGCTTTATTTTCTAACAGAAAATAAGTCACAGACAAATATAAAATAGGCTAACCACTCCAGTCTCTAATTACTTTCCTACCCAATCTGAGAATAAAAAATGATTACATTAAGGAGTAAAAACCAACAAACAATAAATAAATATATAATAATAAAAAAATACTTGGATTGATCGCAATGGGCCCAATTTACAATTTTTTATTGGAATGTTATTACCTGTTCCAAAAATAAGTCTACAAGCACAAATTTACCATCAGATTTATGAAAATGTGCATGCTCTCACTACACTGCACATCTTCCTGAATCAGAATCATTCTAAATCTATGGGCTTATGCTCGCTACACACAATCTGCATACTACCACGGCACCTTTTCTCTTCATAAGGAAACACTTTTACCTGGAGGTGGCTCATGGAGAAAGCTGTGACAATGCTGGATAAAAATCCAACTGAAGAAACTGAAACAGGGGGGAGGTGAATCTTTCCAAAGTATTTTTGCAGAGCTCAGGCTAAAATAACACAGGAACTGAATATTGCTTCCCCTGAGACTCTCCATGTGGCTCAGGTAACAGAAGAAAACTTTGGACATCTAAAGCTGTTTTAAAAAGGAAAAAGACTAACAGACCATAGGAAAAAGAAGAAGACAGTTGGTGAACAAGGAACACCTGATCTATCAGCACAAGATGAGAAAACATCCATATTCTTCAGTAAGCCAACAAAAATTGAATATATTAAAAATTAGTAAAATAAAAAATACATCATTTCAATATGATATTATCCTTTCAAGATAATATCATTTTATTATCTTAAGGTTTAATATCTTATGTATTAAACTGTAGTTCTAAACATTTCTGGCTTGTGAAGTTTAAGAAAACTGTGAATGACCAGAAGGAAATAATAATGTACTGAAAGCTAAATAATCATTCCTTTTGTTTTTAAATAAATAGACATAATCGCATCTGCTGTTCCAAAACTGTCTCTCTGTACCACACTGAATGCCTAACAGCATGATTGTCAGTAAAAAAGCCAATACAGCCCAGTCTTGGAACGAATTGTGCTCAGATTGGACAGTTATACAGCACATTATTAAAATTCACTTTTACCATTCAGCTGTGTTGTTAAAAGTATCCCTTTATGTAAGGTGAAAACTCCATGGCGCAGTGGTGTATTGGTGCCTGATGTCCCCGTATTTATGTGAGACATTAGATTTATGATGTGGATTCAGACACTACAGCAAAGATCCAAACACAAAATCTAGAGACAGAGTAAAAACAAACCACAGAAGGTCATCTGTTATTTAGACACACACACACACACACCCACACACACACACACACACACACACGTGACTTGGAAAGCGTTATTCATGCCTTTATTACCTCTGGTTTAGATTATTGTAATTCTCTCTTAATAGGGGCTGGGCAGGGCACTTTGTCACGCTTGCAATTAGTGCAAAATGCTGCGGCACAATTTTTAACTGACAGAAGAAAATTTGATCACATCACTCTGATTTTGGCCTCTCTACACTGGCTTCCAATTGAATTTAGGATCCGTTTTAAAGTCCTTTTATTGGTTTTTAAATCTCTAAATGGTCTGGCACCTGTTTATTTGTCTGACTTGTTGAAGCCCCACGTCCCCACTCGTTCCCTTCTGTCAGCTGAGCAGTTGCTGCTTTCGGTCCCAAAGTCACGGCTGAAACTTAGAGAAGACCGAGCATTCTCTGTTGCTGCGCCGATGCTTTGGAATAATCTTCCTCTCCATATTAGACAGGCTACATCAGTGCCAGTTTTTAAGTCTTTATTAAAAACCTATTTTTTCCCCTGGCTTTTAACTCTGTGGGTAACTGATTTATTTATTTTTTTATTACTATGTGCATATTAGTATTGTACAGCACTTTGGTTTACCAGGTGTGTTTTTAAAGTGCTATATAATTAAATAAATGATGATAAATGGCACACACGCAGACACACACGCAGACACACACACACACACACACACACACACACACACACACACACACACACACACACACAGATACAAACAGAATAAACACAAGAGGCATGAAGAATCAAAGTCCCTTTGCAAGAAACAAAAGAAAAACCAAAAACACATTGCAACTAATACAAACCTAACTGAGTAATTGAAAAATCAGTGAATTGCAAAACAATCTGAGTGCAATATGGAGCACATTTAGTGTCAAAGCATTCAGTAGGTGATAAATTAAGAGAATAGTTGAGTGGTCACCAAAGTTGTTAGGATTGTATGTGCAGCATGCATACCGTCACATTTCTTGAAAATCAATTCAGTAATTGAAAACAAATTAAACAAATGTAAACGCCTTTTTTAACCATTAATCAGAATGCTAACTCAACTGACTTCCATTCCTGTCATGTCCTTTCTGTTTTTAAACATGAAACCATAGAGGAAAGGAATGTGGTGATAGTGTTACCCTTTGATGTTAATTTTATTAACTCTGAAGCTGACGTTATTGGAATAAATTACGTTTAGGGTGAATTTGTCAAAAGGTATTTCGTTGCAGGAAGAGTGGGGTGATGGCAATCCATGTCATACATCTCATGAATTTACAAACTCCCATCAGGAAAGTCACTGGCTGCTGGCTGCGAAATGAACATGAAAGATGGGAGCATCTGAGGACCGTCAGGGTCTTTTGAGGGCACATTCACACAAACAATTCCTATATGAGCCCAGCCGAGCACAACACAAGCAGACAGGCAGGGAGACAGCATTTGAATTGTAATTAGCAAGGGCCACCCAAACAGTTAGGAAAGCCTTAGAGGCATGAAAGTGGAAGCAGGATGTCCGCATGATCCTTGCACTTGGGGCTATAAAACAAAGCTACAGACAAAAAAACACTGGGCTTCACTGGTAACTTTGACACATGTTAACAAGGATGGAAATGGAGCTGTATACAGCTCCCCCTGCAGCTTAGCGCCATCAAAAAGTGATGAAAATTTGTTTGCTTTCCCCTCTCACATTGTAGCTAAATATGACAATAGCTGCATTATTGAAATGTATAATAGAAGCAGTAATAATATAGTTGCATGCTATAACAGCTGAACTTGTACAAGAGAGTTAAAAAAAACAACTGAAGACAGATTCATGCTTGTTTTTACCTGGAAGTCCGTGGATATTACAGTCAGACTCATTTCAAACCATACATAAGAGCAATTACGGACCTTATTTTTTTCATTAGGAAATAGCACTGAATAACTTTTAAGTAGAGTTGATTTTTAAGATTGTTGTTTAAAAAGAAGTTGTCAGTGTTTGCAAGTAATCCTCGCCACTGCGTAGCATCAGAAGCAACCAAATTTAATTTGGCTTAATTCGTCCTAATTAAATGAATGTCTTTTTGAAAGCCTTTTAGCACTGAAGGTAAAGACTCTCAAAGCCGCCTTGAATTAAATTTTGAGAGTGGATTAATGATTTCTGTCAAAGGGAAAATGCTCCTGGGTGCTGAAAATGTTTTCTTAGAGGTCATTGGTGATCAGGAGGAAAGAGATGAAGAGCAAGAGACAAGAAAGATGGCTGAAGGGGAGGGTGAATGAGAGTCAGGTAGCTGGACAACTGCTGAGTCAAGTAAAACTAATGTTTGATATTAATATCCTATTTATCAAATGAGATTGCCTTTCCTCCATGCTTTGGCCTCTTCTCCTCAAACAACAATGCGCTGAAACCACAGGATTCACCACTTTTCTGTTCTTCAGATTGCTTTTTTTGGGGGGGTTTTTTCTCTGTCCCCTCCATTCCTGCTTCACCCCCTTCCACTTCCCACACCCAGCATGCTGGCAATGCTCTTGTTCTCTGCCCAGTGCTCTGTGGGTATGTCCATTAAAGCTAGCCATGGCAGGAAGGATCATTAGCGCTTTGGTTCATTTGCTACGGCCAAGCCTCTAAATCAGCTGTCAGACACCTCCAGACGTTTATACAGAGTCACAGTTCCAGCTATTAGATAGATGTGGAGCCTCTACACTGCAAGTCACTTCACAACGGTCCTTATCAAGTTTCCTCCATTAATCGTTCTTCCTTGTTTTTGTCTCTTCATGAATTATTTTCCACTTATCTCCTGCTACACAGTTCTACTTTCGGGATATATGTTATATGTCTTAAATTTTGTATTAAAATTTTTACTACTTTTACTGAAGTTCAGCACAAACATCATCATATTGATTTGTTCATTTTTATATCTAGCCTCTGAAATAAATGAAGCTTTATTTATTTTTCTGTTTTCTTTTTAAATTCAGATGTTTACTGGATATTTATGAGATAATGATCTGTGTAATCCCCAGATGGATTTGTAAAACAATTTACATTTGAATTGATTGTGTTATTATTAATAAATAGCCTATTTTTGGAGCCGCTAAAGCAAAATATTTCTTTTCTAAGAATATTTTCTTTTTTTCATTTAGAAAAAAAATAAATAAAAAAATAAATAAATATATATTTCTTTTCAAGTTGATGAAGCACAAGTTTAAGCTTTTGTGTCAAAACAATTTCTCTGAAACAACAATAAATACATCTTCATCAGTAAACATCTTTAACACTCTTACCATTAAGTGAATCCACTTGCTTTTATACTCATTTGTGAAACAAAATAGCTTTTTATTTTAAAATAAATTGTTTTGATTTCTTGAAATTCTTAAATGCTTTACAAATATATACTCATTATAGATGGAATATATGTTTTATTAGTGTAACTAAAGCTGACCACAGATGTGTGCTCCTGAAACTGTGACGCCGTTCACGACTCTGCTCACAATGATCACCTGTGTTTATGTTACTGATCACTGCAACCAAGATGGCGGCGCGCACAGACGCAGCGGCCCGGAGCTCCTACACTTTTGCACTTTTGGTGGTACTGTGTATTATTTCACACAGTCTGGGGTTACTTCAATACAACAGAGATGATCTACTACAACTAAGCCGTGGAGATCTTCAACTAACATCCGAGTATCTCATCCCCCCGGAGATCGTTAAGCAACCCCCGGGGCTACCCGCAACAGCAAGCCGCAGGAGGAGACGTTGCGAGCGGAGGCAGAAGAGAGGCAAGCGGGGAGGCCTGTGGGCACGGCTAAAGACTAGTCCGTTTAAACCACCACTCCCGATCATATTCCTCTCCAACGCCCGTTCAATCCGTTACAAACTGGATGAAATACGACTGCAGATCGCCACTCGACGGACTTTTAATAACTGTTCGTGCATGATTTTCACTGAAACCTGGCTGGACAGCGCCATTCCCGATGCGGCTATCGATCTAGCAGGCCGCACCGCCTATCGAGCCGACAGGTCTGCGGACTCGGGTAAGAAGACTGGCGGGGGGCTGTGCATCTATATTAACAACCTTTGGTGCACGAACGTCACGGTAACGGAAAGACTGTGCAGTACAGAGGTAGAACTGTTGGTGTTAAAGTGCCGTCCATTCTATCTCCCTCGGGAATTTTCTGCCGTTTACATCTGCGCTGTTTACATTCCACCAGATGCTAATGCTAAGCTAGCGTTAGCACAATTGAGCAGCAGCATCAATAACAGCCTGGTAGCACACCCGGACAGTGTCTTTATTGCGGCTGGGGATTTTAACCACGCGGACCTGAAATCTGTACTTCACAATTTCCACCGTAATGTGAAGTGTGCTACCAGAGGAGATAGAACGTTGGACCAGGTGTACACCAACATGGCGAATGCGTACAGAGCCCAGGCTTATCCCCACCTGGGTCTGTCAGACCATCTCTCCCTTCTGCTACACCCAATATACACACAAAAGATCAAGAGCACTGGGATTACAACCAAAACCGTGAGAACATGGCCGCAGGATGCTATTCCGATGCTTCAGGACTGTTTCCACTGCACAGACTGGGATGTATTCAAGGTGCAGGACACTGACAATCGTGTCGCATTGGACAGTTACACCTCCACTGTCTTGGACTACATCTGTTTCTGTGTGGACAATGTAACAACTTGGAAACGATTCCGTGTGTTCCCTAATAATCCACCCTGGATGACACACGGAGTTCAACAACTTATTCGAACAAGGAACAACGCTTTCAAATCCGGGGACCAGGAGGCATACAGTGCTGCCAGGGCCAACCTGAGAAGAGGCATCAAGACTGCCAAGCAGCAGCACAGGAGGCGTATCGAGGCCAGGTTTGAGAACAACACAAACCCAAGGCAGGTCTGGGAGGGCATCAGGGCTATCACGGACTACAAAAGAAGAACACCATCACCCTCAGCCGACAGTTCTACTCTGGCTGAGGATCTAAATCTCTTTTATGCCCGTTTTGACAGGGAGAACACCGACCCTGTCCTGTCCCCTCTCCCCTCAACCGACCCTGCTCCGGTCCTGAGCACTCATGAGCTGAGGCGTGTGTTCCGGAGCATTAACACCAGGAAGGTGGCCGGGCCGGATGGAGTGCTGGGCCGGGTGCTAAAAGACTGTGCTGCGGACCTGGCGGACGTCTTCACCTCTATATATAACACCTCGTTGTCCTGTTCACTGGTACCATCCTGTTTCAAAGCAGCAACCATCGTTCCCATCCCAAAACAGTCAAATGTCACATGTCTGAACGATTTCAGACCTGTGGCACTCACCCCCATTCCCGCCAAATGCCTGGAGAGACTGGTCATTAAACACATCAGAGCTGCTTTTCCACCATCCCTGGACTCGCACCAGTTTGCATACAGGGAGAACCGGTCAACCGAGGATGCGATCGCCACAGTGCTGCACACATTACTGAAGCACTTGGAACACAGGAATACCTATGCACGGCTCCTCTTTGTAGACTACAGCTCGGCTTTTAATACCATCCGGCCATACAAACTCCGTCCCAAACTCCACCAACTGGGACTTAACTCCTCTCTGTGCAACTGGATTGTGGACTTCCTCACTAACCGTAGACAGAGTGTCAGAGTGGGTAAGAACACCTCTTCCACCCTTGTGGTCAACACCGGTGCCCCTCAGGGGTGTGTTCTGAGCCCTCTGCTATACACTCTCTTCACCCATGACTGTATTTCCTCCTGCGCATCCAATCTCATTGTTAAGTTTGCAGATGACACTACAGTGCTCGGACTTATATCCAACAATGATGAGACAAACTATAGGACAGAGGTGCAACAACTAGAGTCATGGTGCCACGACAATAACTTGGTCTTAAACACCAAAAAGACCAAGGAGATCATTGTAGATTTCCGGAAGAGGGGTCATAACAACCATCTGCCTCTCTTCATTGGCAGTGAGGCGGTGGAGAGGGTGAGCAGTTTTAAATTCTTGGGGGTAACTGTGACCGAGGACCTGTCCTGGGGCAACCATATCACCTCAGTTGTACGGAAGGCCCAACAGCGCCTCTACTACCTGAGGAGACTGCGGAGCGCACACATTCCCAGATCTCTGATGTTGAACTTCTACAACTGTGCCATCAGCAGCGTTCTGACGTATGGATTTCTAGTGTGGTTCCCTAGCTGCACCAAGGCCGATCAGCAAGCACTCCAGCGGGTGGTGAAGGAAGCTGGCAGAATTATTGGAACAAGTCTGCCAGAGATCAGTAATATCTTCCCCACTCGCTGTCTGAGGAGGGTGCACAGTATCCTGCGGGACCAACATCACCCTGCGCGCCACCTTTTCCATCTGCTGCCCTCAGGGAGAAGGTACAGGTCTATACAGGCCAGAACATCCAGACTGGCCAACAGCCTGTATCCACAGGCTGTGAGGCTCCTGAACTCTCTGCCCCCCTCTCACGGACAATAACCATATCCAACTTCTTAATAGCAATGAACTGGTCTGCATTGGTGCATCATATCTTTATTCTCTTCCCCCTCCTGCCCCCCCCCCCCCCCCCCCCTCTTTCTTAAATAGATAACTATCATATCTGATATCATATCTCACAGTACAATAATATTGAATGGGTTGCATTGTTGTATTTTGTCATGTTTCTCAGGTCTTTGTCTGAATTTCTACGAACATTATTGCTAAGGATTGTCTTATTGCATTGGAGTCACACTGGGTTAAATATGTACACTTGGGTTTTAAGGGGTATTTATTATTTTCTTCTTTTTTTTTGGGTTGTATGGAAGCCCCAAACACAATTTCATTGTTCTTGACAATGACAATAAATAAATAAATACTAAATACTAAATGTTAAGATAAGATAGAACTTTATTAATCCCTCGGGTGGGTTCCTCTGGGAAATTCGACTTCCAAAAAAAGCACAGCAACGACCGAAGTTACAGTTACAGAATTGTTATATATATATATATATATATATACACACACACACACACATATATAAATACAGAGACGAATATAAATAAAATATACAAAGGGGATAAATAGAATAAATAGGAATAAAAAATAAAAATACAAGTGAATTGCACATTTCAAGTATTGAGTCTATTGCACTGTTGACTATTTACAAAAAGTATTGCACAAGGTATTGTACAGTGAGGTGAAGAGGCACTACAGCTTAGTTGTTCCCCCCTCCTTTGTCCTCCTGTTTCCCCTCCCTCTCCCCTCCAGAGAGGAGTTAAACAGTCTGATGGCGTGTGGGACAAAGGAGTTTTTAAGTCTGTTAGTTCTTGTCTTGGGGAGAAGCAACCTGTCACTGAACAGACTCTTCTGATTGTTTATGGCCGTGTGCAGAGGATGCCCAGCATTGTTCATAATGTCCAGCAGTTTCTTTAATGTCCTTTTCTCTGCCACTGTCACCAGAGTGTCCAGCTTCATGCCGACCACAGAGCCAGCCTTCCTGATCAGTTTCTCCAGCCTGGATGAGTCCTTCTTTGCTGTGCTGCTCCCCCAGCACACCACAGCATAGAAAAGTACTCCAGCAACCACCGACTGGTAAAACATCCTCAGGAGCTTCCTGCAGATGTTAAAAGACCTCAGCCTCCTGAGGAAGTACAGTCGGCTTTGGGCTTTTTTATACAGGTGTTCTGTGTTGCATGACTAGTCCAGTTTATTGTCCACCCACAGCCCGAGGTACTTGTACTTGTTGACCACCTCCACCTCCTCCCCCTCTATCTGAACTGGCAGTGGACCTTCTCTGGACCTCCCGAAGTCCACAACCAGTTCCTTAGTCTTTGAGGTGTTGAGTTGCAGGTGGTTTGTGTGACTCCATGCGACAAAGTTCCTCACCAGACTTCTGTACTCCTCTTCCTGATCATCCCAGATACACCCCATGATGGCCGTGTCATCTGCAAACTTCTGAATATGGCATAATTCAGAGTTGTAGCAGAAGTCAGAGGTGTACAGGGTGAAGAGAAGAGGGGACAGCACAGTTCCCTGTGGTGCTCCTGTGCTGCTGACCACAGTGTCAGACATGATGTCCTTCAGCCTGACGTACTGTGGTCTGTCGGTGAGGTAGTCGGAGATCCAAGCCACCAGGCAGGGGTCCACCTCCATCCTGTTCAGTTTTTCCTGAAGCATACAGGGCCGGATGGTATTAAAGGCACTGGAAAAGTCAAGAAACAGTATCCTGACCGTGCCTTTTCCCCCATCCAGGTGTGAGTGGGCTCTGTGTAAGAGGTACAGGATGGCATCCTCCACTCCGACACCCGCCTTGTATGCAAACTGTAGTGGGTCCTGGGCATGTTGTACCTGTGGTCGGAGGAAGTTGAGGAAGAGCCGCTCTAGAGTCTTCATAAGATGTGACGTCAGTGCCACCGGTCGGAAGTCATTCAGCTCATTGGGCCGGTTCTTTTTGGGGACCGGGACGATGCAGGATGTCTTCCATAGGGCGGGCACTCTCCCCAGTCGCAGACTGAGGTTGAAGACTCGTTGTAGCGGCTCCCCAAGTTCAGCAGCACACGCCTTAAGCATCCTAG
Organism: Aulonocara sp. 'chitande type north' Nkhata Bay; assembly: GCF_057382095.1. Taxonomy (NCBI): domain Eukaryota; kingdom Metazoa; phylum Chordata; class Actinopteri; order Cichliformes; family Cichlidae; genus Aulonocara; species Aulonocara sp. 'chitande type north' Nkhata Bay. The sequence goes on along the minus strand of NC_141356.1, from coordinate 13,530,570 downwards.
GACACACCTTGTCTGGGCCTGCTGCCTTTCTGGGGCGAAGCTTCCTCAGTTGCCTCCTGACCTGATCCACTGTGACACTGGGAGATGTTTGGGAGGAGGGGAGGGGGGGGGGGGATGTCTTGCTGCTGAGAGAGGGATTGGAGGAGGGGGGTGTCATGGTGTCAGGAAGGGGGGGAAGCGAGGGAGGCAGGAGAGTGGGGAGAGGACTCTGTAGTGAAGGTGAGGGTGGGGGGGTTGTGGGCTGGTCAAACCTGTTGAAGAAGTTGTTGAGTTTGTTTGCCTTCTCCACAGTCCCCCCCACTGTGCTTTTCTTGGTGTTGTGGCCTGTGATGGTTTTCACACCATTCCAGACCTCCCTCATATTGTTCCTCTCCAATTTCTGCTCCACCTTCCTCCTGTAGGTGTCCTTTGCTTCCCTCAGGCAGCGTTTCACCTCCCGCTGTGCTGCTTTCATCTCCTCCTTCACTTTGCTCCTCAAAGCCTTCTTCTTCATGTTGAGGACAGCTTTGACTTCCTGTGTTACCCACGGTTTGTTATTAGGATAACACCGTACCGTCTTAGCAGGGGCGACTGTGTCCACACAAAAGTTGAGGTAGTCTGTAAGACAGTGTGTCGCCCCCTCTATGTCCTCACCATGTGGGCTCAGGAGCACATCCCAGTCTGTGGTGTCATAGCAGTCTCTCAGAGCATCCTCCTTTTCTGGGGTCCATCTCCGGATGGAGCGCGTTGTGACAGGCTGCCTTTGGACGAGGGGTGTGTATTGTGGCTGTAGGTAAACCAGGTTGTGGTCTGACTTCCCTAGTGGGGGGAGGGGGGTGGCTCTGTATGCATCTCTCACATTAGCATACAGTAGGTCAATTGTCCTGTTGCTCCTTGTGGGACAATTCACAAACTGGTGAAAAGCAGCCAGAGTAGAATCCAGTGTGGCATGGTTAAAGTCTCCAGATATAATAATGAAAGCCTCGGGGTTTTGTGTCTGAAGTCTTGCTGTGACTGTGTGTATTTTCTCACAGGCAGCTGTTGCGTCGGCCCTCGGAGGGATGTAAACACACACACAGATCACATGACTGAACTCCCGAGGTAGATAATATGGCCGCAAGCTAACAGCTAGCAGCTCCAGGTCCGGACGGCATACCGAAACTTTAACGGAGACGTGTCCAGGGTTACAGTATCTGTTGTTAACGTAGACAATGAGTCCCCCACCTCTGCTTTTTCCGCTGGCCTGCGTGTCCCTATCGGCTCTCACGGATGTGAAACCGCATAGGTCTATGTTAGCCTGCGGCGTTAGCTCGGTTAGCCACGTCTCCGTGAAGATAAACAAGCTGCACTCACGGTATAGTCTGTGGTTGTTCAGAGCGCACAGTTCGTCAATCTTATTCTGTAATAGTGATGGGTCGTTCGCGAACGAAATGGCTCTTAGAGCCGGCTCTTTGACGTGAACGACGCGAGCCGGCTCCTTATCGCGAGCCGTCACGTGGGTTTTTTTTTTTTTTTTTCTTTCTCTCAGCCTCTCTCTCGCACTTTTTTTCCGTTTCACTCTGCACGCGAGCCTTGTGCTTTACGCTGGGCAGAGGGGGGAGGGGCGGTAGTTACACTCAGTAGCACAGGAACAGAGCCAGAGAGAGAGAAAGAGAGGCAGGGACAACAACATTAGAAAGGTATAGTAATCATCCACAACTATTTTCGGTTGCAGATGATAAAGGATTGAGAAAGTTTATTCATGCAGGTCCATATGACAGAGAATATGCATGTTCTTTTAGTTTTCATATTATAATTTATATTTAATTGTGTTGTGGTTTGCAGTGTTTTGTGTTCTTTTCACTTTAAATTTGTGAAAGGAAAAAGCTGAAAATGTAAATAGTTAAAACTTGAAATGTGAATAGTTGATTTTTGTATTAGATGATTTATTTATTACATTTTATGTGGAGTGAATAAATAAAAGTATATTTACGGTGGCCCCTAGAGACAAAGCACATACAAACTTCAAATCACGTACGAACTCTGAAGCATGTACAAACTCCAAAACACGTAAAAACACGTACAAACTCCAAAACACGTAAAAACTCCAAAACACGTAAAAACACGTACAAACTCCAAAGCACGTAAAAACTCAAGCATATAAAAACTCAGAAGCACATAAAAACTCAAAACACGTACAAAAGAACAACAGAAGTGCTCCAGGATGCTGGGCGCAGTGTTGAGCCTTTGTTATCTTGTGGCTACACAAGCCAGCAAGTACCAATGACCGGATTTGGTGTGTGGTAATAACAGGTAAATGAACTTTTTTTAAAATTATATGAATATATATATGAGTGCCTGTGTATAAATATACAAACAATACACACATGCTTTCAATTGTGTAATTTAAGTGATCTAGTAGCTCTGCTTTGGAAGTTCAGTTCATGCTAGAAATGTGTTTTGGAGTTTGTACGTGTTTTGTCTCTAGGGGCCACCGCATATATTTATATATAAACATATATAAATAAAACCACTTGTTTTTACGTTAGTAATTCCTTTTGTGCATAATTTTATATTATTGTTAATAATAAATTAATTAAAGCAACAAAACAACCTGAAGAGCCGGTTCGGAGCCGAAAGAGCCGGCTCTTTTTAGTGAGCCGAACCGAAAGAGCCGGATCTCTAAAAAGAGCCGGAAATCCCATCACTATTCTGTAACGAGTTCACGTTGCCCATGATCACTGTCGGGATTGATGGTTTGAATCGCCTCCGGTGATCCGCTCTCCTCGCTCCAGCTTTGCAGCCTCTGTAGCTCCTCTTTAGCTCGGCCGGGATGTAGTGTCGCATGCCGGTCTGTCCCTTTGTTTTTAGTGCCAGCAGCTCCGCTCTCGAATAAATGAAGGAGCTGGTTCCAGAAGTTTTGAAAAGTGCATTATCCATCTTGTATCGCTATATCTAAGAGGTATAAGTAGAGGAAGGTGAAAAAAAAACTTTGAAAAGCCTAGTCTAAAAAAGTTAAAGTTAAGAAAAAAGGTGCGGTGTTGCAGAGCTACTTGGAAAGGCTGCCGTCACTCCAGCGCCATCTTGACTATTGTTACGTCTGGTTCAGTTTGGGTAAGAAGGAAAAACAGCCGAGTCCGTGTAGGTGACAAACATAGTGATTTTATTACATGCTTCTAAGACAGAAGCATGGGAAGACAAGCGTACAGCCACAGATCTCCAAAGAGTGGACCGTTCCCCATCCTTATATAACATCACACAGTTAGACCTTACTGGAAATGATAACAGTCTCCCCATAGTCCAAAGTTCTCCTTATACAAACATCAGATGATACTTTAGAGAAAAACAAGTGTGTGACATGTCATGTGGTGCAGTTCTGTGAGCCTGTGTGTCCAACTAGAGAATGTCCTGACATGACCTCCCTGTGTAAATAAGGGTGAACGTGCGTGTTTACATAACTCTCTATGTGCATGTTCTGATGTAGGCCTGCAAATGAATTAGAACAAGGTCCTGCTGGACCCTCCAGTTATGGACGGTGAATACAATGCTGTGGATACCATTTGAGACTTGATTACAATGATGATAATATGCATACATTAATCTTTACTCAGATTACCATAGATATAAAACAAAGTTTATACTGTCATCAGATTCCACAATGGTAAATGATTAATGATTGATACTTCTAATTATAACTGTGATCATAAGAATACAAAATAAAATATCTCCTGGTCACATTCCTCCTCTTTGGGCTGGCTTGCCAGCCCAACTCACACCAGGATTTGTCTCCAAACCAAACAAACACGTTATGACACTTATCAACCCCAACACCTCCGTTGTTTTCCAATTTTCCCACAACCCAGCTGTTCTTTTAGCTTCAGACTCGAGTTTCAGCCTGTCACGCTTCAGGCCCCTTTACCACCTCCTCTTGGAGTGAAGAAACGCCCTCGGATTCTTCTTTGTTCGACTTCCGGGGTTAGACCACCCTTCAGTCGTTACACAGATCTGGGGATCATTCTGCCCCACTTTCAAACAAAGATCTGTGTGTTTGTTGTCCGTTGTCACCGCCGTGTCCCCCTTTTTGCCAAAAGCCTCTCGAACCTCGTTGGTCTCTGGTGTTCCTAGTTTTCGCCAACCCCTTCCTGGTTATCGCTGTGGTTATGGGATCCATCTTCTCAAGGAGCCCCAAGGCCATGACACTTGACCCCAGTTGCTGTGCAGGGTCCCCATATCTCCGTGTCCCCGTCTGGTGTCTGTTCCCTTCTCTGCAAGAGACAGAAAGCCAACACCTCTCCTGCGCTGGCTCTCCTAACCTAATGTTGTTGACTTTGTTTATTCCAATCCTATGCCATGCTTATGTGTGTAAGCGTGCATGCACTTAACCCTCTGCACGTGAAGTCAATAGCTCCAATATATCAATCCGATCCGTTGTCGGATGAAGCTTTTGACCTTCACAGACTAAGTGCCAGCTCCTTATAAGCACCTTTGCAGTGTGTGTGTAAAAATGAACAACAGACCTCAAACAAATTAGGCGTTCTCAATTCTAACTTAAGTGTAGTACTCAGTTTCTGATCATCTAATTATGCTTCTCACTGGTCCCCTAAATTGTCTAGAAACCTTTAATTTTGCCATACCTAAATTATTAAAACACAAACCAAATGATAGACCCCCTATATAGCTTTTGCCTTTATGAGCACACTTCAATAATGAGCAACAACCTGCAATCTGTACCAAAAATCTTCATGGTCACACCTACAATTAAAGATCAAATGCATTTTATACCTGTTTTAATTCTTCCTTATATAGAACCTCCTCAGTTTCAGGTTAGTTGCGATTAGTCTCAATTAATTGTTCTAATTGTATTTTGCAATTCAGCTAAAAAGCAAACCTGTTAAAGCAAACAGCTTATTTACAACCACCTGCAAATCATAAGAGTAATAAAAGATTCAGCACAACAGACAAGTATCATGTTCAGGTTTCTCCAATCATTAAACCACTATTATTGCCGCAATTTGCTTTATTCACCCTTTGGGCAATGTTACTCCAAGAGAGAGAGCCCCCTAATGGCCAGTTAGTGGGCTCTAGGTTAAACTGTCCCCAAATTAGTTATTTGTTATCATTACTTGTTTTCATGTCACTTGTCTGTTTTCTACTGCACCCTCCTCACACATTCTTAACAAAGCAAAGCAAACATTAGCAGCACATCCACATTCCAGAGGTGCTATAAAAAGATTTCAGTCTCCCCATAGTCCAAAGTTCTCCTTATACAAACATCAGATGATACTTTAGAGAAAAACAAGTGTGTGACATGTCATGTGGTGCAGTTCTGTGAGCCTGTGTGTCCAACTAGAGAATGTCCTGACATGACCTCCCTGTGTAAATAAGGGTGAACGTGCGTGTTTACATAACTCTCTATGTGCATGTTCTGATGTAGGCCTGCAAATGAATTAGAACAAGGTCCTGCTGGACCCTCCAGTTATGGACGGTGAATACAATGCTGTGGATACCATTTGAGACTTGATTACAATGATGATAATATGCATACATTAATCTTTACTCAGATTACCATAGATATAAAACAAAGTTTATACTGTCATCAGATTCCACAATGGTAAATGATTAATGATTGATACTTCTAATTATAACTGTGATCATAAGAATACAAAATAAAATATCTCCTGGTCACACTATGTTGAGCAGCACAACATGAACACAAGTCACATGACACGGAGCCATCTGCCCCTGACCTTGGGCCTGGAGTTGTACTGCAGCTGTGGCTATTCTCACTCTGCTGTGCACATTTTGTGACTTTAAGATGTGGCATTTGCTCTTGGTTGTGTCGTGTGAGCTGCAAAATGCTCGGTGGAGGATGATAGCTCGGTCACGACCATATTCACACCATGTCACAGCGAGGCATCAGGAATTACTTTAGCAAATCTTATATCAGTGGGATTAAAAGAAGAGACAAAAACTCAACTAAACTAAAATTCTGAAGCATGCTTTTGCCAAAAAGTAAATCATATAAATAACAATGAATGTGTAAACACTATAAACTATTGTGGCCATATTAAATTGGCTATATTAAATCTAAATTTAATTTCAGCTTCGATTAAATGTTTAACACTTCCAGGGCTCTTAGGAGAAATTCAAGACATTTAAGTTAAACTTGTCGTGTATTTTTATGGTGCTTCTACCTGAGAGTTTCAGCACTGATCAATATGAATTGCTACTTTAATTATTTTAGCTTACGTCTATCACAAGCCATGAGATTCAATCCTGTGAAAACCTTAGTACACCTAATCATTAAGTTACATAAAATCTTGAAAACATTGTTTTGTTTATGACTTTATCATTCTTTCACATCACTGTGGATGAATTTTGGCTGACGCTTCCTTACAACTTTGATTTGCATTGATTGACATACATCTTTCTTGAATCCTCAGCAGTTCAGCAGTGTTGTGGTCTGGACTTTGACTGGGTCAGTGCAACGCCTCGGTTCTTTTGTAGCCGCTCTGTTGTTGGTGTGCTTGGGATCATTGTAGTGATCGCCTCACATATGATCTCACATGACAGGAATTCTTTGGCAAACAGAGATGTTCATGGTTGGCACATTGACTGTAAGCTGCCCAGGTCCTGGGGCTGCATAACACTGAAAATCATCAGCCCTCCACTACCATGGTTGGTATGAGGTGTCTCTTGACCTGTTGTGTTTGGTTGTTGCCAAATGTGACGCTGTGCATCAAACATCCCCACCTTTATTTTATCTGTCCAAATGAAAATGTTCCAGTTTGTTCAGCTACAGCTTTGCAAACCTAAGATGTACTGACATCTCCTTTTTAGAGATCAGAGGTTTTCTCCTGGCAATTTCAAACAAGCCACACTTTGTTTAGTCTTTTTCAAATTATATTGTCATGAACTTTAACATTTAGCATTTGCTTAGAGATCATGGAGTGGTGCAGCGCTCGTGGGTTTCTTTTGGAATTGCATGGTGTCAACTTGAGGTGAATTTGCAATGACCTCCATTTTGGAGTGTTGTATTAACGTTTCAGGTGTCTTATCACTAGGGTTGCCAACCGTCCCTTAAAATACGGAATCGTCCCGTATTTCGAAACAAAAGTACACGTCCCGTATTGAGCTAATAAGGGACGCACTTTGTCCCATAATACAGTGAGAATCAAAAGTAGTCTATAAATGTTAATGGAATTAACACTTTGTTTGAAAACATAATTCCCAGCCCCTCTCCTGCTTTGTGACCAATGAGCTGACAACACACTTATGACAATTCGAGTATGACAATTCAGATTACCGCTCATCTCATTGGTCGAGGAAAGGTCGCTTGCGGAGAAAATACCGGAAGACAACAGATGACCACAACAAGAAGCATGGCCAACAGGGGAACAAACGCCGACTCTGCGGTGCAAGTCTCGGATGACAGTACACCTAAAGCTGGGCAAACACTGTGCGATTTTTTTCAGTCACGTTATTCAGCTCCTGCTCAAACTGCACGATTGACTCGCAGGGGTTAGAAGTTCATAGGTCACGATGTACTCTCACACTATACCGCCCGATGCTCTGATGCGACCTGAGTGCTCACACTGTGCCTCCATAAAATGAAGGTTATAACAGATAATCTGTCGCTCGCTCTCCCTCTGTCTTTCACTCACACAGACACACCACCACCATCAACTTTGCTAAATTGCTAATGAAAAACATTGATCAGGCAGCTGTGATTGAGCAGCAGTGTAAATCCAACTGTTTTCACGGTTGTTGTGGTCGTGATAATTGTGTGATGCCACATCGAAAAGGCTCGGATGAGCTTTCCAAAGTTCTACAAGTTGTGCCTCCATCGCTTGTGTCCAGATCACACGCTGCACAGCCGTGCTGCGCCGTCTTTTTCACCAACGTTTACGTTTGCGCGTGAGCAGTGTGAGCGCCTGTGGTGACACCCTCACGAGCGATTGATGATCGGGAGCTGGTCGTGAGGTGTTAATCACTTCTCTTTACCCCACGTATACTACACGACGCACGATGAAGGCCAAAATCGGTCCGATCACTCAAAAATCGGCTCAAAATGGGCCAAAAATCGCACAGTGTGAGCCCAGCATTAGAGCAGCAATGTTTGTTCCCCTCAGAGAAAGGGAAGAATGGGAAAAGGAAAACACCTGGCTGGAAAACGTTAATATGGGCATGTGCAGTGAATATCAGTGCTATGTGGCCAGAAGTGTGATAATATAATTTATTTTGTGTAATAAGCAACTGCAAGGATAGATGATTACAACAAATTGATGACTAATACATAAAAGTAATACATAGATGAATAATGATGATGAGTTATGATGCGTAATCATGGGAACAAGCGGGTTTACAAACAGGCGCAGCTGATTAGAAAAGCTGAAATAATACCTCAACTGAAGCCAATTGTACTAAATGCACTAAATGTGCACTGTTACAAGAATATTTTTCTTTCTATTGTTTTCTATTATTTTAAGTTAAGCAGGACAGAGTGCTTTTAAAGAAAGATTTACTTATATTCTCAAACGTTAAGCATGACAGGCTTCTGTTTAAGAAAGAGACCTGTTTTACTGTGTTAATGTTGTCATTTTGAGCTAAAAATAAATGGCTAAATGATCATTTGTTTCACATGTGTTCATATCACAAAGAATAGAATATGCATCTACTTAAATCAACTTCAAGTCAAATGGTTAAAAAAATAATTTCACACACAAAAAAAGAGCTAGAAAATTCACCACACTGGGAAGGGTGAAGACAACTGGGTCGCCCGGCCCTGGCCACGAGGTGTCCCTTATTTATTTTTCAGGGAGTTGGCAACCCTACTTATCACATACCTGAATGCTCCAGATTAGCAAAACTGCAGATTTGCACTTATTTAAAAGTGCAACTGGCTGCTACTTATTCTTAATTCCCATGGAAACATATAGTGTCCCTAAAGCTTGAGTAGTTGACAAATGTATAACTGGACAGAAAGTGATAAACAGACATCTGAAAGCATACATCTGCAAATGTCTACTTAAATGTCACTAGTTCTGCCTAGACACATCCTATCAAGACTGTAACAGAAAAGTGAGTCTGACAATATTTTAATATGAAAGCAACATGCAACACTGTCAGCACAAGTTATGTATGAGCAGTGCACTTCACCTATTTTTCTACATTGCAAATGATCTTACATCCAAAGCAAAAGCACCATGGTATTTATATGTTAGACTGATCAAGAGATTATGTGTGGAAAATAAGAGATCCTATTTAGAGATTGTGAAACATAATTGTAGGTATGGGTTGCCATGGTTGCCTTTCAGTATGCTGGGGTATTTGTCAGTTTGTCAGCTGCTTGAGTCATTTGACCTTGAAAAATTCAAACATATTAATGTGAGACGCAATCAGGTGAGTGGGCTACATAACAGCAGCACTGTGTTCCTTAGTAAGCCTCTATTAAAAAAGCCTACCTGAACAGCTAGTGAGAGGCAAAGATGAAGAAGAGAAGGAATGAAAGAAAAGTAAAGGATCCTAGTGCAGGTGAAAATGCTCTGGCTACATGAGTGTGTGTGTGTGTGTGTGTGGGTGGGTGGGAGGGAGGGGGAGGGAGAGAGGCGTTCAAGGTGACAATTTTCTTGTCAGCAACCAGCAGAATGATTTGATTTCTGGGGAGCAATAAGCAATTCATGTATACAGATTGAGTCACTGTTTTTGAGCATCCGAAGGTTATAGCTGGAGTGTTATGACATATTTACTGAAAAAAAGTTGTGTAAGTGTGTGTGTGTGTCTGTTACTCCTCATGCGGGGAGGTTATTGAATTTTGGTTTTGGTTTTGCTGTTTCCTTCATTATTTTGAAAATATCACTTTTGTTATGTGTTGTGGAATTAAAGAAAATTTTTTACAGCTACAATATATCCTGCAGCATTAACATTGCATTAACAATATAATCTACAGCATTGATATTGCTTTAAGATGGTTATTAAACCTGCTGGCCTCACATTAACCTTGTATTACAGGTGCAGCCATAATAATTGTATACACACATTGCATTTTGTGCTTATTAAAGAGTGGAAGCTCAGTCAATTAAGAAAAGGTCATAAGCCTCGTTCGGCGCGATGTCCGGATGATCTATTGTATAAGTGATTTGGAGCTATAGAAGGTTAAAACTGCGTACACACTTACAAAACACATATAGTACACATAATCTAGAAACAGGCCTGAGCAAACTATTCAGCAACCTGTGGCGTTTGAGTTTGCTTAGTAACAGGTGACAGAAGATGTGCCAAAAAGAAGACAAGTCCCTGTGGACCTTCAGGGCCTGAATTCATCGCCATATTTGGAAGAAGATGCTAGAGAGGGGAACTTCAGTGTCTGCATTTATCTCTTAAAATTGATCATTGTCTGTAAAAGATGCAAATAATGTTCTCAAGATGCAAATAATGTTCTTGTCAAACCCTGACATTATAAAAGCAATTGCTTGTGTATTCTTGGGTGGAGATCTATGCTGATTGTGTGCAGTATCCATCACCCCACGCGTGTGTTCAATAAAATCATTGTTTGACCAGACTCTTCGGGACCAGTGTTATTTTGTTTTCCTCCTCAATATTTTCGAGTTCGGGACAGTGTGTTTCTTCCTTTGTGTTTCTGCGCCTGTGATTATCTGCTCCGCCCTAATTGTTTCCACCTGCATCTCATCACCCCATCTGTCTCTGTGTGTGTATTTTCTCTCCATTCTTCACTGATGCAATACATCGGTGTTCCCTGGCTGTTCTCCTGGTTAACCTCCAGCATCTCTCCCTGCCTGTCGTGTCATGTCAGTGCGCCTTGGATCTCCTTTGATTTAGCTGGTTGCATGTTGTACTATTTAAATATCTCTATTTAATAATTTGATGGACTTTCTCAATGATGCAGTATGTTCGGTGGACTTTTCTCATTTTCTTCATTTCACCTCTTTGACCTGGAAATCAGTCGCAGTACATAATACTAAAGCAGTAAATGATTCTGAAGCACAGAGGAGAAAAGACTGAAGAAACTTGCCAGAGGAGCTGTAATCAGTGATGTGCAGGCGTACCCTTTGTGGAAATGTTTTTACCTTCAAATGTGAAAGAGGTGAAGTATGCAGCTGGAAGATGCAATTATTGGATGACTCTTTGCATGATTAGTCCTTTCTGTCTTCCGTTGTTTCTTTTTGTGATTAAAAAGAATTTTTTTTAATGAGATCGTAAAATGCAGTCGTATAACAAATATAACACTTGTGTTTCTCTCCTCATGTCCTTTCTTTGTGTCCTCTGCTTGCTGGTGGGAGGGACTAGGAGTTGACGAGAGGAGTTAAGTACAAGAATCGACAATGTGCTGTTTAGGAACGGGAGGATGACGCTCACATTTATCTGCTTTCCTCTCTGTTGTCGCTTAGATCTATTGCTATAAGTACAAACTGATGTACTCAGCAGACATGAATCTTGAGCTCAAATCCTGTATTGTTATTGTCATGGTCCCCGTGCCTGCTCGGCTGGCCCTGTGTGGCTACATGTTATGTTTTGTCTTTTCTCTCTCTCCTCTCTCTCTGCTCGCTGCCTGGGCGGAGCTCATTGTGAGCTCCCGGCCTCCACCACCTGTAGGCAATCACCTGTGGCTCCTCACCTTGTTTGCTCCCGCTACTTAAGGCAGTGACTGAGAGCACCTCGCCGCTGGACAATTGACTAACGCTCGTCAGTGCTACTTTAGCCTCAGCCAGTTTTGAGCTCTGTCTGTGAAAGTTCCGTGCTAACCCTTGTTCTCTGTATGCAGATTTCTCGTGTTTGGTTTGGAGACTCTGGACGCTTTTCCCGACCCCGCTCTGCACCCCTGGGAACCCTGGCCCCCTTCTCCTTCACCTGTATATAGTGCACCTGGAGTGTGTAAATAAACCTGTTTTTCTGAGATTTCAGTCTGCGCCGAGTCCTCCCTGCTCCTCCGTGACAGTTATGGCCCTGGGCCTCGGAGGGAGTTAGACCACCTTTTCCCTTCAAGCAAATCCAAACTGTGGCACTCCGTGAAGCAATCAGTGGCTGATCGTGCTCACCTGCCGCTACAAACGACTGGAGATCCTTCACTCAGGGCGGCTGCTTTGGAGATTGTGCAGCTTGCCCTTCCTGACTCCCTCTGTGAACTGTGCCCGCTCAACTCTGTTCATAGTGGTGAACTTTGCGGTTACCCTGGTGTATGGTTGAGCTTAGCCTGTTTAGAGTTGCCATTTGTTATTCTCACCTATGTTTGCCTTATGTGTTAATTGGTTGCCCAGTGGTGTGTTGAACACAGCCCTGTCGGTTTTCTGTTTAAAGTTTGTAATAAACCTTTTTTTTAACTGATTCCCCTCAGGGTGGCCTTGTTTGTGTTTGTCTCCTTAGTTATGTTGCGGCTTATGAGCTGGGTTGTAACACCTATACAGTAGGGTATTTCATTGGATGAGCATACTGTAGTGAGACTAAACTCAGCTGCTGCAACTCCATAGACTTACAGAGATTACAAGGACTGCCAGCCTACACAAGTGCAATATAACTAAGCCCAGTCTTATGGCTGTTTTGTCCATGGCTGAAGTTTGTATCTGTCTCCACTGATGTTTGGAGGAACTTTTAGGTCTTCATGATTTCCACATGATGTGCTGGGCATGAAGTCTGCTTGCCTTTGACTTGTTGGCTTCCAGGTTAGTCCAGTCTCTGAGGCAACCACCGTCCAGATCAGCATCCCAGGTGGTTAGAGTGGGACTGCTTAACTATAACCCTCCCCACCATTCTGTTCCAGTATCTGAGTCAGATAGCCACCAGACTGCTACAAACTCTGCCAGCCCACTGTCAGCATCAGCACCCAAATTGGCTGGCCACTGGCCGGCTAGTCTCCAGTATGTTTATGCTCCTGAGTCAACTTGCTACTTGATAGCCCTTCCTCTGTGTTAGCTGTCCTCTCATCTGCTCGCACTGAGGACAGCAGTCTTCACCTTTATTGCCTTTAGACAGCAAAGCTCTAGCCAGTTCCTTTCACTAAATCAATTAGCCTCATGTCTGTTCCGGGTTTGTTCCGATGCTTCTGCTCCCGAGTCATCTGATGCCACCACTTTTCCCGAGTTAATCGAAGAAAAGATTATATTTTGTATCCCAATGGGAAGAAAGGGGGTGTGTTAGAGTGGACTCTTTGCCAATGTCAAATACTGTTTCACTCAGCAACTGGTGCAGTTGTCAGGCAGACTGGTGAGCAATACATAAACAGAGGAATGTAGAAACCAGATGGGGACACCACAAAGGACAGTTTTGATCCAGATTGTTTTAAGTTTAACAGTGTGAGATTTAAGCTGATCTTGATTTTAGACTACATGCTTTTCTATTTTCAACTCAAGTCCATGACATTTCAAAGGTGAACCGGAAAACAAAGTAAAGTGGGTCATGTCTCATGAGGCATCTTATATCAAATACATGATGGATGCCAGCCTTTGTTGTCAAAGGCCTGCATTTGTTGGATTCCTACTCATACCTATATATAAATATGGAATAGATGACTCAATTTCATTTCTGAATTAGACACTTTTTTCTCTATCAGTCACTAAGTGAACTGTTTTGTGTCTCCTTTGTTTTAAGTCTTCCATGTCTCCTTTAGTAGACTACATAGGTCACCTGTTTAATAATATATTAAATATAATATAATAAACTACAATATTTATATATTGTTAGTTCCTCCTATACACTCATTCAATTATGAATTTTCAGTCTTACTTACTTGAGACCTATGCAATTGAAGTGCTGTGAGGTTGAAGCACATCACAAAGCTTGTCACAACAAATATGTTTTTCTCCGGGAATTTCTGTAGAGTTTATGTATGTAGTGTCAAGGCTAGTATGATAAATAAGAGGTTTGTGTTCTGTTAATTCACAATGACACACTGATGTGCTCATTCATGCAAACCAGTGTCCATAAAACGCATGACCACACATGTGGCTACATATTAGATTTTCACGTCTTTGATGTATACTGGATAACCGTTGCTCTCTTTCTCTTGCTGTCAAGAGTCAGGGTCTTTCCTGTGCTTCTGTTTGAAGTCTTCACTGTCATTTGGGATTTTTTTTTCTTTTTTTCCCCCTTTCTTTGGTCTTGAACAGCTTTACCTTTTATCCAGCGGTGTATGGCCACAATAGTAGCACTATGCTACTTCTGTATATAATACTTAGATCGTCTTCCTTTGTCACTGCCTTGTCTGTCCAAACGCTCCGTAATTGGTGCATTCACATCATCCACATTTAGTCAAACCCAAAATCTTTTGGAAAGTAGGACATTTTTCTTAACTTTGCCCTGTGAAGTTCCACAATCCATTAAACAGTCACTGTGCAAATGAATGTGCACACTTCATCTTATGTATCAGATTAAGGGAATTTGCAAAATATTGCAAAAACTGTTCAAAGATTATGGATGTTTTTCCATATTTCTGCTCAATGTAATTGTTCAACTGATTGTTTTACAGCCAGCTGTGATTTCTCTTCTAATTATTTGATGATAAATAGATCAGACACATACATACTCTCATTATGGGCATGAATGGTAATATGTGGAGCTTTTATTGATTTTGTTGAAGTGTCCTTTTTCCAGGGTGGAATGATTAACCATTAAACATTTTTATAATTCCTAAAGAAAAAAGTAATGGTGCATAAGTTTGAATTGGCCACAATCTCTCTCTCTCTCTGATATATATATATATATATATATATATATATATATATATATATATATATATATATATATATATCCTAATTGTTAACCTGCAGCTTTCCATCCACCAGTGATGGTTGTGTGGTGTTATGAGGCGAAGCTTTTTACCAACCTGGGATGTTTCCTGAGCCTGAACTTTTCCACGTTGTTTTGTCTCTTAAGTACTTTTTTTTTTTTACACCTCTACATCTCCTTAGGGTGTACTCTCAGTGGCAAGGGAACAATAAGAGAACAGCACCACCAAGGCTGGAGACGGAGCAATACTGGAAGAGCATATGGGAGAAGGATGCAACCCATAACGGCAATGCTCAGTGGCTAGAGGATCTGAGGGCAGACCACAGCGACCTCCCTGAACAGGGTCCAGTAACCATCACAGTGGCAGATATCCAAGAAAGGGTCTCCAGTATGAAGAGTTGGACAGCACCAGGCCCCGACATGGTTCACGCCTACTGGCTGAAGAAGCTGACTGCACTCCACGAGCGTCTGGCAGCACAAATGAACCAGCTGCTAGTTAACGAGAGACACCCGGAATGGCTAACTGAAGGCCGGACGGTCCTGATCCCCAAGGACCCCAAGAAGGGACCGGTCCCCTCCAACTACTGACCAATAACCTGCCTCAGTACTACATGGAAGCTCCTGTCAGGCATCATATCGGCTAAGATGAACAGGCACATGGGTCAATACATGAGCGGGACACAGAAAGGAATTGGCAAGAATACCAGAGGCGCAAAACACCAGCTACTGGTAGACAGAACAATCAGCCGAGACTGCAAGACCAGACTGACCAACCTGTGCACTGCCTGGATTGATTACAAGAAGGCCTATGACTCAATGGCCCACAGCTGGATACTGGAATGCCTAGAATTGTACAAGATCAATGGGACCCTAAGAGCCTTCATCAGGAACTCAATGGGGATGTGGCGTACAACACTAGAGGCCAACTCCAAGCCCATAGCACAAGTCACCATCAAGTGCGGGATCTACCAAGGAGATGCTCTGTCCCCACTGCTGTTCTGCATAGGCCTGAACCCCCTCAGTGAGATCATTAACAAGACTGGCTACGGATACCGACTACGGAACGGAGCAGTTGTCAGCCACCTCCTGTACATGGATGACATCAAGCTGTATGCCAAGAGTGAACGAGACATCGATTCACTGATCCACACTACCAGGCTATACAGCAATGACATTGGAATGTCGTTCGGACTGGAGAAGTGTAGTCGGATGGTAACAAAGAGAGGGAAGGTAGCCAGAACTGAGGGGATTGAACTACCAGAAGGCAACATTGCAGACATAGAGGACAGTTACAAGTACTTGGGGATCCCACAGGCGAATGGGAACCATGAAGAGGCCGCTAGAAAAGCTGCAACCACCAAGTACCTGCAGAGGGTCAGGCAAGTCCTGAGGAGTCAGCTGAATGGTAAGAACAAGATCCGGGCCATCAACACGTACGCCCTGCCCGTGATCAGGTACCCTGCTGGGGTAATAGGCTGGCCAAAGGAGGAGATAGAAGCCACTGACATAAAGACAAGAAAGCTCCTTACCATGCATGGAGGGTTTCACCCCAAGTCCAGCACCCTGAGGCTGTACGCTAAGCGGAAGGAAGGGGGCCGGGGACTGGTGAGTGTCAGCACCACAGTCCAGGATGAGACAACGAACATCCAAGAATACATTGGGAAGATGGCCCCAACTGACCGAGTGCTCAGTGAATACCTCAGGCAGCAGAAACCCAAGAAAGAGGAGGGAGACGAGGAACCATCATGGAAGGACAGGCCCCTGCGCGGTATGTACCACCGGCAGATAGAGGAGGTGGCTGATATCCAGAAATCCTACCAGTGGCTGGACAAAGCTGGACTGAAAGACAGCACAGAGGCACTAATCATGGCAGCACAAGAACAAGCTCTGAGCACAAGATCCATAGAGGCTGGGGTCTATCACACCAGGCAAGACCCCAGGTGCAGGCTGTGTAAAGATGCCCCAGAGACAATCCAGCACATAACAGCAGGGTGCAAGATGCTAGCAGGCAAGGCATACATGGAACGCCATAACCAAGTGGCCGGCATAGTGTACAGGAACATCTGTGCCGAGTATAACCTGGAAGTCCCGAGGTCAAAATGGGAGATGCCCCCAAGGGTGGTGGAGAATGACCGAGCTAAGATCCTGTGGGACTTCCAGATACAGACGGACAAAATGGTGGTGGCTAACCAACCGGACATAGTGGTGGTAGACAAACAGAAGAAGACGGCCGTAGTGATCGATGTAGCGGTTCCGAATGACAGCAATATCAGGAAGAAGGAACACGAGAAGCTGGAGAAATACCAAGGGCTCAGAGAAGAGCTCGAGAGGATGTGGAGGGTGAAGGTAACGGTGGTCCCCGTGGTAATCGGAGCACTAGGTGCGGTGACTCCCAAGCTAGGCGAGTGGCTCCAGCAGATCCCGGGAACAACATCGGAGATCTCTGTCCAGAAGAGCGCAGTCCTGGGAACAGCTAAGATACTGCGCAGGACCCTCAAGCTCCCAGGCCTCTGGTAGAGGACCCGAGCTTGAAGGATAAACCGCCCGCAGGGGTGTGCTGGGTGTTTTATATATATATATATATATATATATATATATATGTGTATATATATATATATATATATATATATATATATGTATATATATATATATATACATATATATGTATATATATATATATATATATATATGTATATATATATGTATATATATATATATATATATATATATATATATATACATATATATGTATATATATGTGTGTGTGTGTGTGTGTGTACGCATGCTAATATTTGGTTAATTCTCCCTTTGCAAGATGCGCCCTGACGGTACACATTTGGTACACACTTCTGGCATAGCTAGATCTTTGGCCACTCTTCCAGGCAAAATTGGAAGTTGATTTATGTTGATTGATTTCTGGCACAGACACAGCTTCTAAGCATGATTTAAATTTTCAGAAATTTGGGAAGACCATTTCAGAAGCTTAATGCTAGCATGCTGATCCATTCCAAAACCAATTTTGATGTGTGTGTGGGGGATCATTGGTCCTCATTGACTAACAGGGCCTATACACAAATATGTGGTTAAATAAATGTTTCTCACACAAATCATTTATCAATATTTCAGTACATGAATTTGTTTTTTATCAGTATTTATTATTCTCACTACATAGAGTCCTGACCTCAATGACTTTACAAAAGAAACATTGGGTAGGATATGTTATATGCTGCACAATCATTCCACTTGAAAAAGAACAGGTCGTGATGTGCGACAGGATGTGAACAGGACATATTACAAAACAATAATATGATTAATTTCCCAGAATGGAGTTGTAAAGGAATTAAATACTTAGAACATATATTAGAGGGAACAGAATTTATTCCATTTGATAGACTAGTTGAACAATATGGGATCAACAAGACAAGGTTTTTAGAATATCAACAAATTAAATCCATAGTAAAAAAGAAATTTAACCTCAGTCAAGTTGAATTACAAACACCACTAAGTGCGGCACATTTTCTTACTCTTAAATCCCCCAAATTATTATCTAAAATATACAGAACACTTTCTAAATTAGATGAATCAATATCCCTTCCTACTGCAAAGTGGGAAGCAGATTTATCAGTCAACCTAGACCAAAACTTCTGGTCTCAGATTTGCTTAAAAACTTTTAAATTAATTAAAAATCCCAGTCTGCAATTAATACAATACAAAATACTTCATAGAGTGCACTATACAGGTCATCGGATGTTCAAGATGGGCTTTACATCTTCCAACAACTGCTCACACTGTCAAGGCAATACACCAGACAATTACATCCACGCTCTTTGGTTCTGTCCACCAGTGCAAAAGTTTTGGCGCGAGATATGTGAAGACTTATCAAAGTGTCTGAAATGTAACATTCCAACTTCCCCCTTAGTGTGTCTACTGGGCAGCTTAGATAATGTCACTTCAGAAAAGAATATAGCCCATATGATCTTCACTGCCCTATGCATAGCCAAGAAAACAGTCCTCATGAACTGGAAAAATAAAAATAATCTTAATTCTAACCAATATAGAAATTATCTATTAGATTACATTAGTCTTGACACAGCCTCTGCCACCACATTAGATCAATTGCTCTGGGCCCCTTTTATCAGCTCCATCACCTAGTGGGGGTGGGGGGTCATAGTTTGGTCCCGCCTTCACTGTTGTGATTGGTGAGGGGGTAGGGACAGGCTTAGGGCATCGGGGGGTTCCCCGGAGGCATCTTCCTTGGGGGGCTCAACCCGGGGTAGCGGTCACGTCCGGTTGGGGGCTCTGTTGGCTCTCAGGTGACTGTTTCCTCGCGGCTGCGTGCAGCGGGGCTAGGGGAGGGTCTGTGCTGACGGACGTGAGTTACTGACCTGGCAACCTGGCTGCCCCTGGGTGGGTCCGGGATGGGCGTGAGGTTCTGGGGGCGCTCCGTCTCTGGGCTGGGGCCCGGGCCGGGCCTCGGGGGCTTGGGTCCTGGTTGGTGTGTTGCCGGGGTTGTGGGCGGGTGGGTGCATGGGGGCCCGGCCCTGGAGCAGGGTGCCGCCGGTGCGTCGAGCCGCCTGGGGGGCTCTTCAACTGGTGGGGGGGATGGTCACATCTTGCAGGAGCTTTCTTCTCTTCAGGAACTCTCTGCAGGAGGGGGAGATACAGGAGAGGTGGAGGAAGATCTCAGCCTGGGCGTTTACCGTCTTATGTAGTCTGGAAGATGTGTGGATGGTGGGGTGGGTGCAGTTTTCTCTGTGGTGGGGTTGGGTGGACTGTCCAGGGCTCTGTGGAGCCGGAGGGCGCTACTGCACTGGGCCCCGGTCTGATGGGCCTGGGCCCCCCTTCCCTGGCGGGTCGCGAAGGGTGGGAGTGCCTACTGGGGTCAGCGGGGGAGCTGGCCCCAGGGAGGGGTTACCTGCCCCTCCCTTCCTTCCCTCCCCATCTCCAGCTGCCTCCCTCTTCCCGCTCCTCCACAACCACCCACACATGCAGGGCCTTGGAGTGGGGGTATGTCACCAGGGTGCAGAGGAGGCTACCCCCCCCCCCCTGTCCCCTTCTGGCTGCCTCTGCCTCAATTTTATCCCACAACTTAGACATTCACATTATTCAGACTCTCATTACACATACATATAGGATCTTGGGGGTGGGCACAATCACGGAGTCCAAATTACCATCAGGGTGTATACCTCACCCCTGACGTCGTTGCCCACCTCTCAATTTTAAATACACTTAGTCATTGAGGGCTAGCAGGAGGGACTATGCGCTTACCTGCTGCTCCTTGGCAGGTAGCTCCATGCCCTCCTGGGTTTTAATTGCACCTTAGAACACATATGCATCAACACTACAATGAGCGGGTGGAGGGAGGTTTGGAGTCTTCTCCCACCCCCATTCTCTGCGGCCTGCTGGAGCGGGAGGGCTAGTAGGAGGAGTTGGCCGTCCGACTGCGGTCTGGGGTGTGGGGCCTCCCTGCTGCTGCGGAGTCGGGGTGGTCTGCCTCTCCCCACTGCAGGGAAAAGGGTAACACCACCTGGGTCTGGGTGCAATTCCCCCCTCCAGGGGCAAGGGTACCTAGACCCGGTTTGTAGAGTACGCTTGGGGAGTGTGATTGTGTGTACAGCGTCTCTTTATGTCTGTCTCCACGTTGGTTGAGTGTGGAGTGAGTGCATATGAGAGCATGAGGGTGGGAATGGATGTTTGTGTCTGTGTGTGCCTGTATGTCTGTGTCTATATGTCAGGTTGGGTATCAGACGCCACCTCTCTGGGGACACCTCAGGCCCTCCAAGGTTTTGGCCTATCTCCACCCACCACCACTTCCCCTGCCGGTGGCGGACTCCCTCAGGTGTCGGTGTGTTGGTGGTTCTTTGTGTCTGGGGGTGGGCGTCCGGGTACACACCGGCTCACTCTTTGGTGGCCGCTTGTCGGGGCCTGGGGCTCGCTCGGGCCCCTTTGGAGGTGGGGTGCCCCCGGCCTCTCGGCCTGGGGCTCGGTCACTCAGGCACAGCTGGGGGCCGGCGGAGCTCACGGGCGCGTCACTGCAACTCCCCCTGACTTCTGCTCCGCGGCTGCTGGGCGAGCCCTCATCTGGGACTCTCCTCAGCTCTTACTGGAACAGTGGCGCGGCTGCCCCTCTGTTGGTCTTCCATGGTCTCTTGTGTTCTGGGGGCCTCTGGATGTCTGGAGTTTTGATCTCCTCCATACCCGCTTCACACCCTGGAGGACGGGGCTGTGGCCCCCCCCACACTCCCTAGCAGATCATTACATGGAGAAACCTTTGGAATGCAAGCATGCTGATCCACACAGGTATGCACACATGGGTATTCACAGACGCGGACTAAAGCTTTCTTGGCTGCTGCCTCAAAGCACACTGTGCGCTGTCTATCTTGCGTGCTGCACAATATCGTTTATTATTTAGTAAATATTGATATCTATGACTAGCTAGTTTATTGTGATGGTGCTTTGTTTTCTCTATTATTATGTTGCTCTTTGTTGTTTGCTGTCTCCTCTGTTTGTTTTTTTTGTTTGTTTTTTTTTTTTCTCCATACAGGTGACCCAGGAGTTCTTTTTTTTTTTCTCTCTCTTCCCCCCCCTTCTCACCGTCTCTTCTCCCCTTTGGTTTTCTTTCTTTCTCTCCCCCTCTTTCTCTCATTCATTCCCCCTGTCCTATTTATTAAAAAAAAAAAAAAAAAAAAAGACAAAGGATGAACTGAAGCTCTGCCATCACGTAATGTCGCATACTGCTGTTTCTGATGTCATTTAGAAAAAAAAAAAAAAAAAAAAAAAAGAACAGGTCAAAGAAATCATTAAAAGCCTCAAATTACCATAACACCATAATGACTGTATGTAAATGTTATACTGAGTCTAAACCCACTTGCCTCAGTTCAGACCCCCTAGGCGGGGTGTTAGATTCGTTACAGCCTAGATACCACAACTGGTTCTGGTAAAGACAGGAATCAGGGAAACTACCAGTAAACCCTGGCCTGCTAGTTAAACTTAACCAGTAGTAAAGAAACTACCTCAGACAACTCCTTAACACAAAACAAAACTTTACTGAATGTAAGGGCAGAAGAAATAATGTACAACACACCCCTTTATTTTAGCTCAAATGATAATCCAGTTCCTTAACCGAATGAAATATACTGTATAAATGAAATAATTCCCTTTGAAAGTATATTAAACAACCCAACTTATGTTATCACCTCTTGGTAAGTGACTCACTAATAGAGCAGGGCGATATGACCAAAAAATATTTATCACAATATACGTTTGAAAATTTGCAATAACGATATAACCGACAATATAATTTACACTAGACAAAATACTTTACAACTCCACAACTTAATTAGTGCAAAAAAAAATCAATGTATTTTCACTTAAACAAGCAGCTGTTTTTTATGTGCATTAAAGTTATATAAAAATTTTACAGTGGAAATGCAAATTCCTTGCTGACAGTTTAATCAAAAGGCCTTTTCAGCGGAAGTACATATCCTCAGCATAACCATGTATAATATCCACAAAACGTAAAAAAGAAGTTACACACACAATAGAGTAATATTATGTTGAAGCACAGTATGTATCACTCCGCGAGGCTCCGCCTACAATAGCCGTAATGCTCCGACAATCCATCAAGCGGTGCGGCTTCGTAGCTTAGCAAAGTCGTACTAAAACATTTCACAGACGAGTGTCGTATACCACATAAAATCGTTTCGAGGTCAGTAAACACAACCATCCGTTTCATTCAGCGAGCCACTTTCGCCCTTCTCATTCTCCGTCACCGTGCTTTTTCCGCGATGTGCATATGAAAACAAAGGCACTGCGCATGCGCATTTTACCCATATTCTATCGCGATATTTAATTTTCTTATCGTTGCCCAACATTACACCGGTATTACCGTGAACAGTATGATATGGCCCAGCCCCACTCACTAATATACACTCCAAAATATGCTATATAAATCCACTAAATACACCATATTCACACATGGGCCCCACACACACTCACATTCACACTTGTTGCAGGCTTGTTTGCTGTTCACGCTGGACGATGGAGAAAAATCCTCTTCTCCCCAGTAAGAGCACGAAAGTCTGACTTACAGTTCAGTTGCTCGGTAGGTCGCCGTTCCCTAGTGATGTGCGGATCGATCCTGAAATATCAATTCCTCCGATACCAATCATTTATGTTCTAGAATCGATTCTCACATTAAAATATCGATATTTTAGTAATTTAGGGTAAATTTGTAGTCTATCAATAACAGGAACACAGTGGAAAGAAACTATAACATTCGGATTGTCTACATTCAAAGGAACTACTTCCTCTTTCACCTTTCATAGTCATGTTCGAAATACGGCTGTCTGTCTCGCAGCCCCTTGGCGTGTGCACTCACAACAATGGCTGAGCGTAATTGGAGTAATGTGCGAACATATTTTACCTCCACAAAAGCTGAAACGTGGTTTGCGATACATGTGGCAAAAACGTGAGGTGTTGTGGCCACACTAGGGAGATATTCAAAAGGACTGCTGGGGGGATAAATACATTTTACAGTGTTTATTTATTGGATAAAATAAAGTACGTTAAATGTCCGGAAACAGCGGGGTTGTCCAAATTCAGAGGCTGCTTCCACTTGAGGACCCGGCCTTCGCGGTCTAAAGAAAGCTGGGTAGTACGTCACGAGCTCCCTCGGTGGAGTGAAACTCTGCCGTCTGCTCCTTGCTATCTAAAATATAACCGGGCACTGGCGTAAACTCTTCTGTTTAATCATTTTCTGTTTGACGTTTATTCAGCTGTGTGAAAACCCAGAGGAACCCTCCCGAGGGATTAATAAAGTTAAATTTAATTTGATCTAATCTAATAACTTTAATCTCAGCCAAACTGATTTACAAATAAAACACTAAAAAAGCCAAACAATAACATTTTCAAGTTTTCTAAGTGACTTATATATCATGTTTAACCCGAGTAGCAAAAGACCGCGGGGGTTTGAAAACGATGTGTTGATAGGCTCAGATATTTGAAGTTTACACAGCTACATTCTCATCTGAAAATATGTTAAAAGTTTTTTTTGCGACCCAGAAAGAGAAATAAGAGTAATATTAAAACTAAGTTGCTGCCGAAATTGTTAGAGACTGGAATTGGCTGGGCCACGCTATGAATTCTGCAATATGGTTTTTCAATTTTGTTGTCCGGGTGGAAAATCGGGAGAAATTCGGGAGAATGGTGGCTCCGGGAGATTTTCGGGAGGGGCACTGAAATTTGGGATTCTCCCAGAAAAATCGAGAGGGTTGGCATGTATGGTTGTGGCAACATCACTAACCTTGTCAAACACCTCAGAGTAAATCATATCACAGAATATGAGAGCGTATGTTGAGGCGAACTGAAGAGGAGGAGAGGGACAGGTGCTGCTAGGGCGAGACAGACGTCTCTCACGGAGTCCTTTAGTGCTGCAGGCAGGCAACAAGTTCAAATAGCCACAACTTCAGTTTTTTTTTTTTATTTCTATGTGATGAACTCTGCGTTATTAAGTGATAAGAACAAGTAATCTGATATCCTGTAATCATTATGACGCTATAATTTGAGATACAATAAATAAAATAAGTTTTTGTACAAAGTATCGGTATCGGATCAGTATCGTCGATACCACCCTGAATATTAATTGGTATCGGATCGGAAAGGAAATCAGTGGTATCGCACATCACTACCGTTCACCAGTCCCACACTAAATCCACTCTCCGCACTCCCTGCGGACCGATGCTGTCTCTGCTACAGCGCGTTAGCCAGTCACTGCCCAGCTCACCGGCAGTCCATAGCGGCTGCCTCCGTGGCGCAGCCAAGCAGTCCCGGCTAACCTTAGCTGGAAACACAGTTTTTTCCACGGTGGTGCGACCGTTGGAAACAAAAAGTCACTTCACCGACACTCTGTTGCGAAGCTCTCACACAGTTAACTTTCCACTCACACACTCTTTTGTGCTAGTTAACCTCAGTGAAACTGGCTGAGTCTCTCACTTTGGTTCAGCTAACCTCGTGCATCTCTCCATACCGTTCTCTTCTCCTCCTCCATTGTAACAGAAAAACAGGTCCCGTCCCATGCTACCTTCTCAGGCCTCCAGAAAATTAGAACTCTGAACAATATTTTAACTCCCTTCAGAGTTACATACCATAAAATAATACTTTATGATTAACATACTTACTGTGTTACTGTGGCGTTTAAGTCCATGGGAATTATGAGTATCTACTTCCAAATTCCCATCCGGGCTACATAAAGTTCTCTCTTGTGTGGATATGCAATCCAAAGAGTTTTTGATAAGTGATGAGTTCATCTTGAGACTGAGAAATAAGGCTTCACTCACTATTTCACCGGAAAGACAGCAGCAACAGTCTATTTGATCATATGCCAAAAAGAACCTCCAACGGTTTCCTGACAATGCTGTGACAATACTCTAGGAGGGGCAGAGGTTCTGTCATACTGTCAAAAAAGCCTCATAGATCCTGCAAAAAAAGTGTTTTGACATCTACTTAACCTTCAAAGTTATGGCATGCTGAGATACCACTTTCAATTCCATCAATCTGAAAGTCACAAAACATTTTTTCCTCTTTTTTTCTAGAGTCAGTTTTGTATTTTAGATTCAGTATATTCTATGCGGGCATCATGAAGTCTGAATATTATTTGCATGTGTGCTTGACTGAGGAAGTGAAATGACCCCCTGCATAATCAAGATCAATCAATTACCCAAACTTTCTCATTTCAAGTTGGCAGGTGTTATAGGTATTGATCTGCACAGTCTGCATGTGTGTCAACTGTGTGTATGTGTCTGTGTGTGTGAGACAAAGAGCATTTATGGAGCCAAATACTGGGGAGATTTAATACAAATTAAGCAGATGATTTATTTTGTCAGATAAGTACAGTGAAACAAGCAGACAAAACAACAACTCTTGTTACATCCCATGGCACAGTATTTTGCATGGTAGTCTTAATTTCACAGCCAATTAAGTCTAGAGGTGCAAAGCCTTTGGAAATAGGATTCAAATCTGGGCTTTTATTTGACCATTCCTGACCTTACACCGCCCACTCGCTTCCCACTCACTTTAAAAACAATGTATTTATCTTTATTCATATATTGCTTATGTTCTGATGATCATTATCCTTTTGACATGTCCTCTTATAGTCCAATATTAACTGTCACAGAACTGATACTGCCATACAGGACAACTGATATAAGATTTTTTAATACCATTTTTCTCCTGAAAAGCTGCCTTTATCCTTTATCTGCCAAGGGTACATCATTCAGTTAGTTCAGTTTATTTCAGCAAGTTATATTTTATTGATATAAAGTCAAATCACAATAACAGGTCCTTTATATAAGGTAAACATATCATACAGTTAAAGAGAAACCTCCAAAAGCAGATGATCCACTATGAGCATGCACTCAGTGACAGTGGGAAGGAAAACTCTCTCTAAACAGGAAGAAACCTCTGGCAGAACCAGGCACAAGGAGGGGCAGTCATCTGCCACGACTGGTTGGAGCTGAGGGGAGGGAGACGGTACAAAAGCCACATTGTGGAAGAGAGACAGAGATTAATTATTACTAATGATTAAATGCAATGTAGTGTAAGAACAGACAGTGAAAAGAAAAAAAAAAGAAGAACCGCTCAGTGCATCATGAGAAACATCCAGCAGCCTAGGCCTATTACTGCATAATCAAAGGAGGGTTCAGAGTCAACTGTTTCAGCACTAACTATAACCTTAATCAAAAAGGGAAGTTTTGAGTATCTTTAACAGAAAGTATCCCACATCCAAACTACAATCTGATTTGTCCAGAAGAGGGGCCTGAGGTCTAGCATCACAAGCACAGAAATGAGTCTTGAGTTTTCACTCCTTCTTTTTTTTTTTTTTTTTTTTTGGCCTGTCCCGTTTGGCTCTTTTGCCCTCAGAATTGTTGTCTAAAGGCAAAGAAAGATGCCCAACGGATTTACTTTACCAAACTGACCATCCCAGCCTTGCCGTAATGGTCCATTTGATTCACCTTTTATTGTTTATTTTATTTTCACTTACTGAATACGGGACAGACTTGACTGGGGGAAAGAAGGGGAGAAAGAAAGAGGGAAAGAGAAACAGCTGAGAAGAGGGACGGGGGAGAAGGGCAAAAGACAAAAACCAACAGAACGGGCAGAGAAAAAAAATGCATATATCAATCACCTGGATCACCTGCTGAGAAAGAAAAAAGAAAGCAAGCAGAAGAGAACAAGAGTAATAGAATAAACAACATCACAATGATATATGGGAATATGACAGTAAATACTAAATGTTAAACATTATTGTGCAGCACATAAGATCAACAGAACACAGTGTGCTTTGAGGTAGGAGCCAAAAAGGGTGTAGTTTGTGGGTGTGATCACCCGTGTGTACACCTGTGAGCATGGACGCGCTTGGTTTTTTGTTTTTTAAAAGGTTCCTTCATGTAATAATCTGCTAGAGGGTGTGGGGGGGCCACAGCCCTGTCCTCCAGGGCATGAAGCAGGTGTGGAGGAGATCAAAACTCCAGACATCCAGAGGCCCCCAGAACACAAGAGACCAAGGAAGACCAACAGAGGGGCAGCTGCGCCACTGTCCCAGTAAGAGCTGAGGAGAGTCCCAGATGAGGGCTCACTCAGCAGCCACGGAGCAGAAGCCAGGGGGAGTTGCAGTGACGCGCCCGTGAGCTCCGCCGGCAGCCAGCTGCGCCTGAGTGACCGAGCCCCAGGCCGAGAGGCCGGGGGCACCCCACCTCCGAAGTGGCCCGAGCGAGCCCCAGGCTCCAGGCCCCGATAAGCGGCCGCCAAGGAGTGAGCCGGTGTGTACCTGGACGCCCATCCCCGGACACAAAGAACCACCAACGCACTGATGTCTGAGGGGGTCCGCCACTGGCAGGGGAAGTGGTGGTAGGGGGAGATAGGCCTCCAAACCTGGGAGGGCCTGAGATGTCCCCAGAGAGGTGGCGCCTGACACCCAACCTGACATATAGACACAGACATACAGGCACACACAGATACAAACATCCATTCCCACCCTCATGCTCTCATATGCACTTACTCCACACTCAACCAACGTGGAGACAGACATAAAGAGGCGTTGTACACACGATCACACTCCCCAAGCATACTCTACAAACCGGGTCTAGGTGCCCCCGCCCCTGGAGGGGGGAACTGCACCCAGACCCAGGTGGTGTTTCCCTTTTCCCTGCGGTGGGGGGAGGCAGACCGCCCCGACTCCGCAGCAGCAGGAAGGCTCCACAATCCAGACCGCAGTCGGACGGCCAACTCCTCCTCCTAGCCCCCCTGCTCCAGCAGGTCGCAGAGAATGGGGGTGAGAGAAGACTCCAAACCTCCCTCCACCCGCTCATTGTAGTGTTGATGCATGTGTGTTTTAAGGTGCATTTAAAACCCAGGAGGGCTTGGAGCTACCTGCCAGAGAGCAGCAGGTAAGCGCATGGTCCCTCCTGCTAGCCCTCAATGTCTATGTGTATTTAAAATTGAGAGGTGGGCAACGATGCCAGGGGTGGGGTGTACACCCTGATGGTACTTTGGACTCCGTGTATCGTGCCCACCCCCAAGATCCTATATGTATGTGTAATGAGAGTGTGAGTAATGTGAATGTCTAAGTTGTGGGATAAAATTGAGGCAGAGGCAGCCAGAAGGGGACAGAGGTGGGGGGGGGGGGGGGGGGGTAGCCTCCTCTGCACCCTGGTGACATACCCCTACTCCAAGGCCCTGCATGTGTGGGTGGTTGTGGTGGAGCGGGAAGAGGGAGGCAGCTGGAGATGGGGAGGGAAGGAAGGGAGGGGCAAGTGACCCCTCCCTGGGGCCAGCTCCCCCGCTGACCCCAGTAGGCACCCCCACACTCCGCGACCCGCCAGGGAAAGGGGGCCCAGGCCCATCCAGACCGGGGCCCAGTGCAGCAGCGCCGCCCGGCCCCACAGAGCCCGGGACAGTCCACCCAACCCCACCACAGAGAAAACTGCACCCACCCCACCATCCACTCATCTTCCAGACTACATAAGACAATAAACACCCAGGCTGAGATCTTCCTCCACCTCTCCTGTATCTCCCCCTCCTGCAGAGGGAGCTCCTGAGGAGAGGAAAGCTCCTGCAAGATGTGACAATCTCCCCCACCAGTTGAAGAGCCCCCCAGGTGGCTCGATGCACCGGCGGCACCCTGCTCCAGGGCTGGGCCCCCATGCACCCACCCGCCCACAACCCCGGCAACACACCAACCAGGACCCGAGGCCCGGTCCGGGTCCCAGCCCAGAGATGGAGCGCCCCCAGAACCTCACGCCCATCCCGGACCCACCCAGGGGCAGCCAGGCTACCAGGTCAGTAACCCACGTCCGTCAGCACAGACCCTCCCCTAGCCCCGCTGCACGCAGCCGCGAGGAAACAGTCACCTGAGAGCCAACAGAGCCCCTAACCGGACATGACCGCTACCCCGGGTTGAGCCCCCCAAGGAAGATGCCTCCGGGGAACCCCCCGACGCCCTAAGCCTGTCCCTACCCCCACATCAATCACAACAGTGAAGGCGGGACCAAACTATGACCCCCCACCCCCACTAGGTGATGGAGCTGATCAAAGGAGCCCAGAGCAATTGATCTGATGTGGTGGCAGAGGCTGAATCAAGACTAATGTAATCTAATAGATAATTTCTATATTGGTTAGAATTAAGATTATTTTTATTTTTCCAGTTTATGAGGACTGTTTTCTTGGCTATGCATAGGGCAGTGAAAACCATATGGGCTATATTCTTTTCTGAAGTGACATTATCTAAGCTGCCCAACAAACACACTAAGGGGGAAGTTGGAATGTTACATTTCAGACACTTTGATAAGTCTTCACATATCTCGCGCCAAAACTTTTGCACTGGTGGACAGAACCAAAGAGCGTGGATATAATTGTCCGGTGAATTGGTTTGGCAGTGTGAGCAGTTGTTGGTAGACGTAAAGCCCATCTTGAACATCCGATGACCTGTATAGTGCACTCTATGTAATATTTTGTATTGAATTAATTGAAGACTGGGATTTCTAATTAGATGAAAGGTTTTTAAGCAAATCTGAGACCAGAAGTTTAGGTCTAAGTTAACTGATAAATCCGCTTCCCATTTTGCAATAGGAAGTGATATTGATTCATCTGTTTTAGAAAGCATTCTGTATATTTTGGATAGTAATTTGGGGGGTTTAAGAGTAAGAAATTGAACCACACTTGGTGGTGTTTGTAGTTCAACTTGACCCGGTTTAAATTTCTTTTTTACTATGGATTTAATTTGTTGATATTCTAAAAATCTTTTCTTGTTGATCCCATATTGTGTAACTAGTCCGTCAAATGAAATAAATTCTGTTCCTTCTAGTATATGTTCTAAATATTTGATTCCTTTATCACTCCAATCTGAAAAGTTTATCATATTATTGTTTTGTAATATGTCAGGGTTGTTCCAGATTGGTGTACGTTTGCATGGGATTAATGAAGACGCCGTCAATTTTAGAAACTCCCACCATGCTGTCAGAGAAGAGCTGATGTTGATGCTTTTAAAGCATTCATGTCGTTGGATGTTTGAGCTGATAAATGGTAGGTCTGAGATCTCTAGATTATTGCAGAGTGCTTGTTCTACATCTAGCCAAGGTTCATCTAAGAGGGTGTGTTTTAGCCATCCTGAGATAAACTGAAGCCTGTTGGCTAAGAAGTAGTGCTGAAAGTTAGGCAGTTCTAGTCCTCCTTTATCCTTGGTCTTTTGTAGTGTTTTTAAGCTTATACGTGGGGGTTTATTTTTCCAAAGGAATTTGGACATACATGAATCTAGAGATCTGAACCAATCTTGTGGCGGTTTAGTTGGGATCATTGAGAATAAATAATTTATTTTTGGTAAGACCATCATTTTTATAGCGGCAACCCTTCCCATGAGTGATATGGGTAGACATTTCCATCTAGCCAGATCATCTTCTACCGTCTTTAAAAGTGGGATATGGTTTAATTTAGTTAGATCTGCAAGCTTGGGAGAAACATTAATACCTAAATATTTTATATTTCCCGATTGCAGTGGTGTAGAAGAGGAATTATGGAAGGAGCAATTAATCGGTAGGACTGTAGATTTTGACCAGTTAATTGAGTAATCTGATATTCTTGCAAAAGAGTTTATCAATTCAATCACCCCAGAGATATTGGTTTGTGAATTTTGGAGAAAGAGTAACACATCATCCGCATAAAGGCTGATTTTATGTTCCACGTTCTTGCATTTTATGCCCTTAATTACTGAATTCTGTCTAATTGCTGCTGCTAGTGGTTCAATAAAAATTGCAAATAGTGAAGGGGAGAGTGGGCATCCCTGCCTGGTGCCCCTCAAGAGACAGAAGCTGGAGGATGTCTGGTCATTTGTTCTAACACAAGCTGTTGGGGAATTATATAATATTTTTAACCAGTTTATGAAAGAGGATCCAAAACCAAATTTGTGTAAAGTTGCAAATAGAAATTTCCAGTTAACTCTGTCAAATGCTTTTTCTGCGTCTAAAGAGAATATTGTAGTTTCTAGGTTTTTACTGTATGAGTAGTCTATCAAATTAAGTAATCTACGTGTATTTGTTGATGAGTGCCTACCTTTTATGAAACCAGTTTGGTCAGGATGAATTAAGAGGGGGGTTATTTTCTCCAGTCTCTTTGAGAGAGCTTTGCAGATTATTTTAAGGTCTACATTTATAAGGGATATTGGACGATAGCTTGAGGGATATACAGGGTCTTTGCCTGGTTTTAGCAGGAGATTAATGTTTGCAGAATTCATATTTGATGGAAGTCTGCCCTTTTCTTTAATTTCCAACAACGTTCTGTAGAAAACTGGTGCTAGAATCGACCAGAATTCTTTGTAGAATTCTGCAGGAAAGCCATCTGGACCTGGAGCCTTATTATTGTGCATACTTATCAGGGCTTCCTGGAGTTCAGCTGGTGTCAGTGGTGAATCCAGTGCCATTGCTTGAGTGTCCAATAATTTTGGAAGAGTTATGTTGTCCAAAAACTGATCAATTTCTTTTTTAGATGGGTTTATTTGTGGTGAATACAACGTTTTATAGAAATCCCTGAAAATGTTGTTTATTTGTATCGGTTCATATAATGTGTTCCCAGATGAATCTTGAACAGCACATATAGTTGTTTTTTCTTTATTTATTTTTAGCTGGTTTGCTAGAAATTGACCGGATTTATTACCATGTTCGTAATTTTGTAGGCGTAGTCTTTGTACTAAGAATTTTGTTTTTTTTATCAATTATCTCATTTAATTCTAGTTTTGTTTTGCGTATTTTGTTCAATGTTTCCTGATCTTGGTGGGACGCGTAGGCTTCTTCTAGTGATTTGATGTTTTTTTCTAATTCCTGAATATTTTTGTTTTCTTTTTTATTTTTATGTGATGAGAAAGAAATTATTTTACCTCTCATCACAGCTTTCCCTGCTTCCCATAGAACAGAAGCTGATGTTTCGGGAGTGTCATTATAGTCCAAATATGAAGTCCACTCTTTTTTAAAATATTTAATAAAGTCTTCATCTTTAAGTAGTGATATATTAAATCTCCAGTTTTTTCTTGGCGTAGTATTATTCTTGTGCATTAGTGTTAAAGACACAGGACCATGATCGCTGACAGCTATAGGGTGAATCTCAGTGTCTGAAATGTCGTTCAGCAGTGAGCTGCTGACCAAAAAATAATCCAGACGAGAGTAGGAGTGATGGACATGTGAGAAAAAAGTATATTCCTTACTGGTGGGGTGAAGGGAGCGCCATGCATCGCAAAGACCAAAGTCGCTCATATACTGTTTGATTATATTTGTGGACTGCCAATTACGCTGAGTTCCCGCTGTATTGAGCCTATCCATGTCTTCATTTAGTCCAAGGTTGAGGTCACCTCCAAGAACAAGTGTGCCATCTAAGTGTTCAGAGAGTGCACTGAAAAAACCGTGAAAGAATGAGGGATCATCAACATTTGGACCATACACACTTGCAATACATAGCTTTTTATCACGTATAGATAGTTTAATGATTAAGAATCTACCCTCTGGATCTATAACTGTATCGAGTACTGTGAAATTAATATTTTTATGTATTAAAATTGCTGCTCCCCTTTGTCTAGAATTATAACAAGCTGAGAACACATTGGGAAACTCAGGTGTTTTAAGTTCATTCGAACCTCTAAGAGGTCTGTGGGTCTCTTGTAATAGGACAACATCCGCCTGTAGTTTTTTGAGTTGGTTAAATATTTTTAACCTCTTTTCTCTGGAGCCAGCTCCATTTATATTCCATGTAATGAACCTCAGTGTACCCATAGATGTTTGTGTATAACTAGGGATGTATGCTGTGTGCGTCGCTTAGACAGGTGGAGAGAATATGTCACTTGTTCATAAATAAAGAGAAGGAGAGAGAGAAAAAATGTGTGGCGAGATGCTCCCTGAGTCTGACTTTGTGTATGCATAGTTACTAATATGAGTAAGCTTGGCTTAAGTGTGTGTGTGTCTTATATGACTGTGTGCGCTGTCTGACTGATGTAAATGTGCTGCCGTTGAGCGCATGGTGCGTATGTGTCGAAATAAAGGATGTTTGTGGATGAGCGTCGAAGCAGGTGATCGAGGCAGTGAAAGGAATAAAGAAAGAAACCAAGGACAGGGGTGAGCAGCATACAACCAAGAGAGGGAAAAGAGAGGAGAAAAAAACAAAAAAAAAACAGAAACAAAACGTAAACATTCCAATTAAATCACTGACGGAGAGTGACGGTGTTAATTCTGCTATGAAATCACACTTTAAGATGCGATTTGATACTGGTAAGTTAAACAGATGTTAATGCAAGTTAGTGTGAGTGAAATTCTTCAAATAAACCATTCCTCTACAGATGATCAATTAAGTGTTTTACGACTACTCTTTCAAGACTTTTTGAAATCAGAGGAAGGCTGGAGATTGGTCTACAAATAGCTAGGTCAAGTGATGGCTTTTTAAATAATGGTTTATTTATCGCTACTTCACAAGGCCTCTTCTTGGATTTTGGTTTAGACCCAGGTGTATCTGTATCTGTACCAAAGGCTACGTGATATCCCTTTGAAAGAGCCAAGAACTTTAATTTCCACTTCCTCCATATAAAGGTTGACTACAATGGGTGACACCATGCACAAATCGGATCAGGGTAAAGTTGGTTCATGTATAAAAATGAAAAGTGAGACCACATAGAAGGACACTATGGTTTCTGGATCCAGTGAAAGTTTACAGATCTTGTTTGTGGTCAGTAGAGTTCATTAAGGTGATGGGGCGTTCTCGAAAGGGGATCTGGGATGATGGCGAGGCTCATAGGGTATAGCATGCCCTGGGTAATGGCAGTTGTATGTAGACTTTTGACAGCTTTTTCCCTTTCAGGTTGTTGTAGGCAACTGATGATTTTCTTTTTTTAGTTGCTTGTGGGGTCTCGCCTTAAGGCTTCATTAGGTATTGTTGTCACTGAAGAGTGATTTTGGTGATAATCAGTTGAGTTTAGAACAATGGTGCACTTCTTCTTGTCAGCTGGTCAGCTCTTTCCTCAGGGATGTGATGGCCCTCTTTTCTTGAGATTGGACGGAGGAAATCTTGCAGTGAAGATGGTACCTGAAACCTTCATCCTGATTTGCTCTGCTCATGGTTGTGTTAGTTTAGCAATTCTTACCGCTGTTTCCATGGCTGTGATGAGATCCATTATGACATGCAGACAATCCATATTGTCAGGGAGCATAGAACTCAGCATATCTTTCAGTTTCTTGTTCAGTCAGCATTTTTCACTTACTATGTGTTTATATAGCTCTCTTCATTTAATTATTAGTTACTATTAATCTCTGTCTCTCTTCTACATTGTCATTATTCCGTCTTCCTTTCCTCACCCCAACTGGTCATGGCCTATGGGCTCAAAATGTGGTCGTAAATATTTTGTACTTGTAAAAAAGATTTGTGTGTGCGTAAAAAAGATTTGTATGTGTAAAAAAGATTTGTGTGTGCGTAAAAAAGATTTGTGTGTGGACTTAGAAAAAAAACCCCTGCAAGTTACAAGTACGGATTTTGACCCTATTTTTCTTCCTTTCATCTGATTGGTCAATGTCATAACAATCCAATCAGAGAACAGATGGGTTTGGCTGTCGAGGGGCGCTTTTTTTGAACTGCAGGTCTTTGAAGGGAATAAATGCCCTTTTACATGCCAACCTAGCGTTTTCCTTCATCACCACGAAGGAAAAGAGTCTGTGGTCGTCCGAGTTTGGTGATTTTTGTGTCACAGGTCTACGTGTTTAATACAGGGACTTCCACAGCCTTTTCAACAGCGCTGCGGACTGCGGGGTGGGGGCAGTGTTTTGGAAATGACAGTCTTCATTACAAAGCTTTCTTCATTATGAATTAGCATACATGTTTTTATTGAACATTTGAAGAACCAGCAAAAAAAACAAACTCTTGTAGAGGACATAAAGTCAGGGATAGAAAAGACAAGGAGCAGGTGCATCTAGTACAGGTAGAGCTGCTGCAAAAACCCACAGAGCTCAGCAGCCAGCGTAACAAATTCTGGATCCTTTGCTTTTAGTTAGCAGTTAGCATTAGCAGCACATCCTGCGTCCAATGTCAAAGGACTTTTATGCTGCGCACTGTGACTCACAGCAATGGTCCTGGGTCAGCCCTGACTTTGTGTTAAACTAATCCTAAAGTAATAATGGTATTTCTAACCACTGATATACCACAACTTTTTCCTTTAAACAGCTACTTAAAGTTAGGGGACCTAGCTGCTATCGGATATTTATATAGCGATCCTCCAGCTTCAAACTGTATCACCCTTCAAGGACCTGCAGTTCAAAAAAGCGCCCCTCCGACAGCCAAACCCACCTGTTCTCTGATTGGATTGTTACATTTGTGATTGACATGACATTGACCAATCAGATGAAAGGAAGAAAAATAGGGTCAAAATCCGTACTTGTAACTTGCAGGGGTTTTTTTTCTAAGTCCACACACAAATCTTTTTTACACATACAAATCTTTTTTACACATACAAATCTTTTTTACAAGTACAAAATATTTATGACCACATTTTGAGCCCATAATGGCCGACCCTCCCTGATCCTGGTTGTGCTGGAGGCTTTCTGTTGGACATTTTTCCTTCCCACTGTCGTCAAAGCACTTCCTCATGTGGGGTCATCTGATTGTTGAGATTTTGCCTGTTTTCTTTGTATTTTGTAGGGTCTTTATATTACAATATAAAGCACCTTGAGGCAACTGTTGTTGTGATTTGGCTCAATATAAATAAAACTGAATTGAACTGAACTAAATTGAATTTAATCACATGGAGAGCATAAAAGCAACTTCTGAGTAAAAGTATAAGCCAGATGCATTTCACTATAGATGTACTCCAAAATAAGATCAATTATTTTATCAATTATATAAGACCATTTGGACAAGCACAGGAAAACACCACAACCAAAGACAACAGAGAACGTCGGTGAACCTGAAAAAGATGTGCTTGCCAAAGGGCTCAATTTTGCCATTGTTAAACCTTCAGTATAAAGTCTTTAATTTGCTCCAGCTTGTTTTAACATTGTTATTGTAGCAGTAAGGGAAGATGGGACTCATCTGGGAGATTTACACTGAAGGAGAGAGAGGGGCGAGAAAGCAAGAGAGAGCAAGACAGAGAGAGGGAGGGAGACATTTGCACATTTGACAGGAGCACAATTTACAATGTAACACACACAGATTAAGCACACTTCAGGGCACAGACAATCCCTTAACACCCCTATCTGACCACAGCAGGATTTGTCTGTATTCTGAATAAACACAAAAACTGGGTGGAAGCCAAATAAACTACACAGACCTCACAATAAAACCAAAACAGGCAGTAGGGGATAATGAGAAATGGGCTTATGTAAAACGTGATCAATGAAGAAATTCCTTCAAAGTTGCAGTAAACTATACATATAGTCTGAATCTAGCTCATTAAAATCAGTTTAGAATGCTAAGTGTAAAGAAGCGTGCACAGAATTTTCTATTTAGTCCGGCCGCATTAGAGGTTTTGTATGGTCACCCTATAATGTTAATGGCATATAAGACAAGGTATCATATATATTTTTAATCATACACTGTCATCCTATGACAGTTGTGAAAGGGTCCAAACTAATCCCCCCAAAAAGAAGAAGATGAAGAAAACTTACATGGAAGCTAAGAGGAAAAAAAAGACTTGTGATTAGCAAAACAATTAACAAAATTCTCTGGGCATTGTCTTGTAATTGATAACCTAATGAAAATATGATGCCACAGCATCTCTGAGAAAATATGCCCCCCCCCCCAAAAGGCTATCAAACACAGTAATAAGCCCTTTTAAAACCAAGATTCTGGCAGCCCCTTTCCTCCACTTGATTCTAAGTCATTATGGGGAGTAATGAGTTTGGGAGAGTGTGTGTGTATGAAGACACAAATAAAAAAAAATGTGTCTGTGTATGCACAAGTACTCCTGTGTGCATGTTATATGCTGCTTGTAATTGCAGAGATACTTTTAATACCTTCTCTCTCTGGGCCAGCTGGATGTTTCAGAGTCAGCGGGATAGGAGAAGGTGGAAATATGGCAGAAGGGGGAAACGTGTGGCAAGAGGACTGAGCAGACCTTTACTGTGTGCTTTCTGTACAATCCTTATCTCCTCAGTGCAGGGTCTGCTTCATGGAACCAAGCCCTTGTAACTATGCTAATGTAAATGTCACTGAGCTGGGTGGGGACACTAATACTCTCATCCCAGACAGGATGTGCTTAATGTATTTTATTACTGCCTGTATGTTCAGGGACGGAGACTCAGTGTAGACTTAATTGGTGATATGGCAGTTTACCTAGGTTTTTCCCTGAACAAGTCAACTCACGGTAAGGATACGCACACGCACTCTTTATACTTTTTGATCTCTCTATCAAATGCAAAACTACTTCACTGGCATTAATATAATGTATTCATTGAATACATAAATTCTATAAGTACCAGATGAGAAATTTAAAAATGAAAACATAAAAAATCCGTACATCCTTTTCTATTGTGCCTTTCTAGTTCAGGGTTGCAGGAGACTGGAGCCTATATAAGCTGTCATATGATGAGAGGCGGGGTAAACCCTGCACATGTATCCAGTCTGTTGCTGGGCTAACACAGGGAGACAGATAACCATTCACATGGATATCCACACCTA
The DNA here is from genome assembly GCF_057382095.1 of Aulonocara sp. 'chitande type north' Nkhata Bay. NCBI lineage: Eukaryota > Metazoa > Chordata > Actinopteri > Cichliformes > Cichlidae > Aulonocara > Aulonocara sp. 'chitande type north' Nkhata Bay. The sequence goes on along the minus strand of NC_141356.1, from coordinate 13,492,686 downwards.
TGGGCAATTTAAAATCACCAGTTAACTGCATGTGCACATATTGCACACTAGCCTACACTGCTCCAAAACTGACATCTTCATAGTCACCTGAACTTTTGCAGGTGTCCACTCGAACTAACCAAATGCCTTCTGGAGAAAAGTTTGATGGTCAGGTGAGACATTGAGCTATTTGGCCAGACAAAAGGTAAAGGTGAGGCCTTAAGACCTATGACCAAAATACCATATGTGAAGTGCGGTGGTCACATGCCTCTCTGTTTTGCTGCCACTGGTACTTTGTATATTGTGCAAAGTGGATGGAGTAAGGAGGGATTCCTCCAAATTCTTCAACTTTACCTTAAGCCAACAGCTAGACAGTTGAAATATAGACACAACTGGGTGTTCCAACAGGACAAGGGTCCTCATTATTAATATGTGCATGAAAGCGTTCTTATCCTGTTCAAAAAACAAGTACACATGCAAAGTTACTACTGGATTTCTTAAATATTTGTGGAGAAAGTAAGAAAGCAAAACAGGGGAAAACCCAGCTAAAGAAACTGAAACAAATATCCAAACTAGAGGCCAGAAAAACCAGTTTTCCAAAGATTTTCCACTGGAGTGAATAGGTTTAAAAAAAAAATACTACTTCTAGAAGTAGTATAAAAACAAATTTTCAATAGTCTTTAAATCGAATCACAGATTCAGCTGACCTGAAGAAGGCTGTTCCAAAGTTTGGGTGCTACACCTTTAAGTCGGAAATGAGCATTGAGTGGAGGTGCACCTACTGATGTTGCCACAGCAGGAGACACATAAAGAATCCACAGTGGCTATAGATGAAAACTCCATGATGAGCTCATCCTTGTCCTTGAGTATGGCAGTTAGCATACAGGCTAAAAACAAAGTTAGCTTGTAGTAGCTGTGGCTGTCTCCAAGTCTGCCGGTTGTCTTTTAACAATGACTAAAAAAGAAAATGATGGGTAGCTTTCACCTTTCATCAATTATACACAAGACGAAATGTTCAAGAAAATGGATGAATGCATGGAGGGATGGATGGCATGTCCTCTGAGAGATTTATGCCAGTTATTGAGGAAATAAACATTCACACCTTCATATCAACCATGTGTCCACTTCAACCATGCAATCATTCATAAATGTGACTCCTACCAGTTATTACATACTGAGTTACGCCAATATTGTCTCCTGCATGTCAAGCTCATAGAGAGGTGAGGGTACAATGTATCTGGTACTCGAAGAACATGAGACTTGTGAAGCCAAATGAAGGCACAGAATCAAAATACCCACTGATCAAGAGGCAATTAGTAATTTCCAAGCTGTTTGCCTGATTTGCCGTGAAGTATTTTGCTGTGGGAGAGCTGAGCTCACAGAAAGCTTTGTGCGGCTGCCACGTTTCAACAAACCAAATCACTCACTAGATACTTCTGTGACTGCAGCTGCTTTTGGCTTTCAGATGAATGTTGTCAAGAGTGAGTTGTAAACCTTAATGCGATGTTGCTTTTATCAGTGTTCCTGAATTCACGCTTGATTTGTGTCGTCCACTGTGAAGCTTTCTGTCTAAAAACAATGTTCAACTTCAAATCCGCACTCAGTATGCATCCATAGAGTCACAGTATGTCATTGTCAAGTGAATTAACTTAGTTCTTCATGGTGAAGCATGTAGCTTAACCGGGGTGCATGCTTAAAGAAGTAAAGGTCGAGAGATCTTAAGCTTTTAACCATTTTTATACCTCAAACATTAATTTCAAAACTCTGTCATTATTCTAGTCAAGACATTTAGCTCATTCTTTAAGTAAACTCTGCCATATCTATTGCACATAACAAGTTGACATTTTAATAAAGCTATTAAATCTGGAACTAACACAAGGATATTAAGAAAAAGGTATATCAAAAGAATCATATGTCTTTGTTTAAACCTCAGTTTTAAATCCAGTATGTGATCCTTTTAACTCTTCCAGTGGGACACTGGGCATTGAAGCAATGCTGGACACTTTGAGAAAGACGAAGATGTGTGAAGGGATTTCGGAAGCAGTGACAGCAGGTGAGAGGAGAAGAACACAAAGAATGCACTTCCTTGCCTCTTCAGCCTGCATGACAGAAGCTTTCATACTGTTTGTTTTTGGCTAATGGAAACAGTGTAGGTGAGATACAAGTGGAGTTCTGCTGTTTAGTGGATATGCAGACACTGCAGGTGCACAGCAGCAATTCAGAACATTAGAAAAAGCAATTTTATATCAATAGAAGCTGCCAAGTGTTGTATTTCTATCACTTTGGTTTAGACATTTGTTGTTTTATGTCAAATTGATTTGTCTTTCACCCAGAACAGTTTGGTTTCAAATGTCAGGACAAGTTAAATCAGCATCAGAGTGTGATGTTGCACTAAAAAAGAGCAATTCTCCACCAGGCCAATTATGTAAACTGCTATAATATTGTAGACTTGCCAGTAGCCATGAGCCTTTTTATTGTTCAGACTTATATTATACTTTAGAGAGTAATGAATTTAAAGAGAGAAAAAACTGCAGAGATCCTGCCAGAGAAGTTTAAGTTTTGAGGTGAAACATTTCACACAGTGAAGATTAAATACGTAATGTCACAGGCTGTGGAAATAGTAAATAGCACTGCACAGGGTGAGGTAAATCTAACATTACTGTCTAAGACCAATTTCCAAGTTCTTTGAGAATCTATTTCCGCTGTGTGCTGGTTTCAAGTTAATCTGCACTGGCTTCAAAAGGCAGTATGCTTTTACTTACCAGGTTTTTAAAAATTGCACACACACACAAACAGAAATAGAGAGAGCGAGAGAGAGTTGTTATTTCATCTTTAGCTGTCTATAGGGAGGAATTAGCAATTTCTAAATCCAAAATAAATGCACTTATCTGTTAGCATCTTAATAATAAAACTGGGGAGCTGTAGCGCACAGAAGGAACCAAACAATCATAGGGAGAAAACCACGTTACTCTTCTAGTTTGCCCAAACAAAACTGACTTAAAGAAAATTAAGAAGATTTCAGGTTTCTGAACAGCACTATGTCTTAAAATCTGAAACCGGACATGCTTTAGTGACCTCGACAAGTGAGAGCAATACTTGGAACATATTCTATACTTTATAATACACGAAACCAATAGCATGTGTAATAATTTCTGTAAAAAATCAATAATAAATTGTCAGGCTAAGAGCAACGGAGACAACTGGAATTTCAAAACAGACTTCAAGGGCATCTCACTGCCTAAAAAAACCTTCTTATATCAGCTCGACTGTCCTTATTACATAGGAAAGAGGGAATAAAAAAATACTATTAATATTGATTATTCAATATTAATACAATTCGTTATCAAAGCTTCAGCCATTGAGTAATCCCCCAGCACTTCCCAAACCCATCTATTCTTTGAAAAAGAGAATATTTACATACTGTATTTCTTCAAATATCCACATATAGAAAGAAATCTGTCTGCAGGCAAAATGAAATAGAGAAGGGGCGAGATAAAGAGAGTGTGAAAGTGTCGGACAGAAAAAAAGTGTCAAAAATTTTTTTTCTGAGTATGTTATCGCGGAGTTTCTCCAGCTCTGGAGAGACAGGAAGCACTGAACCTTTTATTTCACAAAAGCTTTAGCTGTATATTCTGCTATGCATACATAATCAAATGCATAAGCCACCTGTGTTAGAGTACAGTTAGTATATAAAAGCAGAAGTTAAAAAAAAACAGAGTCCTAGAAACATAAAAGAGCAACACGTGCCTTTGCAAAATCATGGCACATTCCCATAAGTATATCACAGTGGAAAGAGGACTATTCAACTACACCTTGTCTAACAACCTACAACCATGAATAAAAATATTACATTTTCCTAGATATTGAAGCAGAGAGTAAGGTCTGTAAATGTTAGTATCATCAAAAGTATGAGGAAGGAGAACATTATTGAAAATAAAGAAATAAACAAACAAAACATATTCCTGTGTTGTTGTTAATCGTGCCAACAGTGTGTTGTTCTAATTTTGTCAACCAAATCCCTACATTATAATATTTTGTGTCAGCCAAAGTATGACTTTTAGATGGAAAATTGGTCTTTTTTCCCCAGAACTACAAATCTATCATAACCTTTAAAGTTTACAGCCAAACGTTTTTAGTTAGTTTTATAGAATTTGAGATAAATTAAAAAAATATTTTGCTTACACATGCAGAGATAAAACATAAAAAACAAATAAATCATCGAAGGTTCTTCTTAGCAATCCACTATTTTTAATTCTCTACTTGAAAGATTGGCTGAGGCCATGTTTGAGTTAAGAACTGATGATAACTGTCAAGAATCAAGGGATTCTATATATACTCCCTATACTGAGTGCTGATGTTAGTGCCAAACTTTGACTGCTATGGCTCAGTTGCATGGCAGATATGTATGGGAAAGAATCTCCATGCCCTTCTTTTGTGGTTGTCTTTTAATGATAATCACTGTATGCATTGTGTGTGTGTGTGTGTGTGTGTGTGTGTGTGTGTGTGTGTGTGTGTGTGTGTGTGTGTGTAAATGTGTAGCTAAATGTGCTGGCACTCCTGCTGTTGCTGCTGTGTGTGAAAGAGTGTGTAGCGCAGTGTGTGCCACCGGTGTGCTTGGTCAGCAGTCCTGCTGCTATCCCATTAACTCTGCTGCTGCAGGGCATGCTGGTGCAACCCAGAGGACCCTGGGTAACAGCAGGCCCTACTGAAGTAATTTCCATTCAACCAGCTCACTCCTACTAGTACACTGCTGCACTGTTTTGTATTTGTGTGTGTGTGCGTGTGTGTACCAGGCTACTAAGATGGAGAGATTGGGTGGATATTGAACTGAGAGGCACAGAATAAATATTGGAAGATTAAAACAACAAACTGCAGTGTTATGAAATTTAAATGCAGATGGAGAATTAGCAATACAAGCTACTGACTGAATAATTAAGGAAAAGAGAAGCATAAGTAGATACAGGGAACAGTAATGATACCTGTCTCAAGAAAAACATTGTTGAAGCCTGAAGAGTGAGTGTGCAAGCACTGTTTGTTTTGTAACATGGAGGAGGAGTAGGATGAGGAGGTAAAGCAGAAGGAGGATGAACATTAGCTATTTCTCTGCCAAAAATGTAAACAGATCTCAGAAAGACATTGCTTTCTACTGCAACAGCATATATACAAAACTGTTAACTGTGGGTGGAACTGAAATGCAAATTTGTTACATGTATTTTATTTTATAGTCTTTTTTCTTTTGCCTATTTCCAGTTCAGGTAATGAACACTTTTTCATCAGGTTAACCTGAATTTTTCTAAATACACAGTGTGTCTACTCGTCCATGTGCACACACACATTTTGAAAACATTTAGACATGTTTTGCACATGATTCAATCTGACAGTGAAAACATGCTGTCACCCATGTAGTGGATTGTTTAACAAACAGTAGGTATTCGAAAAATCAAGTTCATTCATCTCTGAATTATCATCATTCATCCATTTATCCAAAGAGATTAATTGTTCCCTCACATGCATGGTAGGGCTCAGTGGCTAACCTTCCCTACCCCCTAAACTGGAACACCACAGAGTATCTATTAAGTGTCCCATCTTAACAGAGTGTAAGGATCAAAGTGGATCTAAAGTACAAAATTTGCTGTGAAGTCCACCTACATATTACACTTGCAAGAACTGCTTGACTATGGAACCCATGTGATTACGCTCCAGGCCTCTAGTTTTTGTGCTAATGTTAATATTTGAGGAATTTTGAACCGCTGTTGGTAACTTTTGCACACTACCAGCCTCAGCAACGACCTTCATGACCCCACTTTGTAACTAGTAATTCTGGTCTGCGACTCCATAGCCGAGGTTCCTAAATACTTCTAATTTATAGTAATATGAGTTTTGCAATATGCAATTTAGACTTTTTTCTTGAAATATAATTTTGACTTTTTACTGTAATCCCTGGTATGGGTTCGCTATTGTTTTATTATTTGTACTTCATGTTCTGAGTTATAGATGATTTTAGGTTTATTAATTTCCCTTCCTGTTCATTCTTTGTGTCAGTCCTGTCTGTCTTGTTCTTTAGTTCAGTTGTTGAGTCTCTCTTCCTGTTTTATTTGGCTAAGTGTTGTTCTCTGTGTCTTATGTTGAGTTTAACTTCCTGTGTCTCGTTATTCCTGATTTGTTCCTGGTGTGTCTGCCGCCTGTTTGCCCCTCACCTCATTATCTTGTTTATAAATTGTCTAAGGCTCCCTCTGCTCTTTGTTGCAATCTCATCTTGTTTCCCTTTTCTCTTGCTTTTGTCACTATTCCCTGCAATTCTGATGGACTTTTTTCCATCTTCAGTACAGTTGTTTCCATGTGATCCTGCCTTTGAGTCTGCATTTGGGGTCCTCATTCACTATCCAACCTGACATGATTAAATCCTTGATTTCAAATACCTGTGGTAATCGAACTATAAACACCTGAACTCAAAGATTAAGAGGTGTGGCCCAAGACGTGTCCCTTAGCAAGTTGCACCTCACCCAGATGCTTTTGTTATGCATCAACAAGCTTCTGGCATAATTCTAGCAGGATATTTGATCATTGGTAGAGTGGTGAAATATGAGTTCTAAACAAATTCAATGGCAATGGCAGGGTTTTCCTGAGGGGATACCACCTATAGATAGTTGCTTATTTAGTCCTGAGATGTTGTCATGAAAATTGCATTAACAAAACAAAAAACGTACCCCCCCCCCCCACACACACACACAAAAACAACAACAAAACAACAGTTTTGTAGTTCCTCTTATTTTGACTGAAGAAGTACTGATGCAGCAGAAGTTCAAATGATGTATGTAAGTCATTGCTTATTCATATTTTTTTTCACATAAAGATTATTTCTTTTTCCATGTTGAACCGTATAATAAACAAAAAGAGATTTATGACTCTAAACCAGTCATGATTTTGTCCCTCCTATTAAAGTGAGCATGTACAAATAGTTTTGATTTCATAACAAAATGCTGGCTAATAACATTGATACCAAAACTAGATGACTACAACCTCTCCAAAAAAAGTAACAATAATAATAAAATTTAAAAATGAATTTAAAAAAAATGTGAATTTCACAGTGTGTCTTTTGTTTTTTCCCTCACACCCAACTGGTCACAGCAGAAAGTTGCCCCTCCCTGAATGTGGTTGTGCTGGAGGTTTCTTCCTGTTAAAATTGAGTTTTTCCTCAACACTGTCACCAAGTGCTTGCTCATAAAGGGAGTTGTCATTTTTAATAAAGAGATATGATTTGTGAGGACTTAATGGCATTTATGGAGCAATAAAATTAAATTAAGATATATGGCAATTAGACTCAAGTTAGTCATTGTAGCAGAACAGAATTCCAGCAGTCATAGAAATCACAGGGAACCCCCATCCCCTGAAAAAAGAGCAATCTTACAACGGCAGGGAAGTTCAATTCTATAGAATATAAAAGCACATAAATCTTAGAGGAAGAATATCCAGAGGCAAAAAATATAAGTATGACATAGTAAGGAAATGAAACTGAGGGAAGGGTCAGGGAGCAAAGAGGAAAGAGAGAACAGAGAGTCTGCGATAAGGCAGGGAACTGGCAGAGATCAGACGAGAGAAGAGAGCGAACCTTCAGTAATGATTGAGAGTAGCTGAAAGCCATGAGAGAGAGGAAGGCACATGTCTTAAGGCTCAAGGGGAGTTGGAGGGAACTAAAGAGAGCAGAGATCCTGTGATGAGGCTGAGAGTTGATAGAGGTCAGGAGATGTTTGATGAGGTTCAAGGGGCCAAGGGTCAAAGTTTCCTAAGTGTTTCTCCTATTATTTCGTCCATAGTCTGCAACTAAGACATGTATAGAAGTGTGTATGGTGGAATGAATGATGATTAGATGTTTTTATATGTGTGTATTTAATGCGTAACTTTTATTCACCGTGAAGCTGTTTATACCAGTGTTTGGTGCTATGCAAATTATTGTTGTTGTTGTTGTTGTTGACAGACAAGAGAGAGGGCCTGCATGAAACCTAAACAACCTAATTAGGCTTTACCAACAGAGCAGAGGAAACCAAGGAACCACAGATATTTTTAAAAAGGGGTTTATGATAGAACTACAAAGTATTTAAATTGAGCTCAAATTTGAACAACAGTAGTAGTAATACTTATCACAGATTTTTCTGCAGAACCATCATTCTTTCTTTTCATACTTTATGTATAATTACTAATAAAAAATACTGAGGACTTCATTGTGTTTTATTGCTCCTTTGATTCAAACTCTCCAGAACTTATCAATGTCTACTAATGGTACATAGTTTAATGATAGCTATAGCAATAACTTTTATAGTTCTTCAGCCAGGAAGAAGTGCACAAAGGTGAAGATGTCCATGCAAAGTGTAGCATACATTAGAGTTAGTTTTAATCTGGCCCGACTTGTACTTTTATTAGTGTGTGTGTGTGTGTGTGTGTCACTACATGCCATTGATTTATGTAATGGTTTCTTTCAGTCTTGCATCCTCGTCTTTAAGAAATGCTTTTCAATGCATTAGGGCATCTTAGTATTTTTGCCAAAGCTGTTTCTCAGTACAGCCTGCTTGTTTGGAATGCTGCAGGATGCCCATTTTCAAACACACATTTTGTCCTTAAGCAGTACTACAAGGCTCTAAATATTTAGATTTATGACACAATACTCTCTTTCATTTCTCATTTATTTGATTTTTTTCCTCTGTTTTCTTGTCAGGTGTACTTGTACCTGGATGTGTGAAGCCTGTTGTCTGTTGGCAGACAAACAAACAAGCTGACAAAGGAATCCAGAGGGACAGTTACTTTTATCAGATATATTTTTCCTTATTGTCACTTCTACACCTTATAATGCCACACATCTAGCTACCTTAGTGCCATCTTTCCTGCTGTGTCTGCTCATATCACAACAGTCTGCATTTTTTGTACAACTGTTTAAAGAATGGTTGTCGTAAGGTTAGATAGATGTTACTTAAAGTTTAAGAAAGTTCAATTTGGTTATTCTTTTCATTTCATACAAGGAAAGGGATTCAAAGAGAAAAAAAAGATTTGTGAATGATAAAAGATCAATAACCACTTTTCTTAAATACAGTCTCTAAAGGTGGACACTGCATCACTGCATTCTATCTTTGTGAGTCAGTTGTGTGTGGTGAGAGCACCTGAGTTTTGGCCAAAGCAAACTACAGCTGTAGTGCATTTAAAATGAGGCACAATCAAGACGAGTACATCGATTCAAGTTTAGCCTGTAACATATCACATCAAAGTCCAAGAATAGTTTGTCATAATTAAGCAAATATAAGTTAAGATTTAAAGTTTTAATGAATACTAATATGAAGTTGTGCTGCTCATTAAGTTATTGATTTGTCAGTAAGATGGAGAATTTCCCAGCCTCTATTTCATTTCACATCATTTTTTCAAATAAACTCTGAGCTGCTACATCTTACAATAACTACTTTTTTCTCATATGTTTACAATACTCATGAGGGGATACATTATTTTGGTTGATGCCTGATGCAGTAAGCTTTCTTTTCCACAAGACAACCTTGTCTGATTTTATTGTCAGTCTAGGTCTGCTAGACTTTCTAGTATCTAGATGTCTTGTGATAGTATAACACAGAGAACTCAAAGGTAATTTAAGTTTTTCTCAGTCTTTCATGCCTCAAAGTAATAACAGCTTGCCTTTCGTCTGTCAAAAGCTGGTACTTACCTGTCTCCCTGACTGCTGAGAAGATTTAAACTTTGATCTTAAGGACCAAGCAGCTAGTAAGTTCTTATGTAAAAGTGAGTTGGTGCCTGTAAGTGCACAGGTTGTCTAATTTCTATTCAAGCACAGATAGTTAAGAATGACTTAATTGCATTTTCTGAAAAAAAGAAAAGCACAGGGATACATTTGTGGGGATAGAAAGCAGCATTTTAAGGTAAATTTACCTTTTGAAAATCGAGTCTGTAAAAGAGTATTCAAAATGTATGTTTCGGTCATAATGGACTGAAACATATGAGGTCCGGTATTCCTCCAGAAGGATTATACCAGGGTTGCAGTTGAATTATAAGAAGCTACTGATTTTCTTCTTTGCTCACTTTGCCATGTTGGATGCCATTCTAGAATTTTTGAAACTATACAGATCAAGATGATCAAGAAACTGACCTCATTGCCCACTGTTCATCAGTGGTAGTGTTTATTAGGTTGGGAAAACCTGCAGTCAGCTGAGTCTGAAGAAGTCACTTGAATGAGTGACGAAAAGTTTCTCCCATTGAGAACACAAAGTCCAGATGAACAGAATAAACTATTTGGGTAACTGTACAGAGTTGCCACTTGTATTTTCCTTATTATAAAACAACTGTGCAACACCAAATGTGGATTTATCACGACCGGTGTAACGGAGGATGTCACTTTAAGAGAGACAGACTTGACCACCTGCTATGAATGCCAGGGTGATAAGGTGCTGACTCCATGAATCCACAATCTCAACAGGGTTGTCCGATAAGAACAGATGGCTTATCTACAAAATCCACTGCCACTCAGGTATCTGCCGTTCACTCATTTATTGAACAAGAATCAGGGTTGCACATCGATAATGTGAGTGAGTGGAGTATAGTAATATGCTGTATGCCATGTGGTGAAGTGATGGTGTGCCTTCCCTCTGATTGGCTAATCAGCAGCTGTATGCTGATATATTTACTCGGCAGATCTGGCTCCATTCATCAGTACAGCCGACTGGCTTGCCTTTTGTACAACAGGTGCTTTGGAGCTTAGACTCTACTCTAGAGTCTCAGCTCTCTCCTCTTTTGCTCTTTATCTTGCCTCTCTGCCATTCTTGTTTATATATCTGTGTGTGCCAGCGTACTGATTTTTGCACAGTGGTGGGACTCATTCAGTGTTCCCACCTTTGGTCTCCGAGCACCTGCTGATGGTCACAAACCTGTTCTTAATTCCTCGGCTCTAGTACTTGTTGTCTTGCTCCTTTAACCAGTGTGGAGAATCCTGTAAGTGATGAGCAAACAATGTTTAGAGAGTGAGTCTCGAAGGAGAAAACTATTGACAACAATCACAAGCACATGGAAGTTGGGATTTTATAATTACTGTGGACTTTATCTTGAACTGTTGTTGCGTTATTCAATTATTAATAAAATCACCGTCCTGTATTGGAGAGTTTGCACCTGAGTCATGACAGCTTCACTAATGTAGACGGGCTGCAGACTTGAATATGCAACTCCCTTTACTCATGTCATGAGTAATGAGAACACAATTTTTCTTTCTAAAATATTATGTTGAATCTTTAAATGTAGTGAAGCCATATTCTTATTGCATGCACTCTATCCTAACAATGCTCTATCAGGTAACATTACCTCATAGTGTTTGGTAATTATTTTGATCAGAGAAGTTTGATTAAACACTCACTGGTAGCAGATTAAAGATACATGAATATGAATGATTCATGTTACAAAGTCATACTATACCTACTATACGTCACAAACAGTTTGACATATAATATTTTAACATAAAACCAGTACTTTCACTTTCTGGTGAAGACAGGTCTTTTTTTGTAACTTAGATTTTTACAGTATATCCCCGTGAAATGCCAGAGGAGCATTTCAAAAGACTTGCTCTCTCTTTGTCTCTCTCGTGCTCACACTGACGTCAATGCTGAGACCTACTCTTTTGGGTCAGGGGCAGGCTTTGAATCTGTTCTCACATAAGCTGTGATTGAAATAAAATGAAATGTCTGAGAAGTGAGTGTAGCTTCTGGCCAGATAAAGCAAGTCCCTATTTCTCCAACAGTGATATAAGTGCATTTCGAAGTATTGAGGATAAAGGTTATCAACAAATCCTCCCACAGTGCAGAAAGTCGGCAGTCTGTCCTTTAAAAATCGCTAATACCTGATGATATCCCATATTCCTTTTAAAAGAGTGTTTAGCATCTGTGTGTGTGTGTGTGTGTGTGTGTGTGTGTGTGTGTGTGTGTGTGTGTGTGTGTGTGTGTGTGTGCAGAGAGAGAGACAAGCAGAAGAAGATGGCCATAGTGACACCGAATGACAGCAACATCAAGAGGAACACGAGAAGCTGGAGAAGTACCAAGGGCTCAGAGAAGAGCCCAAGAAGAAGTGGAGGGTGAAGGTAACAAGTGGTAATCAGAGGTGCGGTGACTCCCAAGCTAGGTGAGTGGATCCAGCAGATCCCAGGAATAACATCAGAGATCTCTGTCCAGAAGAGCGCAGTCCTAGGAACAGCTAAGATACTGTGGACCCTCAAACTCCCAGGCCTCTGGTAGAGGATCCGAGCTTGAAGGATAAACTGCCCACAAATAAGGGAAAATGTGATTTGGACTTCTGATGTGAGTCTAAATGTAAGAGGTGTGTTTCTAAGCCATCAGGTTGTGTGTTCTGCCAGATGATGGGTGGACTATTCATGGATAGATGAACTATTTGACACAAATGTGTCAAATCACTCACTGACCTAAAATTGTCTGCTATTCAAAGTAATTGCATTTTTCATATGACAGACAGGAAGGAAGGTCAGGAAAGAAACAAACAATCAGAGTTCAGAGAGAATCAAAATCATCAAGGAAAGCCAGAGAGGCAGTGCATTTCTATTAAAGGATGTCAAATGATTCTTTCATCTTTATTCACAGGTTATTACAGCTCTAATTTTATTTCCCCCAAAGTAATTTTTTTTAAATTGAGCTTTTATTTTATTTATATAGCCCCACATCACAAAAACAGGCACCTCAAGGTGCTTAATATTGTAAAGACCCTATAATAATACAGAGAAAGCCCAGCAATCAGACAACCCCCTATGAGGAAGCATTTTGGCGACAGTGGAGAGAAGAAGCTCTCTTTGAACAGGAAGAAACCTAGAACCAGGCTCAAGGAGAGGGGCAGCCATCTGCCATGACTGGTTGGGGGTGAGGAAAGAGGGACAAGCAAAACACATTCTGTGGAAGAGAGCCAGATTAAACATAACTCATAATTAAATGCAGAGCACATGCATAAACACGTGGATAGTAAAAAGGGGTTAGTGAAGAGAAGGAGAAACAGTGCATCATGGGAAGCCCCAGCAGCCCTAAGTCTATTGCAGCCTAACTAAAGGTGGATTCTGGGTCACCTGATCCAGCCCAAACTATATGTTTTGTTGAAAACAGAAGAGGGGTGTTAAAGCTGAAGGTGCTGCCTCTCATACTACTTTATATCCTAGAAACCACAAGTAAGCTAGCAGTCTGAGAGGGAAGACCTTCTGTGTGAGGTGAAGGATTTTAAATTTGATTTTGATTTTAACAGGGAGCCAGTGAAGAGAAGCCAATACAGGAGGAATATGCTCTCTTTTTCTAGTCCCTATCAGTACTTTTGCTGCAGCTTTTTGAATCAACTGAAGGCTTTTCATGGAGCTTTTAGGACATTCTGTTAACAACATATTCCAGTAGTCCAGTCTAGAAGTAATAAATGCATGAACTAGTTTTTCAGCATCACTCTGAGACAGGATATTTCTAACTTTAGAGATATAGTGCAAATAGAAGAAATGCATGTTAACCCTTTACAGCCGATCGGAGCGGGCACGCTCTGTTTTGCGTAACTATTTTTAAATCCCGGTAGCTCTGCAACCAAGTAAGCTAGCGCAATAATTTTTTTTGCATACTGGAGGAGTTGTACTTACATCTTATGCCATCAGCTTGTCCTAGGTCACAGTTTCCTTCCACATATAGCTTTGCAAAAACTGCATAAAAATCACTTGCAGCAACAAAAACATGATATTCCAGAAACACGCTTCGCCGATCCATCAGCTGTTTGTAACACTTCCTACGTCCATCAGCGTGAACTATCACATGACCGCATGACCTGCCCGAAACCGGAAGTGACGTCATTTTGCGGAAATGTAGTTTTTTACGATCGGGGCCTTATGAGCTTGTGTTTTACTTGTTATGTGTTTTAAAAAGTTATGTTTGACTTTATGACTTTCTGTGTCGTTTCTGGGATGCTTAAGACTCATATTGCACTGCTGGAAATAGTTTATTTTGATGCATATGCTGTTATTTTGCAAATTTGCACTATAATATTTATTTTCGTTTTTCCTGCAGTATATAAAAATTGGTGTATTTCAAAAATAAAACTATGAAGACACTCAAAATAAATTTCCTGTGGTGGGAAACTAGTTTGTGTAACTTTTTTGTATTTACAGTTTTGAGGGATAAGCCTCTTAAATTTCTCTAACTAGAAATATATGTTAAAAAAACAAAAACGATTTTCAATTTTTTTGTAGTTTATTGCACTTTTTTGCAATTTATGTAATTACTATGCACCTAATGCAGACATATTATTAAAGTTTGGGCTATAATGGTTGTATTGATGTATAGCAACTTGAAATGCTCCCAAAAATGGCTCCACAGCATGTAAAAATATAATATAAGCTCTGGCGAACTTGGTTCTATGGTAGGTCTTAAAGGGTTAAATACATGCATTGAAGGACATATTCTAATCAAAAAATATTCTAAGAGTTCTCCCAGTGTTACTGGAGGCCAAGGCAATGCCAACCAGAGAAAGGATCTGGTTAGATACCATATTTATAAGTTTTTTACGGCCAAGTACAAAAACTTAAGTTTTATCTGAATTTAGAAACAGAAAGTTAGAGTTCATCCAGGTCTTTATGTCTCTAAGATGTTCCTGCAGTTTAACTAATAGGTGTGTGTTATCTGGGTTTGATGATAGATAAAGCTGGGCATCATCTGCATGTGATAAAATTGTCAATAACATTTGGCCTAGCATGGAACCCTGTGGGACTCCATAATTAACCTTAGCTCGTGAAGAGGACCTCCCATTTACATGAACAAACTGGAGTCTATTAGACAGATATAATTCCCCATGGGTACCTTTACTGTATTAAAATATTATGGTTAATATGAGGTCTAGTAGGACAAGCACAGAGATGAGTCCACTGTCAGAGGCCATAAGAAAATCATTGGTAACCTTCATGAGAGCTGCGTCTATACTGTGAGGGGTTCTGAAACCTGACTGAAACTCTTCAAATAAGCCATTCCTCTGCAGATGATCTGTTAGTTGTTTTGCTCTCTCAAGAATTTTTGAGATGAAGGGAAGGTTGGAGATTGGCCTATGATTTACTAAGACAGCTGGGTTTGTTATTTTTTAGGTGGCAGTTTAACTACTGCCAGTTTGAAGGCCTGTGGTACTTAGCTGATTAACAGAGATAGGTTGATCATAAGACTAAATATTGGTAGTATTTCTTTGAGCAGTCTTGTCCTGGCTACAGTACTGAGGGGAAACCTAGGGTTGTTTATAAAGCAGCAAACTGTAACAAGCTTACGTGTTATCTGTTTAAAAGATATTGAGTGTTATACCAGGAAGACAAGTATTTCTGATCTGAGGCCTTCTTTTTGCAATGAACTACAGTATCCAGAGTCGCATGTAATGAAGATGTAAAATATTAGCAAGATAAATGACCTCCGTGGGATCCAAGATCAGGTAGGTACTCTGCACTAGGTTTAGTATCAAACAAACAGAAATGCATATTGTTTATCATAGTTTGTATGTCTCGCTAGTATTCTAAGAAATTAAATACACATTTAAGAATTTTGTGATACATAACTTAGAAATGGTTTAGTGCTAATGCAGAAATAATGTGCAATTCATGTAGCAAAGCAGACAGTGAGGGTACTGGTCTGTGACTGGATGACATTCAATATATTTGCACATAGATGTCCAGATTTTGTGTTACTTATCAGTAAATTAAGGCTCAATAGAGCAATAGTCACCCACTGCAACCTACTGTTGAATGAGTCCGACTAAGTCCCTTATTCAGAAAAGGTCATCGCCGTGCCACACAGCTCTGCATGTTTGATTTGGCAGATTTTTAAACCAGATCATCTTGCTGACGAAAACTCCAGTCCCCATTGCGTCTCCACTATGACCTAAGCAATAATCCATCTTAACCTTTACTTTCCTATGTATCAAGCTGAAAATGTAAAAGAGTCTAAACTAACATTTACAGCTAACCTGTTCAACTAATAGTGATGTGCAATGCCACTGATTTCCTTTCTGATCTGATACCAAGTAATATTCAGGGTGGTATCGACGATACTGATCCGATACCGATACTTTGTACAAAAACGTATTTTATTTATTGTATCTCAAATTATAGTGTCATAATGATTGCAGGACGTCAGATTACTTGTTCTTATCATTTAATAATGCAGAGTTATCATGTAGAAATGAAAAAACTGAAGTTGTGCCTATTTGAACACCTTGCCTGCCTGCAGCACTAAAGGACTCCGTGAGAGACGTCTGTCTCGCCCTAGCAGCACCTGTCCCTCTCCACCTCTTCAGTTCGCCTCAACATACGCTCGTCATATTCTGTGATATGATTTACTCTGAGGTGTTTGACAAGGTTAGTGATGTTGCCACAACCATACATGCCAACCCTTCCGATTTTTTCTGGGAGAATCCCGAATTTCAGTGCCCCTCCCGAAAATCTCCCAGAGCCACCATTCTCCCGAATTTCTCACGATTTTCCACCCGGACAAGTGCGCACGCCAAGGGGCTGCGAGTTATTGTACAGCCGTATTAAGCACATGACTATGAAAGGCGGAAGAGGAAGTAGTTCCTTTGAATGTAGACAATCCGAATGTTATAGTTTCTTTCCACTGTGTTCCTGCTAATGATAAACTACAAATGACTAAAATATCGATATTTTAATGTGAGAATCGATTCTAGAACATAAATGATTGGTATCGGAGGAATCGATATTTCAGGATCGATCCGCACATCACTATCAATTACATTCACATTACTCACATTAGGACACCTGTCCAGTTCAATAGGATGGGGAAAATAAAGAATTTATTTTGCATACACATTATGTACAGTTTGACAGCTTTTGTTTTGTTTGTTTGACCTTTGGTATGTCATCAGAGGCAGGGGATATCCTTAATATTATCATCTTAAGCACACAGCTCTGAGTGTGAGCACAGCAGCCCTGCTGTTCAAACTCTCTGATTTGAGAGGCAAAATCATAAGAAGCTAGCTTAAGTGGAGGGTGGTCTAAAGGAGGGCGGGAGCTAAAACAGCTTGTTTCAGACAGAAGATAAATTGAGGGGTTGAACAAAGCCCAGCAAGATGTTTTTTTTTTCTTTTTTAACTGGAATCGTGCAAAGGCACAGTTCAGAAATTTTAGACATGGAGCTCAAAATATAAATAATAGATTCTATTTGACCTAAGAGGAACTCTCCACTCATGCTGGTTTGGTAAGCAAGCTGGGAGATGATGACAAGCTACTTGTACTATACACAGTCTCTCTCTCACTCACACACACACACACACACACACACACACACACACACACACACACACACACACACACACACACACACACACACACACACACAGAGCGAGAAGCCTTCATTACTTATAGAGCTTCTTGACATGTCAGCCCCAAAGACCTGAGGCCAACCTCTTCCCTGCACAATCCTGTCATGGCGGATGGCGGAGCAGTCAAAGGTCATAAATCTACAGGCGCCTAGTGACACGTGACATTATGACTGACTATAAAAGGCCACGTCCCTTTTACTGCTATCTCTGACACTCTTTTCCACTGTCAACGCTTCGATTTGTATTTCCTCTCAGTAATGAATCCAGCAACTCTACTCTGAGACGTGAAAATTTCAACTTTCAGTACATTCATTAAATAGGATTGAAATCCAGACATGAAAGCAGGCGTACAAGGGCATGATCCAATAACACTAAATGGTAATATGGATCTCAGCTATGGCACCTTATCAGCCTGGTAAAATGCAGTCCAATCATGATCTAAAATTACAAAATCACCCCGTGTCTCAGTGATGTTTTTAAACTCCAACACAAACCTGACAGTTTCACAGCTTTACATAAATGCCCAGCAAAGATTTCACTGCATTTGCTCTTATGAACCCGCACCACTACAACAATGTGTGTGGGTATTTTCACACACGCAAACATTCGCACACTAATTTGCATCGAGCCAACATCATTTATTTGTATGTGTGCTTTCGTCTCCATACTTTGTGTACAAATATGAGATGAGTATTTACAATAACAATGCTGTCATTGCATCAGTGTATGACTGTGTGTGTGTGTGCCTCTGGGAATTTGGTTTGATATTTTTGCATCTCTGTGTTACAGAATTTTGCTAAAGTGGTAACTCCCTGGAAAAGAGGTTGTCGACTGTCAGTCAGCTGTCAGCCGCAGGTAGAACATGAGGTGAATGTGAAAGTCTGCGAGCAGCAAAACATTCAGAACAAGACAGGTGCTGGAAATATAGGAGACAGAGGGTAATAGTCAGAACTGGGATTGAAAAAGGGAGCTGTTAATTGGCTGGAATTCAATATCTCCTCCCCATGTATAGTTCTGTACCTATGTGTTTAACCTACAATCACCCGTTATGTGGTCAATTATGAATCATCGAAAATCATTGAATCATTGGTCATGTCCAAATTCATGGGCTGCATCCTCCTGAGGACCCAGCCTTCGCGGTCTACGTGGGCCGGGTCCTCAGAAGGTCGGGTAGGCTGGAAGTAAATGCCTGAGGAAATTGGACGGTCCAGCCTTCTGATTAGCGTCACCGCTGTCTCGGTGGAGTTTAATAAACTCAGCCGTCTGCTCCTTGCTATCTATAATATAACAGGACACTGGCGTAAACTCTCAACTGTCTCATACTTCTGTTTAATCAGTTTTCTGTTTGATGTTTATTCAGCTGTGTAAAAACCAAGGAGGAACCCACCGGTGAATAATAAAGTTTTATTTTATCTAATCTAATCTAATAACTTTAATCCCAGCCAAACCGATTTACTCACAAACAAACAAAACACTGAAAAAAGCCCAACAATAACATTTTTAGGTTGTCTAAGTGACTTATATGTTACGTTTAACCCGAGCAGCGAAAGTCCGCGGTGATCTGAAAATGATGTGCCGGCAGTTGTGCCGTTCCCGGCGGCTTCAGTGACCCTCCAGCTCTCGGCTAGCTATCGAGCTGGTAGGTAACAAACGTCTCTGAAAACGTCGAAGCACTTTTGAAAATATGCGATATCTTGATAAACCGAGCAGATATTTGATGTTTACACAGCTACTTTCTCGCTTGAAAATATGTTAAAAGCTTATTTTGTGACCCAGAAAGAGTAATTTTAAAACGTAGTAGCGGCCGCCATTGTTGGAAGCTGGAGTTTGGCTGGGCTATGAATTCTGGGATATGGTAGGCCATAAACGACAGACCCAACCCATCCTTCAAATTCGGGGAAAGGAGGACTCTGTCACTACCCGATCCGTACCGGAAACCCGATCGGTACCCTGCATGCGCAAATCTTACGTCACTTCCTCTCTTTGCCAACATTGCGACGTTCAATATATTTGAATGATACAGTTAGCGCCCAGTTAGCTCCTAGCATTTCTCAACAGCTCTGCCTCCTTTTCGACTACCGGGACATTTAAACAATGGATAATCCGTATACAAACAAATTCACGCTTTTCTCCTCAACAGAGAGCGTTCCCCGATTGAACAACAGCGCTGTCAAATAAGAAGAATGGCGCCTAATTACAGAGTTAATAATACAGACTTTGTAATATGTCACGTGAAGATTCATCAGCCAGATGAAGTGTTTACTGACAATTGACAGTGATAGCGGACATCATCATCACTATTCCAATCAATCCTCTCCACAAAGACAAGCATAAACACACTCGATTATCACTAAATCAAATTTAACACACGTTTGTAATGACGCTAATTCAGTTTACAATAGGGTTCATTCGCTCAGTCACCAGGTGGCAGTATCCTCGTACACTGGGGAGTAAACTGCCATTAAACGAACAGAAGAAGAAGAAAACATCCGCACATGCGCGGTATGGATCGGGTAGACCCGATTTGTACGGTCCGACTTTGCACATGTGCAGTAAGGAGAGTCCTGATCCGTAACTATCTTTTTATTTTTCGTTTTTGTCTGCATTATATTAAATGTTTCATTATTGAAAACATTTTAAGAGATACTTGTTATTCTTAACATCTTAACAGATACTCTGACCCGTAACTATCGTAAAACGCTTTGACCGGAAGTAGACACCTTTCGCGCATGCGGGGTACGGATCGGGTTTCCGGTACGGATCGGGTAGTGACAGACGCATTTGTCGGCTGCATTCTTAAGAGTCTATGAATTTGGACAGCCTTCGGCTCGTCGCTGTGACGTAATCGGTCTACAAATGCGGCCTTAGGAGGATGCAGCCCTGAATGTGTCTGTCCTGAATTAAACAGGAAGCAAAGATCAACTGTGTCTGAACACTGAAAGGTGAAGAGCACGATGAAGGGAAAGTTTGAAGGAATGGTCTAAAAAAAAGTCTAAATAAATAAATTATAGAAATTAAGTCTGTTCTGAACTTAAATTGATTCTGGTGAATTCTTGGTACTGTGACAGTACTTGATAAATTAGAGAAGTAAAAAGAAAACATGATCAGCACGACAGTACGCCACATTCAGCAAAGCAAAATAGAGAGTTTTAACGTTTACCGTGTGTCTCAAGGCTTAACACCATAATTGCCAGGATTCCGAACTCCTGAGAACCACCACTAAAATCATTTCTTCAAAAAGTAATTTTCATCTGATTTTTTTTTTCATATTTTAAGTAAGATTTGACAAAACAAGTATTTAAACGTAATATTTACAGGTTTTAACATTCTTTATCAATGATTTAGATCATTTCATTACCGACCGTAAATGAAAAATACACATTCGAATGAACTCACTCTACAACAAATCACACATCTAAAAATGTAATTACTCCAGAAAAATGGCTTTGGTTGCTTAAAAATGAAGATAGTACAAAACATAGTGTTGTGGAGTCCACTGTTTATTTGCTCTGGTTAGTTCAACTATCGTTACTCCGCTGCTCAGAACAGCCAGCATCTTACCTGGTTTCCCAGCTGTTCAGTCACACTGTGACATTTTCTTCTCCAGCGCAAAATCCCATCCTCAGCCTGCCAGTAATTAGTCACCTTTTATCTAACTACAGTGTCCTACATATGTTTTTAACAAACACAACTAGTTCTCGCTCATGTGTGTAAATAATTTTATTGCCAGGCAACCTGGCATGCAGCAATAGGGGTTATACATTCATTTCCATGGGGTCTAATGACCCCCTTGCCAGTTCTAATGTTAATAACATTATTTTTATCTTCAGAAACCTGGTAGTGACGGATAAATGTGAGTTAGCAGGGAGAGTTGGAGCTCTTGCCTACACTGAAATAAATATGTTGACTAATTTGTTTTATAAACATGACACTTAATGATAATAAGCTAATAAGCTTGTGTGCAATATTTTGTGGGTTCTCCTTCTTTTTTGAATGTCAAATTTGTCTCCTTTAATATATCTATGTGTTGCCTGTGCACATGCATATAGCTTCACATAAATGTTTGCTTTAGCACAGTCGCATACATGATTTTTTTTCTCATTATAGTGGTAAAAACAAGATTTTTAGTTCCTGTAACATCAGTTCGAGTTCAAATGTGTTTATTTCTTGGTATGCTTGTTAGTGTGCAAAAGATGAGTGGGTAGAAGAAGGCTTGTATATAGGCTTGTGTGCTTTTTTTATGGGAAGGATGCTGTTTGTGATTTTCTGACTATGACTAGGTGCCTCTCTACTGCTTTCCAGTCTCCTCATCAAATTGATCTGCCTGAAAGTTTGCTATACTGAATGTCTTCTTTCCCCTTAGGAGAGCAGGTCCTGTTCACAGACTGATTTTTTTTCATACTCCTCCTCCTCTCCATCTTTCTTACGAATGCCATCAGGTGTCCCAAAGGAGAAAAACAAAGAGAGATAAATTTGGGATATAGACGAGTCAATATTGACACCATGATGTTTTTCTTCCATTGCGCATATCATATCAACTGAATACTGACAAGAAGAACTGCGAATGATCATATCCAATCAGAAAATTTAATCTGAATTCCCAACACTGCATGAAATCCATCTCCTCTGTGTTAACCTTGTACTCAACTCTCCCTAAAGTTACTCTTGTTTATATGCTCTAATGCTGCTGGAGGAATGAAACAAAGCCTTCAGAAATGTTTTGAAGTGGAAATTGGTTATCCCAAACTGATACTCGGCAGATTTTAGATCTTTAAAATGTAAGCAATTGTACAGTGAGGTGCAGATATAATCTGTGTAACTGTGACATCCCTGCTGGATATGACTGCAAGTTGCACTCATGTAATTCGTAGGTTTTACATGCTTGGGAATCAATATTTTTATGTCTGCAGTGAAAAAAGCACAAAACAGCAAGGTTGGCAGCCATAAATATATTTTGGCTTTCCATCATAGTGCCCTCCCACTCCCTCTGCCAATCTACTGCATTAGACTCATTAGAACAGGTCCCCAGATCCTCCTTATCTTTTATACTGAAGGATGCAAAAGGAAAATGCTTTTTTCCTGATTACTGGCACTATTTAAATTTAATGATGCCACCATTAAATCACTTAACATGTAGCATGGGTAAAGGGTTAGGGTTAGGTTAGGGTTACAGTGTCTTACATAGTGATGACATTTCCATGTAAGCTGCTGTTTTATCCACCCCACTTGAAATGAAAAGCAGAATTAAACTCCAATGGGGATAACTTGCAACACAGTCTGAAGGCAGTTTGTGAAACAGTCAAATTTTCCTTTTCTTATTTATTCATATTAATGAATAATAACTAAATAATCCTTCATTAATATGGAGGTAGTGGGATAACCTTAGATGTTGCAGTTTGAAAAGGAACCAGCCTTTTTTGTGTGTTACTTTAATTCAATGTTTTATTTTCATTTACTTGCAGTGGGTGTAAAAGCCTACGCATTTTGTTTGAGCAAAATGTATTAGAGCCTCATCTGTAAATGAAGTGTAAAGTTTTTAACCTTTACATGTTTATCCCTCAACCCTGAACATGTAACCACTATGTTACCGATGAGACAGGTTGGCTTTTTATCATATATACATGTTTTGGATATTAGAAAGAGAAAAATTAGGCATATTTATTCACAGCTTCAGTTTGTGAATTTTTTAAGCACATACCCATGTTTTAAAGACAAAACCCAAAGTTATGCAGTTGAATCAAAGGTATAAATGTGCTTTGGTATTCAAATTTCTCAGATGTTAAAATGCTGCTGGTATCACACTGGATTCTGTATAAAATCTTCAGGGACTAAAGGATACCTGCTGTAACCATACCTCTTTTGTGA
Source organism: Aulonocara sp. 'chitande type north' Nkhata Bay (assembly GCF_057382095.1). Classification (NCBI taxonomy): domain Eukaryota; kingdom Metazoa; phylum Chordata; class Actinopteri; order Cichliformes; family Cichlidae; genus Aulonocara; species Aulonocara sp. 'chitande type north' Nkhata Bay. The sequence continues at coordinate 13,469,481 of NC_141356.1, read as the reverse complement.
GAACTTTGCAAACAGTGAAGCTGTAAAAGCAAGAGATAAAGACAAAACCAGGCAACCTGCTGCAACAAAGGAAGCATGCAGAGACAATGAGGTAGGGTAGTAGTTTTCCCACACACTGCTCCTACAGTGGCTTAATATCTGATAAAGAAGTAATGACTCAGTAAAATATGATGTGTCATGTTGTTCATGTCAGATTATATGCAACCAATTATTATTATTATTATTATTAGTAGTAGTAGTAGCAGTAGTATCACTATCATGCTTCTAATTTTCTCTATTAATCTTTAAAGTAATTGTTTCTTGACTTTCACTACCACCTTTTTCCACTCCAGCACAGTTTAACAAGACATGGTGCCTTGTTATCTCAGTTGTCCTTCTACATTGAAGAAATACTTTTCACTTTAATTCCATCTTGTGCAGTCATCTATATTGGACATTCTGATCCAGATTCAGCAGCTTTGTCTCTGTGATAACACGAGACAGAAGGCTCACTTCCTTTATCACTAAAAATCAATTCATCACAGTTGGTTGTGGTGCAGCAATTCACAACCCTCATCTGATTCAGAAATAGTACAGAAGTACAAATGACAAGTTGTGAGGCGGGACTACTGAAAGACAGCACTGGTGTCTCCATGCCAACCTAAACTAGTGTATTACTCACTTAGTCTGTTGCAGTAAAAGAACAGCTGTAACGGAAGCTGCTTTGATGTTTTCATGGCCTGTGACATTGCTGTCTAGCTAAGCCACATCCCCCCCCCCCAGTGACCAATCTTAAGCATCTTTAATCCCATGACACTGTGTGAACTGTTCAAAATACCACATATCCTCTCCATGCCATTTGTCCCAGCTGGCGACCACCAAGATTACAGCATGACAAATAGAAGAATTGAAATTGAAGGGAAAATTAACATGGCTTCTGAAGCCAGTACGGATGATGGTGCAAGCAGATGCACTATATTTAACAAATCTGAATTTAAGAGACATACATGTATCCTTAAACACTTACATTTGTAAATGTATGAGGCGTTTTTGCGACTATGAATCATTAAAACAAAACAAATAATCAACCCATCCTTTGGCCACCCTTAGTTCTGTAAGATTACTAAATGTCTTTTAAAGTTTTCTCTTTGGGGATTTGCTGCTTTTTCACTTATCACTTTCAGTCCAGTCCTTGAATCTTAACAATTATCACTGGATTTTGGTTTATTTGTTTTGTTATAAAAGTCACAGAATTCAAATGAACCAGTGTTGTGTCTACACATAACAGACAACTTAGCAATGAACCATTTGAAGAAACTGGACAAAAGAACGAGGACAAAAGAAAAAAAAATGGAAAAGAAAAAATAACTATTAACAGCAGATGAACAGTGAAGACCTCACACAGTACCTGAGAGATGCACATAGCTGTACTGCAGGCTGTCAAAAAGTTATTCTTAAGGAAGGGGAACAGGGATAAAGATGAGATATTGTAAATTACCCAATATAGTAATATATAATTACCCATATAGGTCTTAAATTTGGATCAATCACTTTATAAATTGTTTGGCTGGTCAATCAGTACAGAAGAGGTCAGGAGAGGGCTACAACAGTGAGTCTCTATGACCATCTGCACAACATGGTAGATGCTCTGTTACAGCTCAGGACTGCATTTTAGCAAGTGGTGTCATGGATCTTGTGAAAATGAATCAAATTGTGAAAAATGCCATGAAATTCTGTTCCACCATCTAATCTAATCTGGAAAGCATCTGATTGGCAGAGTCTTACTTTTTCATCATGGCAGTGATCCCAAAGTGATCACCTAGGCCTTTGAAGTAAAAGTATATCTGGATAGAAAAACATAAAATAGAACAGTTTTGCCTCTTCCAGGGTCTGAGGAATCAAAAGGAAGTCAGCATCAGAGGGACAGCTCAGGAATGTCCTAGCGGAGTAGAGTTAGCTTATATTCTGGAACAGAAAAAAGGGAAAAAAGAAAGAAGGGGGGGAAAAGGGATCAAGAGTCAACAAAATGTAAAGGCCATGACTCAGATGTCAAGAGCAGGGAGCTATTAGTCTTCTACTCCTCAGTGATCTACCCAGTGCAAGTGTGTCACAATAATGTGTCCACCTAACATGATTAAGTCTTGCCACAGCACCGCAAAAATCCAGTTGGAAGAATACGTTTCAAAGGCCTTTCTCCCACTGGGTGACAGCGAAGCGATTCATCCTCCTACAAAGAAAATCCTTGACCAATCTTTACATAACACAGACACAAGGTTCTCTCTAAAACTGACCAAATTTATGGTAGTTGGAGTAGAAAAGCATGCCAAGTTTCTTAAATTATGCATTTCACTTTAGATTAATAAATATATTTTTAGAGAACTGAAAGTGTCCGTATGAAAATGTTTTTTATGAAAGAGTTGCCCAACTGTGTTGAACTGCTGTGGCCTTACACAAAATGTAAACAGCGTATACGAGCATGGCTTTGTGATGTTAGTTTTACATTCATTCATTATAGTATTTGTTTTCTGTGAATGAATGGTACTGACTTTATCAAAGTCCTGATGTTTCCTCTTGTGTGGTTGTGAAGAGTTGACATTGTTAGTTTTGCTTCTGTGACTTGCTTTGATCTTGTTACATTGATCTGTTTGTGAGTATAATGATTTGTGAGTGGTGCTAAACATGGGTGGCCAATATTGTTTCTGAACACTTCCAGTGTGGACATAGACCATCTGCCAAGATCCTGCTAAAGCTACACCAGATGTGGTGACAGGATTATGAAAATGATCAATATCATTATATAGGATTGAAGCATGTAAATATCTGCTTACTGCTAGTGTCCTATTGATTGACCAGAATTCTGCAAGAACTATCACTCCTATCAGAAAGGGTGTCTTGCAGCATTTTCTATCATAAGTTAAATATGACAAATTAGAAATGATTAGTAATGGCTCTTTCTTATATGCAAAAAACCCCCCACACTTATGACAATTACATTTTTTCTTTTCTTTTTTCCCCAAGTGATAATATAATCAGATTTAAATGAGGATTTGTGTAATGTTAATGCAAATTCAAAGGAACCTGTAACAAATGAACTTGCTGGTTCAATTTAGTATGTTTTAATTCCCATTAGTTTCTTCAGAGTCATCTAAACAATATCAGGAAACGGGATTGCTCCAAACAGAGCTTGTACATTCATCTGACTTTCAAAAAATTGCCCCAGTGAGGTTATTTCCATTAATCACTTAGCATGAGTGCTTCCACTAAATAGGTTGTTGATTAGATCACTTCACTTTAGGTGTCCAAAACAACTGTCATTGTCCTGTTATCACAAAGTACAAACATGATGCACTGATGCTGTCAACCAATTTCTGGGGAATGGATCCATCTGTCTGCCATCTGCCACTGATCAGGTAATTTGTCCACTTATACTAGTTGGTAATGCTAATAAAAATGTGTTCTAGTTAGAATTCATGACAAATAATGACTCAAAAACATGGAGAAAGAATTGGGGATAAACTCAAAATGACAATGGGAAATGTCTAGATTATGTGTTCTCTTTGGAGAGTCCAAACGGCTCTTGCAGACTTCAAACTATGCCAAGTTAATATATGTTCAATATGGTATTGGAAGTTTGTACAATGGCTCAGAAAATTCCTCCATAGTTAGGCCCGTGTTATCATCATGGACACTTCGGACACGTCAAGAAGCAATCTACAGGGTGGGCCATTTATATGGATACACCGTAATAACATGGGAATGGTTGGTGATATTAAAGTCCTGTTTGTGGCACATTAGTATATGTGAGGGGGCAAACTCCTCAACATGGGTGGTGACCATTGGGGCCATTTAGAAGTCGGCCATCTTGGATACAACTTTTGTTTTTTTCAATAGGAAGAGGGCCATGTGACACATCAAACTTATTGGTAATGTCACAAGAAAAACAATGGTGTGCTTGAGGAGTTTTCCCCCTGAAACCTGGCCCCACCTTATCATGCGAATTCCTGAGGTCAGATGGCCCAGGATGTGAGTGGGCGTTAAGGCGTCTGGGAAGGTGATAAGGTGGGGCCAGGTTTCACAATGAACACACCCGAAACTCTGGCTGATTGGGACCCACACCCAGTTTCACACCTTGGCTCAGACGATTAGAGGATCATCAGGGGGTCCTTTTGTCCCTCTGTGGGGGGTCACTCCCACTAGGTTTATATCTGGGACTCTCCACCATTTGACCTTAGAACTAAAGAAGCTTCTCGGATGAGAGGTGAAACGTCTTCAAGCAACTTAAAGAAGTCCAGACGCTTTTCTTTGCAAGCTCCTTTGACTATAACATATATTTTTATTTTACTTATTTTAGGTCTGTGAAGCCAAACTTGATGCTGGGGATTTATTTTTGTCAGTGGAGTCAAATGGTAAGTTACAATTTGTGCATTTTGTCATACTGGAAACACCACAGATTATATTTTAACTTAATAGCTCTGTAGAACAAATGATATAAATATTGTAGTGTCAGGGTACTTCTTAAGAAGTAATATTGCACTATTGATGATCGCATGCAGGTGGCATAAACTAAATATTCAGACGTGCTACCAACAAATGATTCATTAACAAAAGCAATGGAGCAGACTGTTTAGGTTGTGGTTGTAATAACATCCATAACTGCAGGTTTGTCATTAATTTATTTTCACAGGTCTAGATGATCACATGTGTCTTTGTAATTTAAATGAGGTGGACTTGGAAACCTTGCACTCTTTTGGGTAAATTGCTGTCCACTACATATACACAGAATGTGCACAGTATTTCAGATCTAAAAAGGGAGTATGTAATGGACTTGCTGGCTTTATTGTAAAAAGCCTGTTGTGTAACTTTAATGAGGCAGTTGGACTAAAGCAATATTGCTCGTCAGGGTAAACATCTGAGGAATAAGGAAATTGTTACTTGTCCTTTTACTCAGTGTTCTTTTAATCGCACGTTTACTAAAGTTTTACATCACATAAGTCATTTTCACAATCATTCTACTTTAAAAGATTTCAAGACAGAGCTTATTGTTCTCTGAACTTCCTTGTTCACTGAAAGGCAGGTAAAGTGCATCTTTTTGTTTGTTTGCTTTTGTGTGTTTGTGTTTTCTCTAAAGGGCCTCGGATGACGGTTTGCTTAAATTTGGGTCTCAAAGACTTTTTTTCAATTCTGCCTGTACTCCCCACCCCTCTTCTTCTATTGCTCAGGTTGAAGCAGAATTTGCCCGTCAGCAGCTCCGCCTGGTCCGGCCTCCGAGTCTGCAGCTCCGCTTGGTCCGGCCTCCGAGTCTGCAGTTCCGCCTGGTCCGGCCTCCGAGTTTGCAGCTCCGCCTGGTCCGGCCTCTGACTCTGCAGCTCCGCCTGGTCCGGCCTCTGACTCTGCAGCTCCGCCTGGTCTGGCCTCAGCCTCTGCAGCTCCGCCTGGTCCAGCCTCCGAGGGTTCAGTTTTGTCTGCCCCTGCACGTCCTGCTCGGCCTGCACGTCCTGCTCGGCCTGCACGTCCTGCACGGCCTGCTCGTCCTGCACGTTCTGTCCAGCCGATGACTGGACGCCGTTGCCGTCATGGACAGCCCTCTAAACTACGCCGCCGTCATGGACGGCCCCCTGTACTGCTCCGCCACCAGTGCCTCCCGCCCGGCCGGCCTCCTGACCTGCTCGGTCGCCGTCGCTGCCTGATTTGCCCCAGCTGTGTTTCCCTCCTGTTACCCATTCCCTGATTGCTCCCTCTGTGTATTTAAGCCCTGTGTTTCTTAGTGTCTGTGTCGCGATCTACCGTTTATTTTGCTGTGTGTTTTGTCTGTCCACCGGTGTAAGTTTATTTTGAGTTTTTCAAGTTATGTCATGTTGCGTTCAGAATTAAAGCCTTTTCTGAGTTCACGTCTGTCTCCGGAGTCTGCACCTTGGGTCCTATTCCTGCCTGCACACAGCCCCGCCTAACAAGGAGGGCTAACTAGGCTCATAAAATGCTTCGGTGATGATGTAAGTTAGTTATGGCCAAATGAAGCTTTCCGAAGCACTGAAGCTTGTATTGAAAAATGGTTCATTACTCGAAGCTTTTCAACACAGTCCTCTCCGGTGACATCTGGTGGTGAAAATTTTGAAGAGCAGCTTGAATCTGCAAAATAAAACGGACTGCTCAATTATCACTGCTCACTCAAGAGTGGAGTTCTCTCTGATATTGGGCCACCGTTCCGTTGCTTTGAACATGTAATTGGTTTTGTTTTCTCGATTGGGGGGCTGAAAAAAATGTAATGCGTATTTGCGTAATACATTTTGATCAATAAACTTTCCCTATTTAAACATGCACTATGGTGGCCTTTCTTTGCTCATAACTCCTTGATGTTGGTAAATACAATAAGTGAGCAATATATATAATATACATATGATAATGCACAGCACATTATGGAGTATGCCCCTGCTGTGAAGTCCTGCCTCCATCTACTTGTCGTTTAATCACTGGACAGCTGGACAGGTTCATACAAAATATTAGATTAGGCCAATTGTCCTATACATATTTTTGACCTAGGGGTGGGATTGATTGTGAACTGGAAAGGGAAAATGCTTAGGAAGCTGAGTACGGCTGCATCGTTACTGATTTGTAGAATCATTTTGATTCGATACAGGATCCGATTCAATTTGATTGGAATCTTGAAAGTTTTGCCTCAGTCAGAAATATTACAAGTCTGATCATTTAACAGTATATATCCATAATTTCGTATCTATTAAAAGAAAGCTGACACATGTGAGACTTAATTAGAGATGTAAACAGAGAGTTATGAAACCTGCAGCTGCAGAAGCCAGCGAAGAAAAAAGAGGCAAACACAGCGCGGACCCGACGACGCACCAAAATCTGACTCTGACGCGTCGGGTCCGCGCTCTGTGTTCACGTTTGTATGCAGAATCCGTAAACCTGCTCCCAGTTACTGTTTTAGCTGCATGGTGTTTGACGACATGTTGTGAGGTTTAACCTGAGATGCTGGCGTTTCAGGCATAATAACGTTAATTTACAAATCGACACGGGATTTTAATGAATCAATATCACTTTATTCAATTTAGCATGGATTGTAATCAGAAAAGCGATAATCAAAACCCATCCCTAATCAAGAACTTGCAAAGTAAAAACATGATCAATGTAAGGTAGCCCTTTTGTTATTTACATTTAAAAAGAGGATTAGTGTTACTGTGCGCTGGCTGAGTCTGTTTCTTTTCTTAGAAATAGTTTCTCCTGCCCTGGAGAAAATCCACTTGCATGGAACAGAAGAGGCTGTGGAGTGCAGGAACTACACTGCAAGTTGGTAGATATGCAGGTATTCCTGGGTCCTGCAGACTATCACCTAAAAACAATAAACAAAATGATTTTCTAAACTGTGTAGCAATGTAATGTACGTATAGTGTCAAATACATTTTTGTAGTCTTCATTAGCTTTAATTCACATGGAAGTGTTCCTAAAGTCATATGCTGTAATGATATTTACATTATGAAAACATGATTTTGGACATTTCAAGTTTTTCACTTCGGCAGATAAAATGAATTGAGCAAAATCAACTCAAAATATTCCCACACGCCAGAACGTCCTCTCTTCCTCGCTGGCTCCATATCTGTCAGTGGAATGATCACCTCGTCGCTATCTGTCACCATCAACACACTCCACGAATCCCGTGGATGATTCACTTCCTTATATCTGTTTGAATCAGGTACCGAAGCAGTTACGTGCGTAATGAAGCTTCGGACGTCACTGGTCACGTGACTTTTGCCAAACGAAGCAAGCCTCGACACAGTGCTTCTGAACCAGTGTGTTGTTTTTTTCGACACACGCTCCGGAGCGTCAGCTTCAAGCGGGCCATCACTAATGTAAGTGTTCAACTGCAAAATCTAATCCTTTGTTTAACCTTCCTCTCGTGTTAGCTTTCTGTTATCATCTCTTATGTTAGCGGGTCGGTTTTGACCCGTGAATTAAATCAGCTATAAAATATACTAAAAACAATAAGTTATCATCCAATTTGTTTCTCATCTCTTGGTTACCTTGTTAGGCTTCCTTATCCATGAAAATGTTGGTTTTAATACTTTTGGTGTGGGCCTCTGGGTCTTTTTTTGTCACTATACCCCTCGATTTCAATTAAAAAAAAATTGTAAAATTAACCTCAAGAGAATCATATTAATAAATAAAAGGTTTCTGTGTTACCTGAGTATTACTGAGGGGTATAGGACACATCTCTTAAATAAATCTGTTTTATTGATTTTTTTCATTTTAAGATTAATAACTAAAATGACATCGATGGTGTTACGGGTCAATTTCGACCCATAGACATTTACATCAAGAAAAGACAAAAAAAGTTTGTTTTTTTTCAGCAGTAGACCTTTAATATAAACTGAAAAAAAGAAAAAGTCCTCTCCTCCTTTGTTTTGGTTATAGCCGTGGGTAATTGTGGGCTTTTTATCACTTCCCAATGATACAGCTTCACCTGAGTTTCCTTTGTGAAGTTCTTGTCCAAGGTCATATCTGGTAAAAAATAAAATAAAATAAAATATCACAGCTGATATTGTGATCCTGCAGTCCAGTGGTCATATGGAGGACCACACATTTTCATTGTTTCTTCTCAGGGGTGCCACTCGCAGCTTTGACTGTGAAAATCTGTACATTCCAGGCATAGTTGGTTTTTGCATCACAGGCTTCCCAGATTTTTCTGCCGTTTTTCCCTTGCTTACTGGGTATATATTGCCGGAAGGGGCATTTTCCTCAAAAAGTGGACAAGACATTCATCCACTGTCACTGGCCCTGGGATGAACATCAGTGGAAGAAGCTGCACCCATCTCTCCCAGACATCCCTGATGGGAGCAAGTTTGTCAGACCTCGGTCTGGTCTCTCTGTTGTCAAATCTGAGGACTCTTGAATCAAAATGATATCAAATGTGTGAAGTGACATCGTTGCCCAGAAAATGTTTCTGCCTGTCGATGCATCCCATAGACGATCAGTGGCCTCATTGCAGCATCTGTACACTCCAGCAAGAACAATGAAAGCATCCAGGTATTCCTCATCATGTCGCCATTGACTTTTTTTCCTTCAAGGTTTATCATAGTAATGATGATTCTTTCTAGTGACAATGGCATAAATATCTCAAAACATCTCTTGATGTCACTGACTTTGGTCAGAGCAAACCTTGTGATTCCAGGGGTCATTTTGATGACATTTGCAGCAGCTGCCCTGCCATGTACATCATGAGGTACTGAGCTCCAAAAGATCTTACCATTTTTGGACTTGAATCTTTCAGCAGGAGTAGCTTCAGCACCAGCGACCTCCACCTCTGATCAGATGTGTCTGTGTCTTCTGGATGATAGTCCACATTGTCTTCCTCCTTAGAAACCTGCCCATCTGAATCGCTATGCTGCTCTGTGTCCTCTCCTTCATTTTCACCAAAAATATGATCCAGAACTTAGCTCACTGTGAATCTTCTTCTCATTTTTTGTATGCTGCAAATTGTAAATGTGCACTCTGGAAGTCAAATGGCCACTCAAATAGTGAATTCACCTCACATTTTGTTTTGTTTTTGTGCAGGTATACTGCAAAAAACATGCAAAATAAGAATCCCCTAAAGCTCATATGATTAGGAGAGGCGCTTGCTGTAAGTGTTTTAGCTGACAGTGCACTTATGATTTCAGTTTTGGCTTTAATTATTGCTTTATACTCATAATATTATACCTGGGTCGAAACCGACCCTAACAACACAAAGGTCATAATTTCAACTAGGGCATTTTATAATTTAGTGAAAATAATTTTTTTTATTTTATTTTGTAGAAATAGAGGTTCCTGACAAAGTCAAAAAGCCTTGATACAATAAACAAATGTATGTGATTTTTTTATGCATTTGAAATTTAAAATGGGTCGGTGCCAACCCTAACACGAGAGGAGGGTTAAGTTTTAGGTTATCCAGTTCAACTGATGAACTCATTGAAAGATAGCTGATAAGTAAAGTCTGTCATCATATTTCACAACTGGACATTTAGTGTGGTAACTTTTACTGTGTATATTGGTGGTAGGTTGGATATCATATTCTACTTGAATGTCCTGATAAGCCCAATTCAAAATCTCCAATGTTGATGGAATTATGTATCAAAAAGCTGTGAATTTGGAGCCGTCTACATGCTTCATAAACACTATTTAAAAAGTGTTTTTGTTTTCTTTTTGACTTCTTTGACCAGAGAGCTCTACACAAAGGAAGAGGGCAGAGGACCTCATTTTCTAAAGGAAGATCCCTCACAGACTCTCAAGACTGTGAAGGTTAGCATTGTTTCTTTTAGTAAATTTAATAATGACAGCACCACAGTGGATTTTAAATGAAACATGTGATAACATGTGTACTTCCTCCTCACCAACTGTATTATTACAAGATCTTTGACACTGGATTTGGTCTAGGTTTCAGAGAAACTAACTGGCAAGCTAGCATTGATATTATTAGTGTCTTGTGTTTATTCATGTCTTCACCAGGGTCTTTGACATTTCGCTGCTGTACTGTTCACTTCAGCTTTACATTTGATTTCTCACATTGTATATTGTAATGGCAGAGATATTAGGATAATTAAGGGGCTGCAGTGGCTGCTACCGCTGTGGGGGGCAATACTTTGGTGAAGTGTCCTGGACCCTGGAAAAGAGAATGTGTAGACTGGGTAAGCAATTAAAGGTTACTGGCCCAGAGTCATTGGGCAGCTGGGTAAAGGTGGATGTTGATATTCAGTGCCAATTATGCAACCTGTTCAGCCATGTCTATATGCTCTTTTTTCATGCTGTTAATATAAGGGGAAAAAATAAACTCTTACTGATTAAAGAAGCATTGTCTATGGAGCCACAATCTGATCCTGTAGTGTAGCTGCAGTTTGCACATTTCGTGTATTCTCAGCCACATTTGGTTTAGAGCACAGCCAATATTTAGCATAAGTAAATTTAAATTCACACACACTGGTGATGGCAAGCTACATTGTAGCCACAGCCACCCTGGGGCTCACTGACAGAGGCGAGGCTGCCGGACACTGGCGCCACCGGGCCCTCTGACTACCACCAGTAGGCAATGGGTGAAGTGTCTTGCCCAAGGACACAACGACCGAGTCAACTCTTGAGCCACGATCCAGTCATCCACCCATGTGTGTGAATGACTGAATGTGTAAAGCGCTTTGGAGTCCTCAGGGGACTAGTAAAGCGCTATACAAATACAGGCCATTTACCATTTAAATTGAAAATTTTGTTTGAATTCTGCAATTGAAGACATGCTCAGTTATTTATGAACATGGTCTTTGTTTAAAGCAAGAAATGGATTTGTAACATGGGGGTGCATATCTCATTCTGAAAAAACTTTAACAACTAATAAGTGTTACCCAAAGCCAATCACCATCAATCAAGGCATCAGTGTGGCTCTTCTTTGGAAAGACATGAATTCTTAAGCACAAGGGATATTGTGTAATTGTAATTGTGTATTTTTTATTTTTTATTTTTGTCTTTGAACCCTTTTATAGCCGACAGGTACTGAAGACACGTTTTCTAAGAGGATGAAAGTTGGCATTGTGATGGTGAAAGAAGACATCATCGATGTGTTGGTTGTCCTTGAGGCGGCAGTAATCCTGTCTAATCTGAGGGATGTCTCAAGTGCCATTTCCATGCTGATGGGCCTTCTTTTTGCCTTCAACATAGATTATCCAAAGGAACTTGAGGACATCTTTGAAGTCATTCAGAACGTCCTAATGAACATTGGTGGAAGTGTATGCAGAACTTTAATTGTATGCTGACAGCATACAATTGCCTTAGTGTTAAGGACAGTTTTTATTTTACTGTTTGTTTTTTAATACTTGCAAGTTCTCATTCTCACTTTTGTATGTCACTAAATGACTACACTTTACATTCCAGATTAGACAATTACTCATTTGTTCATGGTTTAAGAAACTTATGTGAACAACAATATAACGGTGGACTCTGCAGATGCTTATCTCATGCAAGTCAGTAGTTTTTCCTTTGTTTTGCAATTGAGCAGACTCAAACGAATGTTTCTGAAATATCCAGCTTATCAAATGTTTCAGAAGCATGCACTCATTTTCAGAGAAATTGGTTGTGTGGAATTTGTTGCAATTGTAAATGAAGACAAATACAAGAGTTTGATGTCGTAGTTGTTAAACTGATCTTTACTGTCACTTATCAAAGGTTTCGTACTATTTGAATATTTCAAGTTTTATGCTAACAGGTGTGACCGAGCACAACGAAGTTTAAAAAATTTGCAAATGTAAAGAATAACTAAGCGGCCGCTTATCGGGGCCTGGAGCCTGGGGCTCGCTTGGGCCCCTTTGGAGGTGGGGTGCCCCCGGCCTCTCGGCCTGGGGCTCGGTCACTCAGGCACAGCTGGGGGCCGGCGGAGCTCATGGGCGCGTCACTGCAACTCCCCCTGGCTTCTGCTCCGCGGCTGCTGAGTGAGCCCTCATCTGGGACTCTCCTCAGCTCTTACTGGAACAGTGGCGCGGCTGCCCCTCTGTTGGTCTTCCATGGTCTCTTGTGTTCTGGGGGCCTCTGGATGTCTGGAGTTTGGATCTCCTCCATACCCGCTTCACACCCCGGAGGACGGGGCTGTGGCCCCCCCCCACACACTCCCTAGCAGATCGTTACATGGAGAAACCTTTGGAATACAAGCGCGCTGATCCACACAGGTATGCACACGGGTGTTCACTGCTCGTAGACCCAAATTACACCTTTCTTGGCTGCTACTTCGAAGCACATCTGTCCTGCGTGCTGCACAACAACATTGAATATTTAGTATTTACTGCTGTTTACACTTAGCTAGATTAATGCGATGGTGTTGTGTTTAGTATGTTGCTTTGTTTTTTTTCTGCTTGTTTTCTATTCTTCTCTCAACAGGTGATCCAGGAAATTTTTATTTTTTTTCTCCCCCCCCTTTCTCACTGTCCCTCTCCCCTTCTGTTTTTCCTTTCCTTCCTCTTTCTTTCTCCCTTTCCTATCCCTCACTCATGTCTGTCCCGTCTGTAACATCTGAAAATAAAATATAATAAATAATAAAAACAAAGCTCGACCAAATGGACCAATACGGCAATGCCACGATGATCCATTTGGCAAAGTAAATCCATTGGGTATCCTTGTTGGTCTTCAGACAACAATTCTGATGGCTAAAGAACCAAATGGGACAGGCAAAAAAAAAAAAAAAAAAAAAAAAAGAATAACTTTTCTAAAATAGTAAGTGTCCCGTTGATACATTACATTAATGCAGACTTTATGTTGTTACTTTTAACACAGCAGGTTTTTTTTTTTTTTTTTTGAAAGTCTGATAAGCTCATGCCATGGTGAGGGTTCTGTTGACCAGCTGTCCACAATTCACAAGAATCACTACTGCTCCTAGAGTATTGGTCAGAATTTAATCTTCCCCCAAACTGGGCTCAAGACCAAGTTCAAATTTATTGTTTCACAGGGAGCAACCTATGAGTTTTGATGGATTGTGAGCCTGATGAGCTACGTCACTGATTTTTCTGTTTCTCAGATGCTCATGAGTAATTGTCTTGTCATGTTCTTAAAACAAACGTTCTGCATGGATTGATCAGATGGACTTTAATGGAATCTGTGGCTTTTTTTTTTTTTTCTGTAAACAACAAAAAATTAATTTAAAGGGATGTAGATATTTAAACCAGAGATCTAAGATAGCCCTAACAGGTAGTTTTTCTGAAATGGATGTTGGAAAGCTAAAAAAAAATACTTAAGATGTTCAATACACATTTTTCTTTACATCCAGTCAAGCAACTCTGATAATTAAAATGAAACTGATTTACAAGTTCACTCAGCTACCTTAAGGAGCTCAGGTAATTAATAAAGTTAAATCAATTCAGCTAACAGATTATGTTAGTTAAGCTAAAATAGATTCCCAAGTTAATTCAAATACTGTAGTAGTTCTTTTAACTAAAAAACCCAAGTCAACTGAACTTATACAAGAGTTGAAACAATAGATTATTTTAATTTAGCTGGAAGGGTTTTCCCAAGTAAAAATGACAATTAAAGGAGTTGAACTGACTAACAAATCTCAGTCAACTAAACTAAGACGAAAGTTTAGACAACATGTGATTTTTCATCAAAATAACATTTGGTTGTGTTACAAGAACAAACTTTATTTCTTGACTTAACTTAAAATTTTAAGGCAGCCCTTTACATCATATATTTAAGTTGAAACAAGTTATATTTTACAGTGCACCATGGTGGAACTGGACTTTGCTTCCCCGCCTCCTAACCGGCCCCAACGCACACCTGTGGCTTGTTCACGCTGATTCTGCTCTGGCTTGTAGTTAGTATTATTCCTGGCAGGCTAAGGCTGTGTCCCAATTCAGGGTCTGCATGCTTGAAGTACACATTTTAAGTGTGATTACGTCACCGCCACGGCTGTCCCAATTCGAAGTGTACTTCAAATGCATACTCGAAATGCGCCGTCGATTTCCCCAAATATCAAGCGTGGTCTGGTGCACGCATCGTGGTCCCATATATCACACAATTCATAGCGCGGCGGTGGGTGTGGATAATTTTGCTGCAAAACACGGCAGAAGGGAGCGGCCGAAGAGTGAACTGTCAAAAGTAAGTACTGACTATGATGTCACTTATTTATGTGCGAATGTTTAATAACGAAGAACATTAAAACATTGCTGTTGGCCACATGTCGGCAAAGTTGTGTGACATTAGTGATGTTTGTACTTTCAGCGTTAACTTGGTTGTAAAGCCTTTATACACACACACACACACACACACACACACACACACACACACACACACATACATACATACATACATACATACATATACATATATATATATATATATATACATACATACATACATACATACATACATACATACAACCACGATTACCGACACTAACAAGCTGATCTACAATACGGCAGCAGTGATCAGTGAGATGCTTGGCTACAAGTTGAACAGCCACAAGGGGCAGTACCCTCCATGGAGAAGGAGGCTAGAGGGCAAGATCAAAGTAGCACAGAGGGAGGTTAGCCAACTAACGGAGTTGCAGAAAGGTGCGACAAATAAGGTGCCTAAGAAATACAGCAAGCTGTCCATACCTGAGGCCTTGGAAACTGCCAAGCAAAGACTCACAGCCTTGGCCAGCCGCTTGAGGAGGTACACCAGAGAGATAGAAGGCAGGAGAATAAACCAGCTGTTCTCCACAAAACCAGCAAAGGTGTACTCTCAGTGGCAAGGGAACAATAAGAGAACAGCACCACCAAGGCTGGAGACGGAGCAATACTGGAAGAGCATATGGGAGAAGGATGCAACCCATAACGGCAATGCTCAGTGGCTAGAGGATCTGAGGGCAGACCACAGCGACCTCCCTGAACAGGGTCCAGTAACCATCACAGTGGCAGATATCCAAGAAAGGGTCTCCAGTATGAAGAGTTGGACAGCACCAGGGCCCGACATGGTTCACGCCTACTGGCTGAAGAAGCTGACTGCACTCCACGAGCGTCTGGCAGCACAAATGAACCAGCTGCTAGTTAACGAGAGACACCCGGAATGGCTAACTGAAGGCCGGACGGTCCTGATCCCCAAGGACCCCAAGAAGGGACCGGTCCCCTCCAACTACCGACCAATAACCTGCCTCAGTACTACATGGAAGCTCCTGTCAGGCATCATATCGGCTAAGATGAACAGTCACATGGGTCAATACATGAGCGGGACAAAGAAAGGAATTGGCAAGAATACCAGAGGCGCAAAACACCAGCTACTGGTAGACAGAACAATCAGCCAATGGGACCCTAAGAGCCTTCATCAGGAACTCAATGGGGATGTGGCGTACAACACTAGAGGCCAACTCCAAGCCCATAGCACAAGTCACCATCAAGTGCGGGATCTACCAAGGAGATGCTCTGTCCCCACTGCTGTTCTGCATAGGCCTGAACCCCCTCAGTGAGATCATTAACAAGACTGGCTACGGATACCGACTACGGAACGGAGCAGTTGTCAGCCACCTCCTGTACATGGATGACATCAAGCTGTATGCCAAGAGTGAACGAGACATCGATTCACTGATCCACACTACCAGGCTATACAGCAATGACATTGGAATGTCGTTCGGACTGGAGAAGTGTATGGTAACAAAGAGAGGGAAGGTAGTCAGAACTGAGGGGATTGAACTACCAGAAGGCAACATTGCAGACATAGAGGACAGTTACAAGTACTTGGGGATCCCGCAGGCGAATGAGAACCATGAAGAGGCCGCTAGAAAAGCTGCAACCACCAAGTACCTGCAGAGGGTCAGGCAAGTCCTGAGGAGTCAGCTGAATGGTAAGAACAAGATCCGGGCCATCAACACGTACGCCCTGCCCGTGATCAGGTACCCTGCTGGGGTAATAGGCTGGCCAAAGGAGGAGATAGAAGCCACTGACATAAAGACAAGAAAGCTCCTTACCATGCATGGAGTGTTTCACCCCAAGTCCAGCACCCTGAGGCTGTACGCTAAGCGGAAGGAAGGGGGCCGGGGACTGGTGAGTGTCAGCACCACAGTCCAGGATGAGACAACGAACATCCAAGAATACATTGGGAAGATGGCCCCAACTGACCGAGTGCTCAGTGAATACCTCAAGCAGCAGAAACCCAAGAAAGAGGAGGGAGACGAGGAACCATCATGGAAGGACAGGCCCCTGCACGGTATGTACCACCGGCAGATAGAGGAGGTGGCTGATATCCAGAAATCCTACCAGTGGCTGGACAAAGCTGGACTGAAAGACAGCACAGAGGCACTAATCATGGCAGCACAAGAACAAGCTCTGAGCACAAGATCCATAGAGGCTGGGGTCTATCACACCAGGCAAGACCCCAGGTGCAGGCTGTGTAAAGATGCCCCAGAGACAATCCAGCACATAACAGCAGGGTGCAAGATGCTAGCAGGCAAGGCATACATGGAACGCCATAACCAAGTGGCCGGCATAGTGTACAGGAACATCTGTGCCGAGTATAACCTGGAAGTCCCGAGGTCA
Source organism: Aulonocara sp. 'chitande type north' Nkhata Bay (assembly GCF_057382095.1). Classification (NCBI taxonomy): domain Eukaryota; kingdom Metazoa; phylum Chordata; class Actinopteri; order Cichliformes; family Cichlidae; genus Aulonocara; species Aulonocara sp. 'chitande type north' Nkhata Bay. The sequence continues at coordinate 13,452,481 of NC_141356.1, read as the reverse complement.
AAATGGGAGATGCCCCCAAGGGTGGTGGAGAATGACCGAGCTAAGATCCTGTGGGACTTCCACATACAGATGGACAAAATGGTGGTGGCTAACCAACCGGACATAGTGGTGGTAGACAAACAGAAGAAGACGGCCGTAGTGATCGATGTAGCGGTTCCAAATGACAGCAATATCAGGAAGAAGGAACACGAGAAGCTGGAGAAATACCAAGGGCTCAGAGAAGGGCTCGAGAGGATGTGGAGGGTGAAGGTAATGGTGGTCCCCGTGGTAATCGGAGCACTAGGTGCGGTGACTCCCAAGCTAGGCGAGTGGCTCCAGCAGATCCCGGGAATAACATCGGAGATCTCTGTCCAGAAGAGCGCAGTCCTGGGAACAGCTAAGATACTGCGCAGGACCCTCAAGCTCCCAGGCCTCTGGTAGAGGACCCGAGCTTGAAGGATAAACCGCCCGCAGGGGCGTGCTGGGTGTTTTTTTTATATATATGTCATTATAATCTCAGCCCAACAATCATGTTTTACAGTCCCGTGGTCTCAGCCTCAGATACTCAACTAATCAAAGTGATGTCATGACAAAAATGAATGACCAACAAATCATTTCTGTCAAACAAAGCTGTATGTAACGTTTCTCGCGGTTAGTATCATGGTTGCTAGGCAACCTGAACAGCGCGACGAAGGCCAGACCGTCCCATTTCACAAGCCTCTCACTTCCTCACTTCTCGTACTTATAGTACGCACCGTACGTAGTACACGTATTGCACGTACTTCAAGCGTGCAGACCCTGATTTGGGACACAGCCTAAGATTGCAGGACATGTTGCTTCCTTGCTGGATCATCTTACTACCTAGCGTCAGCATAGCCTAGCTACTCGCCTCTGCCTAACAGATTGTGACACTTTATTTGGCTGAATATGACTTATATTCATATTTAACAATTAACAGGTAGCAGTCAAGAAAAAGTAAAATAACAAAAAAAATAATTCCAAGTAAAATCTCAAATCTGAGCTTTCTGAGATGCATTTAACAGTTCCCTACAAACCTTAAACTCCAGTCTCAGGTGTTTTATAAACCACCTCTCCACCTGACTGCCATTGTGAACTCCTGTGAGGACATTTCAAACTGCCTAATCACGTAACATATATGGTGTATTTTCATATTTTCAGTGTATGGAATAATAAATGAGTGTTTTGTCTGTTGTTTGAGTAAAGATGGTCCATCATGATCTTGTCCATAAAATAAGCCATTTACATGATGCAATCTCCTTGTAAGAGAAATTCAGTAGGTCTAGAAAAAAATCACTTCAGTTTTAATTGTGTATAAATGCTATACACTATCATAGTTCTTGGCAGGACACAGTGTCTTGTCCTTTTGTACTAAGAGGATAGATTTGGTTTTAGCCTTTGCTTTCTTTTTTTTTTTTTTTTTTGGTCAGATTTGCAATTATGGCTTTCCATAGCTTACATTTAAATATCTTAGGCTGAAACTACTGGTTAAAAAATGTCAATATGAAGATGTTAGAAGTGAAGAAAATGAAGATGATTAATCACATGCATTGCCCTTAAGTCGCTGAGTCTTGACACAGGCTAAGCAATGAAGCTACGCCAGTTGTGCTAGTTTCAGTCATTATGCAAATGTACTTTCTATAAGATTGGAAACCCGCAGTCAGCTGACACAGAAGAAGTCACTTGGAAGAGTTGGGAAACGTTTGTCTGATTAAAAACATCACATCCAGATGAACAGAATCAACTTTTTGGGATTTCCTTAACTGGACGATTGAGCATGCATCAAGTCGGTGAAGCTACCATTTATTTAATCTTTTTAGTCTGTGTGTGTGTTTGTTTTTCTTTGTTTTTTTGTCATGGCAAAATGTGGTAGTACTAGCTACTGTACCAGGAATTAGCGCAACCACAGTTTTTAACACTTTGGCAGATGTTTGCTGTGCTATGAGCGTAGTGTCTTAAGTGTATGTGGCTGTATGTTACACTCTCACATGCAGCATATGCATTGTGGTTCATCACTAAAATGTATAATTTGTTTACTTGTAATTGTTTGTGGTTAACAGCACAATGGTTAGTGACTTGCTAAACAGATTTCTTTAGCTTATTAAAGTTTCATTATTTCTTCATTTGGTGTCAGGGCGTATTCAGCTGTCACTTTCTCCTTCAGAAGAAGGCCCAACTCGTAATGCTGTAGGCTATTTAGTCTCATTAAAGCCCAGAATCAAGATAAGAAGCGTTACGTTGACTGGCAGACTAACTGTTTATTTGCATTTTTCAGTGCCACAGTATTTGCTTCTTTTTTGTGATCATTTTTGGAAGGAGAAAATGGTAAAAGCAGTCCAGTTTTGGTGCTAAACATTGTTTTTTAGATCCCATACAGATGTAGCATGTTGTTAGCGTTTTTGGTGCAACAAAAGAAAAATCCAGAAAGCCAAAAATGCAAAACAAAAGTGTTTTTTCAATTTGTCCATTATGTTCAGATTTTCATAAAAAATATTATAATTCCTTTGCATGTAGAGAGAGATGTTGAGCTGGGAATTGGTCTGCTGCTGATTTTTCCGGAATACTCTCTTCTATCACTTTTTTTTTATTAAACAGATAGACACAGACGCACACACTCCAGACACATAGTCCCTCTCTCTGCTGCCAAAAGCTGTCAGGAAGATCAAAGTGGGTAAATGTGTTTGATGGAATACTCTGCTTTCTTCATTTACCACATAGACTGGCTTTGACTTGAAAGAGTTTTCATTGAAATGAACTTGATACTGGAGTGCATTTGAAACAAGAGTGGATATTTAGAGGGGTACAGCAGATAGTTGTGTGGGTGTGATTAGTGTGTGTGCCAGGGCTGTTCCTCAGTCCGTTCTATTATAATTTGGGGCCCCAGCTTTCAGTACAAAGCAGCACACAGAATCACATTGTGATATGAATGAGGGTTAATGTAAAATGTCAGCATTTGTTCGCTTTTGCATTTTCACTGAGTTCAACTCGCTCTTCCAGATATGTAGTCTCTCTTATCTCCATTGCATTAATTCATCTTCAAATCTTGCTATTATCTTCATTTCCATGTCTAGATGGTCCCAAAAACATGCTCAATCACACCTTCCTCCTGTCCCTAGTTACCCTCAGATGCAGATGCAACTTCACTTCCACTTAGACCACTAACCAAGACCTTAAAAAACCTGGTAAGAAAGTCTGTTGGGCCATCTCTAAGCGTAATTAAGTGGGTAGGCGACCCATGTCAGTGAACAGACCCCAACTGTTTCTTCCCTTCATTAGTAAAACCATGACATGCAAAGGAACCATGGCAACCGCCACAGAAAACTCACATGAGAAAGATAAGGATCCCTATTGTAACATTGTGTCTGTGTTTATGCAACTGAGTGTGTTATATGAGGGGCAGCCGTCTGTCAATAATGAGCCTACACTTCTGATCAATAGCTTTGATGCCTGTTAGGATTGAGTGAGGTGTATTCACCTGTTTTTCCCCATGTTAACTGAAAAATAAAGCACTGATCTTTGTTTTTTTTTAATTAAAGAAAGTACAAATGTATTGACAAGATATGCCAACCACAATATTTACTGATGGTAGGTGTGAGTCATTTTTTAATACAATATTAAAAACTAAGTGAAAGGTAAAAGGTTAAGGTGCTTTGTGTAGCGCTGCCAGATCATCCTGATGCATCAGTTTACATCCTAAATGGACAGGCTTGTGTTTTTATCAATTCGGGGAATTCACTTGAACCCTTTTCTCTTATTTACAAGATATACACATCTGCCTGTATTATTGTCTAATACTGCAGAACAAAGTAATACACTTGGATAACAACAACATTATGTTGTCATTAAAAAAACAACTGCCATTTAGTATTTTTTTTTCTAAAACTGATTCATGAAACTGAATTTTGCTGATAAAATTTTATGGGATTCAAGAGTCCATGCTGAGTGTGAGAATAGGAATAGTAACAGAATGTAAAAATAGTAATAGAAAGAATTGGATTAATGATGTTTTTCTCTGTAAAGAAACAGTTATAAATCTAAACCATTCTATTCACCACACTATGGGCTGCAACTGCATCTAACTAGCATAGGGTCTTTGTGTCATCTATACTATAGCTATATTGCAGTTTTAATTCTTGTCATTTTATTCTAAATGCTACACCTGTCACAAATGCTACATGTTGTATTTCATTTCAGCTTGGCCCCCGCACCACTCTTACTGCAACTCTTTTGTTATTGTCGTGATGCAACCATACTCTTTTAATGGATCTTTTTCTATGTTGTTGTCAAGTTAGTGAATATCAGAGGTGTTACTGACTCAAAAAAAAATCTAACTTTTCAATTTTGTATCGAAGCCTTGGATGTAGCTGCTCCGTGCATGTCAAAGAGCCGTGAAAGTGAGTCTGAACTTGTTTGATTCCATCAGTATTTGCGATGTCTCACAAGTTTAGACGAAAAGCAATATGAACAGCTTTTAGTTTTCACTCAGATGAGTCTTTCTAAATCAATGTACATTTACCAAGCCTAAACATGTGGCTACAACAAATTTTGTTGGGGAGTAAAAGATGGTGAAAACAAGGACCCTACAGACCTCATTTACTTTTTTAATAGAATCCCTAATCAGAGATAAAAAAAATAATGGAGGCTTCAGGCTGCTTGAGTGTTTGGAGGGCTTAATGAGATAACAGAGGATCTATGCACAAACAACACCAATTTTCAGAGCTGAGGAAAAGGCTGAGATGGAGGGCCGAAGACAAACAAATAAAATGGGGGTAATGGAAATTCATTCTGGGTTTGATTTGTTCGCATAATCAACAATAAAACAAGTTTCAGGATATGTGTTGCCACTTACTGATCTGGAATCCCAAAAAATATTACGAGTTACAGCCACTCCATACAGAAGACGTATCAAACTGAACCTGTTCACTTGTAAAATCTTTAAGAAATAAGTAAACAAAAGACATGAAACTTCAAAGAATAGTCAAATACACCTGAGAAGCAAAGCAGCTTTGTTTCATTTTGAGGTAAAAGCTAATTGTATGAACATTTGCTGTACATAGCTATTTTTAAAGCCTCCACACTGATACATTTCATGCAAATTAACACCATGAAAATGACAAACACCTTACCAATACAAATGTTGACAAAAGGAACAAACTATATGTATAAAAATACAATTTGTACTTCTATTTTACACATTGCTGCTGATATTTTAAAGATTTGCTTACATCTGTGTTACACAGAAAGTCTTGAAATGTCTTAAAATGGAGTTGATTAGAAACATTTTGTTACTCTTGTGATTATTCAGGCTCCCAGTTTTGCACAGTAGCTTTGCATTTTACATCTCAGTGGTTGGTTTTACATTCCAAAATGTTCCTCTTTGATTCGGTCTCACAGCATTGGATGAATGATCAAAGCCAAGAGTTTTGTATCAGTGGTACAAGTGTATGGTGCGCAGTAGAGCAGATAAGACCAATAGTCTCTTACTTTGATTAGTTTCAATAACATCTTCCAAATAGTCTAATTGTTGTTGTTATATCTTAGTTCATTTCTGTTGATTGACCAAACAATTCTCTGACATAGGATCAGAATTATTGGTAGTGGCAGAAGTGAAGCAGGTGGAAATTTGGATGAGCATCTCTATCTGGCCAGATTGAGGTGTAGGGGGTGGGTCACACCAATCAGCATCAGGAGGGCAGAGTGTCAGAAAAGCAATGAGATTCAGAGGACACGGGACAGGGGCTGAGTGCTTTGCAGAAGAGAGGGAAGAAAATAACTGGACCAAAGCGATAATGACAGAATAAATAATAGCCTGGGAAAGTGGAAGTGATACAAAGAGTAGCTGAGTAGCCCACCTCGGAATGCAAAGAGATGAGTGAATACAAGATTTATTTAAAAGAGGATGCTATCCAAAGCTCACTGAATACTGTTTGGTAAATAAAAGCTCTGAATACATCCAGCATCTATCAAAAGTAGAGGTCAGTAACCCTAATATACACAATTTTAAACTACACACTACTTTAAATTGGCAGAAATGATATCACACATCCCAATGAAAGTTTTTTTTTTCAATCCCAAATGAGCCCTAACTTTTGTTTGCACCAGTTCAGAGTACCCAGTTGGGAGTTCCCAGCTTTTTAAAGTCGATGAGTGGGAGGCTCGAGGGTGCTCCATCTGAAGACTCTGTTGTCTTACTGGGAGGCTTCAACACTGACGTGGGCAATGACAGTGAGATCTGGCAGGGACTGATTGGTAGGAACAGCCTGCCTGATCTGATCTGTAAAATCAGTCTGTCAATAAAGAACACCATGTTCAAACATAAGAATGCCCATAAATGCAAGTGCACCAGGTCGTATGTTGAAGAAATCATACGCAAAGAGTGATGTGTGTCTCTACACACAACTAACTTATCCAACTGCCTAAAAATACTACAAACTGTAGTATAACTAACGTATGAAGGCCAAAAAACAAAACAGTGAATCGTCCAACATCAACTCAGAAGTTTATAAAAATACAATGTGTCCACCCAGCTCACAAAGATATACTGGAATAACCAACACAGTGGCCAAAGATATGTGTCCAATAAACATGGTGAGTAACACTGGCTTCAGGAGAATGCTAAATTTACTGGGAAAAACAGCTATGTTATCCCCTCACACTGTTATTTTTCTAAAATAGCTTAGTGGGGAAAATATAGAGAGATACACAGCTGATAAGCACTTTGCTACAGATTTTATTCACATTCATCACACAGGTGCAATGAATGGAGTGAAAGACAATATTTTGCTTAGATCTGAATGAATAAACATCATATTGACTCTATTGAATGAATTGATAAAGATTAAATAACAAGAACTGAGGACAATGTAGGCGTAACGCAGTTCTCCGGTGATTAAACGTTGTGTTTGGTTTCAGTACAGTTTAATTTTTTTCTCTAAGGGCTGCACGAATTTAGGTGACTAAGGAGAGAACAGATTTTTATGATATAAACAAATCTTACTGGAGCAGGGTTGTCTTTAGATGATGCAATAAAAACATTTTTGTCACTAAAATCAGTCAATAACCCCGATAAATAATTGTGATCTCAATATTGATTGAAATCGATGTTTTCTGTGTTGTGTATATAACGTCTCAGCTTTTTTGGAATTGGGGTAGTGGTACATTCTGCTTTTAAAAATGCAAAATCAAAAATTTTGATCATATCGCTAGAAACTAGGATGTTGTAGTCCAGGGGGCATGGTGGGGAATACGAAAGTAATTGATTGTCTCTGGCTAACCCACAAAGAGATGATATGCAGCAAAGAGCTAGCAATTTTTCTGCTCCAGCTCCTGAGCAACCCTGAATTGGATAAGCGGTTAGAAAATAGATGGATGGATAGATGGCTATTATAGATTATCTTTCACCTAAGTGAATCATCCGAACACATGTCCTCTGAGTTTGCCGTCTGGCTTCTTCGATTGTTCACACAAGACTGCAGCTGAAACTATTGAACATTTTTGATAGTGATCAGACCTTGACAGAAGAGGCTGGGAGCAGTGGATTAAACCAGGGTGTGCTGACCCTATTACAACACAGAGGACAAGACAATTATGGCCCTGCTTTTTTTTTTTTTTTTTTTTTTTTTTTTTTTTTTGGCCTGTCCCGTTTGGCTCTTTTGCCATCAGAATTGTTGTCTAAAGGCAAAGAAAGATGCCCAACGGATTTACTTTACCAAACTGACCATCCCAGCCTTGCCGTAATGGTCCATTTGATTCACCTTTTATTGTTTATTTTATTTTCACTTACTGAATACGGGACAGACTTGACTGGGGGAAAGAAGGGGAGAAAGAAAGAGGGAAAGAGAAACAGCTGAGAAGAGGGACAGGGGAGAAGGGCAAAAGACAAAAACCAACAGAACGGGCAGAGAAAAAAAATGCATATATCAATCACCTGGATCACCTGCTGAGAAAGAAAAAAGAAAGCAAGCAGAAGAGAACAAGAGTAATAGAATAAACAACATCACAATGATATATGGGAATATGACAGTAAATACTAAATATTAAACATTATTGTGCAGCACATAAGATCAACAGAACACAGTGTGCTTTGAGGTAGGAGCCAAAAAGGGTGTAGTTTGTGGGTGTGATCACCCGTGTGTACACCTGTGAGCATGGACGCGCTTGTTTTTTGTTTTTTTAAAAGGTTCCTTCATGTAATAATCTGCTAGAGGGTGTGGGGGGGCCACAGCCCCGTCCTCCAGGGCGTGAAGCAGGTGTGGAGGAGATCAAAACTCCAGACATCCAGAGGCCCCCAGAACACAAGAGACCAAGGAAGACCAACAGAGGGGCAGCTGCGCCACTGTCCCGGAAAGAGCTGAGGAGAGTCCCAGATGAGGGCTCACTCAGCAGCCGCGGAGCAGAAGCCAGGGGGAGTTGCAGTGACGCGCCCGTGAGCTCCGCCGGCAGCCAGCTGCGCCTGAGTGACCGAGCCCCAGGCCGAGAGGCCGGGGGCACCCCACCTCCGAAGTGGCCCGAGCGAGCCCCAGGCTCCAGGCCCCGATAAGCGGCCGCCAAGGAGTGAGCCGGTGTGTACCTGGACGCCCATCCCCGGACACAAAGAACCACCAACGCACCGATGTCTGAGGGGGTCCGCCACTGGCAGGGGAAGTGGTGGTAGGGGGAGATAGGCCTCCAAACCTTGGAGGGCCTGAGATGTCCCCAGAGAGGTGGCGCCTGACACCCAACCTGACATATAGACACAGACATACAGGCACACACAGATACAAACATCCATTCCCACCCTCATGCTCTCATATGCACTTACTCCACACTCAACCAACGTGGAGACATACATAAAGAGACGTTGTACACACGATCACACTCCCCAAGCGTACTCTACAAACCGGGTCTAGGTGCCCCCGCCCCTGGAGGGGGGAACTGCACCCAGACCCAGGTGGTGTTTCCCTTTTCCCTGCGGTGGGGAGAGGCAGACCACCCCGACTCCGCAGCAGCAGGAAGGCTCCACACTCCAGACCGCAGTCGGACGGCCAACTCCTCCTCCTAGCCCCCCTGCTCCAGCAGGTCGCAGAGAACGGGGGTGAGAGAAGACTCCGAACCTCCCTCCACCCGCTCATTGTAATGTTGATGCATGTGTGTTCTAAGGTGCATTTAAAACCCAGGAGGGCTTGGAGCTACCTGCCAGAGAGCAGCAGGTAAGCGCATGGTCCCTCCTGCTAACCCTCAATGTCTACGTGTATTTAAAATTGAGAGGTGGGCAACGATGCCAGGGGTGGGGTGTACACCCTGATGGTACTTTGGACTCCGTGTATCGTGCCCACCCCCAAGATCCTATATGTATGTGTAATGAGAGTGTGAGTAATGTGAATGTCTAAGTTGTGGGATAAAATTGAGGCAGAGGCAGCCAGAAGGGGACGGGGGGGTAGCCTCCTCTGCACCCTGGTGACATACCCCTACTCCAAGGCCCTGCATGTGTGGGTGGTTGTGGTGGAGCGGGAAGAGGGAGGCAGCTGGAGATGGGGAGGGAAGGAAGGGAGGGGCAGGTGACCCCTCCCTGGGGCCAGCTCCCCCGCTGACCCCAGTAGGCACCCCCATACTCCGCGACCCGCCAGGGAAAGGGGGCCCAGGCCCATCCAGACCGGGCCCAGTGCAGCAGCGCCGCCCGGCCCCACAGAGCCCGGGACAGTCCACCCAACCCCACCACAGAGAAAACTGCACCCACCCCACCATCCACTCATCTTCCAGACTACATAAGACAATAAACACCCAGGCTGAGATCTTCCTCCACCTCTCCTGTATCTCCCCCTCCTGCAGAGGCAGCTCCTGAGGAGAGGAAAGCTCCTGCAAGATGTGACAATCTCCCCCACCAGTTGAAGAGCCCCCCAATTATGGCCCTGCTGATGTCCAGCATCATGAAAACTGACCCGGCTCAGCTAATCAGATACAGAAATCCCCGATCTTAACCCGTAGTAGAATAAAGCTGTACATTAGGAAAAGATCTGAGACAGACAAGGGATTTTAGAATCTACAATCTCATCCAAACAGTATTGTGAATAGATTGAAATAAAATGTGTCAGTAGTTTAATAACAAATTTACACTGACTTAAGAAAACTTTGACCAACCAGCCATCACGCCTGCTTCTCGTATTAGAAACACATTCATCAGATTACAATCAGAATTTTCTTGTTTAATTTTTTTTATTCTGAACCTCTTAAAAAGATCATTAACAACATAAAAAGCAATCATAGCAAATTTCACAAAATAATAAAAATGTAAAGCAAACGCAAATTTAAGGCTGGATACAGTGCTGCCCAGAACTGAACCACAAACTAAACTACACACACAAAAAAATAAATAAATAAGTAAATAAATAAATAAATAAATAAATAAATAAATACATAAATAAATAAATACATAAATAAATAATAATAATAATAATAATAATAATAATAAACCCTCTGCAGCATAGTCAGTGAATTCATTTATAATGCATTTTAGGAGGCATGCAGAATAAGCTACATCTTTAGGACCTGATTTAAAAAAGGCATAAACTTTTTTCACACACAGGTCATGTGATGTAATCCCACAATTTAGTGAGATACAATTTCAGTTTATATTCAGAACTGTCACAAATCTGTTTTTGTTTTATTTTAATTTCATTATCATTATTATTATTATTATTTTCGTATGCACAGCTAACAGCAAAGCTTCTCCTCCAGAGAGGCTGTGAGACGAATTGTGAAAACAATTTTTAACTAACACTAACGTTAAATACGGTTTAGCTTTAATGTTTCGCCTGCTTTATTGGCTCATGGCACCAAATTTGTTCAAAAAGAAATATATCAGAAGATAGAAGCTCTGTAATGATGTATTTGACATATATTCATAAACTTCATAAACATAAACCTCTCCAAAGTAATATATTCACTGTAGGACAAGCCTATTCAAATGGCGGCCCGCGGGCCAAATGCGGCCCAGAAGCAACCTGCGAGTGGCCCTGCCTGTGGTCCTGGCAGAAACACAGAGAAAACGCAAAAAATTAATTCATTAATTAATTTAAAAAAAAATTAAAAATTCCTACAGCGTAGTGTAGACTGTGAATGCAACACTCCTAGTAGCCTAGCAATATTTAACCCACAATGCACCGTGATGTAAACATATTAAACAATCATCGTAATATACACTGAACAAAAATATAAACGCAACACTTTTGTTTTTGCTCCCATTCCCCATGGGATGGACGTAGAGACCTAAAATTCATTCCAGATACACAATATAAACATCCCTCCCAAACAGTGGTCACAAATCAGTCCAAATGTGTGGTAGTGGGCACATCTGCCATATTGAGATAATCCATCCCACCTCACAGGTGTGCCACATCAGGATGCTGATCTGACATCATGAGTAGTGCACAGGTGTACCTCAGACTGCCCACAACAAAAGGCCACCCTGGAATGTGCAGTTTTGTCTCACAGCAAAATGCCACAGATGCCACAAGCAATGAGGGAGCGTGCAATTGGCATGCTGACAGCAGGAATGTCAACCAGATCTGTCGCCCGTGCATTGAATGTTCATTTCTCAACCATAAGCCGTCTCCACAGGCGTTTCAGAGAATATGGCAGCACATCCAACCGGCCTCACAACCGCAGACCTCGTGTAACCACACCAGCCCAGGACCTCCACATCCAGCAGGTTCACCTCCAAGATCGTCTGAGACCAGCCACCCAGACAGCTGCTGGAACAATTGGTTTGCACAACCAAACAATTTCTGCACAAACTGTCAGAAACCGTCTCAGGGACGCTCAACTGCATGCCCGTCGTCCTCATCGGGGTCTTGACCTGACTCCAGCTCGTCGCCGTAACAGACTTGTGTGGGCAAATGCTCACATTCGATGGCGTCTGGCACGTTGGAGAGGTGTGCGCTTCACGGATGAATCATGGTTCACATTGTTCAGGGCAGATGGCAGCTGAGAATGTCCCAGTTCTTGCATGGCCAGCATACTCACCGGACATGTCACCCATTGAGCATGTTCGGGATGTGCTTGACGGCGTATACGACAGCGTGTACCAGTTCCCACGAATATCCAACAACCTCGCACAGCCATTGAAGTGGAGTGGACCAACATTCCACAGGCCACAATTGACAATCTGATAGACTCCATGCGACGATGTGTTGCACTGCACGAGGCAAATGGTGGTCACACCAGATACTGACCGGTTCTGGGTCCCCAGACCCCCAATAGCGCAAAAAACTGCACATTCCAGGGTGGCCTTTTGTTGTGGGCAGTCTGAGGTACACCTGTGCACTACTCATGATGTCAGATCAGCATCCTGATGTGGCACACCTGTGAGGTGGGATGGATTATCTCAATATAGCAGATGTGCCCACTACCACACATTTGGACTGATTTGTGACCACTGTTTGGGAGGGATGGTTATATTGTGTATCTGGAATGAATTTTAGGTCTCTACGTCCATCCCATGGGGAATGGGAGCAAAGACAAAAGTGTTGCGTTTATATTTTTGTTCAGTGTATGATGCGACAAAAAACTCCAAAAGCGCAAAATTGACAATGAAAACTGTCGGTTTAACCCTGCCTGGACTGACAAATACTTATTCATTTTACCGAGTTTAATAATCTTACAACCGGAGTTGTACTACCATGGTGAGGGTCCTGTACAGCCCAAGAGAGAGCTGCAGCATCTTCCCTTCGTGTTTGCTTCTTGGCGAAGAAGAAAAGGCCTTTCACAGATTCTGAAACAATGAAATACTGCATGCTGGCCGTGGTGCATGCATGCTGCTATTAAAAACGTACCCCTGTAGGACAGTTCAAATATTCGTAGAGTTGAAGTTCTGGCGTCAGACGAGTTTGAAATGCTGTTAGATGACCTGAAGAAAACTGATGTAATGTCTATAGCAGGAGATCACAGACAGAACTGATAATGCACAGTTGTGCGTACATGTCCGTTTTTTGGATGGGAAATTGCTCGGTTTACTACCGTTAGAGGGACACACAGCTGGCGAAATGATGTTTGAGAAGATTTAAGCTCTTTTTGAGGAAAATGGTCTGGATATGAAGCGTGTCTGTATACTTGTGACCGATGAGGCTCCATCCATGGCAGGAAAAGTGAGTGGTCAGCGAAATATTTATTTTAATTTGAAAGGGAATTATCAAAATGTTTTTTGTTATTATTATTATTATTTCAAATGTGCAAAAAATTGTTTAGTTATAGCTCCCTTTTTTTTAAATGGACCTTTTGGTGTGCATTTGTGAGAGGTCACCACCAGATTAATAGGGGAAAAGGAATAAAAAAAATAATTGTTTTTCAGTACAGTTGTGTGGGTTTGAAATTGATCATGATCTGCTGTTTACTGGCTTCAAAAAAAATATCTGGCCCAGATAAATTCCTCGGTTTGAAAATCTGGCCCAACTAACTTCGTAGTTGAATAGGCATGCTGTAGGATGTCACAGCAGGAAATGTCCCCATTTCCTACTAGTTCTGTTGTTGGCCATTACAAAATGAATGTGCACTGGCTATCCTCTGGAGTTTGACATTAGGCCTCCAGGGTGTACTCTCAGATGTTTTCACCTGGCTGCATTGATTCAGCAGAATTATTCAGTTCAACAGCAGAGTGGTAAATGAGGAAACTGCTGCCTCAAAAATAAAAAGGAAAAACAAGGAAAGGAGGGCTATGAAATGAGTTTATAGTCACTGATTTTCATAATTAGAAAACTGTCATACCTCTGGTAGATATTGGCAGTTTGAGACATTATTTCCAAGATATACCACAGTGGCACAGTACAGGAAACTATATATTTTCCCTTATTTTGTACAGCCACCTGAGCTGATTGTAGCTCAGTGAAAAAAGAAAATAGTGAGAACAAGCAGCCTTTTTTATTTATTTATTTGAAAAATATAATCTACAGTTATTTTTCAGCAGAATAAAAATTAATAATGGTTTTCTACATAATGGGACAGAGATAGACTAGAGCTGGAGGGTTAGTACATTAAATCATTTTTTGTTGCTTTCATAAATCTTAAGCATAATTGATATGCAAACTCACAGGATCCAAGACTTAAATGGTGAGAAGTCTGTGTGTGCATGTCCAGGTATGTGTATGTTCCTCTCCAAAGCCCTTGGGCCTGACCCTGCATGACCGAGCAGACACTTGTGCCATTTTAATGGAATAGGTATGACAGTTAGACTGAGATAAAACACTACATGGCTGCCTAATCCTAAGGTACAAACAAATATGAACTGTACAAAATCTCAGATAATCTGTGATTTAAATCAGTGGTTGTAAGTATTCAATATTTACATCGGCCTTCCTTAAATTGCACTTCATTTAAATCAAACTGGTAGCAAATCTGTGAGGTTTTGAAACAAATATGTTGCTGAATATTTGCAAGGATAGAAAACAACACACTGACTGATGACTTCTGATCAAATTACTTGAGTCGGATATTCCTGGAAGGGCTGATTAAGCTGAGAGCCCACTCTCAGGCACACATTATTGCTCTGAACAAGGCACTAACACTTTGACCTTTGGGATAGGGCAGATTTCCCACTTGTTGTTTTTTTGTGATTGTAGACAATGCATTTGTTTGCTCATTAACTAAAAAATAAATTGCATAATGGTAAATGTTGTCTTGCAGACAAGCAATATCATCAAAACAAAGGTCAGCAAAAATGATGCAGTTGGTAAGGGCTGGCATGTTTATTTTATTTGATTATTTCCTTCATTCTGCTCTTTGCAGATCTTTGCATCTATTGCAATACATTTATTGTACATTGTTCCCTTTTGTTTTTACCTTAGTTCTACCTATTAATATTATGTTTTTTGTTTTGTTTATTTAAAGTTGCCAACATTTCAGTGATCTCAAACATTTTGAAACAGGCTGTTCGTGCAGTGTGTCACTTCTGTGTGGAAAAGGATCGTCTTTATCTGAATCACAATCAGAATCCTTTTATTGCCGTTAAACATCAGATGTTTAACATTTTTAATAAATAACAACCCCCCCAGATAGTTCGCAATAAAAAACATCTCTGTGCTACAGATAGTAACAAGTACATATTAATTTATCTCCCAGGTTTGAAGCTGTATGATAGTGATGTCCACAGACCATGCTAAACAAACACGTCAGTATAATCTAATAATAGACCTGGGGTATGTTATGATGTATGATGGGATTCCACTGTGAGGGGGTAAACAACAGATGGCATTAGAACAACAGTACTGAATATGATATGTACAACTACAGATGAGTCACAGGCAAAAGCTTAAAAAACTATTTCAGTCTAAATGTGTGCTGTACATAATTACAGACAGCTCAAACTAACAGCGGGATTACCATATAAACAGAAACAAACAAAAACTTTTGTTATTCTTGTTAGTCTTCAGATTCAATTCAGTCTTTATTGAAAATAATGTTACTTCAATGTAAAGTAATTGAATACCTTTCAATTTTGGACCATTTCACGTGGAGTACAGGCCTTTTAGGGTAAACAGAGGAATTTCCATGTGTTTACTTCACTGTTTTGTGTTGGCTTTTAAATTATTAACTACAAATGAGTTCCAGTTTAATTAGCGACTAATGAATGTGATTACAATGAGGGATTATTATCAAAGAAAGCAGTTATCCAATCATTAAAAATAGTTTTCTTCTTCAGTGAAACTAGAGGTTAAGACTTATCCTGCCATGCAATGAAAAGAGATTCAAAAACACCTTAATAAAATCATTCCTGTACAAATAATCACTGCTGGGATTCATGCATCTGTTGCATTGTTTGGTTCTGATATCACATTTATCAAGTTGACATCCTAAAACACAGAGCTGTGGCTCAGTAAACTAATAACATTATACTCCGAAAAAAAATGTGCAAAGGGTTTAAGCAAATAGACTGCACGTCCCTCAAAGTTGACACAAGTGTAGTACAAAGATTTACTGACCTTGTTCACCGCTGGAATTCTTTGTGCACCCACTGCTCCCACTGCACAATTTTCCTGAACAGGAAATTTTCTTTTTAAAGTATAGTGATGACTGTACTTGGTTGTAATTTGTTGGCAGATTCTTTATTGGTAATTACAAAATTCTCCATCTTAGGGGTAAAGTAGTGCACCTAGGAGAGCATTTTTACATACTTTGATTGACTATGCTAAAGTAAAAATTAGGAATCCCTAAAAATAAATACTGCAGCCTCATTTCCAATTTAAATTGTCACCACTGAATATCATCTACCTGATTTAAAACTTTTAAGAGACTTGGATCCTCTGGTTCTATAATTGGAGCTACAATCTGTTTTAGAGTTCAGCCATATATTTTTATGTTGGCGTAAATGTCTTCTTCGTCAAATGGAAGTGCAAATGGGTTAACATATAACTTATGTCCTTTTGGCTGTTTTCCAATGTGATTATTGGCAGCTCTTTAAAAGCACAATGCTGGTGGCTGTTTTAACAGTATTGGGTATTAGATATTTGTTTGTCCGAAGACAGAAAGAGACTGTGGGCATCCCTTGGGTTTCCCTGTGGGATCAATTGAAGGATTCTCCTACTGCATGACTTTATACTAGTGTCTGTCTCATGATGCTATCATTCTAGTAGACACACTAACAAGAACATTTGTACATAGAAGGATGAAGACACATAAAAATAGGGAGAGTCGACTTCAATGATGTAGCAGCAGGTTTAGTTTTAAGTTGCTCTTGAATTACAAACACAGGATTTATTTAACCATATGCAAAAACAGGTACTGCACTACATGAAAGAAACTAAACTTCAGCATTTATTTCAAAGTTGAAAGCTATCATTGGAGAAAATGGACTGTGGCATTTATACAGGAGACAATTATTCACATTCACATTCAACCATCAGATTCTGATGGCTGAGTCTATTTGCGATAAAAGTGCTGCAAATACATCTCTTTGTTTTTTCCCCAGTCTCTCCTCTAATGCTGTGCAGTGGGTGGGGTCTGAACAAATGAGTGACGGCTCATGCGTTGTGCCTCCGCTCTGATCCATCTGGGACTCACCGTTAACTGCCTGTGCTGCTGCAGAGCTGTCTTTTCCTGCCCCTTACCCCCCAACACACACACACAAACACACACATACACACACTCATTATCCTTATCTGTACCCCCCCCCCCCCCTTTTTTTTTCTAGTTTTCTGTATGCAGACTGCATCTTTACTCGCTCCCCTCCCTGCTAACGGAGGTGGGCAAGCTTCCCAGTGCTGGTGCATCTAGCAGGTGCAGCCTCTTTCTCTCCTCCCACCCTTGCTCTCTGCCTCTCTCTGTCTGTCTCTCCCTCTCACTCTCTCTCTTCTCTCGCTCAACCAGTGTGCACTCTGCTCTGTCTGTGCCTGCATTTTTTCTCCCTTCTCTTTCGTTCTTGGTCTCTCAGAGGCGGCAGCTCAGGGAAGCAGCTGCATGTTTGTCTGCATCCCAATTGCCACAGGTAAAGACAGCTGTATCATCTGATGTTGCTAACCCCGAGGGGGGTTGGGGAGCCTTTGCTGCTGCGGCTGCAAGTTCTCATCCCGGCGCGGGGCGCACATTTCTAATCATCTTGAAGAACGCATCCTAGAGGGAACGACGAGCAGAGGACCCCAGCAAACAGACCAACAAATCACACGCTGACTGGAAAGAGCACAGGCTTCCAGGGACTGAGGAAAATATAACACTTCTCAGAAAAAGAATCAGTGGGATATATTTTCAACATTGTGGTGTCCTGTTTATGATTTTCCTCTTTCCTCGTGTTTTCTCTTCTTTTGCTTTCAATTCTTTTTGTCTTTTCCATGCTTCTCATCCTCTTCCTCTCACAATTTATTCCTCTGTGCCGGAATGCTCCCTGCAAATAGATGAGAAGAGGCTTTCTGTGCGCTTGCTGCAGTATTAACAAACAGTACACTGAGTCAGTAGAGAGCTGAGCGGACAGCTTGGAGGAATCTGATCCACAGCCGGCTGGAGAAGGAGCAGGATCACGCGTCGCAGTTGCAGATTTATCCGCCCTGTGATACTGTGCAACAACACCCCTCATTCTTTTCCCCCCACTATCCATCTCTCTGTCCTCATCTTGAGTGTTATTTTTTGACTGGATCAAGAAAATTAATTGGATTCTACTGCTTTATTTTTAGCCTTATTGGAATATTGTAAATATAAAAAGGAGCAAAGGGGGTTTGGATTTTTTAGGTGAAACGGAGGAGGCTGCTTGAAAAGCAATGGGAGAGAAAGATTAGCAGATTATCATAGGAGAGTGTTGAAAAGACGCATAAGCGATACACGTCTTAGTGAGCACTCTTTTTTAGTTATGAAAGAGACAGATTTTGGGATGTGAAGGACGCTGACTCGGCTAAAGCAGTCGGAACAGACTGCATCAGGAAACATTTTTTTTCTTTTTTTCGGTCCTGCCCAGGGTGGGGAAGCAACTAGACCCACCCTGCAAGTTTAACTCTCTGATTCGATATTACTGTCCCGTCGTGGATTCTACATGGAGGGGACACATTCGGCATGTTAAGGAAAAGTGTTTTGGATTCTTTCTCTCCTTTTTTGCTGCAATGGCATCCAAATACTGATGCCATGGATTTCCTACACGTACAGATGTAAATCTGTTTCTTCCCATCCATCTCTCCCTTCCATCTCTCCTTGTTACTCCCTATTAGAGGCATCACTTTCATTTTTCCTCTTGTTAACCCTGCTGTGAAGACTATTGGAGTTCACTGTTGCTTCAGCTGGACATTGAGAGTTGAGCAGGACTAAACACGGACTAAACACTTATACGTCTATGCCAGCTCTTCAATTTTTCTCTGGGTGTCTCTGCGTGTGAGTGTGTGTGCTTGAGCGTTTATGATTGTGTGTATGCATGTACCTCCTGCACCCTTTTTCCTCTCTGTCCATCCTTGGAATACATATTTTTGTGTGTGTGTTATTGAGAGACAGATTCTGTGGGGTCCATTCCTTCAAATTTCCATTCGTTTTTTTTCTTCTGGCCTTGTTGGAAACCTTTCTGCCATGTGCAAACGATGCCTATCACAGAGTTAACCTTTAATGAGCCATAAAGGACGACAGGGAATGATGAGTGAGTGTTCTGGGGCAGCTGCATCTGGGGCAGTAATCCTGGAAGAACCTGAAGGTTCGGTGGCTTCTGCGGGCCGGGGGGAGGGCCAGGCCCAGGAACAGGGTCCCCTTCGCTGTGCAGTTTGGCCTCGTCAGCAGACATGGCTGTGTGTGGTTCCTTTACTTATTGGTTTTATTGGCCTTGGATTGAGCCTGATGCTGCTGAAATGGATTGTTGTTGGTACAGTGAGGGATTACGTCCCAACAGATCTAGTGGATGCAAATCGAATAGGACAAGATCCCATCTTCCTCTCCAAGCCAAGTGGGATTCCCAAGAGCCCCGATACTACCACCACTACAACTACTCCTACAATCGATAGCAGGAACCCCACTGCTAGAACTGCTACTGTGGCAAAAGGTAGAACTCGCACTACTGCTACCACCACAACTATAAATGCTAGAGGGGGCGGGGCGTCAGGCAGTCAGGTAACTCCTCGGAATCCTGGAAGTCGTAATGGACGTGGACCTTCAGGTTTTACCACAACTACTGCAGCACCACGTACAACTTTCATAATTGGAGCTGCAACATCTAGCTCCTCACCGCCCAATCCGACGGTTCTTCATGACTCTACACAGATGTGGACGGCAGAACATACTACTACAGAGACGATCTCCACCACACTCACCACACGTACGCACAGTCACCGCAAAACCCGTAAGTCTTTCATATACTACTGACTTGTGTTGTGTTTCAAAAGCTCCACTGATTGGTTAATCATCACTAAATATGACATCTGAACTTTTTTTTTTTAAACGTGATCTTATGGTTTCTTCCAAAACTTTTTTTTTTTTTTTTTTTTTTGCAATTTACGTGCATGACCTTCCTGTTTGGGAAATAATGTTCTTGATTGGTTTTATAGTCAAAACATTGAAGATGAGTGATCAATAGTATTGATTGGCATAGCGAAGGTTTCTAAGTAGTAGTCAATAATCAAGTTTAGTATCGTTTTGAGTATATATAGGTTTGGAGGGTTTTTTGTGTTTCTCTAATAATCAAATGATCTTAAAATTCTTTTGCAAACAAACCACATGAAAAGATCTTCTGCAGCATCCTGAGTAACTTGAATAGAAATTTATTCTGATGCATTAGATGGTGAATCTTTCCCTTCTGTTTTTACCTCTGTCATGCAACTGCTCATACTATTGATTTGTGCTACGGGGAATTTTCTTGCAGCAATCAATGAAGCACACACACGCACGCAGAGACACACGCACACACACACACACACACACACACACACGTCTTCCTCCATGACAAATTTCTCAGCTCCCAAAATGGTGTCACATTGTGTGCTGAACCTTCATCTGCTTGTTATGTCCCTGTTTCTGATCTGGGCTTTGGACTACGCTCACAGCTTCACAGTCACAGGAGTTGCTTTATTTTTAACAGTGTGATCTCATGCACTGCATGTATCAAGTCTCTCGCATCTGTGCAGAGGGGTACAAAGCCTCACAAAGAAAAAACTCAAACCTAGCATGTGTTTCGTGATTTTTAGCTGATGTGGGTTCCTATATTTCATATGCTGTTTATTCCTTCCTGCAGTTTAACACTGTAGTTAACTTTCAGTTGACATAATATCAGTTAATGAGTTAATGCCAACGCCATGATCAATTACTTGTGAACTAATAGATGAGAGTGCATGTCATATATCGTTTATCATAGTATACATCATCAAGTATTTTGGAATGTATGATGCACACAATGCCCCCTATTATATTATGATAATTACATATTGACAGTCATTTTTTAAGTATCTGATAAACAAAATCACTCCATTCCACCTTGTGTCTTGACTGCAAAGG
Organism: Aulonocara sp. 'chitande type north' Nkhata Bay; assembly: GCF_057382095.1. NCBI lineage: Eukaryota > Metazoa > Chordata > Actinopteri > Cichliformes > Cichlidae > Aulonocara > Aulonocara sp. 'chitande type north' Nkhata Bay. The sequence goes on along the minus strand of NC_141356.1, from coordinate 13,431,574 downwards.
TGCAGCTGCTTCTTTTGTATCCATGATAATGAAAATGTCCCCAGATTACATGAGAGACCGGGGAATGTTCCCTCTGATAATTAGAAACATAGAGGAAAAATTGTGTATCATTTCATTACCAGGAAGAAAAATGGGAGCCATTCATCATCATCAGTTCATTTATTAATTAACCATTAAAAAGGAATGCCATTTCTCCACCAAGTGAAAACCATTAAGCTTCGGTGATAGATATCCCAGGGAAAATGTCATTCCTTCACCAGCTCGCCCAAGAAAGTTCTGGCGTTGCACAATTGCCAACTTGTGCGATAATCCTAAACACCCTCCACCCTCCCACCTCTTCTATTCTACCACCCACATGCTGCTTTGATGTGAAAAGGCCATCATTTTTACATTAACTATCCATTATGTGTAAATGCGTTATATAATATGACTGAATTGGCTGTGTTGGCTTATGCTCAGAAACTGGAGAATTAAAGTATAGCGGGCCATCTGTGTGTTCTTATCAATGCTCTCCCTTCCTTTGTAGGTCACAAAATGAAGAGTGACACAGATTTGTATCTCACACTGGGCTGTGGTGCTGTAACTGATCTGTTAAGTGAGCAAAATAGTATGTTGCCGTGCACACGCTCTCAATGTAAACTTAAGATCCCAGATGTAAAAGTAGAGCATCCCTAAAATATTGGCTAATTTTTTGTTATTTTATTTTCATGACTAAAAGCATTTTTTATAATAAAAAATGATTTACTAGGTTTCAAATATCATTGTTAATGTAAACACAGAAATCTATATAAATAATTTCTTTTCTTAAAAAACGCTCGCCAAGCACAAAGCTCCTAGGAAAATAAAAAATAGGCAGTTATAAGCCTTTTTAGAGGGGGTCTAAAGTAATTCTCAAGTAATTCTCAAGTAATACTTAAGTATTTCAGCTATTCGTGGGCGGTTGGGTCCTTAACCACCGCGAATACCGGGGGTTAACTGTACTTTCATCCGCAGAACTCCTGATGCTTTTTAGCTTTAAGGGATATTTGGTGACATTCTAGCTTGTCAGTCAAAAATTCAGGGTCTGGCAACTACAGGAAGATATTATAGTTAGCAAGTGTCACTTTGCAAGAGTGACTGACATATCTAAATCTGTCGCAAAATCTTAAGTTATCCCTATGCTTTAAGCTGTAGAAAAAAAGAGACCTAGGATAAAAGATATCATTAAAAGGAGCCGAGTGACCTCTGTGATACAGGGCAAAATGTCACTAATCCCAGTGGGATAAAATGAACTGAAAACTGGATATGTGTTAATTTAACTAACTGTAACTAGTGCTTCAGATATAATGAACTAGAAATCAAAACATATACAAAATAAAAATAACACGTATTAGTAAAGAGTAGCAGATGAGACTATGTAGTCATGAGTAAATCCATGAAAATGTTGATTCAGTGGTGAGAATAGACCAGGACTTTGTGTTTTTGTGTATGTGTGTGAGAGACATGCTACAAACACAAATGAGAGAGAGAGCGATAATGATACATTCAGTAGATTCTGATTTTTGATTGTTCTTTACGAAATCATTTTCAGTGTTAAGCTTCAGAAGATGTCGTAGTGCAGTCTGAGGTCTTTGCCTCCATGCTGAGCCACTCAGTGGGATTAGGTAACAGTCAAACACTGGCCCTGAAACCTAAATCCAGATTAACAGCCCATCACCATGACCATGGAAGCAACAGAATTACATCAGCCCACCTATCAGTCACATGCATTCTACACAGACTTACAAGCAGCAGCCTAACTCCTGCAGGATTGTTTTGATATATGATCTGTGGCGGGATGTTTTTCATTAAATGATGCTGAGGTGACATGTTTAAGGCAGCGTTTTGTCTTAGCCATGTTTTAGGATCCCTCAGGGGTACTGTGAAGCAGTCTGGGGAAGTAGTTTATGCTTATGTTAACAACACAGATATGACAATTACACAGAGTGAAGTTGTGTTTATAGCTTCATTCTGTGGCAACAGTATGATGTAGGGAAGTTGTATCTGTTTGTAGTGTTTATGACAAACATATATATTTTAAATATGCACATTTTACAGAAAATAAATCGACTTATTTCTTTGTGCAGATTCTATTATTTCATCTGGCCAGAGCTTTTTATGAGGACCTGTTTATGGTTAGCATATAAAATAAAAGGATAGTTTCTGGGCTGAGCTCTGGTTAAGAGAGATGCTTTTCGTCCCCTGTGTGATAAAGTGAAACATAGTTGTTTTTTCGTCCAAGTTGTCTGATAAGGCTATTGAGGTTTAATAAGATACACATTCCATGGTGGTGTTGGCATTCCTAATCCCAGTCTATCTTTAACCTCTCAATCATTACTATCATTCAAGACAGAAGAGTTAGTGCTATTATTGTTTGGATTTCAAAGTCGTTGTTTCCTAAAAGAAACAAAATATAAATTAACTCATTCACTGCCAGCCATTGGCAGTGAATGAGTTAAACCCATTGACTCATTCACTGCAATTGACGGCTATAGACGTCAATGGCAGTGAATGAGTTAAATGATCAATTTTGAAAGTATTCCATTCATATATTTCTTTCTAAATGTATCTGTTCAGTCACTCATTTCATCTCCCATTTAATCTGATGACGAGATCTCAACAGTAAATTAATCAGAAAATTTACTTCAGCTTTCGTCACCTCTGGCCAACGCCAGCGGCATCACTGTACATGTTTGCATTACACTAATCATCTCAGAGGGAGAGCTTTTCAGTTTTAAACCAGATTTTCCTTTTTAAACCAGATTGTACAGTTCGCGATCTTTACATTTGGATTAGCTGTCTGGAAGCTGCTTAGGAACAAGTTCCCAATGGGGTTTTTCTATGTACTCTATGTGTGCACTGTATTCATTGATGCCTGTGCCACAGCAGCCTATGACTAAATACAGCTATATATATTTAATGCATTTGAACAAGCTGCGACCACTTGTGTGAATAATAACGCAAATAAGCACCGTTCTAGAAGTCTGATTGCCTCCTTTGCAAAGAAATGACTTTTCTGCACAAAATTACAGCTTATGGTTGATGAAATGTGCTATCCAATATTCTCTTGTGCCCTGTAAGAAATGTGTTATATTTTCTCAAGAATTCTGCCAAACGGTTGAGGTTGTTACTTTACTGGGTTATCTGAGGTCTAAGCAAAAGAGAGAGAGAGGGGAAAAAAAGATCCCATACTATTTGTAATCAGTGGGCGGGCAACTGCACTGAGCCCCAGACTCCCATGGGCCCAGAAAGTCTCAGCCAGCTCTGTTCTAGGATGCCCTCTGGACCCAGTGGAGGTGGTGAGTGACAGGAGAATGGCGGCTAAGCCTGACCCCTGTTGGACAACGTCTCCCACCCCATGCAGCAGACTGTGACAGCACTGAGCAGCTCCTTCAGTGGGAGACTGCGGCACCCACGGTGTGGGACGGAGAGATTTCGCAGGTCTTTCCTCCCCACTGCTGTAAGAATCCACAACAAAGACTTTAACTGAACAAACACACACATCCACACATGTGCAATAACACTAAGTGCAATAATCTTTTCTGGCATCGTTGTATTTTTACTCAGTTGTATATAGCATTCGTATTCTATTTTTATCTTGTTGTATATTTTTATTCTATTTTATTCTACTGTATATAGTATATTATTTTATTCTATTCTGTACAGCTGTGTACTGTATTTATTCTTATTGTATTCTAATTTTTGCGTCATAACTTTTGCACTGTCCACTTCCTGCTGTGACAAAACAAATTTCCCACGTGTGGGACTAATAAAGGTTATCTTATCTTATCTTATCTTATCTTAAGTTGATAAGCTGCAAATTTAGTTTTGGAATTTGTCACCTAATATTGAATTTAATCCATCGATGATGCCATAGCTTATATATTTTATGGCAATCCATAGCATTAATATTAATGTATCTTCCATGTAACGTGACATACCCCTATCTTACTGACTGCTTTGATACACACAAATGTAGCTATATGTGTGTGTGTGTGTGTGTGTGTGTGTGTGTGTGTGTGTGTGTGTGTGTGTGTGTGTGTTTTCCTTGTGATCCACCTTGAGTGGGATGGATATAACCAAACACTGATCAAAGCACCTTGAAGTTTTTTGCTGATGCAGGCTGCGATGCTTGACCACTAACCGATCACCTGAAAACCTGTCATCTCATCTATTCAGAGTTTTAATTTGCTCGAGATGCTGTGCAAACAAAGCTTAACATGCCTTTGATTCATTGTGATGAAATGTCTTGCAGGGAGAAGAGTGATGAAATTTTAATGATGCGAAAGAGAAACATGTTCAATATGTAGTGGAAAGTGTAAATAATTGAAAATGGCCCTTTCACGAATCATCCCATACTGAGTAATTCCCCACTTCAGTGAATGCAGGTGTTTAGGATTCTTTCACTTTTTGCAATGGGCGAAATTGCTTTCGGTGGTGAGGAAAATAAGACTTAAAGGTTTAAGAATTTTTCAGAAATGTTTGCCAAGGTTGAAAGTCTCCATCTGCCTCACTTCCTTTTTCCTGTTCGCCATCCCTTACGAGTACATCTATCAGCAGGGTCCAGATGATGATAAAGTGCTACCGCTAACTTCTGAGGAGCTTTTAATAATTCATTCAGGTTTAAGCTGCCTTGATTAGATGAGGCTTACACTATTTTATTGGAGCCCATGGTGTTGAAGGTAACAGCAGATGAGATGTAGGAGAAGTAAATTCCTTTTCTGGTCGGGTTCTCCAGAGGAAGCTGCCACCTGCTAGCTAAGTGCTCCAGTGTTTCCACTTTCTAAGGTGTTTTCTAATGTGTGGTCATTCAGAGTGCTCGTGGAAAACAGAATCATCAATATCACAAACTGGAATCGCTTTAAAAAAATTAGCATTAGCAATAGCATTTTTATTATATATATTAGGTTGGACAGAACACAAGGACTGTATTGATTTTTCTGGGTTGTTAAATATGAGAGTTTTCCATGGAGGTAAATAATCTACAGCCCCCCCCCTTTTCCCCCAAGCTGCACCTTTGCCTCTCCCTCTTATTAAATCTGTCAGCTGGCCTACAGCAGCAAACCATTTAAAAAAAGTAAGCAAATAAATATTAGACTGTTATGAGTTCAACTATAGCCAAGAGCTCTTTTTTTTGCATGTTTTGCTGTACTTATTTTCGGGGAGTTTAGACTGGGACACACAGCTCAGGGGGAGGGGAACTTAAATACCTAGTTGACCTGCAGAATCAGTGGACATAATAAAACAAAAGTAATAATTGTATGAAACCAAGACGTAACTTGGCTGTAAAAATGTAAACAATGACCAATCGAAAGCAAGCAGCTTTAAGTACCAGACGGCAAATCAAACATGGAAAAAAGGCAGCAAATGAAGATGTAACCTAGCAGGGTATCCTGACACCGTACAGCCTATCAATGGCCTATTTTGTAGTTTTAAACAGTGTGGTCTGAATCCAGACTTAAACAGAATGTCTGGTTTTGGGCAGGCACTGTTCTACCACTCTATCAATTTTCTATCAATTTTCATTTAACTCTCCATTTGTCGGAGGATCAGATAATCAGAAAGTTACGTTTGACTTCTGGTTGCCAGGATTCGTGTAGATTCACATTTGACATCTTAACAAGTAAATGTTTCAGCTGTTGGCCCCAAACTCCAAACATGCTATTAACTATTAACTGTTCAAAATAGCAGATCCTGCAACACTGAAAACATGTGAAACTGGTAAATGCTTTGTAAGGACAAGAGAAACATGAATGTTCATATATAAATGCAGAATTTCCAGAACTAATTTACACTGTTTCAGTCTCATTTAGCTCCCATATTCATGTGTTCAGTATCATTTGGTGTTCAAGCAGCCTGTCAAAAACCAGGAAGGACTATACCACGAAGGAAAATTGTCCATATGTAGACATTAACTTCAAAAAATATATATTTTTTCCTATTCCAGTGTAAAATATTCAACACTGGTCTGAAAAAAAAAACCAGAAACAAAACTCGTTCACCTTACATTCTGCTCATTATGCTGCTGGCACCTGGTGGTAAACAATGCCATTAGCAAAGATAAAATGCTGAGATAGAAATTATTTCACCTTGACATACAAAGGGCTAGCAGAGGGCCCAGCAGTTCAGCCCAGAACCAGTTCTAGTCCGACATGATTTCTTTCATTGACTAAGCCGCTGATTGAATTTTCTTTACACTGCTATCTCTCTCTGCCCCCCTCTCTCTCCTCGTGTCACTCACTGCATGTCTCTCAAGGTCAGCTTGACTGAATCATTTTGCTGCCACTCCTGCAGCTGATGTTGACTTTACTCAGTGGAGTTGCATTATGAGTGGTTATATGCAAGGTAAAACTCAAAGTTAGCATTTCCAGTAAAGATGGAACGCAGGTATTGCAAAGTAAAATACATGAAAAGAGAGCATCCCTTGTTCAAAGAGCGAGAGAGAATAAAAAACGTGACACAAAAAGTAAGAAAAATTGTGTTTGGTTGATTATTTTTTATGCTGTAACATTACTTCTTGGCAGTAAATCTTATACTGTTGGAAAGCCTTTTTATTAGCCTTTAGATGATGCTACATTTGCAAGGAAAATGCATTTGTAGGTTGAGCAGCAGAGTTGAGTATGTGGGCTGGGCCCATGAAAAACTTACAGCTTATTCAGCAAAGAAGCAATTGTCTTGCTTCCGTGCTGTTTAATTGAAATGTAGACATGTATTATCTATTCTGACATACAATAATGTGTAATACAAACTAGACAAAGATAATCTTGTTTTTTATCAATCATCAACATTTCATTGCATATTGTGAAGAAATGTAATATTGCATCAAATTAAACTTCAATTAAACTGTTTAACAATAAACATTCTAAAAAAGTAACCAAGGTGGTTCAAATGAGATTTTACAAATACATGATCTTATGAACTATAATGTTAAATCTAATTCCTTTTTACATTTAGCACTGCTGCTGCATACGTTATCTTTCATTTAAGGTCTAAATAAAGATGCCCTCATTGTAATCTAATAAGCCAATTTTCCTGACAATCATTTTACACATTAGCATTACCTAAGTGGTTCCAGCTTGTTGTTTAGTTATTGGTAATGATATATTTTCTAAATCTAGGTGTCTCCATTATATGAGCAACCTTAGCCTAAGCAGCCTATGCAGGTTATTGATCCCATCGTGATTGTATCCTAGTCTTTTGCCACTCAGCAGTTTAGCAGGCAGCCCTGTGAGCAAACGGGCCTGCGTATGGGTGTGGGTCTGATTATCCTGTGCTCACTGCATTTTGCTGTGGTTATTTTTAGCTTCAAAGATTGTTGCCAGCTTCTCTCTGTGAGGCTGCGTGGACTGGCTTTTCTGGTGGAGGCCTTGGAACTGACAGCACTGGAGGAAATAGAACAAAGAACCACGGAGGCAGACAGTTGAAACAGTGACTTTAGTGTCAGTAGAAAATGTTTTTATTTGGGAAGCATAACAGCTAGGGAGGATTTAGCATGTTCAGCTCAGTGAAAAATGATTTCTGTCTTGTGTTTGTTTATTTTGGGGATTCTGCCATTGTACCGTTTCTTATTATGCAAAGTAACTGCAACTGTCTTCAATAAGACTCTAAAGATGTAGGAGGCTATTTTCCAGGAAATCAGAGCTGTTAAGCAGGCATTAGTCATTATGTTACCATGCTGAAGGCAACAGGAAGCTATCCAGAAGGTCACTTTCACCTTTGTGAAAAACACACTTCAGTCACACACACACACACACACACACACACACACACACACACACACACACAAACTCATTTTCACTACCAGTTTGTCACACATTCATTCTTGGTCAGGACTATGGGTGGGACACAGTAATGTGGTATATGCTTCATTGTTTCTTCCTTCAATACAATCATCAAAGCACTGCCATCAATTATGATTAAGTGTTAATTTATTGCAAGTGCTCTAAATACATTCTACCCACAGTTTGACTTACTGCATTTATGACTTTATGAGTGCCCTCTGTTTTCTTTAATATTGTATTTTTTCTTCTTCAATTTCATGGATATTGTGCTTTAATATATTGTAGATATGGATCGTATATAGCGATACAGAATTGCTGTATCATGGCACTATTGGTATTTTTGGCAACATAAATTGTAACCATATCGTAACCATATCATATTGTAAGCCAGTCATCAGAGCCCTGTGTCAGCACATTTTAACACACTGTCGACCATTTTAAATCCACTTTTGATATTCAGATTGTCTAACTATGTGTAAGTATAAAACTAGAATAGGGAGGCTGCAGTGACCACACAAATCACAGGAAATTGAATCCCACATAGGTCCATCATTTCTATACTTTTGTGTTTCATTGTTTTGAGATATTTTTTTCAGTCACATTTTGGTTTAGCTATAGACAACCAGCTATTTGGTTAGGTCTGAGGGGGGAAAGAAATCATGGTTCCTTTCAGCAAGCAGCCAATTTCAGCAGCCTTGTTTATTTACTCTCTTCTGCATATCTATAACAGGTCTTGAGGGTCTGCTATTTAAGTTTGCTCAGTATATAAAAATATGCAAGAGGTATCCTGTGTGATGTTGAGGTTGTATGGGACAAGTTCAGAGCGGAGCTGCCATCATATGAGAGACAGTGGTCCTCTCAGCTCTTCGAGCAGATGGTCACATCATTTCTGTTTTGTAGCCTGACAAAGAGCATGTGTTTGTGTGTATGTTTAAACAGGAGATTCAGTATTCTACCACTGTGGCTGTCTCTTTTAGTCTATAATGCTGTCAAACAGTTTGTGTTGTACCTCATATATATCGATTTGTGTGTTTGTGCATATATGCAAAAATCTTCTTCGTACTTCTATGCCTAGTGTCTCCTGTTCTCATGTCTCCTGTTTTTCTGTCTGTCCTCGGGACACTTATGAGGTCAGACCAACTTTCTGTGACAAGCCAGGTGAACTGGTGGGTTGTCTGTATGATTTCGAAGACACAGGCCTATTTATGACAGATGGACTCCCTTGCTTTCTCTCCTTCGGCTGTCTGACTCAGAATTTGGGAACAGATAAGAAAAAAACAAACAAACTATATATTGTACAATAAGGCTGATGTGACTGAGCATGGTTTAAAAGCCAAAGGCAAGAAAGCAATGAATGGCAACAGAAAAATATGTGGAAAATTTATTTATTAAATTAATAAATAATAATCATAATAATTTGATCCAAGGTATCCACTGAGGATGCGCAAACAGAATTACAAAGGAAACCTTTCCATATTGATAAGATGAGGGGGAAAGGAAAAGAGCCTTGGTCCATTGCAACCGTGCACTCTCCCTTCATTCCCCCTCTATTTTCTCCTCTCTGCCCACTCAGTTCATTTACATTTACATTACACCCAGCTGGACTTGATTTGGTGGCCAGTTATAGATGCCGAGATTCTGATGTTGTTTATCGTAATGGGCTCTGGGGGCTAGCAGTGTCAGCTGTTTGCAAGGTGGTAAGTGCAGTCAGTTTGCTAGTTACAAACTAAGTAGCTTGCTGCAGTGTTAGCAACCTAAGAGTTTAATGTCTGCTACTTGTCACAGTAACTAGCTAGTTGGGATATCTAACAAAGTCTGTTTGCAGTTAAACCCTTTTGGGCCTGTTTTCTGGGCCTGAGCTTTGACACATCTTATAGAAATCATTATATCTGTAATAAAATACGATAATTGCAGTGATTAATAAAAGCACCTATTATCTAATAACAGCCATAAGTGTTAGACTTAGAGCATAATAAATCATTTGAAACCGTACAGAGTTGTTGTGTGAAAGCCAGAGATGGCTAATTCAGGCTGATATCATTGATGCAACTGTGACCCACTGAAACTAATGCTGTCAGAACAGGGCATTTTGTGTAATACCAGATGGTCATTCATGCTGGAAAAAAACTCAGCTGAATCACTGCTCAGAGACCAGACAATTCCCCAGCCGCCAAAATGTAACACATTGCTGCTCTATAGCAGAGTTTACACTTGCTGCACATTATTATTATTATTATTATTATTATTTATTTTATTTTTTATGGGAATTCAAGTTCATAAATATAGTTGTTGTTAATTTGACATCTTTAGTAGTATTTTTGGATTTTTAAGATCATCACTGCCAGTTTTTTTGTTTGCAAACAAATACACAGCTGATGCTGAATATGTTTCCATAGAGAAGTGCTGCTTCTACAGTGCTGAGGTATTACTCACATATTTACCCATTATTGAACAGTCAGTTTTTAAAGTGGTTAGATATTGCTGCCCAGGTAAAATAAGCAAAGTCCTCACAGCTGATATATATGTAGTCTCTCTCTCTCTCTCTCTCTCTCGCTCTCTCTCTCTCACACACACACTCACACACACACACACACACACACACACACACACACACACACACACACGCACATCATGCACAGGCTGTTGCTAAAGTAGGTAAGGTAAAGTAGGCTTAATACGTCAGCTAAATGAAGATGAAGCACTGAGGGAGATGTGGTTTGAAAGAGTGCAAGAATGTGTTAACAAAAGGAAACATTAGGAGCAGGCTGAGATGTAGACCAAAATAGTCCATCAATCCATACATTTTGGAGGGGGCTGATGCATATAGCAGCACGCAGTCTCTGCGAGCCAAAGTAGACCCCAGGCAGCTTTCCAGGCTATCACAAAGCTAATGCATACACACGCAAAACATCTCATTCACACTTAAATTGACACTGGAGGCAATTTGGGCTCCCAAATGAAGTTCAGGAAACTTGCAAAACCCATACTGATGAGGCAAAAACATAAGATCTTCTTGTCTCACATAAACGCTGCTCAGAGCAGTTAGACATGCTAAGACTGAGGAAGCAGGATAAACAGTTTTGTGCAAACTATGAAAACTAAGAGAATGGTTGATTAATCAGTAAGTCCTCTTAATGTTGATTAAACTAATGATTTTGACAAATTTTTTGTGTCACAACTACAAAAATGATCTGGCATGGTTAGAGTTCAGCAATAACTTTATGAACTATCTATGATAGCAAATATTCTCCGATCAGCTAATTATTCATCTTCATGCTTTTTGTCAACACCAGTTTCATTCTGGCAGGCTGTGGTGCCCCAATACTGACAACAGTTATTCAACTGAAGTAAACTGTGCACTGAGCAATCATCCAGTTTGATTATAATGCCCGCTGATGTTGCTGAGATACATGCCATCACAGTATTATCTTGGTAAAGGCAAACTGAAACGGACAAATAGAAATTACACCACATCCTGGCTGCCCTACCTTCACAGTTTCCTGTGTCTTTATGGGACATGCATTTATGGAGCAGTGGGCATGTGTGATACAACACAGCACAAACAGTTTGTGCCATGAATACTCTCTTTTCCTACATACCGGTATAAAAAATTCTGTTATGATAGTGAACTATGAATAAAACGGCTTTAGTGATGACATTTTTCAGTGATTAGCTGGACAGTGGACTTTCAGTCATCGCTCTTTACGTTTTGAATCTTTTGCTGTATAAAAATTGCTTAAATTGTTTCTATTACGCAATAAGTCAAACGTGGCCTGTGGTTTAGATGTGCTTGATTCCTGCAGAGATGAACACATCAGAGTCATGAGCTGTCAACACTCCATCCGCCACATGTCAGCGGTGACTGATGTCCAGCGGCAGCACTCTCTGTTTCGCAAATCACAAACACACACTTTCTGCAGCACATGCAAACCAGTTGTGGACACACACATCTACACACCACCTCCCACATGAAGACAGCTAGGGCATCGCACTCGTGGCCATGTGCCCTGAGAGGAGCACAGAGAAAGATGGACAGGCAGCAGGGACACGGAGTCAACTTCTCACTTCAGATAATGAACCACATGTGAAGCATCAGCTCAGCTCCAATTAGATGAGATGATAATTATCTCAGCACAATTCACTCATCCTAATCAGGCTCATCCTGTTTATTGTTTTCTGTTTGTCCTCAGTTACCCTTCTCTCTCAGTCTCTTAAACGTGTAAAAGAGGGACGGTCAACTAAACCATGAATGACCTACATCGATGACAGTTTGGCCTTGTTTCTGTGTCAGTCCCGTTAGCGTTGCCTTTGACATTTGGTAGCTGACCTCAGTAGAGCACCACTCTGCTCCCCTGTAGTAGATTTATGATCTGTTTGAACATAAATAGAGAAAACGTGTACATATACCTTTTTTAAATTCAGCACGGACACTACAACATGAATAATAAATATATCACCTTCTTACAGTGTGACACAATAGACTTTCTTTTTTACAGAAACTCCATACTGAGAATATTCTCTGTGGCTATGCTTGAGCAGAAGTATATGATGACTATGGCAAACTGGTTGAAAGTATCTGACAAGAAGGGACTACAAACTACCAAAACACAAAGAGGAAAGAAGCCAAACCCCTGTACTGGTAAACCAATGACACACCAGTCCACCGTGTGTATGTCATGCTTTGCCTCTCCAAAGCACGAAATGGACAAGCATGCAGAAGTTGCAGCAAGCTGCCCCAGCTGAACATAAACACGGGACAGGGTTTAAAGCGGTTTTACTAGCACATTTAAATGTAAATACACATTAGCCACCTAGCTTAATCATTTCAAGCATAAAGGGAGAATGCACTTCATACCTTCTTTGGTCACTAGCGACTTCTTGGCTTTAAGTATATTATCTCCCCCCCTGTTGGTACGGCAACATCTGCTTCACCTTTCCAAAGTGTGGCATCCACACAGTGGTCCAACATGGCTATTTCACGCTTCGCCATGATATTGGGTTGGTTAAACAGGATGATGTCATATCCGGGTAATTTAAGGGTTAACCCTGGGTCTACTGTGCTATTAGGCTTGGATATAATGATGGTGAGAATGAGATGAGATAGATGTTTAGAATGAGATCATTCATCAACAGGAATAAATGAAAACAAAAAGCCAGTGGTGTCTAATGTGTTTGCTTTGCCCTGTTGAGCATCACTAATAGAGATTCTTTTTTTTCCCCTTCCCTACCCTAACCCGACAAGGGTGCCAACAATTAATTTTGTTCTATAGTCCTTAATATATAATCATGTTTGTCTATTTATTCCTTAATATTACACCGTTAAACACCATTAGATGTGCTGAGAAACTATCCTTTAAATATTAATGGAAAAATTGATTATAATCCATCATCTCCTCCCATGTCTTAATGATAGAGTTGTGATACTGGGGGGGTGTTTTAATGAAGCAGATAGCTAGCTTTTTTCTGGCTTTTAAAGCCAGGCTTTTCAAGTGTTACAGACCAAAATGTTTAAAGGACACACACATTGTTACAGTCATTTAATATTACTGTTCTTTTCCTTTCACACACACATACACTCACAACACCTGTTTCTCTGCCGCCGCTGTGTTGCTTTGTTCTTGTATTATACTTTTAAAAGCTCCATGTCAGCTGCTTTGTTGCTACACTTATCCATGTTTGCGATTCATCAGACTCTTCCAACATCACCCTTTTCATGGGAATGTGCAGGGAAAAGCCTGGGTTACCTTAGCTGGTAGATAACCACCCTTGCGTGACTGCTTATCCTGATTGTTGATGTTAGGATACGTGAAAAAAACAAACAGACAAAAAAAATCATCCTGGGTATGCTGAACTTGCTCATAGCAAGGTTGAGTGGAAGAGAGAGCTGGCTAGATCATAGGGCTAGCTTCTACAGCCTGGGAGACAAGAACGCTCCATTAGCTCACAATCATCAAAAGCCAGCCAATTCTAACCAATCTTTGTCCAATGTCAGTATGAACTGCCTCTAAGATATTGTGAGGTTTATCACATAACTGTTCCAGACACTTAAAACTAAAGGATTGTGGCATGTTGTACGATTTTCTTATAGACTAGTTTTTTAAATTCTTTTATTCTCTTCCTTTTTCTCCCTAAAATACAGAAGAATTGCTGCAATGTTCTCCTTGGCAGTATGTATGTTTGTTTTTTGTTTTATTTTCTATTCTATCATTTTAATGCACTTTTCAATTTGCACATAAACAAGCCTTAGTGTAGATTCTTTAAATGCTTTAAACTTGTGAAATATCTCAAAAAAGCTTGTGTTTCATAAAAATTGTTTTTCTGAAATGTATTTATTATCAAAACTTGTTTATAACACATTCCACTTTCACTCATTTCTTTTTCTATATGGCTTACAAAGCGGCCATTTACTGGAGAGCAAAGTGTGCACAAATCCACATTAGGTGAGCAGCAGTGAGCTGTCATGATATGTCAGAATTAGTGGAGCTTGCCAAATTATGTAATCTTTCACTTCAGTTTATTTTCCCAAAGGCAGTTGATGCTCTGAAACACTGATGCACTGATTTATGTTTGGATTGGTGAAACTTTATGAGGTAAAATTTCATATTTGGTTAAACCGTTCTGTTACAGTGAAACAAGAGCTGTTGATTTTCCAGCTGATCACGATGCTACACTAACCTGTGATCAAGAGCTCTGCATGGCTACTGAAATAATGAAATCCATGGATACAAGCTTCCTCCAAATGGTGGGTGGCTTCAGCTGTAGAGATGGGATGAGGAGTGTGGGAGGGGCTCTGAGTAGTAAAAGTCTACTCCTCCACATTAAAAGAAGCCGGTTGAGGTGGTTCAGGCATCTGACCAGGATGCCTCCTGGGCTCCTCATAGGTGAGGTGTTCTGGGCATAAGCCACCAGTAGGAGGCCCCAGGGCAGACCCAGGACATACTTAAGAGATTAGACCTCTCACCGCGTGGGACTCCCTTGATTTCCTTTAGAAGAACTGAATGATGTGGCCGGAGAGAGAGAGGTCTGGGTCTGATCATGTATCTGACATGATTGTTGTCCCAGTCACATAGACCTGGATAAGGACACTGGACGCGTAGATGACATTTGCATAGAAACCTAAGAACTATTTTTCACTGGGTCTCATAATAATCAGATTTGAATTCTATATGCGTGGCTTTGCCTGTGTTTACTTGTGAGCCCTTATTAAATCTCATCCAGTATGTTAACGATAATCTGAACATCATGGTCTAACAAACATCTAAACTTCCTATCACATCTCTTTCAAAAGCACCACACTGACTGCACAGAGAGACTATTAACTTCCTGAGCAGGGCTTCAATGGGATTAATGTGATTTCACTACTGACCTTGTTCTGTCTGCCTCTCTCTCTCTCTCTCTCTCTCTCTCTCTCTCTTTCTCTTGCACTTCTATTTCTCGCTCTTAGTACTCAGTTTCATCATGTGAAGTTACAAAATGTTACAGATGTTTGCTTTCAGTCACGAACGAATCTTCACTACCCCGTCAGCGACCTTAATCTGCCTTACCTACATACTACATTTTTTTCTCTTATATATTTTGGCCTAGTTCTTGTTTCTTATTTAAAATAACAAGCAAGCAGTCCACACATGTTGACTTGAGAATATGGCTTCTTTATAACACAGTGTAACACTTCAGAGAGGTCAGTGCCCTTTTTTTTTCTTTTTTTCTTGCAATTTTTAACAAAAGTCTATTGGACGCTGCAGTTACTCCTTTGTGAAATTCATGGCCAAATTCCACAGATTCCAAATTCCATCGCATTTCATGGAATTTGGCTTCGTAGTTGTGTGCTATCTTGTGAGTTTTTAAAGAAAAAACAAACTCACATTCAAGCATCATTGATCAAATACTTCCTTATTGGGTTACTGAAGACAAAATAATGTGTTTTGCGTGTGCCTGAGTCCACCAGATATTTATTTTCTATTACAGAATATTTGGATGTTGTGTAAATGTAGATGAAAACATTACAAAAACTCAGACATCTTTATGTAACATAACATCACGCTGGTCATTTTTGTTTATTGTGCTGCAGGGATATCAGTAAACTTAGTTTGCTTACCATTTAGCACCAACTTTTACTGTAGCATTGACATAGACAGTCGATGTCTACCTGCACTCAGCAGAAACTGATGAAGTCATTTGGATGAGTGACGGAACGTTTCTCCCACTGAAAACGCTACGTCCAGATGAACTGAATCAACTTTTTGGGACAGTCGATGTAGAGTCCACCGTGCCCTCACTAACACTAACTTCAATACAAACAATTATCTCTTTTTTAGAGTCCGTGCCTAATTGACCACTTGTTAAATATATTCCAAGATAATGTCTATGTTTCTATACTAATTTTAGTACTCTACATCAGACAACAATGGGAACATATTTTGGCTGGCATAGCATACTGGAACATCTGCACCGAGTATGGCCTGGAGGGCCAGAGGTCAAAAAGAACACGCCCACTATGGTTGTTGAGCATGACCAAGCTAAGGTCCTGTGGGACTTCCAGATACAGACAGACAAACTGGTGATGGCTAACCAACCAGACATAGTAGTGATGGATGAGCAGAGGAAGACAGCCATAGTGATAGATGTAGTGATACCAAATAACAGCAAGATAATGAAGAAGAAACATAAGAAGCTGCAGAAGTACCAAGGGCTGAGAGAGGAGCTTGTGAAGAGGGTGGAGAGTGAAGGCAAAAGTGGCCCCAGTAGTAATTAGAGCATTCAGGCCAGTGATCCACAAACTGGGCGAGTAGCTCCAGCAGATCCCAGGCAAACATCAGAGATCGCTGTTCAGGAAAGTGCAGCCCTAGGAACAGCAAAGATACTGTTCAGAATCCTCAAGCTCCCAGGCCTCTGGTAGAGGACCTGAGCTTAAATATATATACATATTCCATATATAAATACTTACATACATTTGCAACATTTGAAACATTTTTGATATGTAAGATCAGGCTTAAAGTATTTGCAAACTATTGCATTTTTCTTTCCTTTGACACTTTAAGTAGTGTTAGCTTTTTTAGGGATGGGGATGGAAATTCTGTTTGCTTGCTCCAACCTGTAGATAATGCATTAAGGGCACACATGTTATCCTCATGCAATAGCTACACATGCAGCTAAAATAATTCTAGTAATTGCTGTCAGTTGTATAAATTCTATTAAAATGTCAAATGCACAGTGTAATTTCTTATCCTTTTTACTTCCTCGGATGGGTATTTAGCTTTTCATCATAGCTACTGTCACGGTCCGCTGTGACGGACCGAGTGGAGAGTGCGTGGAGGACTCAGGTGCAGACACGAGTGATAAGGAAGTGGACTTAAACAAAAGCGAGCCTTTTATTGTGGCTGATGAATACAACAGAAGCAAACCAGAATAAGGGCAGCACAAGAGCAATAACTAAACAGAAACCTAAACTGGGAATAAACTAAGGTAAGGCTATGACTTGGAATACAATAGACCGGGCATGGAAACACGGAGGGTGGGAACACAGACGACGCGACACAGACTGTACGAAACACAGAGACTAAATACACATGAGGGAAGATCAGGGGAAGTGGATGCACACGGGGAACACAGGTGACACTGATAATCATAACAAGACACGGCAGGAGTGAACGTAACACTGATGGGAGATGGGCAAAGTAAAGCAGGAAGTACACAGAGGTTCAAACAGGAGGAGAGAGAGCACGGGGAGAACGCAGACATAACGGGCTGGGGAAAACATAGAATAAAGCACAAAGAGAGACGAGGGCTCATAAATACACAGAGGGGCACACAGGGGGTAAGAGTCACGAAGGGAAAACACATAAGGAACAACGTAACAGATCAACCCAGGAAGCATGGCCTAAATAAAGAACAAAATACAAAGATACATGAAAACTAAGAATACTGGGCCCACATGGCCCAGGACCATGACACCACCCCCCCCTAAAGGGCTGGCTCCCGACAGCCCAAACCCGAGAAACAAAACACAAGCGAAACAGAAAACACCCCACCCAGGGCGGGAGGCGGGGGACCAGGACGGAGGGAACAAAACGAACCAAAAACAAGGAGCACGAGAACAAAACTGAGTCCACCAATACACAAAAGAGTCCAGAACAGGAAGGCGAATGTCCAAAGAGGCCCGAAGGCCAACCCGAGAGGCGACAACACAAAAGTCCAGTCCAACCGTTCCGGAGGCCGGCCACGGGAAAGGTGGCCACGGTGACAGAACTGATCCGGAGGCCGGCCGCGCGGAAGGCAGCGGCGGCGGCGAAGGCGGAGCAGTTCAGGGGGCCGGCAGTGCGCAAGGCAGCGGCGGCGGCGAAGGCGGAGCAGTTCAGGGGGCCGGCAGTGCGCAAGGCAGCGGCGGGTCTCCAGTGTCAGGTGTACTGGCCGAGGCCCGGTGGGCACAGGACCAGACGAAGCACAGGCTGAAGACTCTGAGGCTGGACCAGACGAAGACTCTGAGGCTGGACCAGACGAAGACTCTGAGGCTGCAGCAGACGAAGACTCTGAGGCTGCAGCAGACGAAGACTCTGAGGCTGCAGCAGACGAAGACTCTGAGGCTGCAGCAGACGAAGACTCTGAGGCTGGAGCTGCGGCTGACGAAGACTCTGAGGCTGGAGCTGCGGCTGACGAAGACTCTGATGAAGCCGCAGCAGGCGAAGCACAGGCTGGAGCCGCAGCAGGCGAAGCACAGGCTGGAGCTGCAGCAGGCGAAGCACAGGCTGGAGCTGGACTAGGAGGAGCAGAAGCAGAAGGTGGCTGGATGGGCTCCTCGGGCCCTCCAGCTGAGGTGGCATGGTGCTGGACGGGCGGCTCGGGCCCCCCAGCAGACGTGGCATGAGGCTGGTGCGGTTCTCCTGAACCCCCAGCTGACGAGGAAGGTTGCTGAACGGGCCCCTCGGACCCTCCAGCGGAGACAGGAGGCTGAACGGGCCCCTCGGACCCTCCAGCGGAGACAGGAGGCTGAACGGGCCCCTCGGACCCTCCAGCGGAGACAGGAGGCTGAACGGGCCTCTCGGACCCTCCAGCGGAGACAGGCGGCTGAACGGGCCCCTCGGACCCTCCAGCTGACGTGGCGTGGGACTGGACGGGCTCCTCGGGCCCCCCAGCTGACGTGGCATGAGGCTGAACGGGCCCCTCGGACCCTCCAGCGGAGACGGGAGGCTGAACGGGCCCCTCGGACCCTCCAGCGGAGACGGGAGGCTGAACGGGCCCCTCGGACCCTCCAGCTGACGTGGCATCTGAGGAGGCCCTGGGGAGAGTCTTAAGCTCAGAAGCGACTGGTGAGGCAGCACATAGAACACTGTTAGCATGACAAGCTTTGAAAACATAATTTCTCAGGTCATGAACACTTTCGGTAACTCGAGTAGTAGATGCCAACTCCCTGTCGGTATTGTCAACACAATAGTTCATGGTAGGATTGCACATAAGTCCGTAGCTGGATTCAGAGTCACATAAAGAGGCAGGCATGCTTATGGCTGGCCTAACAGTCTGCGACTGAGAAGCAGTAGCATCAGAGCTCACGTTCCTGTGCATTTGGTCTTGAGCACTGTCTGCAATCCCACCATCAGGGAATACGGAACTAGACTCCACTACGATCTGCACGCGGGGGTAACACTCCGTCTCGGCTGTACGAGTTTGCTGCAGTAGATAACAGTCTGAGGCGGAGAGAAAGCTCACGCCATTCCTAGCAGGCTCAGAAGCAGACTGTACAGTCGACGTGTGAATCCCTTTCGCTGTCTCATGAACCTTTGCTCCATGTGGTGCGGCTATGGGAGCAACACTAGAAAAAGTCCTGGATTCTACAGAGACAAGAACATGGTCTGTGGTTTCGTTGTGTGCTCCTTCAAAACAGTTACACACAGTTCTTTCAGCTCTGGAGCCCAATTCCGTTATAGTCTCCGGTCCCGGCAAATCAACACTCATCTCACTCTGCTTCATAGAAGGGAAGTGAGGCGCAAAAACGCAGTCACTCACCGGAGTTAGTGCGGTGCAACGGCGGCGCCGGCGCCGCCCCCTTCTGGTAGCTGGCGCGATGGGCGCTGATGCCACCACTGCAGAGGGTGGCGTAGCGGCAACATCCTCCTCTGCCCATATCCTCGCTAACGGCGAGGCAGGGGAAGCGAAGTCTGAGCGGGTTGGAGACGGCGAGCGGCTGGTAGGCGGTGCAGCAGGTGAGAGTTCCTCCTCTGGGATGAGCCAGGGTTTCCACCGGAGCTCGTCCTCCCGATAAGCCCGTAACACCTGCTGACGCTCATCGTCCCCGAAGTCTATGGCCTCCACCGCCTCCGTGTGCCGGTTAGTGCAGCATGACGGTGGCGGAAACGAGGAAGCCGATCCACGGTGAGGCGATGGCTGAGTGGAAGTGGGCCTCAGCGTTCCCCCTGTCGCAGCCTCTGGCTCATGAGGCAGCGGCGCCGACACCCGTTTACGGGGTGGAGGTGTGGGTGCTGAGGCGGCATCCAGGACCCTCTGGGCCAGCGCACGGGCACGAAGCTCCTCCTTCAGGGGGCCCAGGGAGTCAAATGCCTCGACGAGGCGGGGGAGCTGTCGCAACCGCGGCTCCCGCAACATAATGGCGTCCACGGCCGCCAATCCCGTGGAAACCACTCTCGGATCCGTGCATCCGATGATGCGATCCATAACGCGGCAGAGCCTGTTCAGCTCCTCTCCCACCTCCTCCGAAATGTCCGCTGAGTCCGACATGGTCGCGTCGTACTGTCACGGTCCGCTGTGACGGACCGAGTGGAGAGTGCGTGGAGGACTCAGGTGCAGACACGAGTGATAAGGAAGTGGACTTAAACAAAAGCGAGCCTTTTATTGTGGCTGATGAATACAACAGAAGCAAACCAGAATAAGGGCAGCACAAGAGCAATAACTAAACAGAAACCTAAACTGGGAATAAACTAAGGTAAGGCTATGACTTGGAATACAATAGACCGGGCATGGAAACACGGAGGGTGGGAACACAGACGACGCGACACAGACTGTACGAAACACAGAGACTAAATACACATGAGGGAAGATCAGGGGAAGTGGATGCACACGGGGAACACAGGTGACACTGATAATCATAACAAGACACGGCAGGAGTGAACGTAACACTGATGGGAGATGGGCAAAGTAAAGCAGGAAGTACACAGAGGTTCAAACAGGAGGAGAGAGAGCACGGGGAGAACGCAGACATAACGGGCTGGGGAAAACATAGAATAAAGCACAAAGAGAGACGAGGGCTCATAAATACACAGAGGGGCACACAGGGGGTAAGAGTCACGAAGGGAAAACACATAAGGAACAACGTAACAGATCAACCCAGGAAGCATGGCCTAAATAAAGAACAAAATACAAAGATACATGAAAACTAAGAATACTGGGCCCACATGGCCCAGGACCATGACAGCTACACATGCAATTTGAAACAGCAGGCTTATTGGCACAAATGCAACACTCAGAGTCACATAAATCTGATGGTTCCTGTTTGCAGTAATGGTTTTAATTGCCTTCCATCCTAATGCAAACAGGCAAATTGAATGCAGATGTACTGCTGTTATAAAAACGTGGAGATAGATTCACATGTAATGATACATTATCTTAATACTTTGTACAACCATTTATGATAAAATGCAAGACTAAATTACGAATATAGAAAATGATAGAATATTAGAATGAAAGACCATATAATCATATAAAGTGTGGTTCTACTTTAATACTAAAAAGAAATGTTTGGAAGATGAAACAACAACTAGCACACAAAACCTATGTGACTGTATAACTGAACCACAACAGAAATGTAAAGAATTAGTCCTGAGCCTTTCAATGGTGACCTAACATCAACCTGGAGATGAAGGACATTTTCTTGTGATGCTTCAATTAGAGATTTTGCATTAGCTGAGAACTATCAGCTCTTTCATATCTGCTTAACTATAGCGTGTGTGGCTAACTACCAACATCAATAACATCAATCAAGCTATACTATACAATTGGTGACTGAGATATGTTTCAGTTGAGAGGAAAAAAAAAACCTTGGTCTCCAGGGAATGAATACTGATCACTGAACACATATACATCCATATGAATGTCATTAAAATAGCAGTGCAAAAGAAAGGACAAGCTTTGTTTTTTTAGTTAAGACTTTCCTTCTTCTCTCCTTTGCTATTAGTAAAAAGGGCAAATGCCATCCTGCTGTTTGGGACTTACTCTCACACTCATTAGAGTACCAAATACCCTCCAGCAACCAACATCTAAACACACATTAACCTTTACGTATTTTTTTCTCTCTCTCACACGCTCATTCTCTCTCTTTCTTGCTAAAGCTTTAATTTGCTAGACCCGCATCCCCCCACCCTCCTCCTCCTCCCCGCATTCCACTACATCCTACTTGGCACCAGAGTGAATCACTCTGAAGATTTGGAGCAACAGCTGTGTTGATGTATGACTTGCATGCTATGTCTGGGCCAGTTGTGGCAGTTATTGCTCCCTTTGTGACAATGCAGCAAAAGAAATGTGGCAAATTTAAAGCCCTGTGGTCCTGCATTAATAAACAATGAGGTCACTTTGATTTATGGAGGTTTCTGTATGAAAGTTTAATGAGAAAGATAAGAAGACAGGTGTCCTTCTGTGTGGAGCATCCTATTAGGAGGATCCAACTTAGCTAACATTTGCTCTCTGTCTCTCATTGAGTTTTGGGGTACAGCTTGCAGGGCATTTGGAAGTGTCTTATCTAAGGCAGCTAATGTTTGTCTTTGATTCCTGAAGGATGCGTTGGCAACTATTGGTTGTGTATTTTTTGCTCTTGCAATTTAATTGGGCCAAAAACAAAACTTTCTCTCCATCATTTTTGCCAAATAGCAGTAAATGTCATGATTCCGAAGCGTGAATATTGCAAAATAGCCATTGCTGTAGAGGTTCTTACTTCAGTGTACCACTTGTGGAAAAGAGCGGCCCTTCGTGAGAGTGCTCTTTCTTTAAGCCCTAGACGGATTACAACAATGAGTGCTGGTAAAGTCATGGTTGTGACAGGCAGGCAGAAAGGTTTATTGAAGCTGAGTCTTTTATAAAGGTGCGAGATGAATTAAATATATACTTGGCTTCATGTCTTCCTTACTCAGTTTTTTATACAAAAATCCCTCAGTGTCTTACGTATGCTTGTTGTCCCAGAGCCAGCTGCTAATTTTGAAACTGAAATTATAAATCTTGATATAGGCTCTGATTGAGCAGGGCCAATTAACAACCTCGACAAATCCCTTCAAGTTATGTCAGAAGCAATTTAGGAAAGGACTCTCACTGTCTAAAACACTACAGTATGTACAACCTGTTTACAAGACGAAATTGTCAACTTGCCTGGAGGAATTAGGATGTAATTACAAAAACAGGCATGCTAGCTGGCTTTAAATTTGGGAGTGAAGGGTGCTCGTGGAGTACTTTTTAAGTGATTTTCCCTCAGCGTATCTTGTTAATGCTCCGCTGTGTGTTCTTGTCACCGCTAACAGTTCTGTTTGTTCAGGTGTTGTCACTTCTGCAGGTTTTGCCATATATTTGAACTAGTATCATTCTCAGGCTTTTCAGCGTATTTCATCTCAATCAATCAATCAATCAATCAATCAATCAAACAATCTATCAAGGCTTTATTCGCCACGTGCAGGTTGCCCCGCAGTGAAATAGGACCCCCCCCGACCTTACACACACAACACAGACATCACATGGAGATACAGTTCGGAGATCGGTAGCGTTACAGAAAAAAACCACTGAAATACACACTACAATGGGAAGGTACAAGAGGAACTGACTATCCCCGCTGTCATATACCCAGGACAGGTCATCATCTATCACAGGGCTAATGCATACAGACAGGCAGCCATTCACTGTCACACCTACAGCCAGTTTAGAAGCACAAACCTGACCCCCTGCATGTCTTTGCACTGTGGGAGGAAGCCTGAGTACCTGGGGAGAACTCACACAGACACATGAAGAACATGCAGACTCCACACAGAATGGATTTAAACCAGTACCTTCTTCCTAATCAGGGCACCATTATCCCACTCAAAAAGACTCACAAATATCTCAAAATTCAATATTCATATAGCACCAACAGCAGTGACCTCAAGGTACTTTATACTGTACTGTCAAGACCGAGACCCAGGGAAAAAAAAGTATTTTGATTTTGATTTTTTTCAGATAAATCAAGTGTTGGGATGGTAAAAAACACATTACAAAAACAAAATTATTTTTAACTAATTTTATTTAAATTTTACAACATGTGCACTACAGTGCACAAGGGGAGTTCACTGATCACGAATGTGAAACTAACAAAATTCAAGAGCTATTTAAGAAAATTAAATGCTCCACTGAATTTTTTGTAAGCAGGATATTAAAACTTATTTATATAACAATATCATAAAAATGTAGATCATGGGTCAACTTAGAAGTCACTGACACTTCATTAGCTGTAAGCCATTGGTTCAGGAACAAGTGATTGCACTGGGCTTTCTATTTCACAAAAGTCAATTCATTTATGATATCTGAGGAAGTAATGTGATTTTTTTATTTGGAGACACAAAGCAACATTTGGCACTTCCCACATCTCACATATGTTTTACTGTTGCACCCAACCATTCTACAAATGAAATGCCTTGGACTGTTAACCATTTCAGGCAAGTGGAGTGAACCATATTTTGTTACAGTCTCATCTGGTTGGGGCTTCCTTTTCTTGATTTTTGGAGAGAACTCTTCATTTTTGGTATTATTCAGGTCTTGATCACATGTTTGCCCCTGGTTTCTCAGCCAAGAGGAGCTTGAACTCCAGATACTGTGAGTTCTTTTGGTACATTGAGATCATTGACAACTTTCAGCAAAGACGTGATCTTGTAGAAACAATCAGGTGTCATGGATTCAGCTATAATTACGACTCTTGTTTTTTTTTACTTTAGTGGAAAATGTTTCTGCATTTTACCCATATTTTATTTTTAACTCAAAATCAAAAATTCCAGATTCTCCTACATGTTGGTTTTGGACCAGATAGGACGACAGATTTCAGGTGGCCCTGTGTCTTTCTCTATTACATCTGCCACTGCATCTTGATAATCTTCGTCCTCCTGGGTTCTCACCCTCTCCTATCTGGCTCACATGACTCTCATCTTCTGAAAAATCTATGTTTGAATCACCCTCAATTATTCTGTTAAGAATTCTCTCTGCCTTTGTCAAAGAGTTGTCTACTAGGAAAAAGTTAAATAAATATAAGTACAAAGTCCCGACGTGCACTAGACTACACATTAATAAACTAGTCATTTCCTCTGTGAAACTAAATAAGCTTAATTCTTAAAAACCCCTCAAATTATTTACTAGATTTTTATTTTTGAAAATTAATCAAAATCTGATTTTAAAAAAACATTTTAAATGTAAATATCATCCTTACCTTTCTTTCTTCCATAAAATATGCTTGTGGGCATGCCAGCCATTTTGAAAAGGTGGGAAAAAGACAATTGGCAAGGCCACACCCCCACACATGTGATATCATTTTAAAGGTACTGTTGTCCTCTCTAAGAAACATCAGGACTTAGAAGAGTGGCAAGTAGAGTATGAGAGGTACAAGCAAAAACTAAATGTGTACTACAGTGCACAAAAATGAATTACTGTGTTTCAGGAGGTTTTAAACTACTAGACAGGAACCCCTAACATGACCCCCTATGAGCAAGCACTTAGTGACAATAGGAAGGATAAACTCTACTCGAAGAGGAGGAAACCTTTGGCAGAACCGGACTCAGGGAGGAGCATCTGTCTGCCATGATTGGTGGTGGCATGAAGTGAAAGAGAAGAGGACAGAACACAAACTATGGAAGTGAGAGAACAGAATTTGATGATATGCAGCAGTAATATATAAAAATATAAAAACACAGGAAGTGAAAAGAGGTGACTGGAGACCCAGGCCTCACTGTAAGATGTATCAAAAAGAAAAGATTTACATTTAATCTTAATTCATTCTTTAATCTTCTACATGAGAGGGGGCTGACAGATGAAGGCTCAGCTTCCCATTCTACTTTTAGAAACTTTAGGAAACACGAGTAAGCCAGCAGTCTGTTCTATCGGGACACTATGGTACTGTGATGTCTTTAAGATATGACAGCACACAATTATTCAACACTTGTGTTTGAGAGTGATTTTTTTTATTCAAATCTATAAAAAACAAGGAGCCAATGATTTTATTTGAGTTTATATTACATTTCCTACACGGCCTCTGAGCTGGCATTTTCAGGCCTGTGGGGAAAAAAAGGTTATGAAGAAATATGTATAAGAACACAATTACAGATTGTGCATTAGAAGGCTGTGTGGTACATGCATTTTCAATTTAACAAAGCATTTAAATGTCTGGCTTTTGATGTGATTCTCATTACCCAGTGTGGCTCTTGAGAAACCTGAGTTGAAACCCCTTTCTTTGAGTCATAAAGCTACTCTTGAAAGTCTGCTATTTCATTGTTTTTTCATAAAACATGATGTGCACTTGATTTATATTTAGTTCCTATAGCCATGCAAAAGTGGTTACTTTTGATATGAGTTATAAGTCTAATAAGATAAACAACACATTTAAAACGTAAATCTTCATCAGACGTTGTCTCTGTTTCTTTTCCTTATCATCCTTATCTTTGTCACACGCTGGAGAATGAATTGCATGATAAGGATCTAAACGTCTACGTAGCATAACAGTTTTTGCAGACTGTTTTAACTTTTGGGATTAACAAGAAGATTTTTGCCCTCAAGTAAGTGAGTAAGCAACATAATTCACAATGCCTCAAGTTTTATGGCTAAAATGAAATTTTGGGTAAATCATGTCATCATGTCATGCTGCATTAGCTGCTCTCACTTCCTGATTGTGCTGTAACCACAAGATGTACAGACAACACTTATCAATTGGATTAGAACTGCAGAACTGAAGAACATGTTCATCTGCTGATAGTGTCAGAAGTTATATTTTAACAAGATTTGCAAATTGATTTATGGAAATTTGGGCTGTGAGTTTATGACATAGAGGGGGAAAAACATCGTGTCTTGAAACTAAATGTGACAACCAGGCACTGGAGCCCATGTTTTTACTCTTCAGTTATCTGTTTTTCTTCTTCCTCTTATTCTTTCTTCTATGTGCTCTCTGTACATCTTCCCTCTGTCTCCTTTTACAACAACACCCCATATCCTCTACTCATTTGTCTCCTTGCACATTGCTTGGGGAAATTAAGCTGTGCCAGGCACTAATGGCACAAAAATCCACTAGTCTCCCTCTCTTTCTTTTAACGTCTCTCCATTCTTGTCTGCTTGCTCTGACCCCCAGTTGGGTGTGGCAGGCTTCTTTCTTAATCCCATCCTTTTTGGCGAGAGTTTCACTGAATACATGGCGAGAAGACCAAGGGGGCAAGGAGTGATGGATGGCCATTCCTAAGGCCTTCTCCTTCCCAGTCCCTGACCGCTCTCCACTCATTGCCTTCCCGAGGCTCAGCTTTGCTGGTAATGGGTTGAAACATGATATCAGTCTAACCCACTGTTTTCCAAGGGAGAGGGAAGGAGTCCCCTAGCCAGCCAGGGTAAAGCTTCTGTTTGACAGGCTAAAGCAGAGAGGGCTTCTGTGGTGAATAACAAGCTGATTTACAATGTGAAATCCCAGGGAAGCAAGTGGAGAGAGTACACCAAGATTTAGTCAGATCTGATAGAAGGGAGGGAAATTAATAAAACATTCATGAAACATGTTCAGTTGCCAAGTGACTGTCTTTCCCATCATCATGTACCTATTTTAGGTCTTTACACAGATATGTACTATATATAGAAAGCAATATGTTCACATTATTATCCCACAAAGCCATTTGTACAACCACACAATGTATGTATCTGGTCTCAGCAGTCACACAGGTCTGTCTAACTAATAGTGACAGACGATCTGTGAACCTCGTTAACTTAAAAAATGAATAAAAATGGTTCAAAATGGATTTTGGAGGTTCAACTGGCAGAAAATATCTCTCATTCTTTCTAGAAAAGCAGACACGTTCAATCAATTTGAAAATCAGAAGGAAACGAGTCTCACACTCCAGTGAAATGTGTACTTGTCCTTCAAGTCTAGACAAGATTCATGTTGATGGAGACAGCTTTCAAGTTTCAGCACTAAGGAAAAGCCACAAATCCAAATTACCAATGAGTTGCACATACCTAATGTAAATAAGTATGTAAATACTTGATGATACTACTAATAATTACCAACTTTACATTCAATATTATAGACTTATGCTTTGCTGGCGAAGAAGTAAAGCGTGAAACAAAAACTCAGACCAGTGGAAATAAATTCTCCTTTTTTCCTTTGCTGTGCTACATGTTGTTTCCTCCTTGTTATTTGTCCTCTTGCTCTGTCAGGTTAGAGGGGCTCAACAGCAGTTTGCTGCTGGCAGCGACAGCCGGCGGAAGCAAAAGGAATAAATAAAGGAGTGAAAGGTTTGTTAAGGAGGGCGAGCAGAGCAGCCAGACAAGTGGAGCTAAAGGGGGCTCAGTTGGAGAGTGGCTGTTTGAACAATAGAAAGCTGACAAAGAGAAGCAAATTGGCAAGTGAACAACCTCAAACAAATGCGCTGACGTCTCTCTCGCACAGATGGTCAGTCTGAAACTGTTTGCTTATCTGAGTGTGCGTGTGCACTCAAATGCGTGTCACTGTGCTGATGTCATTGTGTAACTCGGTGTACAGTATGTACACAATGTGAATGTTTAATATCGTTGTGTGATGTCAGGATGGTACGAGTGTCAACAAATAGTCTATAATTGTTTGGCAGTTCCGTTTGTTAATGTCAACGAATGAAAAATATCAAAATCAGAGGATATGCTGATTTCTTGCGCTGCAATAATCAGAAAAAATAAAAAATAAAATAATTGCTCAGTGGAGTATTGATGTGTATTTCATACATTTCTACAGGGCTTGGTGATCTTAATATTTCATTCTAACAGATTGCAGGCCATTCATGCTGCTTCATATTGATCACTAAAGTAGTTTCTAAGGCTTTGCAATCTTCATTTGAATTATACATGACTTATATTATTATATCATCCCATCTAAACCCACATACTGTAAGTTGCATCTCCTGAATATCTATATTAGCTAACCATCAATGGCTGTTGTCAGATCATTTATTCATCTGGTGTATTTTTCCTGCAGAAGTGTCTGTGTCCTGCTTCCTCCCACTCACATGAGAGGATGTCAGTGTTCTAAACCATACTTCTAATCCCTTTGAATGGCTTGCACACAAACACACTTTGTTTAAAAATCACAATTGCTTTTGTGCATACATGTGCAGTTAAACAGATGTAAACACACACACACGTGTCACACATGTTCGTGTGACGCAGGCCAGAAGCTCTTGCCCAGTGTCATCTGAATCAGCACTAAGAGGCTTAACATGAGCGACCACTTGCCTCAGCACAGCCGAGTCTGATCAAACTGAATGGATGCCCCCAGTGAAGCACATCTGTTCCTCTCCCTCTTTTCTCCTCTACACACATCTGCACTGTGCTCCTTGGAGGCATATTCACACACAAACACACACACACACACACACACACTCGCGCGCACACACATTATTGTCATCTTGGCAAAAACACAGACTAGGTTAAACCTTATGTGGCCATATGTGACACCGTAGTTGTTGTAGTGTGGTGGTGGATGGAACTGAAGCCCATTGCAAACACACACACACACACACACACCCACAAGCTTTTCCACCACAACTTTTCCTTTAAGTAACTCAAGGTAAACAATTTTAACAGCTGAAGCAAAAGAGAGCAAATAATGCATCGCCTTGTCTAAAGTCGTTTTGTGTTACATTTGTATGTCCGTACAGCATTTTTGAGGCTGTAGTGTTTCTCAATAAAAATGAATGCAGTTTCAGCACATTCACATCAGTATCAGATTAGAGCTGTAAAGTGGTAGAGGTGTCCCAGTTTTGACATCAACAGAAATTTTAAAATAAAAAATTTCCAAAACATTTACAGTTGTTGATTGCGAACTTGACAGATTTTTAGGAATTCTTCACAGTACTGATTTTGGCATTTTCATGTGGTATGATAAATGGCTTCTCACTGCATTGCTTCCAAACCCCCCCCCCCCCCCCCAACCACATTTACCTTTTACTCGTTGTCTTCAGTTTTCTAGGGCAAAAATGGAAACATTGATACATAAAGAGAACTTTTACACTCCTATCTAGTGACCTCAATTTTATGCAGCACTATCCAGAGACACTCAGACCGTTGATTTATGTTTACATTGTGCTGGTCCATATTAAAATCAGAATCCGGTTTACCCCAAAGGTGCCAAAGGTTTCCCTGGTGGCAACATGAGGATACAGTTGAACAAGCATCACAGTAGACTCACAGAGCATGGCTACAGATAAGATGTCATGGCATGGGCCAGAGGGGAGAACTGTGTTGAATTTGCTCTATATAGACATCAGGAGAGGAAAATACACAGAGCGGTGTGATGGAGCAATGAACAGGCCCACATGATACACTCTAACGGACATGTGTACAACTCACCTATTGTATGTTTTCTCTCACTCCTTCTGCCCTCCCTCCAAACGTTGCTGTGCAGTTTATGGAGCAACACCATGCTTTACCTTAATGTAACAACTTCAAACATCATTTTAGAAATGTGGTGGTTTGCTGTGTAGTATCTAAGAGGATATGTGGATGTATGAGACTGAAAACTTTCCAACTACACAGTATATTATATATAATATATAGCTTATTCCAATTTGAGTTATTGATAATAATGTACAATGAAGCTGTGCTTCATTGTACATTGGACCTGGACCTCATGTTTAGAACATAGAGGTCCAGGTCCATTTTTACAAAAAGGGTGCTCCACGTTCATTAATTAGTGCTGACATTTTACTTATTTATTTGAGGTGCACAGCAGGGGAAATAAATGACAACTTTAGGGCATTTAGGCTTTTAATGTCTCTTTAGGACATACACTACAGCTTAGGGTCTTGCGTATGAACATAGAAAATATAATAACCATGAGAAGACAGAAATACAGAACTTCTAACTTATCATGTTTTTTGGAAGTTTGTTCTTTATTATATTCAAGTAACAAACCGGACAGTATGTTGAAGACGAACATGAAAACAAACTCTCCCCAGCGCAAACAAAATAAATCGCTGAAAATACAAAACAAAACACGACATTGCATTATCTTATTCTGTCATGATGGCAGAGTAGTTGACAATTTAATCCAGTAAGAACAATATCATAGAGAAGTTTTTTTTTCTTTTTTTGTAATTTTTGTATTGTTAAACAGTGATTCTTTCTTGTATAACAGCATCGCAGTGCCGTAAGACTCGTGTTAACAGATGGCATGTCAGGATCACTCCAATCATACATACAACCCCGGTATACCTTTGTGCCTGTGACTACAGTAAATACAAAATGCAGTTTTTAAATGGTGATTTCATTTATCACTATCCAAACCTACCTGGCTGTGTGAAAAAAAGTAATTACCCCCTAAACCTAATAACTGGTTGTGCCACCTTTGGCAGCAAGAACTGCAATCAAGCAATGAGTCTTTCACACTTCTGTGGCGAAACGTTGACTCACTTTTTCTGCAGATTTATTTAAATTCAGCAGGACAGGGATTTTGACTGTGAGCAGCCTGTTTCACATCATTCCAAAACACCTCAACAGGATTTAAGACTTTGACTAGACCATTCTCAAACCTCTGTCTCTTTTTTTCTTATTCAACATTAAAATTCAATGTCCTAATCCTTCATGATTTTCTTCACTTAATTTTAGTGAAGCCACAGACAAGCAGCTGACAGTGGCTATCCCAACAATTCTGTGCTATTGAGATTAATAGTAAAATGGACAACTGAGCAGCAGTGAAGCATGCCGGGTGTGGGTTCATCAATCAAATTCAAGAGAGTGTTAAAAGACATCTATCATGAACCAAATGGCTGGTTTTGCTAATGATGCCAAAAGACCATTAAAAAACTTTTATCAGTCAATCACACAAATGCGTGTCAATCATCTCATCCCAAGCAGTAACTGAGCGCAGCCACTGAGCATGACTGCCTGCTGTCTTTGTTTCTATGGTGTATATCCTACATAGCTGCATCACAGTATGTGTGTGTGTGTGTGTGTGTGTGTGTGTGTGTGTGTGTGTGTGTGTGTGTGTGTGTGTGTGTGTGTGTGTGTGTGTGTGTGTGTGTGGAAAAGTGTAGATTGTTCAACATCACTTGGGATTTCCATTTGTTTTCATTTGCTTATCCAATTCAGGTTTTCTGGGGCAAAATGTGGGGTACACTGCGGACAGGTCATGTGTTTATTTTGGGGTAAACACAGGCAGATTTAGAATTATCAATTAACCTAACCCACTCACAGGCACAAGGAGAGCATGCCAACTCCACAGTCTAAAGACAGGTATGCAGGGATAGGCCACAACTGTGTATTTAACCCCCAAACCACTGAACCTGTAGTTACTGCTAACTACTGCAGCACCTTGCTGCCAACTAATTAACTGAATATGATTTGCAGATTGTAATCATAAAACAGCACGGTCTTTACACAAACTAATGCACACTGTAAGGTTGTAGCACACCCTGGAAGAGCATGCACTTGCACATTCTTAGCTTCTGCAGTGACAATAACACCCTGTTATTAGTATAATTACCCTTAATGTTCATTCACTAAAAGGGCAAACATACACCCGTTTAAAATGCAAAATGCCACATTTTTTCCTTTAGATGCACTAACTTGCAGAATCAGTAAATAAAACATGAAGACTGATTAATAAATGAACAAGATGATATATAAAAAAAAAAGTATTCCAAAACTTTATGTAACCACGGTCATCTCACTCTGTCACATCATCTTAACAGTGATGTGACAGTGCAAACCACAGAGCTACCTCGCTCCTCCACTTTCTCCAAAGTGAAAGTGGAGGAGCGAGGTTGTCCTGACTAAATTAGGCAAAGCAGGCATAACCACAGAGCACGGCAGCATTAACATCAAAGTGCAGTCATAGTGAGTGCTACAGGCAATGTCAACAGTGGTAGTGGTAAAAATCTGGATCACCTGACTGCCGGTGTGCATTGTGAGTTGACTCCAATACTGGCAGATTATAAAAACGCAATTATTCTTGTTGTCCACTGCACATCTTTTCTGATTATCTTATTTTGTGCTTCCCTGCCCTGCAGTGCATTATAACATTTGCATCTCACATGCCCACTCGTACCATATAATAATCCATATCCATGGCTATTAGTTGTCCCTGTTTCCTGCAACTTCATGACATTCCCCTGCTCTTTTTTTTTAAAATTATTACTAATATTGGTAGTTTTCTATTATACTGTTATATCTGCAAGCCTTTACTACAGAGTATCAGAATTATAGATGGTTAAATAAAGAACCACTCCATCACTCTGCCCTTCCATTTTATTTTATATAAACCACTGTGTTGAAACACATTATCACAAAAATAGTCTTTGTGTTTATCTGTTAGCAGGATCATGGCATTTGGCATAAGTAGATGAGCACACACTTTTAAAATGCAATAAAATAAACAGGGAAAACTCTGAGCGGATACACATCCCTACAATCCTTACAATTCCATAAGACTTGCAGCCCCTTAACTTCCACTCAGTATTTTGTGTGCTATTCTTTTGCTCACTGGCATCAATTCAAAAGTGTTTGAGCGCAACATGTGTGTGACTAATACATCCTCATCCTTGGCAAGGCCTCTTCAATAGCACAGCAGCCCACAGAGATTTTAGAGAAAGACTTAAAAAGAACTCTCCACGCTCCCAACTGTACTGGAGCTTCTTCTGAGGGTGTGAGACACCGCCAAGAGGTAAGAGGTACAGTCAGTAGTCAATGTTTGCCAGGAGTGCCAAGCAGGCAGGAAAAGGACTTGAAGTTACTGGAATTGGGTAAAAAAGTGAATATAGAAAAATGCATTTTGGTCTGCTTTGTATTTTTTTGTTTTTTTAAATACAGAAGGTGCAGCAACACAAAGGACACACTACAAATGCAGCCTACTTTAATTATGCCTAGTTGATCCCATTCTTTACTTAGAAAAGACAGCAATTTTCTTTTTCTTAATAATGACTAATGGAGAACAAACATTTAGTCATTAAAAATATTCATACCAGGAGATCCTTGATTATAACAATTAAATGCATAGAAAATTAAAAATATTTGTAGTAATGCAGTAAGTTTGTCTGTTTGTTGCAAATGAAGGTGAGCAACTCTGTTTCTGCAGGTCTTTCCTAAAAGTCCAACAGCTCTATACTTTGTTATTACAGAGCTGTTGGTTTTACTTTGTTGACTTCCTTTACATAGCCGAACGGCAGAGCTATAAGGAGCGCAAATAAGGACACGTTGCATGTTTCCATCGTGAGGCATGTTATGACACTGTATTAGAGTCTAAATAGCTATTTGATGTTTATAGACTTTGTCTGGCATGATGGTTTTTCCCAAAATGCCAAACCCTGTTCTCATCTCCTGCTCTCGGCAGGCTAAAGCAAACCTTCAAAGAGCTGGAAGATTTCACTGACTGACTGGCTCGAGGTGGAACACAGCTGAGAAGAAGTGAACAGTGCAGACATACTCGAGCATGCCAGTAAAATACTCTTTTTTCTCAGTCTGAGACATTTCAGGTTATCAGGATGATTTGGTGGGATGGAAACAGAAATACAACAGAAAAATGCTTTAAAACATGATGTTGCATTCATAAACCATTTATTTAAGACAGGCGTTAAACAAAACATCTCTATATTTCTTTATGGCACTGTTTGTGACGCAGGTCTGGATTAAAATCTTTGAACTTGATGTAGGGTACTCTGTTCCAAAGGTGGAATAGATTTGTACTGAAGCTATATGCTTACAAAGCACCCATAAATTGCATATAAAATATGGTGATCTATACTTGCCAATCACAAAGTAGACATAGCCAATAATAATAATACCTTCCTTTATGTAAAACTGGGATCTTGACTTGTATATTAAGCATTACGTTGTAGTGAACGGGAC
The DNA here is from genome assembly GCF_057382095.1 of Aulonocara sp. 'chitande type north' Nkhata Bay. Classification (NCBI taxonomy): domain Eukaryota; kingdom Metazoa; phylum Chordata; class Actinopteri; order Cichliformes; family Cichlidae; genus Aulonocara; species Aulonocara sp. 'chitande type north' Nkhata Bay. Next base: position 13,396,715 of record NC_141356.1, on the reverse strand, counting down.
TTCATTCTAGCAGTTTTGGCTATGAACACATCAGACTGTTGTATATTTAGGGAAAGCTGCCACTGAGAAAAGTCTTTGGTTTAGTTCATTCTTTATTGCTGTTTTAAATACAAGTATCAGGTGAGTGAAAATGATAAATACATTTTATTTAGCTTTTCTTTGCTTTTTTTTTCTTATGGTCACACTGCATTTATAATTTATTGGTGCTCTTTTTAGATTTCTTATGGGGAATCATAACTGCTTAACAATTTACATGTTTTCCTTTTGCATTTTTTAATAACCCCACCATAAATTGCATGGTTTGCTTACAGGAAGTAAAAGAGACAGCAGCAAATTGTGTCAGGTATATGCCATACGACACAATTGCAGGAAATGTTAATCCAAACACGTGAGAACCAGTCTGAGATTTAGAAGTTATTCGATCCATCCTATCCCTGATAATGGTAAACAGAAACTTGGTGGGCAGGAAGTGATTCAGTGCTCCTAAATTTCTTTAGTGGCCACAAAATAAAAACTGAGAAAAAAATGAGGTTTTCAGACTATGAAGGTGCGGGAAGCGTCTCTCTCACTAAGGTGAAGCACACACTCGCAATGTCTGATAGGAAGTTTTGGTTTTGTTATGCTTTTATTTTGAAGTCCACTCAACCAACCTGTCTTTTGAGGTCAACTTCCTGAAGGCCTAATTTATGGAGTGCACACATGATTATGGGCTAATGACATTCACCTGAAAGGAATTCCCTGATTATCCACTGTTAGTGGGGTAAACCATTAGATGAGAGCTGAGGGAGGGAGCAGGGTGAATCTTCAGTTTGATTTAGTTGGTTTGAATATTTTTTAACTGGGGGTTTGTTTCATAATCAGATGTATGTATGATGTGTTCAAATAAGTGCAGTATTTCACTGTATATGTTTATTTGTAGCTGGAGTGTGTAGCAGGGATTCTCTCAAATTTTATTGGTGGTATGATCGGTGGCTATTTAAGTGGGATGGGGACATTCATGTTTAGATGTGCTGCTGGTGAGAGTGTTGAACCTTTGTGTCTGTAAGAAAAATGCAATCAGAGTGCTGGAAAATGACTCAAGTCCATTGTTGGGGGTTTTCTGTCATCTGGTCCCCTTCACGTCAATTACCGGCCACTACATAGACCAAAGTAAGCAGTCAACGCATTTAATCCATTCAAAATTGCAAAGCTTTAGTGCAAACGTGTGTGGTTGTAGGTGTTTGTTTCTTTCTGTTACAAACATAATACAGTTTCACTGTATGTTTTGGAAAGATGTTTTTACCACTTTCTAATTGAAAGGAAAATGGTAATGGAAGCATTTAGAAGGACTTGGAGAGTGGAGCAGGTCAGTCTACAAAGAGTGTCCGCAGTGTGAGAACAGTGGCACGGCGTGGTAAATGTCATGTCGCTGCCAGCAGAGAGAGCAGAGGGAAGTGGAGGAGGTAGCGATAGAGGGAGGGTGATGAAGAGGAGGTGGAGGAAGTCTCATTATCTGCTCATCACACACTGAACTTGGAGGTGAAATATTTGAAACTTTCTTACCTTGTTACTGTGTTGGAACATTGCACCGTCTGTCAGCCACACGACTCCTAGCTGTGCATATATTCCAGCACTTATGAGCAGATTTGGATAAGTTGGTAGTTTTAAGTAAATGTTTGATGGAATTAAACTGCTTCCTCCAGCTTTTGTGCCTCTTTTATGTATTTTTTAAAATGGCCCTAACAAATGGAGCCATGAAGCCATCAGAAATACAGTGGTAAGCATCAAAATTTTGCCTCCACTCGGCTCAACATATACAGAGCAGATTTTCCCATCCAAAGCGCCAAGTCTGGCACAGAGAGGTTAATCCAGCGTTTGTAATTCTCGCATCATTTACTCAGTGGGGCATAATTATGCAATTCTGTGTGTGTTTGCATCTCTCTTATCAGTCAAACTATCATTATGGGAAATATAATGATTTACATAAATGTAAGATGGATAAAGATACAAAGTGCTTGATCAGCCCTGCTTTTGTCATTGTGTGCATCTAACTGCCAAGAAGCTTTTGATCATGTCAGCTTAATAACACAGTCCATCTTGGATAAGTTGTTAATGTTACCTACGTCTTTGTCTTTGTTGGTGGATGTACTTAGGTAGAAAGACGGAAACAGTGCTGTTAGGTTTTCTAAGCATATATTTAAATGATGCGATTGCCAAACTAGCCAACACAAACCACCACAGTGTAGGTGGATAACTACAGGTCAGGGCAGAAAATGTAAACTACATTTTAGACTGTCTTTTTAAATAACACACTTTGTAGAAAAAATATATCTACAAAATATAACATAAATATAAAAAAAACACATTTGTAATCATATACTGAGTAATGATGTCCAAAATAAATAGCAACTTCATAAAATATTGTTATTTACATTTTTCACATCAACCCAATTTTTCATATCAACCCAAGGCAAGTAATACTTCTACAACTATATTGCTGCTTTAAAATTATAAATTGAAAAGATTGTTTAAGAATTGTTGCTGGAACTCTTCTAACATTACTCAGACCAGATAAAGAGAGATGAGGAGGAAGATAAAACCTTCTAAATACTCAGAGTGAGACCACCCTGAGCTGCTGGATGTGTGCACATAAGCTGTCTTCGAGGTGCTTAGAGAACTGAGGAAGGCCTATGGCAGCATTGTCAAGAGGGTGAGCAGGCTTTGTTTCAATGGACGATTAAACAGCTCTCCCTGCTTGTCCTTTGCTCCTCTCCAGCCTTCCGCTCCAGCCAACAGCTCCTCAAGGTTGAGTTGTTTCTCCACACATGCACGCACCTCTTCACTGCCACCCAAATCTCCTCTAACACTCCCTCTCCTTCGCTGTTTCACTTCCTGTCTCCCTCTGATCAAAAACCTCTGCTGAAAAGTCTCAGACAAAAACAGAGATAAATAGACATATTTAACTCTGTTTTTGTCTGAGACTTTTCAGAAATGTATTTAGCATACTTTACAGTTGTGTTATTGTCAGATTACGTGTCTGTGGAAATGATTTACTGGGTATTATTAAGTTCCAAAAAACATAAACCACTTTTTGTTTAATATTCATTTTGGTTGCATGTTTCATGGAAATCAAATCAAATCACTTTTATTGTCACATCACATGTGCAGGTACACTGGTACAGTACATGTGAGTGAAATTCTTGTCTTGGAAACACAACATGCTCATGTTGCCTTTAACTCAGTCGCATCATATCACGTTGAGTGTTTGATCAGTACAGTTTTCTGTTTGAGTTGTAATTAGTGAAGGGCTAGCTGTGGTGTTCTGTAACATTTAGGGAGCTGTCCAGAGTGCTTAAACCCCACTGCAGCTGTCCACTTCGTGCAGTGATTCTTTCAAACCCGGGCTCGCTTATTGGCTGTGTGCTGTCTCACTGCATGTTTCAGCTGAAATAAGAGTAATGATGTGAGGGAGCTGTCCACACAGTGTGGTGCTGAACTTTAGCTATTAGGCCTGCACAAAAAAACAGGACACACAGGCACAATGAAAGAAAAGGCTTTCATTTCATCAAAACATTGATATTTATTAACCCTTCTCTAGTGTGTCTCTAGTGATCTGTTAATATTGAAATTTCTGGGCTCAAAGTTCTGCTTTTAAATGGATGTTATACTGAAAACAGGGATATTGTTGGTGTGGATGTGTGCCCAAAATATATTTAAGCAAATTATTTCAGTGTTTCTTTGTTTCAGAAATTCTTCAGAGTATTCTCTATATTCTTTAAAAATTATGGAAGACAACTTTAACAGGACATGGACATCAAACAACCAAATTTTAGATGCAAATGAACAAACAAACCAACATTTAAACAAAGCAAAAACAACAACAACAAGAATTACAGTGCTGAATGTTTTAACAGATTGCATTCTTAGGAAATAATTAAGGACATTTGTAATCTTCAAAAAAGCCACTTTTAGACTGAGTAAACACGTACAATGTTATTCTAGTGCCATATAAGCCAAGATGATAGAACTCTACATTTCCTATCTAGCTCATTAAACTTTGAAATAGGGCAAGCAACTCTTGTGTCATCAGCTACTTGATTAAAATTAGACTCTATTGCAGTAATAATTGGAATCTATACTGAAGAGTGTGTTATACAGTTTTAACAGATGGAAATGAATGTCCTCAGTGACGGCATTTACATCATTCCTTTGTTTCTGTTCACCCGGATTTTATGATATGTCTCTGATCTATAGCTGCGGACAAAAGGAAATAAAAAAAAATAAAAGAAATCAAACATTTACAGAGGACTTGTTATAATAACCACTGCTTGTAATGCCTGCTTGAATTAGTAGTTAAAACCAAAAGTCAAACTAGCACTTAAAAAAAAACAAAAACAACATGTATACAAACTGTTGTTCTATTGTTTATTTTTTTATATCTATTTACCTCAGCGCTAACCCTGAGAGCTGTTGTTTGTTTAACATAATTTATGTGAAAATCTAAAAAGAGCTGAAGAAGGTAATTTATGATTAATTAAAGTCAGCTGAGTTAACACTGACCCATTTTAAATGTATTCATTTAATCAACCACCATGAAGCACTTAATGATTGAATTTTTTTTTTGCATTAGGCCCACAAATATATTAATCATAGGATGAAAACCTCAACGACAGAAAGACCAAACTGCAGTCCATGAGAACCACCAAAACTGCTCTCTGCTCTTAGCGAAGCTTCTGAGGAAAACAAAAATGGGTACTTTATAGTGGCCACATTTTTATATTCAGTGTCTGCAGTCACATAGGCTGAATGCATGTAACTGTTCAAATATTGGTGGTCTGAATTGCACCTCTTATGATATGCATGTGTTGTTTTATTTTATTTATTTATTTTTACTTGTGTTGTTTATGTCTCCTTAGAAGTCAGCAGCTGAATACTTTTGCAGGCTCACCCCATTCACCAAAGTGCGTGTGCATGAGTTTTGTCCCCATTAAAACCATGATTATACTCTTCACTGCCGCACTGAATGAGCTCAGTCCATTCAATAATTTGACTTGATGAAAGGCCCCTTGCCTATTCAATAATACCTGCCACGTCCTTCTCAGCATAGGTGTGACCAATTAGAGAGGATTGACGCTTTTATCCTCAATCCCTACGAGACAAGCTGTCGTAAATACAGCTAAGGCCTACCGACGGGGTTGTTTATCTGTCCTCTGAGGGGGAGAGAGGAAGACAGGAGGGGGGAGTTGTATCCTGGGTTAGCCAGAAAATTTGGATTTGCTGCTTGGTTGCTGTACTGAGCCAGGCTTCAGCTTAGAGCAAATGACTATTTAATCTGTTCAGTGTTGCAGGTAATTTCTCTCATTCACTCAGAGTAGCCCTGAACCAAAGTGGCTGAAGGCAAATCGATAGATCTTAGAAATACAGAAGACCCTAAAACAAGTTAGAATGAGATTGTGTCGGGTGTATGTACAGCAGAGTCTGGAGATTGATGGTACAAAAGTGAAAGTAAACACACAGGAAGACAATAGCAGAGAAGAACAGAGAGGTTACACTTTTTGCTTTTTTCACAACATTCAATCAGACCATTTGGGATGACACATATGAATCATGGAAGTTTGTCCTAAGGTTAAGCACAGCTGAGTGAGCATTTTGAAAAGAGTATGGGTTTCTTTTTTTCTTTTTTTTCTTTTAGTCGATGTGTTTGTGTGCTCACAAACCTTTGCCCACATGTGAAAGGACAGATTCAACCAAGCGCCTGACTCCTAAAAGTGTTTAGCTGTTCACCACTTGGATGAAGTAAGTCAACTCTTACTTCATCCAAGGAAAGCAGCAGAAGAAGAGAGACAGAAAGAGAAGTTGTGGGAGAAAAGGAGGTTAGCGCTGAGTCTTTGACATGCTGCTGAAATATTGATGAAGTTGCAAAGTGGTGTTTCACTAATAGCCATCTTCTCATTGGCTGTTTTCTCTTTCCCCCTCCCTAGTCAATGTCCCTTCTGTCTCTTACTTAACAGCTACAGCATAGTAATTATCTCCTACAGCTGTTACGCTCTTTTCTAAAGACTGGGCATTTTCAAATCTGAAAGAAATCAGCAGTAATGTAATGAGTTAAGTGATGGAAAGTGTACATGTTGTTTTTTTTTTTGTTTTTTTGTTTTTTTTTTTAAGATGTGAAAGCTAAACTTTGGTGCATCTAACCCTGTCTCTTACAAGACACACTTATAAGCTAATTTGATTTTCCAAGTACATTTTGTATCTAATGTAATTTCTGCCTGGATCATGTTTACTGGCAACATCATTTTCCAGTCCAGGAATGGGAGGTATCAGAAGTCACAAGGAGGATCACATTCTGGGTCCCAAAAGGTTCAGCTCAGGGTCTAACAACAGTTGCCTATGAACTGCAGAGGAAAATTTTCAATCAGCTAAATATGGTACACAGAATCTCTTCCCCTATGAGACTAATACATTTTGCATGAGTACAGTGAGGGTACGTGAAGTATGATATATTCGTGCATGACTCCAGGCATTAAAAAATGTAATAATTAATGTAAACTCCATTATCAGTGTACAAGGATTAATATGAGTTAGAATTTAATATATGCCTGAACCTAAGAACAATACATGCAATTATGCAACAACTAAGGTGTTTTAATTGTCATTATTCATAAGATATTAACCATGTTCATGTCTTCTCCATAGTCAACAGTTTGTAGGAGAAGCTGAAAATCAACTCCTGTCAAATTCCAAATGTTGTATTAATCATTATCAAAGCATAAATTCTTCATGCCTTTATCATGACATCATGACTGTGATGAAGTGGTGAATGGAATAAATGGTTAATGGAACACAAAATTTAATATATCCTAATCTCTGTTTGGGGTAAAAAGAGCTGTAACTCACTGTCCAATGTCTGATTGTTCTTTTCTTTAATAGAAAAAACTACAACCATGTTGTAGAGACAAATATTCTCATATATATATACACAGCAGTAAACAGTTTAAGAGATCACTAATAAACAGCAGCACAAGACTTGACAAGAGAGCAGTGCCTCTCCACTGTAGCCAGTGCAGTCAGTCCTAGTTTGAACAGAAACAATTACTTTATAGGGGAATGAGTGTGATTACATGGTGCCCTGAGAGACTCAACAAGCAATTACAAATCAGTAAATAATAATTATAATGGCAGCTTGGCTGAGAAGCTGTCTACAGTGGAAGCAAAGACCTCCTGGTAACAGATACGAGGAATATCAAGCTAGATGCACATGAACATGTGTTTAGCCATTTCACTTTCTTTCTCTCTGTCTCACATCATCTCTCACACATAAGCAATCACTAAGCACGTATGTTAAATATTATCTGAAAATACCTGCATGCCTCTAAACTAGTAGTGTTTGAGTGCACACACACTGAAGGATGGAAATGCACATCGATGTCCTTGTTTCTGTGTAGCATGCTGCATGTATTTCACTGTTAGTTACATTTCATTGCATCTATAGACTTGTGGGAATTATCATGCATACTTTATACATTCTTATGTAGCCATTTACTAAAATAACTCTTCCAGACAATTAAGCATTTCACTGCTTTGGATAATGATGATGATGATGATGGATGACTTGTTATATTTTATATTCTACTGTTGTCAGTCATGGAAACGCCTGCTGTGTGGTTTATCATGTTAAAGAAGCTTATTATACATTCTTACAATATAAAGAATGGAAAAATAAAACGTTTACACAAATCCCAAGGACAGGCCATGGATTATATCAGCTATAATCTATCGGAGGGTAATCGTTTTAACTCTCTTTAAATATTGCCAAAGAGCAAATGAAACGGAGATAAGACATTTTTACCTGCTATTATGAGTATGTACGCTGAATTACTCTTTGTAAAAGATTGTTTTGACTGTTTTGTTGCACTCCTTCTTCAGCAGAAAATAATCAGAGCATGCTGTTCCCCAGTGTCTCACTCTATGTCACAGTTGGTTAAAAACAAAATCCTAGTACAGCAGGCTGCCTTGAGAAAGGCAACCTTGTTTAATTCCTCTTTGTTCTGGTTCTGTTATGCATGTCTGATAATAAGCCAGAAAGAAATGGCCATTAAGACCATTTCATGTGTTTTGTTTTGTTTTTTTGCTTGAATGGTGTTTCTATGACGATTACTCGTGATATTAAAATCTGTCTCGGGTGATTGGACCACAAATCTACGACCAAGATACGCTGCCATTTTTTGTGCCTCCAGGGCATCTGGCTAGCCACTCATCACTTCTGCTAGAATGTTAAAAGGCCGTCTGTCACCAGTCAAGCAACACATTTGTCTAGCGAGGGCTAGCAGCCATGTGATAGACTAGCAGCCTGTTGGGACTGTACCCCACCTCTCAACCTCTGATAGCTCCCTCCTAATGGTAAACAAGGTCTATCTATCGCATAGAGCAGGTTCGTGTCATGAACAAGCTACCAAAGCTTTAGCTATTGAATCTCACCAAATTGTGGCCTATAAATATCAGTTTGTCTTATTCTGTTGACCCTTTTTTTTCAGGAATATGTATGATCCATTCTGAACAGTCCAAAATTGGTGGAAATATTGTTCCCTGAAATGATCAACATTTTTAGAGTTTAGCAGTTAGTAGAATCACAATGATGACCCTGCACGTCCAATTTATTCCTGCAGGTTTCCCAAAGTGGCTCAGCTATTGCCTCACTAGCTCACATCAATGTTAAAAGGCACTGAAGCTGCCTGAAAGCATTCTGTTTTTTCCTTCTCTTTTCTTTTTTAATGGAATTCAGCTACAGTATATTTTATAAACTTCAGTAGCTCACTACAGAGTGATTTATCACATAGGTAATAGTATGCCAGCACTATTTGAAAACACATTGTAGGGATAACAGTCAGCTAACATATTATAACAAATGTTAAGCTTCCAAGCAAGTGCTTAGGCCTGTACATCTGTGCTGACTCAGAATGGGAAAGGCTACACCCTTTTGACCTCAGCTTATGGTGGCAAATTCTGATTATTCAGGGTTCTGGAGAAGAAAAGCGGTTACAACATGGTCCATCGCCAACCTTAAACTGGAAAGGTCAACATTTTGAATGGAATTGAATTGTAGCCGAAAATGAAAAAGTGCGTGTACAGGGAATCAAACTGTGGCCACAAGTTGGCTGCTGAACTTATGGGCTGTAAAAGAAGTGTGTCGGAAAGAAATGCAGAAGCTTTGAGGGCAAAAAAAAGAAGAAACTGAACATATATTTAAAATTCCATAAGACACCATCCATTATTATTGCATGAAGAAAGAAGCAGAGGTGGGACCAAGTCATTGTTTTGCAAGTCTCAAGTAAGTCTCAAGTCTTTATCCTCAAGTCTCAAGTCAAGTCTCAAGTAATGTCAGGCAAGTCAGAGTCGAGTCTCAAGTCACTGGTGTAAAAGTCCAAGTAAAGTCACAAGTCTGAAATTTTGAATTTCAAGTCCTTTCGAGTCTTAAAAAAAAAAACGAAAAAAAGCATGTTGCAGTTATGCTAAATGTAAATATTAGACCATGTAATTTTAAAATCTGTGTTTTTCTCAACACATGACAAAATAGTGAACTTAGAAAATATACACAAATTGTGAAATTGCACCTCTTTAAAATGCAGCTCAATTAAACCTAGCTCCTAGAATAATTTTCACCGACAGTTCTGAGATAAGCTGCATGTTATTCTTGGATGCGCTTGTAGGACCGGCTTTAAAATCGCATGACAAAAATATCATACATAAATAAATGATATTTTTTTTAAAATATCATTTTTAAAAAAACTGCATCACCAACGTAGCCTGGAAAACATTTGCTAGTTAGATGAAGTCAGCTATCTCATCGTAGCATATTTATATGCATATTTATAATTATACGCTTCTTGGAGTGAGTGCATACACTCATGAAGTTTAGTAACTTCCGGTCACTGCAACAAGCCCAGGTACAGTTTACCGACGGATGGGTGCAGGACCTTGAAATGCACCGTGTAGAAAGTAAAGACCATCGTACGTATCATAAGTTTACCAGTCTCACAAATCATCGTCATAAATACACATTCGTTAACCGTTTATTAATAGGACCTTTGAGCTCAACGGTAATTAATTAGCAGTGGAAATAATTTCTGGTAGCATCACAGAAATGTAGCAGTGACAATAATACTGTATGCTGTAATCGCACTGGGCAATTAGTGATACAAAACAACAGTTTTATCCTGTGAATAAACGTATATGTTTTTGTCAATGTACCATAATAACAGAAGCGAAACGCAATATTGTGTCAGGACAATTCACTATTTATGCACAATAAACACAATAAATAAAGGAGCATAGCGCGACAATTTCTGTTCAGCGCCAGACTTGCTTGTAACCTATATCACCAATTATGTTAAGAAAAATGACGTATTAACTACAACAGCAGACTGACCTTTGTGGAAATGCTTGGAGCAGACTAACCTGTGAGCTGGAGTGTTCTGGGACGTTATATTTGGTCTTTGAATGGCTGCAATCCAGTCGCCTCTTTATTACTTCGGAAACATGGCTCGAACAATTTCTCTTCAACGACGTAATCCGATAACAATCGATCTCTTTACCCGTCGGCTTCCCGTGGCTGTCATGCGACCGGCTATTGCAGTTAATAATACAACGGCTTCTTGACATTTTTGTGTTTCTTTTTTATCGCTGTATAACTGATTTTAATTGAAAGCCTGCGTGCGCTAGTACCGCTTGCCACGAGTTCCCAGAATCCTTTGCGGTTCTACCCGTGAATGACGTCACATTTTCAATCTCTATATAATATGCGTGTTAAATTTTATATTTGGGGTAAAATATCAAGTCTTTTCAAGTAAACCGGTTCAAGTTCAATTCAATTCCCAAGTCATTGGTGTAAAAGTCCAAGTCAAGTCACAAGTCTTAGAACATTTTTTCAAGTCAAGTCTAAAGTCATAAAATTAATGACTCGAGTCTGACTCGAGTCCAAGTCATGTGACTCGAGTCCACACCTCTGGAAAGAAGGCGATAAGGGATTTGGGGCTTTAGATAGAACTGTAATGATAATTCAGTTTGAAGTGTGGTGTGTGTATATAGAGTCTTTTATGCAATGTAAGGAGAGTCCTAATATTGCATCAGTACCGAAATTTATGCTGAAATTGAGTGTCAAACAAGGTGCACACTTCTCAAAGCAGACATGATTCAAATCCACAACAGACTCCTACTGCCTAAAGGTGGGTGCAGCTTTGTCCTTGAAGAAATCACTTCTGTCAGGAGAGAAACATTTATCACATAAAGGTGATCATTCAGCACAACAGAGACTGGAGATTTTCCTGCTATAGTGTCAGGGATTTCCTACCCCAGAATAAAGCATAACACCATGTGAAGTCAAACTAATGCTATATTCTGTTCTGAGAGCTCAAGCTGTGTTCACTTTTACGCATCCTGAGAAGCCAGGAGGGAAGTAGGGGAGAAAAGGTATATGCATAAAGCACTGATAATGATGAGGAGTAACACAGAAGGCAATATGATTTTAAAAAGAGAGGGAAGTAAAGACAGAGAATGCAGAGGAAGCGAGAAAATATCCTGTAAGGTCTATTTAACTAGGTCATCGAAGTATTCATCTTCACTGGCCTCCTTCTCTCACTGCCTCCCTCTCCTTTTCTCTCTCTCAATTCCCCATCTCCCCATATTGTTCATCCACTGCCTGTGTAGCCCGATGCCTATTGCCATCTACTTCTGCTAGCCTGGATGCTAATGGCTGGCCATGAAAGTTTAAATACCCTGAATGGCTCAATAATTTAATAATTATCACTCAGCAGATGGACAGCAAGCACCTCCTCCTAGCCTCTTTGGTTTCTCTGACAAGAGAAAAACACATCGCCAACTTGGGAAGATTTTGAGAGTTTATTAAAAATATAAAACTAAGCATGACATGAAATGGCAGTGAGATCTGTCCGAGGCGCTTTACAGTGTGTAAACTGAGCATCCCTGTTGTAGGAAAAAGAAGGATGAGGTCCCCAAACAGAATGCTCTTTTTACTTTTCATAAGGAAATTTGGCGTACATAACTTACACACATTCACAAAAAAAATGTACTTTATTTACTTTCAATAAATGTGCGTATTATGACCTTAATCTAGTCCCCATAGCAGCTGTAAACTTCCAGAGATTTATATGCTCCTTGAATGGCCAGTGGTCTACAGCAGAAACCTTTTGTCCGTCGTATCTTTGCTCTGTTAACTGCATTTTCTTTATCACATAAACTTGCAATTGTGTTTCACCTGGGGACTTAAATAACAAAGCAAGCATAACTGGGCAGGCAAAAAACCTTCCTCAAAGAACAGAGTTTCTGGTGAAAAAGCATTAAAGGCTTGCATGTTCATTGCAATATCTAAGAATACACCTCAAACACTGAAACTGCTTCCAGCGCTGACACACTGGTGTGTCATTCTCAAAGACAACCAAGGAAATTACAGTATATGCCACAACTAATGGTTTTAAAAGTGACTGAAAACTCCCATTGTTACACTAGCATTCAACAGAAATTGGTGGTAATGGAGCAGTGACAGTTGAGTCTCTGATAGAATAGGTACTAAAACATTGCTCAAGCTGCAGTGGATGTGTCACCAAGGAATCTACGGTGATAGATTTCAGGGAAAAGGGAGCTGAGACTGGAGCTATGCTATGCCTTTTAGAGATAATCGTAGGACAGCAGGATCACAAATTTTTGTGCACGAGAGTATTCCTGGTTTTGCATGCCCTCCCTCTTTTTCCCTTTCCATCTTTTCCTCTATGATGTGTGAAGGCCAGTGGGTTCCAGTCTTAATTACTGATGAGAAATGGAGAGCCCGGACACCTGGCCTTACCTCTCGGCATAGTTCACTCTGGGATCATTTCTCGGTCGATGGTACAGCACGACTGTAACGTCCAGCCACAAATAAAGTGCTTGCGTGTTTGGTGTGTATGTGTGCATTTGTGTGTGTTGTAGCTTACTACCTGACACCTAAGGTTGTCAGGTGGTAAAGCTCTCCTGGGCGTTCTGATATGAGTCTGCTTGCTTCAGCACCAATATTCCCACAGCCTTCTGTAGCTAGGGGGCCACGTCAGCAACACAAACAATAACACCAAAGACAGTGTGGCACATGGTAGAACACATACCTTAATTAACCCTCTGTAGACCATATAATGCACCCTCTGGTGCATTATATATTCTTTTTATTAGCCCAGTGATATTCGGCTTGTTTGCTTACATGTAGGTTAGGAAAGCAACATTTCAGTGATCCCGTGTAATGCTGATATTACTGTCATTGCATATGATTTATTATTCCTCTGCTGGTGGTAAACTTCCACCCGACCCATATCTTTTGATCGGATCAACAACAAAATGCAGCAATTCTTTTTTTTAAAAGGGGAAATTCAAATAATTACAGGGGTCCTCAATATTCAAGGCTTGATAATCTGGATATTCAAGTCAGGTAGAAAAGTAAGAACATAATAATAATAATTTTTGAAGCACTAATGCCTGTCACCCATAAGAGTTGCAACTGTAACATGTCGGTGTATGGTAAATGGCCTGTATTTATATAGCGCTTTACTAGTCCCTAAGGACCCCAAAGCACTTTACATATCCAGTCATCCACCCATTCACACACTGGTGATGGCAAGCTACATTGTAGCCACAGCCACCCTGGGGCGCACTGACAGAGGCGAGGCTGCCGGACACTGGCGCCACCGGGCCCTCTGACCACCACCAGTAGGCAACGGGTGAAGTGTCTTGCCCAAGGACACAACGACCGAGACTGTCCGAGCCGGGGCTCAAACCGGCAACCTTCCGATTACAAGGCGAACTCCCAACTCTTGAGCCACGATCGCCCCTGTATATCAGGGAGTCAAGATAAAGATAGTGAGCCTGAAAGAGAGAAAACAAATTATGGATGTTATCATAACACTGATGTGTGTTGGCCTTTTACTACAGATATATTAAATCTTTTTTGGAGGTGTACAGGTATCCCATAATAAACATCTGAAACAGTGCCATCCTTTTTATTATTTTGCATAGCCTACTTTTTGTGGCCACTTATTTAATATGCTGTCATTTGTATGACACTTACATAGATATAATAAAGTATATAATAAAGTCAGATTAAGGGGGGAAATTAATTACGTGCCATGTGAGTAACTCAAACCTTATTTATGATATTATCTATTATCTATGAACGTGATGATATTTCCTTTTTGATAACTTAAAGCTAAAGGTTAAATTTTGCTTTGATTGCACTGCTGAACATCATACAGTAGCTTTAATCTGAACATATTTTCCCTCTTGTGATGTCTGCTTAGATTGCACTTTCATGTTTGACCCTCCTTCTCTCCTCCTAGTCTCTTTATGTCTGTCTTGTGTTGTCTCATCTCCGTGCAAAACTGCAGATGTGCAAGATTTTAAACGTTTCCCTCAACTCAAACTTCTGTCCAATTACTGTTGGTCTTTTTGATGACTTCAGCTTTATCCATCTCAGGACATTTAGCTCTCCAATGCCTTTTTTTCAATTCTGCATTTCCCTCGTCTATTCCATTTTGCTCATGTGCTGGATTTTTTTTTTTTTTTTCATTCTCTTACCTCTCCCGTCCTTATCTGCCTTACCTTCTGATAACCCTTTTCTCTTTTCCTCACTGCTGTGACTTCCAATGCTCCCCCTCTTCTCCCTCTCAGTCCTTCTATCGTCATCCATCTCATATCATGCTAGCCTGGGTTGTGGTGTGGCATGCTGTCTATTGAATAGTTATCAGAGTGCGTCTCCTCTCAGCTGTGGGTGTGAATGCTGAACATGGAGTTATGCAGGCAGAGAGGGCTCTGTGAGAAGAAATGGGTGGGGGTTAGGTTCGAGGGGACAGTACTGCAAGCTATAGGAGATGGATGGAGGGTATCAGAGGCTTGACTGACAAGGCAAATGGTAATAAATGACTCTCATGCCTGCTGACAAATGAACACACGGGGCTAGGAATAGAACCAATCACTGCAGATAAACACTGACATGACACGCAGTTTGTGTGGTCTCCTCTAATGTGGGCCACTTTTCTGTACTTTAACCAAAAAATACTGCAATAATTTGCTCTTTAAGTTTCATGGAGTCACTTTTTGGTCAGATCACAATTGAAAGTCTGTGTTTAGGATGTGAATTTGTGTGTGCATGTACCGGATTGTGTAATGCTCAAAGAGGCATTGATGTGATGGATGGACTTGTGTGCTGCTCCACTGGGGCCATTAGTCAGCTAGAGAGCAGGGATGGCCACCTGGGTGTGATGCACCATGCTGGAGGTTGAAGGCCAGGACAGACAGTTCCCACTGCCTGTGTGTTAATGCTACATTTTGTGTTCTTGTATCCTTGAGAATGTGTAACCATATGTTTGTTTAAGCGATGGATTCTACAATTCATATGCTTGCATTGCTTCCGTTGGGAAGAAGGTTGCATAACAGATATTAATCAGAACAGAATACAATAATTGCACATTGTCTTAATTTACATATGTAACAATGTGTGCTTGTTATTGCAATAAATCCAGTGGAACTAAATACTGGACAGTGAAAGAACTGTAAAATAACTGTGGAAACTGGTGTTCCTTCTTTCCCTGTAAATCTGTGTTAATGCAGGGGTCTCTCTTTTACATGATTGCTATCATCAGTCTTTGTGAGAAAAAAAAATGAAGCAGAAAATTTCAGTTTGTTATCCAAATTGTTCTTTTAATATGTACTGTGTGTATAGATAAATGTAGCTGACTATCAAAATTCAGCAATATTCTGAATAAATCAGTGAAAATGTGAATGGCTAAAGCTTCTTATAAAACACTAACAAAATACTAGTTGGATGACTTTGATTTTGTAGATTTTTATGTATTTCAGCTACCAAATAGAGGAGGGAGCTATAATTGATCCTCTTTGTAATGATTTGATATTAATTATTCAAGCATTTTCCTAAGTATCATGTCATAAATTCTAAAAAGTTCTGTGTTTACAAAGTTTGTAAGACCTTGTCATTTCAATGTGGGTTACAAAAAAATCAAGAAAGGTAATTTGTATGCCATTTCTTTTGTCATATTATCTTCATGTATCAAATTGGAAAAAGTAAACAACATAACAAAGATATGGTTATTATATTTTATCACAGGTTATTCTGACACTGTCTTATTATTCTCAGTAGACGGAGTATATGGATTCATATAACGAGCTGAACACAGATCCTGGAAAGGCATGCTGTTATAAGAAAACCAAATCAATCACCCTTTAACATCAGCTAACCTCGTCCATGTGTTCGGTGCGTAAATACACGCTCACCTCTAAACCAAAACCTTCACATCAGCAGCACCTTGGCCGTTGTGTCCAGCACTGCATCAGCTACTCTATTATATCTGCTCACATGGCCGCATACAGGTTTGCTCTAGACTTTAAACATGCAATCACATGTGGCCAATCACATGGACGTATGCAGATATTGTGGGAGGAAAACAAAAATTTCAATTACCCGCACTGTCAGTTTGGTTGCCTGCTTGAGTAATGCTGTTTGGGTTGATGGCAGACATTGCAGTAACAAGCCTCTCTACTGTTACTTCAAGCCTGCACTGAGGCTCCTTCACTCTTTCAAAGCACTAGACCCACAGTTGCTGACATGTGGATGTGCTGGCAGTCACCAGAGACAGCAAAAAAGTTTGCAAGCTTTAGATTAGAGAATCTGAGAGCTGAACTGTACAATTTAAAAGATTGGATGGTGTAGCAACCTAGAGAGCAAAAAATGTATATATATCATTTAATCAAACAGAGTTATGTAAGTTTTTCTTCTTCATTCTTTCATTTACCCTCAAGTATGTACTTTTATTTCTTTCCAAAACTAGGTAACTTAGTACTATTTACTAAGTACAGTTGAAGCTATCTATTTACTGTTTTTATACTATTTTATGTCTTCTACAAGTATTTTTTTATAATAAATAATAATGGATTGCATTTGTATAGCCCTCAAAGCGCTTTACAGTTCCACTATTCATTCACTCTCACATTCACACACTGGTGGAGGCAGCTACAGTTGTAGCCACAGCTGCCCTGGGGCAGACTGACAGAAGCGAGGCTGCCATATTGCGCCATCGGCCCCTCTGGCCAACACCAGTAGGTGAAGTGTCTTGCCCAAGGACACAACGACCGAGCCGGGGCTCGAACCGGCAACCTTCCGGTTACAAGATGAACTGCCAACTCTTTGAGCCACGATGTGCAAACTGCGTTGCATCCCACTTCCATCTCAGTTCCTCCTTTTCAAGCACTCTTTAATCAATAATCGAGTGCAGTCATCCTCATTTCTATGTTTCTTTGGTTTTATTTTAGCCGAAGGTATCTGTGTTGCCGAGGTGCCCGGGCGTTTTTGTTTTGCTTGGAATTATTTAAAGTAGCCTCAGAGTATTGGTACCTGCTTATAGTGTTTCATTTCACTTGCCTATGAATTTGCCTCCTTTCTGAGCTGAAAATCTGATTATTACATGGCCCAAATCCTAAAGTTGTAAATATGTATGACCTGACATAATGAGGTAGTAGAGCTTGGAGCAGTTTCTTCTAAAACCAATATCTCTCCTGTTTTATGTTTTAACAAATTGCAAAACACAGGTTGTCTTTGACCCCCACCACAAACACATGCACAGGCACACATCCACCCACACGCACGCACAGATTCATGAACAATAGGAATAAAATGCAGGAACTGCTATTCTTCAAAAGACATTCACATATAGCTTTGACTCCTCCGTTTGCAGGAACGCACTCAGCTCTCTGTGGACTGTGCTGGTGAGAAACGGTCATGCAACAATGAGCCAGTGAAAGACACCAACACAGAGTGAAAGGATCAGGTTAACAGGAGAGAGTGAGAAAGACAAAACCAGGCAGATGCAGTGCAAAGCTCCTTTGTGGAGGGGGAGCTTTAACTAAAACCCAAATGACTTCTGATGCCCCATATCGCTGTTCTACATAAATACACCCCCACACACAGACACACAAAGATCTGCATGTGAAAACACACACTGACACCCATCCGCCCACATATACACTCCTATCGCTGCCACACATGAGTAACCCAGATGTGCTTCCCACGTACATCTCTTCTCTACACCCCTCCCGCAGTGAGAATAAAGAGGACAAGAAGAACAGAGCGCACTGCATAGACAGGAAGAAAATGAGAGAACTGAGCTTTCCCGATACAGTAAGACAGCGAAAGAGTGGAAGGACCCAGAACACAAGCAGAGAAGACAGAGTGAGGGGCGGGCAATAGAGACAGTAGTGATGTGTCCCAATAGGACAAAAAAAGAAGAGGGAAGCACAGAGGAACAGTGGGATGACTCACACTAACACATGAGAGAGGACACAGGGAGAGGAGTTCAATAATATATGTTTGGGAATCCCCTTAATGCTTTGTTGAGCCAACTCCATAGTGTTAGATGCTAAGTAAGAAAAATAAAGAAATCAAACATATGATGAGGATCCACAAAGATTTCAGGTGTCCAAAATCTTTGAAGTAGGCTTTTAAATAGGCTTTTTTACATATATGTATGTATATATGTATGTATGTGCATGTCAGTAAGATCTCACCTGGAAACAAATGCTGTTGTTTGTTGTATCCACTTATTTTCATAGATGTAAAGGCAAAAATGCTATTGGTGATGAGTGTGAGCAGCCGTATGTAATATTAGATTATGCAATATGTTTGCTTCCTTCTTTTGGCCTCTCAATAAAGGTCAGTACTGCCATGATTGCTTGCTAAGTTGCGTGCAAAGTTGAACACTTGAAACAAAGTTCAGCCATCCGAGAAAGAATCGGACTACATTTTTAAAATTCCTTCAATTTTAAGGTAAGATATTAAATAAATAAAAAAAAGTGAGACTATTTTCTTAATAAAATCAAGAACAAAAAGTCCAACTTTTAGTATCCAAGTTCCCAAAATACTAAATCTGAAAATACTTAAATCATATCACAGGTATCAAGAGAAAGGAGTATTGCATATACCGTAGAGTCAGGAAATACAAAAACCTTTCCCGTAGTGTGGTCTGGAAAATGACAAAGTTATGAATAAACTGAATTTCTTTTAAATAAAAGTTTGATTAAGTCAGAAGAATATTGCTAGAAGATAAAATATGATTCCAGCTGAGGATTTATTAGAGGTTATGTCAACTTTACTTCCTCTGTGAGAAATAAACAGAAGCGAAGAACAAATGACAAATTAGCCACGGAGGCTGCATGATTGGTTGAATATTGTGCAGCAGGTGTTGGATATTGGAGCCTCGAGTTCTGTTCTGACTTCTGCAGTTACAGGTGGGGGATCTCCTCAGCTGGGGAGACACTGATTGACAGCCTGAGGTGGGAAGCCAGATGCTCCCCCTGCAGGTGATTCTTCAGCTCAGTTTTCCTCTTAAGTTAAAGAGATGATTCTGAAGCGCAACTGACTGGGGAGCAGAGGTGGATTTGAGGAGAGGATGTACAAATGCTGTCCCTGTGGTGTACTGCTGTGCAATCATGTCCTGCGAACATGCACATTTCAGTTTCGCCTGATTATTTCAAATGATTGTCGTGATCCGTTATTAAAATAAAATAGAAAATCAAAAGATGTCGTTCCTCAGCCTGCAGTTTAATTTTCACTTCAACAAATCCATGAAGGTTTGCTCTTCGCTGATCAATGAATCCAAAAATCCTCTTGACCATATTTTGGTGATTTCTACATATATCTGTGGTCTGATGCTTGGCTAACCAAGCTGCACGTTAGCACAACCACCACAAAGTGGACAGCCACACGGCTCACTGACTCATGTTCCTTTCCAGCACACAGAGCATGTATACACGTGTCCGTTGTGTGTGAATGTCTGCGTCCCAATGGTCAGATGCATGTGTCTGTGTACCCATATTAATATTGCATACCTATCCCCCTCAAAAAAAGGAGGATGGAGGATTCGCTTGAGAGCACCACTCTCAAAACACATTTACTTTTCATTCATTTAATTTAGGACCAGTTATGCAGAAACTGTCATTTTGTATGCAGCTTGTGCTTGGATGAGTTTAATTACTTAACTGTCAAACATTTTCCAGCATATGCAATTTCTGAAATATTGGTTTTGGTACTTATGTGGTATGGTTCTCAATGGGACTGATAAAAAAAAAAAAAACAGGTTTTAACAAAATTGCTATGACTTCACTTGAAAACTGCAGTTTTCATGGATAGTTTTACCAGTTTTACTGCGGAATATGTGATGTTTTGTCAAAACACGTTAAAACATATAAGTACATATAAATAAAACTGTAGAGGAATCAAGCATCTATATTACGACAAAAAACAAAACACACGATACACAGATTAATACTCATAGTTGAATGTGCACACAGTTAGCTAAAATAATTATATAGAAAAGCACAGAGTGACCAGTCTTCTTCAAGAGATGAGGGTAACTGCGGGCTATTACCCTCACAGAGGCAAAAGACAGCTTGAAGCTAGCAAATAGAACCATTACAGCCAAAGAGAGCCAGTGTTTCATCACTAGATAGGAAATCAATTAAATATGGTAAATGGCCTGCATTTGTATAGCGCTTTTCTAGTCCATAGGACCCCAAAGCGCTTTACACTACATTCAGTCATCCACCCATTCACACACACATTCACACACTGGCGATAGCAAGCTACATTGTAGCCACAGCCACCCTGGGGCGCACTGACAGAGGCGAGGCTGCCGGACACAGGCGCCACCGGGCCCTCTGACCACCACCAGTAGGCAAACACGGGGTTAGTATCTTGCCCAAGGATATTTGGCATGCAGCCAGGATGCAGCCTGGGATCGAACCACCGACCTTCTGATTAGTGGCTGACCTGCTCTGCCACCTGAGCTAAAGCCAATATACAGTATGTTGCCTTCTCACTCCCGAATGCTTGTCCTTAAGCTCTCAGCACAGGCTCTTATTAGAAATGGAGCTGGAATACAACACTATCATACTGTAATAGGTCTGAAATTTCCTCTAGGATCCTCTACACATTTCAAAGACAAAGACCACATCCCACGAAATCTGATATATCTGGACTTAGACTGAATAGATTAACAAATGCAGCATGGCATTTTGTCCAGCAGTGCTTGAGACAGTTCATATATGCATGTATAGTCAATATTTATTCATTGCCTGTAATATCTTAGGCAGCCTTTCTTGTAGTCTTCAATCCATGTGTTTTTCTGTGGCACAATAATGTGATGTGTTGTATCTTTGGCCCAAAGACACGGTGGGAAGGTGTTGTTTTATTGATACATTTATATGCACTTTTTAATAATACAGCATATTAATACACTGAGTATGCACAGTGTGTATGGAAGGCTCTCTTGCACCCTTTTGCTGTGATAAGACACTCAAGAGGTAGAGTGTTTGCCCCATGATCGGAAGGTCGGGGGTTCAAGTCTACCCTGAGGTACATCTGAGGTTGCTGGATTGGTGGCTGCCCACTGCTTCACTGAGTGAATGGGTTAAATAGAAAGTACTATTTTCCTATGGGACTAATAAAGCATACATTATAAGCTCTGAAAGTACCTCGTTAGTGCAAGGATGTGGAATTTCCATGGGGTCGGTCAGCCTGTGCACTGGGCTACCTGGTCACATGCAAATATTTCCATGAACAAGCTGATGATAGCTGATGCTTAGTTGAAAACTCTCAGTGTTGTTATGGGATTCTTCCTAGAACAAAAATGTAATAAAAAAAAAACAGGAGAATATGAAAGTTTACAGGTTCTAGAAAGGACACAGGCAACTGTGTTTTCTATGATAAATGTCTTATTTAACAATTTCCCTGGACATCCTAATTGTGGTGTTGGCTCGTGTTTCAGTGCACTGAACTGGAAAACCTTGGCATCTGTGCTGCTCCCTTTCCTCCTCCTCTCCCACTTTCTCTCACTTTTGGAGTTTCTCTTGTTTCCACATTCCCATCACACCAATATTCCCACGACATCTTTTTTTCTACCGCTTAGCATATGAAAAATGATCACAATTATGTCATAGATTTGGTAAGAATAACAATATCAGTTTTTCCAACTGGAACCCCAAGCATTATGCAGTCGAGCTAAACCAAGCATCTGCTGTGTGAAGTAAAGTAGTGGTTAGATGCCAGGTTTATTCATTTAAAAAAAAAAAAAAGATGCGTGTATATCTATGTGTGGTTGTATGTCTAACGTTAACTGAAGACACACGCCTTTGAAATTGCATTCAAATTCGCTATTTTGTGAGCAAAATCACTGCGAGCAGTAATTTTAATTGGTTAGGCGTACTATGAAACACTCCATGCAGTACATGTACTGTATCTATTTTTGGTCCCATTCAGTGAAGGAGCCCAGACCTGTGCAAGCAGCCAAAAGCCATTTTTATGAGCACTAAATGCTGTCCAGTGCATTCACCCCTGCAAATAAAAGAAGCACTAGTCTTGTCTCTGTGAAACACGCCATTACTCCTCCATTGTTTGCCAAAGCACTTTGTTGAGAAATAATTTACACCAAGTCTTTTCCCTTCCAGCATTTTCAACACAAGGTCAGGTCCACAACAGCAATGGCCCAGCAGTGTCAATATACACCAACCAATAGTGATGGTGCTTTTGTGAGAGGAGTATGAAATTGATTAAGCTGGTTTATTACAGCTGGACACTACATTTGTTTTTGACTTCACGAGTGAGCCACGAAATGAAAAGAGCCCTAATTAGGCTCTTTCTTTTTACAATGATGGAATACTTCTCATGTCTAATATATATTTTTCAATAGTACAAACAGGGTAACGTCATGCAGCATGGAGACCGAGTTTTAAGAACATGTTGAACATGTAATTGTAAATTAGAACATGATTTTGATTGTGTACACCCCACACAAAAGCATAATAGGCACTGAAAGGCTGGCAGGGGTGTGTACATGCAAACTATTGTTCATGAATGCATATTGCAGAATGATGTGTATCTTGTCATTTTGTCTTCATTCAAACCTATTTCATGTTCTAATACTGAAATGTAAAGATTGGTTTGAAGCATATTCCCATCTGTAAAAGTAGCACAGTTGATGAAAATGACAGTTAGTGGTCACAGAACATTGGATTGGACTGACCTGGCCTTAATGCTGAAAAGGGTTTCTTCCCTTTGTTTACTTTCTGACTTATCTGTCTCCACAGGCCTATTGTTTTTGCGACACATAATCAAACAGCAACACTGCAATTATTTCTCAACAAGCACAATGTTTCAGTGTAAACATACATAGGCTCTACAAAGTCTATTTATTTATATTCTCCGTGTTTCTCCATGTTGATTGTGTTCTGCCTGCTGGTTTTGACAATTACACAAAATCAGAATGGATATTTGGGCAAACCCAAGAAAACAAGATAAAAAAAACATGACTTGTGTAACACTCATGTGTTCCAAATCTACCCTTCTTTGGTTCCCATTGGTATTAATGGCTGATAGACACCTATGTGAATACAAGCCTGGATTCAGTGTGCATGTCTGCAGTAGCAAGATTAGTCCTCATCATCTTGCTCTCCAGGGGCATATGCCACCTCCTTTGCGAAACCACTCAAAGACCCACTGTGGATGGATTAAACTGTACATTGGGAGAAAAGTGTGTGAAACATGCTTCTCATTTGCAATGCAAATTTCAGCTTCCAGTCTCATGGGGCCTATCATAGACAGCATGCACAACCAGATGAACACGCAAGCAAGTGCTAGTCCTTTCATTTTCTATGCTCTCTAGCACCCTCTTCTTCCCCTGCTTTCTGTTTTTCTCTTTAACTGGCTCCATTTCTAAAGATGTTTACACATTTCATGGATACTGATTCTAGTGGTGTGTGGAGCTCCCAAGTTGGGAGGTAAACAGAGCTTCCGAGATGGCTTGCTGTTTTACCCACCAACCAGTTAAAATGTGGAAACAGCCAACTAAGAAGCTCATTATGCACCATGAGATTGCTCTAAATGGGCCTTTGTTGCACTGCAGCCATCACTAAAGCATTTGTATGACTGTGGGTGAAGTTGAGCAGTTCATAAAGGTTTCACAATGGTATATATAATATGCATTAGATACCACATAACCCACAGCACAGATGTTTTGATGAGGATAAAAGGAGACGAGTGTCTGCTTGGTTGGGTTTGTGGTTGTATTGCATTCTAGTTAATAGATAAAATTGTAAAATATTCCCAAAAAATCTGCCTAAAAATAAAACATGTGCACAAGTTTGTGAATTATTTACTAGTCTTTAAGGGTTTAAACACTAGCAATCGCCTGCAATGTGAGAGATGTCTGAAATCAGCTCTCTTTTGCAGAAAAACATATTTTGTATATTTTAGTGCAGTGAACATGTAATTATATTAATGTATACATATACCATGAGCATCAACCCTATCAGCGTTTAATATTGAGTGACTTTGATTTGCTGGGCCTTCGTCTTCCTCTCTGAGCAGCAAAAAGGTGAGCAGATGTTCCGTTGTTGTTCCGCTCGGCAGCAGGACATTTTTTTGATCATAAGAGAATTCCAGCCAGACAATGAGCTTTGGAATCCAGACATTTCAACAGCTGGTAAAGACTTTGCTCACACATAACCACACATCTGCACAAAGTTGAGATTATTTATATATTTATTTCTCAGAAGTGCCGTCTTTGTTTGTTTCCTCCTTTAATAGAAATGTACAGTAATTGTTCTGAGAATACGCCTTGAGGAAAGTTATCAAGATCCTTGTTTTGTTTTTTTTCAAAATGTGAATATACCACACATTTTCTCCACAAACTCTCCATTTGCTGACTTCAACCCTAACCTGATTTTCTGCTGGTTTATGGCATGCTAAGTGGAACTGTGTCTCACTTTCAAATACAAGTAAGTTTGCTGGTAAGTAATGGCATTAAGCCCAAATTACCACCAGACTGAGACGTGTTTACGTGTGTGAGTGTGTAAGTTCACTCAGAACTTCCTTGTCAAAGCTGCTTTAAGTTGTATCGGGATCGATTTTGCTGTCTGCTGAAGAGTTTATTGAGCGTTTGAATAAGGCAGAACGTATTGATTTTCATGCATTCGTGTCCATTTTGTAAACTGATTTGACCATGTTTAAGACAAAAAGACATAAAAAAAATTATTTCCTAAATATTAGGCTATACGTACCTTTCTCTATGTAATATTTTGAATATTCTCTCCATCATATGTCTGTCCTATGCTGTTGGCATACCATAATGTTCAAGCTTTTTATTCTGTACAATTTATTGTGATTTTTTTTAAGGACCCATCCCAGAGGTGAAGGCTGTGCAAAGAAGCCATTTTCCCTGCATAAATCAATTATATTTTCATTTTGTTGGATTTTATTCCGTGGCAACTACAGATGTTTTCTAAACCCACTGTGGCCACATGCAATCACATGAAGCACGTCAACAAAATCATTTGTCGCTGTGCCAGTTATTTTTAGTTTCTTTTCCTTTAATTTCTGTTCCGGGTTGGCCTGACCAAGTGGGCTTACTCTTCATAAGCTCTTTCATAATCTCTACAATTTATAATAATTCAATTTCACACACATTTGGGACCAAGGATCTTCACTGAAGAAGTGGTAAACATGTGCGGTGTTAATATAATGTAGCGCAATTCTCTTGTTTATTTTTCTCCTTACTTAGCTTCCACTATTGCTTCTCATAAACTCGATGTTCTGCGGCACAGAAGATCATTGACATTTATTTTTCATAGCTGCTGTTGATGATGCTTGAATTGGGTTATCTTTAATAAAAGCT
The DNA here is from genome assembly GCF_057382095.1 of Aulonocara sp. 'chitande type north' Nkhata Bay. NCBI lineage: Eukaryota > Metazoa > Chordata > Actinopteri > Cichliformes > Cichlidae > Aulonocara > Aulonocara sp. 'chitande type north' Nkhata Bay. The sequence goes on along the minus strand of NC_141356.1, from coordinate 13,370,970 downwards.
AATGAGGTTAGGTGGGATTTGGTAGGTGGCTAAACCCAAAGATCTGCTCTAGCAGTGCAAAGAGGAAAAATGACTCTCTTCAAAATAGCGAACTGTGTTTGAGCTTTTTGCTCTGGTTGGCTCTGTGTACACGCTCTGATCAGCTGAGCTGTGCTGCTGCTGTGGATCTGAATTTTACTGTTCTTGGTAGATTGAAATGCTACATGGGCTGATTTAGTACAGTGCCGGAGCACTGTACACACATTATGGGCCTCTTTTACATGTGCGGATGTCACAGCAGAAGAAGGGAAAATTGTTATAAAGAGGATATTTATTTATGGTTATTCATGTGTGTGTGTGTGTGTGTGTTTTCTTTCGCTAAAACATCTAAACGCACTTTTCCCAAGTCCTCGAAACTTTACATGTGCAAGGCAGCAGTCTTTATGCTAGCTTAGTTTTCAAGACCACAGTGGAGCTTCCATGTTTCCTTTAAACCCTAGATGAGACGAATCATGACAGAAACAAGCATTTAAGAGTCCTGGATGGCCTGAGGCACCTAATGCACTTTTGTGATTGGTTGTAGCCTGTGTTTACTGTGCTTAGGAAATCCCATCCTCCCCTGCTCGTTCTTTTATTTAGCAGCATAGCCACTGTATTTCCCTTGCAACCAGTTACATCCTTTTCCCTTAAATTTCTCATGTAAGAAAAATAAAACATAGATAACAATGAAAAGCAAAGCAAATGTTATATCCTTCTTGTATGATTCACATCCACGACTAGAGGAAACACTTCTTAAGACTGGCTGTAGGGAAGTTCCTAGGTTTTGTATAGCAATCATTCATGCACCCTTTGTTTATTTATTTATTTTTCACATTGCACAACTCTCATGCCCTTGTCTCCAGAGACAAGCCCACAAAATAAAAAATTTAAGTATAACAATGTTTGCTTATACCTATGGAAATATCTGAGCTAGTAGTACAAATGCGAATGCAAATCCACGTGTAAAAATGATGGAGCTGTTTGTTTGTGACGTCATTTTTTTTGTTCTTTTTTCTATGATGACAAAGTAATGAAATGACAAATGCTCTTAGAGCTGGCTCAGCCATTACTGCTTAATGCAGCTGAATTGTTAGAACTTATCAAATCACAGCTTGCTTCTTAACTTTTTGAATCTAGTAGTTTTTCCTCCTCTTTTTTTACCATATTTTCCCCTCCTCACTTCTGCTTCTCTCCATCTCTGTGTTTCCCTCTCTTCTGTCTTTCCATCATCATTTCCTGTTACATAAGGCCATGCAGGGCATTTACTGAATCTGAGTACAGATGTAGATGGCAGGTGGATAGGTGGGGGTTGCCTTGATTTTGATCCAAAATCTAAATCCTAGCTATTTCCCATTCTCTTACACACAGGCTGTCACACAGACACACATATGAAATGAATACACATGATAAACAAGGTCATATTGTCTTTCCCATATTTATTTCAAAGATGCAGAATTAATTGATTTAAAACATATTTTTTTCTTGAGTAAAAAGTCAGTTTAGTGACTTCTTTGTGTCTGCAAGCATCTGCATAAATTGCATTGCAAAAATATGTTTATACACATGCATTGCAGAGACACTGTGCACAAACTTTAGTGATTCAAGCCATCAGATGAGCTGGGTTAAGAGCAGCTCTATCTGCCAGGGCTAGCATGATGAGTGTTATCTTTAACATGAAATGCAAAGCTAAAAATAAGCCATGAATGTGTAATCCTGCATGTGCAGCATGCAGTGACAAACCAGAAAAATACAAAAACAAAAATGCAAAACGGTAACAACAATAAAACATTTGTACTTGTCTGAATATACCTTTGTTGTGGACGCACATTCATAGTCAGTACATATTGTCAAGAGAAAAAAAAATCCACAGAACAACAACAACAGAAAACTTTTGGTGAAACCTTTTTAGCACCTTTTGTTCCTCAAAGTCTCAAAATTCCCCTTTGAAAAAAATAAAAGAATTTTAATTTAATTTAATTTAATTTAAAAGGCTGCTGCATAAATATACATTTTAGATATGTTTTTTTCTGCTTACTTCAGCCCAATGTTGACAGAACAGAAGGGTTTTTAAAAGGATTTCTGGTATAACTGCACCCTCTTAAACTGTTAAACATACAAGTTTTTAGAACAAAATTGTCATTCAAGTGAATATCCCACAAGTGTAATCTGGGAGTTACCCAAACTACTTTTCTGTAGGGTATGAGCTGAGTACTTCCTCGAGTGCTTCTAATTCCCAAACTGTCCATAATCATGCAACAAAATGAAATACATCAATGCCTTTGTTGCTGTCTGTTATTGATGTGGTATGCATCTCTCAGAGGATCCCTAACAATGAAGACAGGAACAGGAAAATACTGGGCAAGTGTTCTACAAGAGAGAGTTGAGAAATTTCACAGGCACTTATTGCATATCGCTTAAATTCATATAAATTCAAATATGACAAGTTTGGGCACTAGATCAAACAAACATGAATTTGAACATTTGCTGTTTGTATAATATAGTAGTGTACTGGTTGTGAAAGTTGTCGTGTTTTTAACCCTTTGTGCAGACAAATAGACTGACAATGTTACTAGTAAGACAAACACAGCATGTTTCCCAAATGAAATGCATAGCCTATCCCCAAAACATGTTGACTGTGACTCAACACAATGCAGTAATGTAGGCTAGACATTCTGTGTTTCTATTCCTGTCCTAAATACATCAATGTTTATGGATACAATGAATCAGGGATAGCTGCAGGAAGGGAACAAAGTCTGACCCAGTACAAAGGGCGAAGCAACAGGAAACTGAGCAGAAAGAAAATACCTGATTTGAAAAAATGTAAAAGGAAATATTGGACAAAAAATTGCATTTTTTTCTGTGATATAATATGCCATGCTACAGCATGCTTGGTGTAATGAATTGCTGTTGTGTGCAGTTGGTGGAATAGCAGTATTAGATAGAGAATGTCTTGCTACTGCACTGCTTGGCTGTCACTGAGGCTTGTCCCTGTCAGCAAGATAAATGACATTCTAGCTACACTGCTATTAGCTTGATACCTGAGAGACAGCCCTTCAAATGCTGAATACGATCAACCCTCTGTGTGTCTGTTTATTGTTAGAAGGGCAGTCTGTGTGCATATGTGGTTCCAGGTGTATGTATGCTCATGTCACGACATGGGAGCATGCAATTTGCAAACATTGTACCTGTATTCTTGCATTTATGCATCCAGTTTACCCATTTTAATTTAGCAACATGTGCAAAAAATCCCAAGGGCCAATTATTTTAGCCTCCAAAGAAAAAAAAATTGACCACAATAAAGAGTAGGGTCAAAGGAGGCGAAAAATATGCAAGCATTTTATTTTTTTCTATTGGCTGGCAACAAAGCATCAGGACGTGACCACACGGTAATTAACATGTAACCACACACAAGCACAAATGTGGGCAACAATGTTCGCCACTTAAGTAGGTTACGTAGTAGACGCTTTAAAGGCTCCCTGCAGAAGTCTAACTCAGGCATAAGCAGGAGCCAGGTCTCTGTAACTACAGTGCATGTACAAGTATTAATGCTTAAAGGGCTACGTCGCAGGGGGGAGGGTGGAGCCTATTCCAGCTGCCATAGGGTGAGTTTGGATAAGCCGAAGAAAATGGATGAATGGATGGCTGATTATATTGCCTTGGAGTAAGCATTATAAACGCACGCGTGCACACACACACACACACACACACACACACACACACACACACACACACACAATTATTAATGTAATCAATAGAAAATGTCCAGTATATCAGCACGATAATGTCTGCATTCCCTCAGGGCTGGCCACCAGAGCTGATTAGGGCCACTGAAGACTGCTTGTGATTCAGCCAGTTGCCTTGCAGCATGTTTCAGAAGCTGATCTCTGCTCAGCTGAATATACATGCAGGGTCTGTTTTTCATGTGAACTGCTTCAGGCTGGAGAAAAAAATTATAGCTGGTAAATTTCAAAATTGAAATTTTTTTGTGATAATTACACTATTTGCTTATAATTGCTGGATATCTGTGAAAGCGTGCAACACTAAGCAATAAAATTATCTCTTTCTTTGTTAACGATGCTTTTTTTTTTTTTTTTTTACATTTGATGCCTATTTATTTTATTTAGATTAAGTTGACATATTTATGTTTGAACTCTGCACTACTTCTTCTTGTCCTTTTTTTCTTTCTCTCTCAGGGATAAAAAAGTCTGAACTCCTTGCTCCGTCCTCACAAGCTCTTCCAAATCCTTGATGAAAGCAGAAGCGAGCTGCAGCAATTACAAAACAAATATTAGCTCCAGTGACAATTCCAATGCCAAACACCACCTATTTCCTTTGGCACTAAGCGAGCGCAAAGCTGCCAATGGCCTCACTTTTAGCCCATAATACCACTTCCTGAGGACCACACACTCAGAGTTAATAATGCGCTGGTAGCTGACTGTTGAGGCTGCCAAATCTCAGTAGTGACCACAGCTTCGCTACCATCTCCCTCAGCCTTTGCCTTCAGGTGGGGAACCTGACCTTTGTGAGCAGCCAGCTGGAAAATGTCAGTGCCACGTAAACTGTTAGCGATCTCAATTTGTGATGCCATTTTCTGAAGCCAGACCCTCAGGCCGCCACTGTGTTGTTGTAGCTTGTGCATGTGTGCGCATTCATAAGTGGTTATTTACATGTTTGTGTCAGTATGTGGTTGTCAATTCTGGCTTAAAAACAGCTTGACGGATCTGATGGAGGTGTGGCTTTGCAGTGTGCTCATTCTCTCCTTTACTGTTTTTGTTTTTAATGTTTCGCTTTCCCCTTGATACTTTTGCTTATCTGACTATTTTCTCTCTTAAAAACAGTCAAGTTTGCATTTTAACTTCTGACACTTTTCACTTACTTTTCCAACTTTATGTAAAGCCTTGGCTCACAATCACTGGCTATGATTTAATAAACTCTATGTGCAATATATATCTCACAGATTAACATTGCAATCACTGACCTAGTTTATCTGGCAAATATACAAAATAAACAGCAGATAAAAAGATTAACAGCCTTCTCAATTAGAATATGATTCCTTTCAAAGACTTAAGTATGAATCAGACTGTCTAGTCGGTCCTAAAAGCTGAAAATTTTCTGTGTACAGTATGATAAACTAAATCCCTTAGGCTGTTTGGGCCTATTACTGAATATCTGGCTTTGACTGCTGAATAATGAAGACGGTCTTCACAGAGCTGGGTGAGTCGACTGATACAATCTTAATGTTGTCAAATCCGACAAACAAAAGGCAGGATATCAGCTGAGCAGATGAATGTGGTCCTTACAGAAAGGGATGGCCTTGCAGATGGCAGTGCCATAAATGGCAGAGAGGACTATTTTGAAGTGAAGACGTTTCCTGCAATGTGCTGTGCTCCAGCAGCTGTTTTGTGAAGACGTTGCTACATTTTGGACAACCTCAGTCAACCTATAAGATACACTCCTTTTGAAGCTGATACAATCCTTATTCTTACATTTCACATTGTTGAGTGTGATAGCTTTTATTGGCTCGGTTACAAAGTAGTAAAATGCAATACTTTCAGAACATTTTATTCAGTGCATTTGCAGCTTTATTTAAAGAAAAAAAGCCAACAAAGTGCCTTCCCTTTGTTTTCTTCTGTACTTCTTGAACACGTTTACCTATTAACTAAGGACTGCTTGATCTCCTAGCTATTTCCCACTAGAGTTCACCTTGTCCAATTTCTTGCCATTACACACCTTGGCTGTGGTTTCCTGAATCATGCTCCAATTATGGGAGAAAGCACAGAGGGTGATCATGCTGTCGAGCAGCGTCCATTTCAGGATTTGAGTGCTAAAAATCCTGGGACAAGAGAGACAGTGTGAGGCTGAGATGGAGGAAACTTCAATTAAAACTTCCACCTGAATAAGTCATGTCTTTCTAATAGACTTCAGGAAATAGCCATGAATATATAAAGAGGAAATGCATTCATCAAATCCTTCTTTCTGGTCACACAGTGAGAGGAAGAACTGAGAGGGACAATGAATGAAATATGTTAGAGGGCGCTGCAAAAGCTTTCAGGCCGACTTGGAGATGAGAAAGAGAAACTTAGAACGTAAAGCAGACAGATTTTAGATGTATACTGGCAAACTTTATCATCACCCTGTGGTAGAGAAAGATAGATGCATGGGAAACAAGACAGGGATGGTCAGAGATGTGACAGCAGAAGAGGCTGTGGAATCAAGGGCAGTGTGGTGAAGGCTTTTAGGGAAGTGACCTTTAAGAAACAAGTGTTGGAGGTAATGGCAAACTGACATACAAAGAAAGTTGATGGAAATCTGTTTGCAAGGCAGATGTGGGTTGAGCAGATTTGTTGAAAGTCAAAAAAGCTTGTATTCTTGTATCGACTGAGGGATGTCGACTCATATAAGGGACGCATATACTTTTGCTACAGTGGTTTTACTTCTTGTTAACACTACATTTTGCCTTGAGAGCATTTCAGAATGCTTTGTTTCCTCATTTTTTTCTTTCAGAACTTTTGGCTTTGTGTGCTTCTTTACGCAAACTGCAGTGCAGGAGCAGACTTACTTTCTCTGTCTTTTCTTCTTGGTCTTGGCATTCTCATTCATGTTCTGTTTGACTGGCTGATTGAGTGATTTGTCAGAGTCTGGTGCTGGCTTGTCTGGGTCTGCATGAATATTCCTGGGATGATGGAGGTCCCCTGGAGCCGGGGTGCTGTCAGGGGGTCGCTGTGACAACTGATGGGACTTACTGCTGACAGATGACTTTGTGAGAGAGGGAACAAGAGAGCGAGAGAGGCCTACAAGTGTCTTCTGACATCTACAGTATATCTCAATCTTCATCCTCAAAGTATTGGCTAGTAGGCACAACAAAAAACACAGAAATCTTGAGCTGCCCCCATACTGAGAAAACTACTATGACAGGACAGTGGTAAAATGTGTTTACATTTTACCAAAATTTACCATTTTACCAAAATATTCTTTTGGGCAAGTGTTTACTTGCCCAAAAGAATATTTTTCGTACCCTTTTCCTCAATTCCTCTTGTTGATTCTCTGTATCTGCACTTTATTCATTTGGCAGTTATAGCAGGAGGGCTGCCCTCAGTGATAGATTAGTTTTTACCATCAGTGAAGACAAGATGGAGTGTACCAATTAACATGGCTTTTGACAAATTAACTTCAAGACGGAGTTCACTAAGGGACCAGACTGCCTGAATGTATAATATATGATGTTTATTATGAAAGATGGTGGTCTCAAATGCTTGCAGAGTGAAAGAATGAACCGATGGATAATTGTAGAATTTTGCAACAGTTTAGCTTAGGCTTTTAGAGCCTGAGGTTTCAGCCTCTTCCACTTGATGTTTAATGCAACAGTAACCAAAAGTAAAGAACTGAGAGAGCAAGTTGCAGAGTGTCTATGTGTGCTACTTCCTGCTTAAACCACTTGCGCACCCTTTCAGTTTCTGTGAAATGAATTACAAATTTAGTCAGTCAGCCAGCAAGGATGGTGGTTTATATGCTTGTTTCTGACTCAAACCATCCATGGATGAAAACATTGTTTACTGCCAGTGAAAGCTAAATGTTTTCGATGTCAATGAGCAAATTCTGGTTGAACAAATCAGAATTTACTTTGGTTCACTGAGAAACTGACAAAAAGGAAAGACAAAAGGGAGAAAAATACCCGTATTTTTGTCTTTAAAGAATGGAAAAGACAATGCAGCAACACTCACAACAGGCTCTTCTGCCCTTTCCCTAGAGCAGTAACTTGGCTGCTTGGATGGAGCTGAAATGGGCAGGAGCAAAGAGACTGAAAAAGTACAGCCAACAACATCCCCAACGGGGTGGCTCTCCGTGACATTTCAGCTGTGGCTTGAGAATGTGTGCTAGGGACATGTAAGACTTCTGATGCATCTGCATGTACACACAACCATCTCTGTATATAAGCATCTTTCTGGTTTTCTCGTTTTCATGACATCGTCAGAGACGTGGGAAAGACTGGCATTACATGTTTCCAGCATCAGATCAAACATTATAACAAACTGTAACACAAAGCAGGCAGCTGAAAGCTCAGAGCCTGTGGTTTCTTCTAAGTACAGGACACATGAAAAACATGAGCTCTCTCTGTGCAAAAGAAACAATGATGAAACAAACTGCATTAGGTTGTGTCAAGCCTTTTCTGCAGTGAATCATAATGTTTAAATAGCATGACTATGTTACATTTAATCACACATACTGGGCTTGTTTAGACTTTTCTAAAACAAGGAGGCAGAAATAAAAATGTAAAAACACATTTTACTTGTCTGCAGTCATCAGAGCAACCTTTGCCTGCTTCTTTGTCAAAGGTCACACAGCATAGTGTACAAAATTAGTCAACCAAGCCAAATTTAAAAGTATGTAGCTAGTTATGAACATATTTTAATGTATTCTTACAAATTTAATTGAAAAAATGCTTTGCAGGGACAGACAGAGAAATAGACAGACCACCCAACACTGAAGCCTGAAGACACGATGTGTTCATGTGTGCTGAAGGCCATCATTGTACGAACATGCGTGTTTCCCTCTCCTGTGGTGCTGCTACAGGGACATTTGACTATACAGCCAGAAACACACCAGAAGCAGTTGCAATAATTAGCTGGAGTGGAGTTGCAGAGAAACGTGCAATTAGAGAAAGAGACATAAAACCAGCATTAGAAACAGTGGAAACATGTCTCCCATTCACAACATACAAGACAGAACATTCAGGATCTGTAATGTTCAACACAAAAGATGCTTATTTTAAATGTTTACACAAATTAAGTGTCTTCAGCCAAGTACCCAAGAAAGACATGGCCTGGTATAACTATACAGCTGCATACAGAAAGTATTTGCATATCTTCTACTGATGCTAGCATTGGTGTTTAAAAATTCACTGACCATCAGCGAACAAACTGAAGTATTTCGCTAATGTTTGATACCTTCCTCAAGTTAAGAAACTGTACAGCAAAAATGTACAGTAAGATTTGCCAAAGTTCTTACACTATTCCTTATTGACTGCACTTAACGCTAAAGACCAGCAGAGATAGGATTTAAAGAGGCATAAAAAAGCTCTTCAGACAGCGTTTAAGGAGCTACGTTTGTATCTTTATTATGATGGTGTAATGGTTAACACATTCACTTGGAAAGCAAAAGGTTGCTGATTAGACTTGAGCTGGAAACACATTCCCTTCTGGGGTTGCATCAGAAATAAGCGCCTGGTGTAAAAACTCCCCTTTATGGGTGGCTGGAGCTTAGGTGGCAGAGCAGGTCAGCCACTAATCAGAAGGTCGGTGGTTCGATCCCAGGCTGCCTCCTGGCAGCATGCCAAATATCCTTGAGCAAGATACTAACCCCATGTTTGCCTACTGGTGGTGGTCAGAGGGCCCGGTGGCGCCAGTGTCCGGCAGCCTCGCCTCTGTCAGTGCGCCCCAGGGCAGCTGTGGCTACAATGTAGCTTGCCTCCACCAGTGTATGAATGTGAGAGTGAATGAATAGTGGTATTGTAAAGCGCTTTGGGTGCCTTGAAAAGCGCTATATAAATCCAATCCATTATTATTATTATTATTATTATTATTATATGACAAACATCTTAAAGTAGGCTTCAGGTGTTGCTGAACAGCTAATAGCTAATAGTAAAATATAGCAATAGCTCTGCTATATCATAACTACTGCAGATACAGACACTTAAGTTGATATGGGGGTCATCAAGTTAGCATTTAGCTTGTGGATTCCCATTAAAAAAAAGAAAGAAACGCAGCACAAAAATGATGAATGACACTTTTCTGCCTGCATAGTGAAAACATATGAAAAATATATCATGGACTCTACATAAAAGATTAGAGGCAATATCTAATGAAAAACTCTACATCAACTGCAGCAATTGAGATAGTAGTGGCAAATTTTTAGGTATTTTTTAAAGGTGTAAAGAAAGATTTTAAAAAGACACAAGATTTTTTTTTATTTGACAACAGTGAGACAATTAGTTGTCAGAACATGTGAAGTGATCTGACAAGTTGAAAACAAGTGCAGGTTAAACCTCATATTAGGCATGTATAGAAGAAAATAACCTTTATTAAATGTTCATTGCATTACAATTCTGCATGACTTAATACCTATGAGCAAATTTTACCAGCTTCATGTAGTGAAAATAAACGTTCAGACTGTATGTAATCAGCAGATAATTAAATGAATATTTTTTTCTAACACTGTGTAGCATGTAAAACTTTTGAATTTCTCCCCACATCTCTCAGAAAGCTGATATGAATCTTTAAGTCAACAGAAAGGCAGATGGAACAGAAGAAGCCTGACAAACTGCCTGTTAGCTTGACAGTGTTTTGGCTGGGTTCAGTCTGTTCTTGCATAATTATAGCTTCTCACAGCAACCTAGATAAAATTAAAATCTGGGATGTTACAAAATGACATTCCCCAGGCTCAGATATTCTGTTATATATACAATTACTAGGATTTGACCCTATATGAGCAGACTGTTTCCATAACTATTATACTGCCACCTCTTCTAAGAACTGGCCAGAAAAGGAAGCAAGGTCATTTTTAACACATGCACATGCACACTGTGGATGAAGAGACCAGATGGATGCTCTACACTAGCTCGCCTGCACACGGCACTCATGTGACCCTGGCCACCTGGGCTCCGGAAGGTGACAGCGTGTCTCTTTAGGAGCGCACACACACAAGCACAGAGATGTCAGCATGAACACTTGTGTGTGCACACTTACCTGCACAGATAACACTCCCTCCCCCCCCCCACCACCAAAAAAAATCATTTGAATGACAAAAGTGGCTCAACTAAGATGCCCGTGCATGTTGAAAGCATACAAACTGTACTTCGATATTATCAGTCATAGTTTGAGGGAAACAGCCTGTAATGATGTGAAACTTAATTTGATTTTAGGGAAACAGTTTCCAAGCTATCATGGGTTAATGAAGCAGTCAAATCTATTTTCTTTGTCAATACAACATGGAGGAATTAGAAACAGACAAGTGTAACAGCCACAGTGTGACACAGCAGCTGCAATGATATCTGTCGGTCCAGTTTGACAACTGGCAGCCTCAATTCCCAGTTTTAAAGAAACTGGCATGGGTACATGTGTTCATTAGAGGTATAATATGTAACATTTATATAACAATGTTCAATACAGTCCTATAGTAATTACCACTGAAAACGGATAAGCAAAAATGTATATGAAATCCTAAATCTATCTTAGTTATTGCTTTGTGTGATGAGCAGTCGATGTAGTTAAATTTCATGATCTCACTGCTTTGACAAAGATCCCACATGTGCCACACATTGTGTTTTCCATTTTCTGTCGTAGCCAAACATGAAACAAATGCATATATACATAATTAATATCTCATTACTGTGCGCATAGAGCACACAATGCATGCTTTCAGAGGGTGTTTTTGTTGATGAGATGCAGTTGCATGTGATCTTATGAGGGAGGCTGGATGATCGTGTGTGGTAGAAAACATACAATACAGTAGCTTGAAAAGTTAGAACAGGTAATCTCCTATAAGAGTTATGAGTGATGTTTGATTGACTGCAGTCTTGTCAACTGAGATTTTCTTTGTTTATATATATGAAAAATTTGTAGAAACTATTGCATCTTCAACATAAAGCAACAGAGTGACTTGATCCACTACATTAAAAAATACATGCAGTATTTTAAGCTGCGTCATGGCATTTTCTTTTTTTCGTCTGAACAGATTGTACAGTTTTGTGCCAGGCTTGTTAAAGGCTCACAATGTCTAACTCAAGCTGAACCTTTTCTGACAGTTTTATATTCCCTGTTTAGTTGTACCAGCAAACAGCTAAAGAGTAAACGTGTCTATCTACTGTATGTCAAAGACATTCCCGTCCCTGAAACGTGCCGTCAAAGAAGGCCATCTGTGCATCTGCGTATGCATCCACAGGGATAAGAACTGGAACTGGAGAGAGAGAAGTACTATAGTGAGCAAGCCAAACTAAGAGCTTCTGTCCTGGCTTTCAGTGAAGATAATGACAGTGCAGAGAGCATAAGTCTTTCAGAGTGGTCTATTTGCCGACACTGCAGGGAAATAAAGACAAATTGGTCCAACTATCACTCCTTTCTTGTGCATCCCATCTGCTATATACTTTCATCTCATCTTTCTGAGGCTTACAGGAATGCTGTCTTTCTCCCTCTCTTTTTCTCTCCCTCATTTCTCCATGCAACTGGGGAAGATGCCATTTGATTACAATCGAGTCTTGAAACAGTGAATAATGCTGCACTTCCTACAGACAACAAAAGACTAATGGTATAGATTTTCTAGTTGTGTTATCTCAGGTCTTATCTCAGGAATAACAATTACCTTCTGGGTGAAAAAAGACTTATTTCAACATTTTATCACTAAAATTATCTGATTTTCACAGAGTTTAATTAAACTTATTAAAGCACCTCTGCCTCAGACATTACCTTTGTTAAAAAAGGTTACAGATGCTTCAAATATTGTCATATATCTGCAGAAAAATGCTGTTAGTTAGGATTACTGTAGAAGTCAGTTCCATGTCACTAGAGACTGGGATGAAATGTACAAGAGCATTTCTGATTACGTATATTTCCTGTCACCAGAATTTAGAAAATCCCTTGAGCTGAACAGTGCATTTCAGATAAAAAAAGGGGCAATAACAAACTATGTACACTGCTGGGAAGTGAATGCACAGGCGGCAAGGATAAAGTATATACACAAAAACTGGGTAAACAGCTCATATTTGAACTCATTTATCAGAAACTTGTGCACTCCTTTGGGTTCCACCTGCGGTTGTCTGCAGAAGCTGAGAGACTTCTTTCCACAGATATAAGACTGAGAGACAGAGGTGAAAAGCAGGAGGAGGATGGGAGCAGTTATAAGAAGTGACAATGAAAATAAGCTCTGGATATTCGCTTGTCGCACCGACATCTTTTTTTCTTTCTGAGAGAAAATGGCTCGAGGAAAGAAACACACATTGTAAGCCTCAAAAATGCCTTCAAATTCACGAGGACTGGCATTTGATCCCCACAAAAACAGTGGCGTGCCACTGCTTTGTCCTCACAAAGATGTTTAAACAAGTACACACACACACAAATTTACCAAAAAACTAAACCAAAAACATAGTGGATGAAAAAAAAATGTTATTAAGTCAGTTGCCCTCCTGCTGGAAGTCAGTATTTCTCTGGTTTTCATTATTATTATTTTTCTTATTTTTTAGCATTCTGTTGCCTTGATTCTGATAATTGGGCGCTATTGTGATGTTAGCAGGTTGTCAAGGTAGTGAGAGTAAACAAAATAACCCCTACTGTGCTAAAAAGAAGAGAAAAGGTTTCTACTGACCACTTGCCTGTTTTCGTCGTTAGCTCCATCTATGTGTGTTTGTGCCTGCGTGTATTATGGAAAGTCAAACAAGAAAGAGATTTGAGATTGAAAGCAGAGTTTGGTTACAAAACAATAATAAGTGATTTGTTTGTGGGGGGCAAGAAGTTCAAGTTCAAGTTCAAAGTTTATTCGCCACATGCAGGTTGCCCTGCAGTGGAATGAACCCGCCCCCCGACCTTACACACACAACACAGACATCACATGGGGATATAAGTCAGAGAACAGTTGCATTACAGAAAAACCACTGAAATGGACACTACAATGGGAAAAGTACAAGAAGAAAAAAAGAGACCCCTACTCATGCTGGGCTACAGGAGGACAGCATGAGAACAGGAAACAAAAAAAACTCCTCTGCACAGAAAAGCACATAAACGTCCACAGTACAACATTATAGAGCATGTGACCAGCAACAGGGATGGGTAGGGGATAAGAAGTAATCCCAGGCAACACAGCAGCCATCCTGCCACTGCGCCGACTCTCCAGCGCGGGCCCAGACCCGCCTCGTGTTCCCAGGAAGCAACAAGCATCGAAGGCATTGGAAGGGGAGGGGGGATGTGTGAATGCTTATCAGTGTAAGTGTATGTGTGTGCGTGTCCATAGTTCAGCTGAGAAAGTGTCCTTCACCCTATCAGGCTAAGTAAACAGTCTGCTAGCCAACCCAGGTGGCCTTGCACGGGATGGGAAGAATAGTCATCACACAGTCGTTATCAGGGAGTTTTTGTTCGGCTCCAGCCTTGAGCCTGCAGCTGGCGCCGTGGTGTCCGCATGTTGATGTCGTTGATTTTTCTTTTATGCGAGCAGCTCAGGAGAATTTCAAGCTATTCTTTAACACTTCGACACTGGTCTCTCGATCTCCCGTTGGAGAGCCGCGAGCCTCCCCATGATGGTATCAAACTTCTGTTCTGTGGTGTTGTCATTCTTTTGATTCTGAGACCCCACAACTGCAGTGAGCCGTTCTGCGATGTGATCCAACTTTCGCTCAAGGGTCTCATATTGAAGAGGCCTCTCTTTGATGTATCCCATCATACGCTCAATGTTGTTATTTTGAGTCTTCACGGCAGCCGTAAGCGTCTCCAAGGTGTTAACCATGCTGCGTTCGTTGTGAGAGGTCGCGCCTCGTCCCATCGCTTCAATTCCAGCGGGCAGCCTTGGGGGGGTTTGAACAGCCGGTTCCGCTCTCTTATTTCTCCGATAAGTCAGGGCCAAGCCAGCTCCGATCAGCAAGAACCCTGTTATCATGGTTCCGAATAGGTAGATATCTTCAGCGTCCTCGATCGACAGTCCCGCCAGGCACGTGACCCTCCAGTTCTGCCACCCGTCCATCTTGTATCCGGCAGGGAAAGTCCCTCCAGGGCACTCGGGCTCTCCCGAGCTCAGACTTCTCGTTGAGAAAAGGGTGTCAATAGCATTCAGAGACCAGTTGATCAAATCCATAATTCTCTTTTAGGTTTTAGAGAACGACAGTGAGAGACTGTTCGAGGGAAAGTAATACACACGAGACAAGACAAGGACACAAGAGGCTAAGCAGGGAATATAAGGGTAAGGAGGAGAGGAGAAAAGTGCGACCGCCTTCACCAAGAGCCAAGAAGAGAGGGTGTGAGTTCATTTCAACCACCAGGGCGATCGTGGCTCAAGAGTTGGGAGTTCGCCTTGTAATCGGAAGGTTGCCGGTTCGAGCCCCGGCTTGGACAGTCTCAGTCGTTGTGTCCTTGGGCAAGACACTTCACCCGTTGCCTACTGGTGGTGGTCAGAGGACCCGGTGGCGCCAGTGTCCAGCAGCCTCACCTCTGTCAGTGTGCCCCAGGGTGGCTGTGGCTACAATGTAGCTGCCATCACCAGTGTGTGTGAATGGGTGGATGACTGGATGTGTAAAGCGCTTTGGGGTCCTTAGGGACTAGTAAAGCGCTATACAAATACAGGCCATTTACCACCAGGTAAGGGTCTTTCTGTGTGGAGTTTGCATGTTCTCCCCATGTTTGCATGGGTTCTCTCTGGGTACTCCGGTTTCCTCCCACAGTCCAAAGACATGCAGTTAGTAGGGAAAGGTTAGTTGGAAACTCTAATTTGCCCATAGGTGTGAATGGTTGTCTGTGTCTGTGTCAGTGTTAGCCCTGTGACAGACCTGTCCGGGCTGACTCTGCCTCTCGCCCTAAGACAGCTGGGATAGGTTCCAGCAACCCTGACAAGGTTAAATAGAAGAGAATGGATGAATGGTTTGTGGGGGGTAAATGAGGACGGGGCCAAAACAAAGTCTGCTATGGTTGGCAATCATTCTTAGCTGCGACTTGTGTAGTGATTGTATGGCATCATATCAAACTCAGCTTTAAAGGACTGCCATCCTTCGCTGTGATTATTTCTCTGTAATGGACTTTTTGAGTTTAACCTCTCTATTTGTTGAGACCTTAAAAGAATGACTTCACAATCTACTCAAGAAACTGTGACTTTTACGTTTACAAGCACAGGCTTCTTGGTGGTCG